>NC_036439.1:0-1200000 GCF_000184455.2 Aspergillus oryzae RIB40 | reverse complement strand
CGGTAGAAAGCCAGCGTATACGTGCTCCACCAAGGTGTTCTGGCTGTAATATACTAGAACATAAAATTACTCAGTATCCTAATCGTCAGACTATTTAAATTTTTTATAGAAATGCACATTTTTCGGTGTTTTGAATAGCTTCATTTCTAGGAGGTGCGTAGAGTTCTGGTGTGGTGGCCGCTCGCCCGGGATGGCCGCTCGCCCGTGGATTACGTTATTACGCTTGGTAAACTTAGTAAGTTTTTATTTTGTCTGTTAGCTAGATTTAGTCCGCTGTACTGGGCGGTGGCAGTATCAAGAACTAGCTACATACAGACTAGTGTGATATGTATGAAGATGGAAAGAGCAGAGAATGAATGAAAGAAAGCATCATTTGTGCATTTGCTTACTGATCAACCCCTTACTTTGAGGTTGACCGATATAAGCATTCTCGTAGAACCTCAACAAGGGATATGCTCATGGTACAACGCGATCTGAGATTATTGCCTGAGCCTTTCCCTCCCCCAGTCGACTATGCTGTCTGTACGCGTGCGTGGCACGCGTCTAGCTAGTCGCGTGACCAGAACTTCCCTCTCACAGACCCAGGTTAGGAACTTCCACTCCAGGAAGGACACAGCTCCAGCTATCAACAAGACATGGAGGTCCTTTGCCATTGCCGGCGCGGTTAGTGCACCGGGCTTCTGGTTGTTGACATCTACGCGCGACGACGATGTGCCTCGTCTGGAGGCTCCGCCAACCGGGCACTTGGTGGCCGAGCCCGGTCCTTCGAAAGAGGAAGTGACGCGTATCATCTCTCAGGATGCATATTCATTTCCAGTCAGAAGTGTTACGGGAGTGAACAGGTACGATGGCACACAACTGGCGTCCAACAGCCTGTGTGAGGACCGGTTCACCCATGGCATATTCCCATCCCCGTTGAATGATGGCACCCAGTGGATGGCCTGGGCTGTCTTCGACGGACATGCTGGCTGGCAAACCGCAGAGCTGCTGAAGGATCAACTCTTGCTATTTGTGCGACATAGCTTGAGTAAAGTTAAATCAGCATCCACCGGTGAAAAGTCCATGCCCGACGAGGTGCTCCAGCACGCAATCGTCAAGGCGTTTCTGGACTTGGATGATTCGATTGTAAAGACAGCCCTGCAAACTGCCCAGAGTAGTGAACCGCTGCAGGATAAGCTGAAGAAGCTCGCTCCTGCTTACGCTGGTTCGTGCGCTCTACTCTCCATGTACGATTCGGTCACGGGCTCGTTGCACGTGGCGTGTACTGGAGATTCCAGAGCGGTTTTAGGCCAACAAAAGCCAGATGGCACATGGGAGGCAATCCCATTGTCAGTTGACCAGACTGGTAGCAATGAAGATGAGGTTGCGCGGATTAACCAGGAGCACCCGGGCGAAGAGAACATAGCGAAGGATGGGCGGATATTAGGGATGATGGTCTCACGAGCTTTTGGCGATAGTCGCTGGAAGTGGTCTTTGGACTTACAGCAGGACCTAAAACAAAGGTTTGGTGGCCCTTCACCCCTGACGCCAAAGTACGACGTTCGCACACCACCATACCTAACTGCCGAGCCTGTTGTGACAACTACGAAAATTGACCCGGGTAAGCCTTCGTTTGTCATCCTTGCGACGGATGGAATGTGGGATACACTCTCCAATCAGCAGGCTGTAGATCTAGTTGGTAAATGGCTGGATGCACAAATTCATGGGCATCCAATCAGCCAACCGAAAACAGAATATAAACGTGTCGACTTCGGTGACCTTGGGAACGGCGTGGACTGGGAATTTGAGGAGGGGAGAACGACAATCCAAGATGATAACGCTGCCGTACACCTGGTGCGCAATTCCCTCGGGGGAAACCATCACGAGCTCATAGCAGGCCGTCTCGCTCTCGGCTCTCCATTCTCCCGCCATATACGGGATGATGTGACCGTGCAAGTGGCCTTCTTTAATTGCCCGCATCTACTACCGAAGTAGACCACAGGCGACATAGTAAAGAATTCACGATTATTTGTCTTCATAAATGTTTGCTCTCGTAGGGATGGTTGAAGTCTTGAAGCTCAAGCCTCTACGTATCTTGCTTTACTCGCTAAAAACAAGCATCATACAAGAGGGCAGCCTATCGCATACACGTGGGTATGACTCTATAGAAGGAGTCTCCCAGTACGATATCAACGGCAACGAGCTCGTCTTTACAAATTATAGAAAAGTGTTTTCAGCATTAACATTTCTGATAAGGTAAGCTACCCTCCAATGTACATGAAGATAGTTTAGCTGATGCTCTCCACACAGAACACAAATTAATAACAATGCGTAAAGAGGAGTACAGTGATAGACGCCAACAACTAGTCAAACAAACATTATGCTGTTCTGACTGAATTCAAGGGTCTTTTCAACGACACAAAAGCACCTTCCCCCTTCGCAAGATTTCCCTTGACCAGTTCAGAACTGTACTTGTCATTGAACGAGCCATTCTTTATGACACCGTATTTCACAATATAGAGTTTGGGATCACCGGCAACTTCCACGATACAATTGTGCCACGGTGTTGGTATATGAAGGAGATGCGATGCGATCGCAGCACTTTCGTCATCACCGTTGTTATCGTCACTACCCACCGAATCCAGTTGTCTGATGGCGCGTACTGTCGCAGTGTCAAACAGTCTGATCCCGAACTTGGGGCCGGAGTTATTGTGGGCATGGATTGACAGGCGCAGACAGTCCGGGAACATCAGCTCAATTAAATTGGAATACGCTTGATTTCGCAGGATCATTTCGAAAGAGACTTTAGTTGCGAGCTTTTTTCGCTGAGAGCGCGATAGTGATTGTGTGAGTGGATGTCGATCTAAATCTTGGAGCATGAAGCGCGAAAACCCACGATACAGAGCTAAAGTGGACTCGTCCCCTGATTCGATTTGCGTACGAAGACTCTCCCCAGAAGGCTGACAGCCAGCTACTAGGATACGACGACAGAATTCAGCGATGTCGTCGAGGTTTGTGGAAAGGTAATGCTGCAGCTTGGGCAGACTCAGCATTCCCACAAGATTTGGTGAAGTCAAGGGCGAGGGCGATGTCAGATCAAACAGGTCAACAAGAGATTGGAACTGAACTTGTTCAGCGTCTTCACCCATGGCTATAGAGACGGCTCGATTAAGGACTTTGAGATGTTCACCATATTTATCTACTGTCTCATCGTCAACGCCGACTGCCATGGTTGTTAGTTGTAGGATATCACAAGGACATGAATGATTGACAACTTACTGCAGTCGCTAAAAACGTGACCATCACTAATGATCAGAATCCTAGCCCCGGGTGGATATATTTGTTCAATTTTATGCGCAAAAGCATGCAGTCTGCGCAAGGCGATTTCCTCGCCCCTATCCGGGAGGACGCCCATGACCTTCTCTGGATTGGATGACTTGCATGGGAACGCTGGAAGACATAACTGCAATGTGGAGTTATGTTGTACGAAGAATTGCACTTTTGATGCAAAATATTCTCGACCCTGAGTTTCCCATTGATCATTTTTCACGCGATACCGAAGCTCTTTGTCGAACAAATTGACGATCCTTTCCACCGTTAAATCTACCGGAGCCTCGGCTACTACTCGAGAAGTAGTAGCAGTGACATTCATGCGGTCCAATGTTAGGTCCGCAAAGAATTGATCTATCGACAATGTACCAATCATCCAACCCAGTAGAACAGGTTTTAGAATGAAACCAACGATACTCTCCGTATTCGCTCTCTGTCTTTCGTAAATGTCAACTTCCTGCAACCCACAGTCGGCTTCACTCCCAGGTAGGCAAACTCTTAGGCAATGAGCCGGACTTGGGCTTTTTGCCGTGACTGTCGATCGAATCGCTGACCAGGTATTTTGGATCCATTGCGAATGCAGTCCCACGCAGCGGACGAGACCACCGCCAGGAGTTCGTACATATGCCCCCAGGGCTCTTTCATGGATTGAGGGCATTGTGGTTGCACTCTGTATGAAGCTTGTTCTCGCCATATTGACAGCAAAATATGCATAAGTCTTCTTCATAAGAATAGGAGGTGAAGGGTGAGTAAATCTGAGTGGAGCAGGTACAATAGCAAGTCATGGACTCTCCGGGCGTCTCTGGCATCTGCTGCCAAAAGGGGATGCTTGGTTGTGCCAGAGTCCGATCCACTTACTATTGTCTAGGTAATGCTCGTATTATTACGCAACTTGAACAGCTGCTAGCGAACAGCACAATTTGTTATTCCCGAGGCAGGATTTAGAACGAACGTGGATCTGATACCGGACCCTTAGAGGGACCACCCGGTGGGGATATGGGTCCATGTTATTTACTTATCTTTCTCATGCATGACACGAATTGAACCTACACGGTGGTCAGACCGAGCCCACCGTGACTACACTAGGTCTACACTTGAGCCAAATTAGGCAACTTCGTTATTTGATGGCCAGTCACCATGACGCTGTTACGCATTACTCCCGCAAAAAGCAAGCGTCTACGAGTTCTAGTAGGACCAATGCGGTCATCCGTTAATCCTGCTTCAATACTTTGGCACCCCAGAGGACATAAGCGCTCCGTGTTCTTCCCAAAATCTGAACAACCAACGTCCCGCAAGATGGTCATGCACGGCCTCTGTATCATTATCGGGAAAGCCCTCGCGGTAGGGATCTTGTTTCTCAGCATTTGTATCTTCTCGAGGATTGTACCTCCTCGTTACCCTCGGAATATCCCTGCTGTCCCATTTTGGGTGACTCTGCTTTCCTTGGTTCGTGACATTGACCAAGAGGATATCTACAGAAGGCATATCCAGAAGCCTCTCCAAACCCATGGAGCAATTAAGATATTCTTTGCGGGGCAATGGAATCTGCTTATACAGCGTTCAAGTTATCTCAACGAGATTTTCAGAAACGAGGACGTGTATCAGAAAAGTGGGAACCAAAAGAAGATTCCTCACAGTGTACTTGCTGAGTTCTTAGGTCGATTCCCCGTCTCTCCCTCGGTTGCTCTATTGCTGACACTTGGGCCAAAAGGTGATAACGTCATATCCTCGCGAGGCACGACTTGGCGACTCTATCGAGACATTATCACGCCGGGTCTTCAAGGCCACTTTGACGCAGGGCTTATAGCCGCCAATGCAGAAGAGCTCTGTTCTTCACTTTTAGCATTCCAGAATACAGTTGGCAACTGCGGTGTGCCTGTTCAGGATCTCCTGCAACAGTTCACCATCGCCAATGTTTCCCAAGTACTGTTGCAGGCAAACCACGTCTGTCACCTGTTTTACTAGATTGGTAGTTCATTCACCACTGACTCGAAAGGTCTAGAAACCCACCAAAGGAGACGAGTCATCGCTTCACCAGCTACAACTAGCTGTAAAGAGAGAGATCTTCAAACCCATCTTCATGAACTTTCCAGTCCTGGACAGACTCGGTAAGCTGATTCCGTGCCGTGTAAGAGCCCGAAACGTGGTGGAACAGTTTTCAGCCGCATTGCAATATGGCGTACGGCATGGACAGGGAACGCCCAATGCTAGTAATCTAGGGGCACGTCTAATGGCTGCGAGGGATGGTGGGGTACTCACAGGGAAGCAATTCCGCGACAACCTGAACGTGCTTTTTGTCGCCGGACAGGAGAACCCGCAACTGCTCCTGATTTCGATGCTGTATTTGCTTGCGAAGCATCCGGTAAGCGTGTCATGTCCTCTGAAGTCGATGGAGCTAATGTCACAGGATGTCCAATCCCGGCTGAGGCGAGAAATCGACGCGTGCAGTACGCTCGATCCCTCGAACGTTGCTTTCAGCGAGCTTCCCTATGTGACATGCGTCATTTACGAGAGCCTCCGCCTCCTGCCGCCTATATCGCAACTGATCAATCGCAGGACATCGCAAGACGTCATCTTAGGAAATCAGATCTACATACCTAAGGGCACATACGTCGGATACAACTGCTACTCTACCAACCGTGACCCTGCAGTCTGGGGACCGACAGCGGACGAGTTCCGGCCGGAGCGGTGGGGTCAGAGTAACACGGAGATTTCGCAGTGCTACCGCCAGAGGAGAGCCCGTGCGGAATTCGTTTCTTTCCATGGTGGCAGCCGAGCCTGCTTAGGGGAGAAATTCGCGCTCCTCGAGGCCCGCGTGGCGCTCTTTGTCCTGGTCAGCAGACTCTCATGGTCACTGGATCCAGAATGGCCAGATCGGAAGACTCCGGTAAGTCGTGTTTGTAATTCTTGAGGCTGAAAACGAACCATACTCGAGGGAAGAAAGACAGGAACAGACGCTGACTCGTAGTATTTCAGGCTGGTCCGCTGTACCCGCGAGCTCTTCGTTTAATTTTCACCGAACGCAAGTAAAGTGGATTGATCTCTAAGGAACAAAGCCAGAGAGGCTCTCTTTCTCTTTTCCTTTCTTTAATTTTAGTAATTGTCTAGCAACAACGAAGCCTGTGCCTTCTGCAGGACAGTTCGAAGAACAGCTTATCTTACGTACGAGAATCACCGGAAATTCTCCGAGGTTCAAAATTGGGCAAACAAAAACTTCTCTTTTCTTCTCTTTTCTCGTGTTCTCCCACTTTTGATTATAGAAAAGCATGAATGACAACAAAAAGAAGGAAACAAACAATGGTCTGTGCGACCATGTGTCAAAGGAAATGTGCGCAAAAGTTCTCTGGTGCTTATTGTTTAATATAGAAAGGTGGTGCTTGTGTTCCTTCGCCCCAGACTTGGACAATGCTTTTTGCTTGCCAAGCGACACTATTATGTCAAGGTCTTGCTGGATGCGCTTCTTGGCGAGCGATTCATGCCCTGCCGAGCCGTCCGATGTGAGGCAATTTGCTCCACTGAATCGAGTCAGTGTAGTCAACAAGTGGTGGAACAGTAACACCAGAATCAACAGGGTGAATCCTTTCATTATGGCTTACGGTCTGCCGCTGCTCGGCGCAGATAGAGTCATACAAGGGTAGAGGAGAAGATCCTTTCATTCCAATCAACGACAAAATAATCGACTTTCTGTCTCACAAGACGCTCGTAGGACAGAATTCCCTGGGTATCCCATTAGTTGCCTCCTTTAGCCTCGCTCAACGGCACCTTCGCATCCTCAATCCCCTTCGGAATGTCCACCCAGACGTACAGTAAGCCCGCCACAAAAATAAGCAATACGTTAGGAATCATGGGGAACCTTAGATTATGCGTATGATCTTGAATCACGCCCTGCACGAGGGGATTAATCCATCCAGTGGCAAGATCCAACGTAATTTCCATACCAAAGAACTGTGCTTCGGATCCACAGGGGATGAGCGACGCAAATACCGTCCTGTTATAGGATCGCAGGGCACTACTCGTACTCATGAAGAGCACCTGTTCCACCCAGAACTCCGCGGCATGCTTGTACCCGATCGTGACGTGGTTGCTGATCCCGATACATCCCCACAGCACACACAAGAAGTTAACACTCAGGAAGAAGTACGCCCAGCTTTTGATCGGAACACGGACATGGGGATAGAGAAACAGAAAGCTTAAGCTACCCATACAGGCAAAGATCACGTTGGTAAAGGACCAAACTTGATACACGCCCGACCCTCTCGCGATACCGGTGACCTCGAGGAAAAGCGACTGAGTCAGGCCGAGGAAATTGCTGTAGCCGGTGTTCCACAGGATCCAGCCAATGCAGAACTTGAAGGCTTCGGGATAGTGACGCGCTGACCCGATCATGCGCATCCACCCTTTCACGGCCAGGAGTAAGAGATTCTGGCCTTTGGGCCGCTCTTGACCCGGAACTGAGGGGAGGAGAAATTGGCCAATGGTCCCGAAGACGACTGCATCAAACGGTTTAGATACGTGCTCAGGTGTGGAGTGGAGATGGACTTACTCGTAATGCAGCCGGCAATTGTAATGGCGAGGAGGTAGCTGAAGTAACCTACTTGCACATACGACCCGATACCGTAAGACAGAATGACACCGATGAGCAAGGCAACAATGCCTCCGACGTTGCTTGCAACCAATGCTAGAACACTAACGGTGAAGCCTTTTTTCCATGTACGCTTTGTGTCCGGATCTGCTGCTGGAGATGCAGAGTGTAAACCACCCACCGAGCGCATGAAGATCGGGATATACGATGCCTCGATAACGGTATATACGCCTTGCACTGTAGTGAGCAAGCAGTACAAGGTTGCGAGCCCATTGAGGTGGCTATATTCGGCCTTGGTTAGACCCGCAAATGGCAGCGCCAGCGCGCCAAATAGGAGAATCGAGCACAACATCATGGTTTTACGGTATCCTAGTTTCCGTCGAGTGAGTCATTGAATGCTTCTCCATGAGGCCTGGTGAAACATGGAGTGGGGATGCTCATACGTGAGTAGTCTGCTACGCCAGCAGTCATGATTGTGACAATCCCTTCCATTGCGCGACCGATGGAGCGTAGATAGAGCCTGGTTCGTTCAGTGGTACTTCCAAAAATATCACGATACGAGACATACACATAGCTGACATAGTCAATCTCTCCTGCGCCGAACTTCACCAAGCATTTAATATGCCCTCGCCGAGCGCAGGGCTTGTCAGATCCCGGCTGATGGCCGACAGTGTTTGCTGCAGACTGAATGGCCGCCGAGACATAGTTGAACGCCATTGAACTGGTTGGGCCCGTCTTAATTCACTAGTTAGTAAATGATGTACTATACAGATGTACTGGAATATCCTCACGGAAAAGCACAGAATGAGGTAAGCCCATAGTGCCTTCTTGGTACTGAGGGAGGCAACCTGTTGGTTGTTGATGGTGGTCTCGCTTGCGTACTCTTCCTCGGAGCCAGCATTCTGTTCATGGGCGTGGATGTTATCCTTATCCCGGTCTCCTTTCACGATGCGATCTATTGAGGACATTTTCACATTAACGTCATGTAGAGAGTGTCGTGACAAGTATTCACGGTGACATCTATAGACAGATCGCAATATGCAAAACCAGGAAGGTGACTGATCAAGAAATATATGAGAGAAGTTTGTTTGATACTTGAATTGCCAAGAATGCCTTGGTCTAATGAGATAAAACTATGAGAAAGAAAATAAAGAAACAGACCCAGCCAACTACAAGAGGTCGTAACTGGCTGGCAAGCTGTATGTGCGCGGGATTGAGCACATTTTCATGGATACGATTGTGGAGCATAGCCCTTGTTATTATACCCTGCCTTTTCAATATTGAACTCCACTCGTGCTACGAGGTTGAAGGTGACTAATTAGTTCAATATTATGATTATTATTACCTATTTCTTGCCCTTTCATTAGTAAGTCAAGCCCTCACGGCCTTCATATACCTAGAACACGAACTGCTTTGTTTGTGTGCGGCGTACGGGTTGGTTCTTCGATATCTTGGCCATGACGAGTCCTACCACCAGTCCACCGAACCAGCCATGCTCGGTTGCGAAGGAGGAGGAACCATCAAAACTTGTGACTGCACCGGCTAAATCACCAGCAAGTGCAGTCATACAGCCGCCGCCCTATACGGCCTTCTCTCGCCCGAAAAGAGTGTTCATTCTTGCGGTGGTGACAGTGGCCGGCTTCTTGGGCCCATTGGCAGGAAACATTTACCTTCCTGCCTTGCCTGTCTTAGAGCATGAGTTTCAAGTAAGCGCTGCAGCTATAAATGCAACCGTCTCGGTCTTCATGGCGGTGTTCGGGTTTGGTGTAAGTCTTTTGGCATAACCCTAGGTTGCCAGCGGCCGTGGGCTAACATTTGCATAGCCTCTCTTTTGGTCAAGCTATGCGGATTGGAAGGGGCGAAGACCGCTGTACTTGATATCTTTAATAGTATATATCATCGCTAATGTTTTAATGGCTGTGCTTCCGACGAACTTTGGTGCTCTGGTGTTTTTGCGCATCGTCCAAGCTTTCGGTTCATCGGCTGTCGTGTCGATGGGTGCTGGTACAGTCGCTGATGTATGCAGTGCCCTTTGTTTTTGCCAAAGAGAGTATTATACTCACCGTATACGCAGATCACACAACCCAAGCGACGCGCCCGGGCCATGTCTTATTTCATGTTGGGCCCTCAGTGCGGTCCTATTTTGGGTCCGATCCTTGGGGGTGCAATCGTTGGACAAGCAAGCTGGAGATGGATTTTCGCATTCTTGGGTATGTAAATCTCTTGCCTTTGTATTCCTTGCTGTTCTGATATAAGCCTAGCAATTCTGGCCGTTGTGCTTTGGCCCATCATGCTTCTATTCCAGCCGGAGACTCTTCGAGCCCGAGTAGGCAACGGAAAGCCGTATAGTAATAAAGGCTGGATACTATGGCCACCCACCCCCTTCTCTTGCCTTGCCCCCGAGTCTGAGCGCGGTCCTCCTCCCCCGAAGCCTACTCTGAAAGGCTACTGGCGTCTCTTCACCTATCCTCCTATTGGCATTGTCTCTGTCAATACCGCCATTCTCTATTCGTCATATTTCGGAATCGCGGTCCAGCTTCCTACAGCATTGGAGAATGTTTATCACTGGAACTCGACTGAGGTCGGAGCTGGATACGTCGCTGTTGGTATTGCGATGGTTGTGGGCTCCATCGCAGGCGGTCGATGGTCCGACTGGCGTCGCGCTCGCATGGTCAACGCGCTTGGAGAAGATAAAGTCACACCGGAGGCTAGACTTCGGGACCAAATTGGAGGCATATTACTCTGTGCCGCTGGTTTTGCCATGTTCGGCTGGTTTGTGGATAGGGCAATTCACCCGGCGGCAGTGCTATTTTCAACATTCTTAGGTATGTCCACCTTGACGTAGCTTGCTGTGTGTGAAAAAGAAAAACTAGGCTAATGGCCATGATCTGACTGTAGTGGGATTTGGAATGTCCTGGATCTTCGTGACGACTAATGCCTTCCTTACTGAATGTATCCGCCAGCAGGCTGCCCAGGCCTTTGCGTTGGGAAATATGCTTCGAAGCCCTGCGGCGGCAGTTACTGCGGCCATCATTCATCCACTGACCGTGAGGATGGGATGGGGATGGTGCTTCACAGGGCTGTCGATACTAAATTTTGTTTTAGTCGGTTCAGCGATGGTCATCCTGCGGGTCAAATCTCCTGACTGGAGAAGGAGAAGGTCTGCTCACATGGCAGGAAATTAGATATTGTCAATCTATGACCATGAGATGGATGCATAACGCTCAATAGTAAGTTAGAATTAATTTCATATTACTCCAAATTTACAGCTTCCTTCCAAGACTAGTATGCATATTGCAAAAACGAACAAAACAGCGATGTTCTTGTTTTACGAATACCTTTAGCTGTCATCTTCGACAAACTGCCGAGAGACTTTTATGCGCACGCCATCCCGTTTATAGATCACCCCATAGATAAGGCTTTAGCGACACAAACTAACTCGTATTACTTCTCTCCACACTCAATTAACTTTGACCTAACTTGACAGGTCGGTTTATGAGTTGGAGAAGGATATAGAGAGTAATTGTGTGATAGCCACGAGGTATTGTTCATGCTGTTTAAGCCTTGGCGCATGCCAGTCTGGCCTTCATGCATGATTCATGAATACTGCCGTATTTCTTCTAGCGTAGTAGCTGGTAGTTGACAACCTTGTTTTCTCCTTTCTCTCTCCTGTTCTTCTAGCTTCTTCACTGCTATTTACTGTCCTCGCCGTATGCTCACGGCCATGGAGAAAATCGCAGGCTCGACAGTATTATCTGACGTTGGAGAAAGCAACTCCGAGCTTGGAACCGAAGATGAGAGAAGAAAAGCCCTACTCCAATCTTTCACGCCGGAAGAGGACAAGCAAATCCGAAGAAAGATTGACAGGCGGTTCTTATTTTTGATCGGCATGATGTACATTATCAAAACTGTACGTACCCAGCGTCATCATTTCATGTGCGAAAAATTCCTGTTTCAATACCCATGTTAATTTGCTTTTAGATTGATTATACCAATGCGGCCTCCGTCAAGGTGTTGCAAGTTGGAGAAGACCGCAATATTCTAAACGAACTTAGAATGACATCGGACGAATACAATTGGGTTCAGTCTATTTATTTTGTTGGTTCCCCTCTCACCCCCCTTACAACAGCCTATATTAGCTATTTTGAGCTAAATCCACAGCTATCGGGAGCAAAACATGAACGAGGAGTAACATGTTATAGATCAGCTACATTGTCTTCGAAGTGCCAAGCAATCTTTTACTGAAGCGGCTCACGCCGCGCTTATGGCAGTCGCGAATCATGTTAACTTGGGGTATTGTCCTTGCCTGCCATGCAGCAGCCAAGAACAAAGAGACTCTCTGGGCGATGCGCTTCCTCCTTGGGATGTGCGAAGCAGGCATGTTTCCAGGCATAGCTGCCCAGTTATGCGGCTGGTACCGCAGCGATGAGATGGGGAAGCCCATCATGTGGATGTTCGGCTTCCAGAATACGTCTGGAATCGTAGGTTCGCTAATAGCATATGGAATATCATACATGAACGGGTTATGCGGAATGAGCGCATGGCGATGGTTAGTACCAGACCAAACTGTAAACGCGTTTAACTAACCAGCCACAAGGGTCTATTTATTAGAAGGACTATTCACCATCCTCTTTTCCGGAGTCATCTACCTTGTCCTACCAGATTGGCCCAAGTCACCTAGGACCAGAAAGTGGCTTTCAGAGCGCGAACAAGACTACGTCGAAGCACGACTATCCGAGAACGCACCCAAAACAGCAGACTCCGACTTTTCCAAAGAAGAAGTGATCGCATCACTTAAGGATCCGCGAACCTACGCCTTCATGCTATCCCAGGTTCTCGTCAACTTCTCAGGATACGCACTAACATGGGAGCTTCCCACTATCACCACCAGTCTTGGATTTGCCGGCCTTCCACGCAATCAGTTGCTTAATATCCCGCCCTCCGCAGCGGCTGTTCTGGCGATTATCTTCTCAGGCTGGTTTCTGAAACAGGCATATATCACTCGCCCTGCATACACTATGTTTTGTATCATGGGGCCGATGCTTGTGTTTTTTATCTTGCTAACAGTCTTGGAATCACGTGTTGGGATCTATATCTCCTGTGTGTTGGGTAATATGTTTTATTCGGTATATTTCATTCCGTTCTGGGCATGTAAGTTTCTCTTCTATAGGTTCTGCATTATTTCTTTCTTTTCTGTTTGTATAACCCGACAGACTAACCCTATCCCAGGGCGAACATCCTCCCTAAAAGGGACAACTGGCGCCGCATTTACATTAGCTTTCCAGTCCTGCGTTGGTCAAGTTGGCGGCGTTATCGGACCGCAACTTTTCCAGTCTAAATTTGCGTACAACGGATACAAAACACCGTTTGGGATTTGTGCCGGTGTCATTGGTGCAGCCTGTCTCGCGAACCTGTGGACGTGGTGGTTGACCAGGAACGTTGAGTGGGATGTCCGTAGAATCCGTCGGTTGAGAATCAAAGAGGAGAGGCAGGGTCGTATATACGCCGACGATGATGTAAAGGTCTATCAGGAACGACAGTTCTACAGTGGGGTTGCAAAGAAGGGCTCTGAGACGAATGCGGTTGAGGCAGTATAATGTAAGGGATATTGCAATGTGATACCTATAATGGAAAGACTATCATAGTCGCATTGTCGTGATTAAGGTGTATAACCAAAGAGTTCCGATACTTGACAAGCCGAATACCTTTATTCAAACGGAATACAATGACATGACAACCCTAGCTATCACTAGAGCAACTGAATCAGGGTAACTGATGATGTGATAGAAGTGGGGCAGAAGCTAATGACTGCCGTGCTGAACTTCCTATTTTGATTGCCGATATCGTAATGCATTAGTAGCACTTCGGACACAGTCCGCAGAGGTAGCTGCAGTAGTATGAACGTGCTCTGATCCCTGAAGCACGTCAACCGGAGACTATCCTGCATCTGTGTTTGCGGTCGATTGGCCCTGTTGGGGTAGGAGAGGGACGAAAAAGTGTAATAGTTTAATTCAACCAAGGGCATGCCGCTAGAAAATGCATGCATACTACATTTATCGTAGTAAACGTGTATAAAATCCAGACGTCGACCTTGTTTCCATATGTTCGACATTCTCTTATCTACCAATTCTTGCTAAAATACGTACAAGAATGGGAGATACGAAAGACAATGTCATCAGTGAGCAAAGCTCTGTCCATGATGACAGGAAGGACAATACTCTTCACTATGCAAGTCGTGGCCAGGCTCTCAGCGATGAGAGCACTGGTGCTGGCGATATTGCGGGATTTGATGCCGAGTGGATGAGGGCACGAACCTCCCTAACTGCCGACGAAGAGAAGAAGTTATTGCGTCGGGTTGATTGGCATATTATGCCTCTTTGTGCGATAATGTTCCTGCTGAAGAATATAGATTCCGAAAATGTACGAGACCATTCATTTGGTCACCAAAGGCAATACTAACCTACTTTACTTAGGTCGCGAATGCAAAGATCATGAACAAGGGAACAGACCGAAATATTCTGACACAACTCGGCATGACCACGGATCAATATAATCTCGTTACGGTTCTCTATTATGTATGTATTATGATAGGGTGGCATTCTTCGCGCGCTTTGTTGACAGCTTTAGATTCCATATATTGTTGCGGAAACCCCGTCAAATTTGTTATTCAAACGAATACTTCCTTCCAGGTGGCAGTCTCGGATCATGGTAAGCGCTTATCTAGTATTGCTACATGGTACGAAACTAACAGCAGCAGATCAGTTGGGGAATTGCCCTAGCCTGCCATGCAGCAGTCAAAAATAAAGAAGGACTGTACGCGGTGCGCTTCCTCCTGGGCTTAGTAGGACCTCTGGTAATTTGACTCGGTCGTGTTGATTGCTAACATTGTGGCTTAGTTTGAAGCTGGGTTGTTTCCTGGAGTTATTCTTCAATTATGCTACTGGTATAGGCCTGATGAGATGTCGCTACGATTGCTTTACTTTTGTAAGTGAGCTTCGGTCATCTGATGGTTTTGCAGCTCTAACAGAACAAGACATCCTTGGAAACTTCTCTGGAATTATCAGCGGCGTACTAGCATACGCATTCGATACAGTTTCTGGATCTCATGGACTATCTGGTTGGCAATGGTACGCTTTCTTCGTTCCTATGGGGTGCTCGTTACTGATATATGGATTTTCAGGCTCTTTCTAACAGAGGGTGTTATCACCGTCGCGTTCGGCATATCTCTGATATTCATATTTCCTGATTGTATGTGTATCATCCCGTACTTAGTTTGGTAGATACCGATACTAACCATGAGGTGACAGTCCCTCCTCAAGCCAAATGGCTTACCGACAAAGAAAAAGCGTTCATCCAAGCCCGATTACCAGGCAATGCACCCCGAGCCGAAGAGATCAACTTCAACTTCCGCGAAATCCTCGACTCACTGAGAGACCGCCGTCTATGGCTTTTTACCCTAATATGGGCCTTCTTTACCGTGGGAACGCACGGTCTACGGTTCTACCAACCGACCGTGATCGCCAACCTAGGGTTCACGTATGTCCCCTTGACTTGCTATAGTGACGCTAAACTGACCCAACCAGGGACATTGCAACATCCCAGCTTCTCAACATCCCTACCTCCGTCCTCACAGTCATCTGCATCGGCGTTTTCGGTATTTGGGCTGACAGCTCCCGTCTTCCCCGACCTCTTTACCCACTGTCTTTTCTGGCCGTCATTCTAGCCTGTTACGGTGTCCTCTACAGCTTCCCCAGCAACGGCGCCGTCTATGCCGTGACTGTCATCGCCAATGCACTAGGCAGCGCGTGGTACCCGTTGATGTGGCCGTGGCGCGTACAAACCACGAGCCGTGCGACTGGCTCGGCCTTCTCCATAAAGGCGTGGAGAGGCCAGGAGTATAATTGTCTGTCGGTAGTCCAACAATTGTCCGGTGAAGCAATAGCTCGTTCACAGTGCATCTCTCGTTCGATAAGACCAGCTTCAAATATAGTTCCAGGTGACGCTCATCTCCATATCTTTGCCATCAGCTCCGTCTGGCCGTAAGTATTAGTAAACACGCATAGGATATTGGGGCTCCCTTTTTCAAACGTATAGTAAGTCTATACATATCTGGAAATATCCAATCGTAAGAAGAATCTCGATATTTGGTGAAATTGATTACAGAGAAGTTCGTAAAGACTGAAGGGTTAGGCCATTGATATCGGGGACCAAAACGGGCAAAGTCCGATAATGTCCAAAACCCCGCAGTTAAGGACAAAGACAGAGATAAATAGCAGGGATGACACCTTGTTGTAGTCACTGTACTGCACACTCACCTTTTACTTCTTATATTATTTCTTATTTTGTAGTCCCGTTGAAGTGTTCGAAAAATGTCTCAGCTTCAAGACTACCGTCTCCTGACATTTGATGTCTACGGCACCCTGGTCGACTGGGAAGGAGGCATTTTGGCTGCTCTCCAAACGTCTCTTCATAGAAACGACACTCAATTGTCCCGTGAGCATATTCTTCACGTCTTCCATGAGCTGGAGCGGGATCAACAAGCCAGAACACCAGAAATGCAGTACTCCGATCTTCTCTCTACCATCCACCCTACACTGCTGCAACAACTAGGCCTCCCCACTCCCACTGCTGAAGAAAGCAAAGCTTTCGGTGAATCGGTGGGCCATTGGCCAGCCTTTGCAGACACCGTCGACGCATTGAAACAATTATCGAAGCATTACAAGCTCGTGGTCCTATCCAATGTCGACCGTGAGTCGTTTGCCAAGACCAATGCTGGCAGTCTTCAAGGCTTTCCCTTCGATCTAGTCATCACGGCACAGGATATCGGATCATATAAGCCCGATATCAACAACTTCAAGCACATGCTAAGCGCTGTCAAGGAGAGATTCGGGGTTGAGCCCAGTCAGGTGCTCCAAACCGCGCAGAGCCAGTTCCATGACCATCACCCTGCGCGGAAGGTTGGCATCAAGTCCGTGTGGATTGTACGTCCAGGAGCTATCATGGGCAATCTTGATGAAACGGTCTATGATTGGAAGTTTGACACGTTGGGAGACATGGCGGATGCAGTAGAGGCAGGCAATTGAACGTACAGAGCCAGTTAATGTGGGGACTATTACGGGAATATATATCGAGATGGAAGTTAGCTGCAAATTAGGTTTACGTGCCTCGGTTGGTCTGAACACTGCTCCCGGAGTCTTGAACCACTGTAAACATAGTGACATGGTTGTAAGTCTATCATACAATGTCACAATATCACGAATGCTTCAAGAATTAGAGGGGGAGAATATTGAATAGTGATATGTATGATGAATGACGTCATTTCCCCGGATTCCCAAAAGAGAAGGTCATCGGAAAAGCTGTTATTCCGGATAGGAAATCAGGTGCCAAATTGACCGCTTGTTTTGTCTTCATCTTCTCGTTCCAAATGCACACACACATACTCTCTCTCTTCATGAATTAGCCTCCCTCTCCTGGTTTGATGTCCCCTCCACCCCGCAAAAAGTCTTTACGCTTGAGGCTGTACCAATGGCTTTGGCGACTTCGGAATATCAGCTCACCATTGCGGCTCCGAGGCAGCCTGGTCCGACTACGCCGATTCCATGAAAGCCCCCTCCTCGCTCTGATCCGTCTATTGATTCCATTCCCACAGTGGAAATTTCCCGTTCCGGACCCGGTCGCGCCCATTGATATCCTCGGCAATGTGGAGCTGGAAGAAAATAAGCTAGAGTACTTGGACGACCTACGGAGTATCCCATTATGGCGTTTGCGAGACACCCCCATGCGGTCCCTCTACCGAATGTATGAAGCAATGTTATCCGGCTTGTACGAGGCGCTCGGTCCTGAAACGGAATACTTTTGGTATCAGCGGAACTGGTCGTTGCAGGGTATTCGCGACCCACAGGATGCCGACCCGGTGCGATATGCCATTCTAGCGTGTCTGGTGGAAGAACTTGTCGTTGCTTTCAACTGGCGTCTGAGTTTAGGTCTGCGCCGGGACCGTAACCATATTATGCGAGAAACGGGAAAGGACTCCTTGCCTCCGTATGCGCCCCTCTCGGGGCCGATCTGGACAAGTTCGGTGCCAGCAATTTCCCCGAAAGACCTCGACCGGTTTCCACCTGAGTATGTTTCTGACGACCGCAAGCTCGTGCTGGAGGCAGATGGATTGAACAAAGTCTTTGCTCGTCGAAATATCGTCACGAATGTTGGCTGGCTTTACACCATCTGAATCAGCCACGTCCAATGCCTTAAACATACACCGCACATATTAGGACTGGTCATGGGATAGGATCTGTGGGTCCCTCCCACACATTTTTCCAAAGAGATTGTCAGCACTCACTGCCACGGGGGCATCCGGTCAACAACACGTGACGCATCTGGTATCACCATCGATCTTAATAGGATCAGAAGAAGACTTCATCGTTGTATTTTGCCTTGTAAGCGGCCGACACGCGTTGCATCGTCACGCGATCCGGGACCACGTCGAAGCCGTTGATATTCAATGTGCGATAATATTCCATGTCCAGTCTTCCCCCTTTGTCATTCTTCAAGAGATTCAGCATCGCCAGCGCGTCAGATAGATCCAGTTCCGCTTTCCGACCCCGGTCTGCCGCGTAAATGCGTCGCAATTTCCGTTCCAGTGCCCATTCGACCGGTGCCGAAAGAACGGTAATCTGATTACCGGACCAAAGGACAATATTCTGTTTCAAAGCCAGGTCCATCAGCAACTGCCTCGCTTGTTTGGTTACAAACAGCGCAACATCGTCATTCGCCCAGTTTTGCGGGTAGCCCAGCTCATCTGCTACTTGCACAATTGCCTCGCGAAGCGATTGTTTGATGTCATCGTCGTTGGCCCAGTCGGGTTCCAGCAGGTAGTCTAGATCCTTGGTGGTTTGCCGGTTCTTGAGATGTGCCACGGCGAAAAATCCCCCGGCGGCGATGACTTTAATGGGTGCGAAAGCGACGATGATCGGAATCGCTGCCAACTTGGAATCCAACAATCTGAGACCTAGCATAGGGTTAGGGACAGAAACTTTCATTGTATTGAGAAAGGGTGCTGATCTCTTGCCATTGTAGAAGTCTTCAGCTCCTAGATATTGTTTTCTCTTCTGCATGATTAGAAGTAATTCCGTTCCACATGACGGGAACGGGGGCCTGGATGCTTAGTTATCGTGAAAACCATGGTGGAGTCTCCACGGATTGCCACGGTGCAGCATGTTGCGCTGGCGACTGCTGCTGACGCACTGCTGCCCATCTTGTCGGCAATCAGTTTCCCGCGGGGTATTACTGATCCGTGCTATAGTCAGACAAAGGACTCCACGCTCTCTCGTGTCGCTTTCAGGAGTGGCGCAAAGTATGTCATGTGGGTATAAACTCAACTCAAACCCGTGAAGCCTTGGATGCCAATCCCTCTCAGAGATGTCGTAGCAAGGAAAACCCCCCATTCATCCTTCGCGCACCGACCCGTCAGTCGTCTCGGCTGGATCTTCCTGGCTATCGGTGCGAGCAGGACTCTTGCCTATCGTGGTGGAAGAGACTTGCGAAGATGCCGACTTGGCAGTGATGCTCGCAGACCGAGAGTGCCATTGGGAAGGCAGTGAATCGGAAGACTCCACGCGTTAGAAGAGATGTGTTGTCCGACGATGCTCCGGTCGTTGGTCAGTACAGATTTGTAGGATCAGGGGGAAAGACATCCGCGAAGTTTTCCTGGAGTCCACTCATGGTGCAATCCTACTATTGGGCATCGTAGACATGCATGTAATGTATAGAACCGCATCAGGCAATCCATTAGCAACCCAGCCAGCGAATAGGAGGTTTGCACGTACCCTCTTGGCAAGGGATTATGGACGGGACAAAGACGATCTAGACTCTTGGTGGCTTTTTTTTTTCTTTCGTCTCACAACCTTTCTGTCCTGGGTGGAAAGATGTTACTAATCGCATCTCATTAGGCACGTTCGATACTCATACAAACAATAGCTTCACGGGATGTTTTCCTATCCGCTCTAGAATCCTGTCGAGTCCGTTTCAACTTTCATCTGTGTCATTATGATCGAACCAACAGTCTCGAAGAAATCAGTGGCAGTCGCATCCACCAAAGGCGCCTGGGCTCCAAAGGACAGTAGTCTTTCAATTCCAATCGCCGTATCTAGTTATTCACTTCCATTCCTCTCTGGAAGCGTTGAGCACTTTACCGCCATATGATTCATGAATACGAATGGATGCTCGAGCCTGCAAGTCCATTTCCACGAGGGAAAGGGCACCTGTCCATTAGGACTAGTTCGAAATTTGCCCTTCTGCAAGGCTAAAATTCTATCAAATAGGAACCACAATCTCAACGCGAGTATTGTAGAAACCACGGGGTACCAGCCTGGCCTGCGTGAAAAAAACTACGACCACGGGATGATCTTGTCTAGCTCTGACCAAGTCCTAGCGTTGGTCTACGTTTTATTCATCGAGACCAGATGCAGTAGCTGTCAGGTACAGAAACCCTCTGCGTGGCGTTGTCTCCACCTAGATGCTAGTATACGAAGATAAACTACGGTTCCAGCGCGAAGGATGCTTATTCCCTTTTCCTTTTCACTCACCGACAAGAAGCTGGACTTCAGCGTCTAGAGTTGCTAACATGGTTCGGTCTACGTAGAAACTAGGACTCTTAAGAATAGTGTGCAAAATCCTGGTTTGTTTTTAGTATATTTATCATGATTATGGCCTTCTCTTCAAAATGCTTATTTTATGGGAACAGAAAATTTAACTCTCACGCGATGTGGACGATGGACCTCGGCACATGGCAGGGAGATTAGGGCTGGACGGACGAGAAACGATTAATGATCGATTCGACCCACGCAGACCCTGAGTTGATTTATTTTCGGGCTCAATCAGTTTAGTGGGGTGTTGATCCTCCATTCCAGGCCCCCGTCGTGACGTCAAAATGGGCTATACTATTGGATGAGATCGAGCTCAGGGTTTTTATGGTTGCATTTCTTGACTTCCGAACTTAATTCGCAGTCGACCAGGGGCGTCCCACGGCTCCGTTTCCGACTTCTCGCACTTCGGACCTGCATTCCTCGTGTCCTTCTCCGATTTTCACAATTAGAAGCCGCATGTCGTGCAAAAAATGCCCGATCCTAAGTCCTCTGATGCTGCCGACCACCCTAGCGGCAGCCAACAGGGCCGTCGCTTCAAGCTCCCGGGCTGGTTGGACCACTTCAATGTGCGGGACTTGAAGGTACTCTTTCGCTGCTGGGCCGCGGCCTGGGTGGCCTCGCTGCTGATATTCATCGGTCCAGCCTTACACAAGATCGGCATTGCGACCTTCTTTGGGGCTTTGGTGTTGTACATTGTTCCCCCAGCAGGAATTCTGTTCGTCTACTTGCTAGCAGCGCTGTCGCTCCTCTTTGGTATGTGCCTCGCATGGGCGTGGGGCCTCCTGACTATGAAAGCCGCCTTAGCGGCACGACCAGACGCACAAACAAAGGCCATGGTACAGGCGTTGCAACAGCAAGCAGTCGCGATCGGCAATCAAACAGGCACGAGTCCAGCCGCGGAGGCTAAAGTCCTTGTGTACGATGGCTTCATGCTTGATGCCCGCGTCACCGTCGTCTTCTATGTGATGATCTGTGTTTTCATCTATTTCATGTCCCGTGTCCGTGTCGCCAATCCGAAGTTTGCTTTGGCACAGATCTTCGGAATCATCATCGCAGACCTCTTTCTCCTCTTTGGGCCAAGTTTGCCCTCATTCACGGCTTCCCTGCCTGAGGTCCTCATTAAACCAGGTGCCATCGGCATTGGCCTGGGCTTTGCCTGCTGTTTGGTCTTCCTACCGCAGTCGACATCGTTTGTAGCCCTCACGCAAATGGAGCAACTAGTCCGTCTGGGAGAAATCCCACTGAAGTGCACCCGGCAAAGGTTCGCAGGTGAATCCCTCGATCTGCAGCAGCTGACGGCCACCAAGGCGAAGATCATCGGCGCATTCAAGGCCATGCAACCGTCATTGGCCTTTCTGCCGCTTGATTTTTCCCGTGGCCGCTGGAGCTCAGACGACATCAAAACGCTACAAGAGCCTCTGCGACAGGCTATTTTATCTTCTGTGTCATTGATGGACTACCACATCACCCTCCTAAGGTCTGATCAAAAGCTACAAGGAATCCAGCCTCTTTCTCAACAGGGGTCCGACAAGAGCTACATGCAGGAAAAGCGAGTTCGTGAGGTCGGACAGTATCAGTTACAGGAGAGCGCAGATTTGCTACAAGCGTTGAACAGTCCTGAGCACGGAGTTTCTAGAGCCCGCACACGCGAGGCATTGAGAAAGTCAACTACTGAACTGCTCGAGCTGTGCTCGGAAACGAGTGAGCTCCTTGTGCAGTGTCTTCACGCAGTCAATTCTGGCCGGTGGTTTCGTCGAGCCGCGTCGCGAAATCACCTGGACGAGCTTGTGATGAAAGCGGATACGGTATTGCAGACTCTACAGTCAACCCGATCGTCATGTGCGACGGAGACCACTGAGGCGCTTCTCGACAGCCATGCCGACTTATTTGATGAAAATGGTCATCTAAAAGCACCCGAACACCTGGGACCCCATGCCCTCCGCGGGATAATACTTGGAATGGTAATGGAGGAACGCATTCTCGGCACCGCAGAGACCCTCGAGCGACTCCTGGCCCAGGTCCACCGGTTGATGCAAGCGCGCACTCAGGAACGTATCTGGATACCTTCGGGCCTGCGCTACGCTTTCAGCTGGCTGGTGAACCCACGCCAAAAGGCGCCTGCTGACGATCTCACCGCGGCTCCTGCGACTGACCCCGACGATGCTGAAGAGCAAGCCAAGGAGGCGCATCGGCGTCTAAATATCAGCCGCGGCTACGGAAGGCCTATCCGACAAAGCCTGTTAGTGAGAGCGCTTACCGGCTTTTATCACTGGTTCACGAATCCCGGCGGAATGTATGCACTGCGCATGGTCGTCGTTACGATCGCGGTCGCCATACCTGCTTCAATCCCACATAGCGCTGGGTTCTACTATCGGGAGAAAGGTATCTGGGCTCTGATCACCGCGCAGACCACCTTGCTTGTGTACATGGGCGATTTCACCGTATCCCTCGTTGGTCGCACGATTGGCACGGTCGTTGGTGGTGTGTTGGGCATGGTCGCCTGGTACATTGGGTCTGGCAATGGGCCTGGTAACGCCTATGGCCTAGCTGCGATTACGGCGGTGATGACCGCCATACTGATGTGGTGGCGTCTGTTCCTGCCCCCAATCTTCACCATGGCGGCAATTATGGGCGGTGCCACATTCGTTTTGGTCGTCGGATTCAGTTACGACGACACCCACACATGGCAATACGGTCTACCTGGACACGGCTATGAAGCCTTTTGGAAGCGACTCGTCACAGTGCTGTTAGGCTTTGTCGCCGCATTCATCGTTCAGATATTTCCCCGTCCGCCCTCCGCAACACGACATATCTGCAAGACATTATCCAACACCATCCGCACGCTTTCTGATCATTATGCTCTCTTACTATCCCACTGGGGCCGGCCGGAAACCAACAGCCCCATAGGCGCAGTAGCCGAGAAGATCGCAGTCGAGGTCGCAGAGACCCTTCTCTCCATCCAAGGCTCAATTGGCCTTTTAAAATTCGAAATGACGTTCGGTCCGTTCCACCGAGAAGCATTGGCAAACATGCATGTCCTCTGCCAGGACATGAACCAAGCATTAGGTCGATTACTTATATTATCTACCAGTCTCCCAGAACACCTCCAGGAGCGGTTTGCCCAGAACGTGAGCCTGCTAAACGACCACCACATTGGCGATATCATGGCAGTATTGAGTGTGATCGAGCAGGCACTGAAGTCCGGCCTTCCCCTGCCGGAACGCTTGCCAACGCCGTTGGTGAAGCGCTGTTTCGAGCAGTGGTATGCTCAGCACCGTGCTGCAGAGTTGAGTACGACGCTGGTACGGGATGAGAATTATCGGCGGTATTGTGTGGCTATCAGTTCGTATTTGAAGTTCCTGTCTGCTATCGATGACATGGTGTTGGTATTGAAGGGTACTTTGGGAGAATCACATTTGATTGAGCGGTGGCAGGGTGAGGTGCCGGTTTGATTACTTCTAGTCTGTTCTTTCAAGGCTATCTTCATTTACCTGATTTCATATTACATAGTTAGGCCATAAATTCCAACAACTGGCACCAAACCCACACTCATAGTCAGTTAATCTGTTTCTTGGGAGCTGTACATAAGTCCTAGGAGGAAGTACCGGGCGTAACACTGGACTTTGAGCCTATCAATGAGCCCCGACGAAGCCTGACAGACATTGTAAATTCAATTATACAATACAGATTGAGAGCATAAATGGCCCTGAGAGTGAAAGGAAATCAAAGAACATATTCAGCGTATAACACAAACCCCATTATTATTACTTATTTACTTCCTCCCAGGCCCAGAGCATCAGTTAAAGTGCCCAAGCCAAAGCCCTCCAACACCTTGTCAATCCCAAGACTCCCTAACAGCCCTCGAACAAGTCCGCCAAGGCCGAGACCGTCCAGAAGATTGCTAACCAGACCCAATACACCAGTAAGAAGAAGACCAACCGCGGCAATGATCTGAAAAAGGGGCTCCGATAGAAGGGCCCACAAAGGGTTGAGTTGCTTTTTGGCATGGGGCATATCGGCGATGAGTCGGCGTCCCTGGTCAATGGTCTCAACAACAGTTTGGGTGAGTTCCTTGAGCAGGTTTGCTAGGGAGTATTGCTCCGGCGTAGCTTCATGAGCCGCGTCGCGAGCTTTTGCCGTCGCAGCAACTTCCCCTGTGGGGTCCAAGGCCCGTAGAGCACCTTTACACTCCTGAAGCATGGACGCAGCTTCTTCAATCAAGGGCTTCACCGTCTTGACCAACTCTTCCTCGTCGAGCTCATCTTTAGGCGTTTGGTTGGCCTTCTCTATGTTCTAGGATGAAAGAAGTGTCACTTATTTTGCCTTGACATAGGGGGAGGGAGAGGGATCTCATACCTGCATTATCTGCTTACAGATCGGTTGGACACTGTCGAGCGTCTGCTGAAGGATTGCACACATCCTCTTTGCTAAATCCCGGTCCTGCTTTTCTTTCTCCTGTTTTTCCAGTTCCTCAGGAGACAGCTCAGGCTCCTGCTCCGGCTCCTCCTCCTCTGGTAAGTTTTCGAGCAGGGTGCATTCACCAATCTTGTTCCCATCATTATCTACTACGTACCCATTGTCATCAATCTCTTTACCAATGAGCTGTTGGAGATTCCCATCGGTAAGCTTGCCAATCAAGTTACCATCCCCATCGCGCACTTCACCCTCGCGGTTAACCTTATGCCCTGCCATAGGGTTCACATCGCGCTGCTTCTCTTCTGGGGTCCATGGCTCTGCCCGGCCGATGACATTTCCAGCCTTATCGAGCAGTTCTCCATCCTCATCGACCGCTCGACCTGCAAGTCGTTGCGGGTCACCCTCGACTAACCGACCAACAATCTTTTGCTCGGGATCAATGACCATGCCATCCTTCGTCAAAACAAGGCCCTCCAACCCGAAAAAGGGTCCTTCTGGCCGCTCTTGTTCATTATCTGGAATCAGTTCAGCCTGCCCTATGACCTTACCACTGTCACTCCAAATCTGGCCTCGTGCATCGACCTTCTTGCCAGCCAAATGCTTGATATAGCCAGACGCAACCCGCCCGAAGACAGTTCCATGCGTATCCACAATGTTCCCAAGTTTATTAACAGTTTTACCTTCCAAAGAAGAGAGGTCCTCCTCTTCCACTTGTTCCTCCGGCGGGTCATATCGTTCAGCATGACCTTTCACATCTCCATATTCGTCGATAATATTCCCTTGCTCATCAACAGTTAGACCACGTAGGTTACTGAGATCGCCATCTTTGACCCTGCCAACGATCACCGAATCGGCATCATCGATGAACCCGTCCTGATTGACTTGCAGATCGCGAAACCCGCTGAAGGGTCCTCGGGTTTCACGCTCATTTTCAGGGATGATCTCGACCCGTCCGATAACCTCGCCGGTATCACCCCAAATATTTCCCTCGCGGTCTACAGGTCTTCCAGCGACTGCTTTCAAGTCTCCCTCGACAACACGAGCAATGGGAACACCGGAAGAGCCCATGATATTCCCGTACTTGTTGCTTCTATATCCTTCTAGCATAGAGAGGTCAGGCTTCTCAGGCTCAGGCTCATCTGGTTCCTCCCAGGGCTCTGCATGACCCAAAAGATTGCCACGCTTATCGACCACATCGCCATCGTCGTCTACTGCTCGGCCGATGAGCTTCTTTGGGTCGCCATCAACGATCTTGCCTACCCGCCTTCCATTTGCGTCCTGAACCCAGCCGTCCTCCACGACAAAGAGGTCATCCAAATCAGCAAACGGGCCTGGTGGGCTTTCTTCGACAGGCACTGGTCGGGCTTTGCCAATAACCTTGCCCCGGTTATTCCAGAATTGGCCCTGATCATCGAGCTGGAAGCCACCGCGGCAGAGGATCCTAGGGTCACCCTCAATAAGTTCACCGACGGGAACGCCGTCAGCATTGACAATGTTACCAAATTTGTTGCACGTCAGTCCTTCGAGAGTGGAGACATCAGGCAGCTCCTCGGTAGCGGTGGCACCAGCTTTGTCTATAGCGGCTTCGCCCTCAGCAGCTGTTTCATCTGCCATGTGAGCGGTATCGCCAGCCTGCTCCTTGGTGCCTTCCAACTTTTCGTCTATTGCGGCTTCGCCCTCGGCAGCTGTATCATCTGCCATGTGAGCGGTATCGCCAGCCTGCTCCTTGGTACCTTCCAACTTTTCGTCTATTGCTCCAGTAGCCTCCTCTGTGGAAAGAGGTTCCACGCGGCCCAGGAGCTCGCCTTTCTCGTCATATATCTGGCCTTGCTCGTTCGGAGTTTTGCCAACTAACTGCCTGGGATCACCGTCAACGACCTTGGCCACAGGCTGTTCATCATCATTCATAACGCGTCCATCTTCACCAATCTTGAAGCTAATGTTGACTCTAGCGGCTCCGAGGCTGGGTGCTTCACCAGCATCTGCCGCCTTTTCCTCAACTGCGTCTCCAGGCTTACTCAAAAGATCGACACGGCCGACGAGATCTCCATCTTCATCTAATATCTCACCATCGGATCCAATAGTCATACCGACCAGGTCTTCAGGATCCCCTTCGACGACCTGACCAACGGTTTGCCCATTCTGATCCAGGATATGTCCTCCATCGCTAACCTGTAGCCCCTCCAAGGCAGAGAGACTCGTAGGAAGGTCACCAGGAGCCGAGGAAGCGGTTTTATGTAGCTCCTCTCTGGCTTGCCCTCCAGAAGGTTTGAACTGCTCCACATTCCCCTGAGCATCTCGACGAGGCTCATTCATGGCAGTCTTCCCAATTGGGACACTGCCGCTTGCGCTTTGCGCGGGGCTAGCAGCGATGCCACCAAGCTGTGCATTCATATCATTTCCTTCCTGTGGAATTGGGGATCCACTAGATCCAGAGGCACGTCGTTTACCTGGCATTACTTGCTGCCTCTGCTCGCCCCCGATCACGTCGCTGCTGCTTTTGAAGGCTTTGCCATGCTGAGGTGTGGCCTTTGCTCCCTTTGTGAAGGGTGATCCGGGCAATGTTTGGGATGTCATATCGATGCTTCCCTAAATTTGATGCATCTATATATAGGGTCGACTACTAATTGGGTCGCCGGCGTTATGTTCTCCTGTTACTTTGCCTTCTCAACTGGTTAAGTACTGGGGAGGAACAATGTTACGAATGGTAAACGGTTATCCAGAAATTGACAAAATAAAGGCAGTAGTAGGTAGATGTCTACTCGAAATACCAAGCCCTTGAGTCTTTTTAAAGGATTGTTATGTTTCTGAAACGGCGATGTGACATCTTAATCCCATTCGACCAAAATGCCAATGACATCAAGGTCGCGCCTTGACTACCAACATGACATGTTATGGTCCTCTTTTCATCATGATGACTGCATCACCGGTGTAAATTCCAGAATACATTGTTCGAGCAACATGTCGTGAGTATTCTCCGCGTCGGATGTTGTTCGACGCTGTGGTTCCATGGTACCTCACCATTATACGGAATGCAGAACCACGGGCAACCCAGGCCATGACATAAATGCCCAAGTGTATAATCAAATTCAGATCTCCACATTCTGTGTCTCGTAGCTTTCAATAAACCGGGGCCCCACTGTGCATCTTTATGGAACTTCCTCTTAGTCCCGATTTAGACAAATTAGGCGGCCTGGTGCCTAGCGGCCAATCGTGTAGGGACCGTTATCGTATGACATTGTTCGCTTCCTCGGTTGTCATCGTAAGGGTCCTACATATATGACACATTGTACATTGTCGATTCCTGTTTTTTTCCCCTTCAATCGGCGTGAACTATCTTGGAAACCTAAACTATCATCATTTGTGCCGGGATTTGTACCGAAAGGCAGGATGACCCATGATACATACACCCTAGAGTTCTCTCTACTTCATGTCTCCAGGCTTAGCTCGGTGTGTTTTCTAACACATCCAAGAATCCACTACATCATATAGACAGGTCTAGAACAATCCTGTCTAGAACAATCGAGGACTACCCAAAGGACCCTGAGCTCAGCCTGGGTTCAGATGTAGGCTAGGATACCACTTCAGGCATCAGGTAGAAAGCTTGACATGGTGAATCATAAAGTATATTGAAAGAATGTGGTCTGCATAGCTCGTTCCCCAATGAATCAAGGTGTTTGACTATGCTCCATCCGGGGGGCTATTATAACTGTCAAATGTCGCTGGACTAAAGCAAGATTATAAAACCAAAGATCCTATTTGCATTCTAGCTAGCATGAGACGTCGCGGGCTGTATATTCTGACGATTGTAAATCATCTGCACAGGGCGAGGGTATAAACAAACGGTACTATAGGTTTGCACTAGGAAAAACATATTTGAGAGAATTGATGCTTGTCTGATTAACAGTGGCCATTGCTACGACAGTTTGTAGAGACCCTCAACATGTGTAGGACCTTTCGAGCCCCCTGTAGGTGCAATGGGAAGTTGTCAAAGACCTGATGAGGCGCACATGAACCCATAAAGACAACCATCTATGTGTCGATATCATGATCTGCAACTTTGGTTAGTCCAAATACAACGAATCTCGCAAGTCAACCAGTGCACTCACAGTAGAGCCAAGGTCAGGTCACCGTGTATGGAGGCCTTCAATTCAACCTCTATATCGAGATTCAAATCTAAGCGCAACTTTAACCCCGTATCTTCTTTTTCCTCATCTTTTGTTTGTATGCCTTTCTTGCCCTCTCTTCCAAGCTCCCCGCCAGCCCCGCGTCTATAACCAACCGGACCAGCTGTTGGCGTGCCCTTTTGGTATGGCTCTAAAGCTGTCGCATTCGGATCATGCGCTGGTCGACGCCTCCCCTGTTGTTCTCTTTGTCGCCACGGTGCGACTTGCGTCTTGGTTTGGGGCTGGGTATCTGGCTCAGATTCGCTTTCGTATTCAAAGGTAGATTCCGTGTCGGAGCTTCTGTTCTGAGAGTACTTGTCTTCGTATCGGGGCTTTGATTGCTTTGTTTCAGGTGTAGCTGTGGCCATCATGTGTGTATATGGGTTGCACTAAAGACAAGAGCCTAGTTCAACTCGTGGGAAAATAGATTATTTTCAAAGGCTTGTCCACAGAGACAATGCACTGTATGCATAGAAGGATAGCTCTGGATCTACGTCATACTGTACGTAAGGTCTTCAACTCGGCAGGGGGGAGGTCGATCCTTAGAAAGGCGGGTACCCTCTGGATGAACTCGAGCATACCCATCGCCACTAAGAGATTACTATACGTAAGCGAAGGAAAGGAATATCTATGACACTTCGCCCATACAGAAGTCCCGCGGATATAGGGACCCTCTCAGCCACAGACACAGTGCTGTAACTCTGACCCCGCAATGTGCATGAGGCAAATGTGTAATGGCAAAATATGACAGGACTCGCCAGGCCTTTCCATTCGGGCACCGGGAGCGCATCCCACCACTCACACTTGATATATACATTCGCTCGTATTGTTCGTGCTCAATAACATGAAAATGCATGGATGCGGCGAAATCGTCTGTCATTTTTTCTAGGTTCAGATATCCTCTATATCAACGCCACCAACCCGATCTTTAGCGACGCCACAAGGCAATACATGATATCATTGGCACCGATCCACTCGTCTTCCAATGTGCAAATGTATATCCAACATCTCTGGGAATGCGGGCGCCTAAACTCTATGCCTGTACACGCGTCGAGAAGGAGACCTTAACCGACCTGAATCACGGATGGCAAGCGCCCCAGAGCATTATTCCTATCGGGGCGACATCATGATGACTGCTAGCCGTGTCTATTAGGCGGTGTTTGTTGACAGACTAAAGGTGGAACCACCGTTTCAGAGAGTTAAAACAAGGGACCTCTTATTCGGCTGTAGTAGCCAGTTATTTTGACTCGCTACCTATACATCTTGATTCATTTCCTTAGCCCTCGCCCATTAAGCCGAATTCATTGACATCACAGTGACATTTTTACTACTAGCCTTTCTCGAAGATGGTTGTGATTTGCCCCAAGGATGAGAATCCCTCCGCCTCCTTCTAAGTATCTAAAGCTTCCAATACGGTATCGCATATTCACTTCACTATGATTATCAGTTGAGATGGCTGAGTCACCGAAAACGAGCCATATCGAAGATACAAAACCAGATTCCACTACCCAACAGTCGCCTGGCAGACGTAGACCACCCAAGCTACGAAAGCAACAGGTTTCGGCCGAAGAATCAAACAAGCAACAGTCTACTAGTCCTGGTACAGCAAAGAGCCCATCACCGGATAAACCACAGACCCCTCCGCCAAATCAAGTCCGTGAGAAAGAGAGTATGGAAGCCAACCAGGAAGATACCGAGAGTGTTGATGCTCCATCCTCGGGGCCGGAGATGCAGCCCGAGCCACAGGCAGCAGCGCCACCACCCGAGACAAGGGTGGAAGAGCGGCCAGCTCAGAACATCCCACGACGTAGACGACGCAGGCAGGGACAGCAAGAGATGGTTCCCTTGGGTAATGTCGGGGATGTGGGCAACACAGTGAACGAGGCTGGTGAGCTTGTACAAGCCGCTGGATCCAAAGCTGTCAACACAGTGACCGATACCGCTGGAAAGGTGGTCGGTGGTGCTCTTTCTGGAGGTCAGTCAGAGGAAAAGAAAGGCAAGGATGAGCAGTTACGTCTACGACTTGACTTGAACCTGGATATCGAAGTCCAACTGAAGGCAAAAATCCATGGCGATCTGACTCTTCAGCTACTGTAAGTGCTTACGCTTCTTGCTCGTGGTGGTTGGTGTCCAGTACTGATAACATTGCTGAACAGAAACTAGAAAATGAATTGGACGCTTTACTTGCTTGTTTTGTTACCTAGTCGCGTGCAATCTCGGCAGTTGATTTATTTTACAATATATACAGGTCTTCTGGCCACTGGCTGTACATTACATGGTGGAGGTGTATGTATCGATTCTTAAATAATGCCACTAAGCAACAGTGGCATTAACAAATGTGTCTTACTCAAACGGAGGAAGTAGCTAAGCTACGGCGAGTCTCATTACAAAGCACACTTATTACACAAAATACAATGCATCTTAACCCAGATGGAGAATTGTTAGGGGTAGAAATGCTCCTAGCCCGAAGCAAATCGAATGGACAGGAGTCTAGGCAGCGATTAGGGGCAAAATCGCTGCATTTAGTATATTTAAAGGTAGTCTTTAGAAACACAAGAAAGTGAAAGAAAAATCAAAGAAAGAACTACTGCAGAAAAGGTTTCTCGTCAACAGAATACAATTCAGGATAGATCGAAGTCCCCGCAAATCCTGAACACGGCACTACAATATGAATACTCGTTGGAATTTATTGCTTTTCAAATTGCCAATCCCTGGCAGTAATAAGTATCCTTTTGCTTATGGTGCTTTGTGCTAGAAGGCGTCGCGACATTATGTCTCTGCAAGATCCATCAAGCGACTGCCTAGTGTATATCCAGTCCATCCACCTGTGCAACCATGGAGGCAGTTTCAGGCTCGGTGCTTTCTTCCTGATCGTGTAGGAGAATCTTCTTCGCGGCCTCTCTTCCGATAATAGGAAGAGCAGTGATACCTTTGGCCTGCTCAGGAACTAAGTTACGGTCAATCAGACCAACTTGAACAAGGACACTTGCTTGATCCCAGTATATGTGTTCTGAATATAGCTTTCCACCGCGGAGCGTCACAATGCTGACAAGTACTATCTCCACCTGTCTGTCGGTTGGCTGCAGGCCAGGAAGGATCCACGGCATTTCCTGAGTATGTTTGAACGCCACATATAACTCGTCCACTACTCTATCCGCACCGATTGTCCGTGACAGTAAACGGAGACGCATAGAGGGGGGTCTACCCTGTAGAAAAGATGTTTTGTAAAATTGATGAAGAGCCTGTATGCCACTAGCACCTTTCAATGTCGGAATATATGTGACTGTGGGTGTTTCCTCCGTGGTATAATTGGTCATCGCGGTAGACATATCAGATGAGAAGTACTTCTCTTCGAAGCCGTCAACAGCCACACGTCACTATTCTGGACATGGATCCGAATGGCCCTGTGCCGGACACTTACCCTGTTCAATACCTTCCCAAGTCTTTTCCAAATCTAGGTGCTTCTGAAACCCGCTTTGCAGAACGGACAACGTCCGGGTCCACGCAATCTCAGTCGCTACCGGATCATAATTGTTCAAGTCACTTTCTGCAAATCCTGGACTCATGCCAGGGTATGAGTATGCCCGGTATCCGAAGTCCAGCCGATCTCCCGTACCCAGCCCTGCCCCGACACGCCTCTTGACAATATGTCTCTTGTGATCTGTTCCGTGAGAAGCAGAGAGTACCTGAACTGTTTGGTCTGCTAGATGCACAAGGACGCGCATAGATGAGGCGTAACGGCACTCAGGATCAGGGATGCGCGACGGATAGTATGCTACGAGGGCGCAAAGCTTGCTCGTGTTAGTGATTTTGAGATAATGCTCGAGACAGAATGCAGCCGCATCGCCGAAGCCTCAACATGTAGATTCATAGCTTTAGTCAAATACCTGCCCAAGACGCATGAAACATAAGCTATACATACCTATCACTGCGTAGGATTCGCTGACCCCAAGCCCCTGCTTTAGAGCATTCAGCTCGTGGATATAGTGGCGATCATCGTAGTTGTAAGAAATAAAGGTTGTATCAAATTCTTCAAGCTCACACCAATGTAGTAAGTTGTTATCAAAGTCAACAGTCGCTGCGGTTATGCAAAGCCGACAGGCCTTGTCTGCGAAAGAAAGCGGACTCATCACGATGTTTAAGGCTCCTTCGGTGCCAACAGTCAAACAGGACGTTAATCGATACAGAGCAATAGAAAATCACATGTGTAGCAATTATGTTTGAAAGACGCGGAGGTGTTGTGCTCACAAACATTACGAGCAGAAGCGAAGTCTCGACAGTCGGTTGGTTGTGGCGTGATAGAAAAATTAGACTCTGAGCTGAGCTCTACCCAGGAACCCAGGCAAGCCACCACGTCACAGAACCAGAGATACAGAGAATGAAAATCACCGTCATGGTACCAGACACACCCAAGGGCCTTGTTATCTGAGTTCCCTCTCCATGAAATCTAGCCGGTCAAGTACTGTTCGGCCAAGATAGCCGTTGTAGAGTGAACTTTACTCCCCCCCTGAGAATATTGGTACGCTAATATGGTAGCTACTCTAGGGCATGAACCGTAATTTGTCGAGAACCACTGCATGAGTAAATGAGAAAGCAAAGCTGATCTTATACTGGCGCCATAGATATCGTGTCCCTCACAGGAAAATAAGTTGGTGAGCTCTATTCGTAGACTGTCTAGCATGGAGCAGTTGCAAGAACAATCATGTTACCATAATTATGGCTAGAGGAGTGATTTTGAAACAATTGCTGTTCAAGCAAGGGGAATCTCTTAGGCGGATCTTATCGGTCACAACTCTAAGACCAAGTAGAGCGTGTCTTGTATTCAAGCGCGCTCTCGTTCGGCGAGTAATGCGACGAAGTCTAGTCTATTAAGGATCCAGTTCAGTCCATCGCGATAGCACTTACATAAAACTAGTAACATGCAAATACTCGGCATTATCGATGTCGAGGTGTCCCTAATCACTCTTGGCTGTCTGCCGTTGCCCTAATTCTGAATATCCTTTGAACGGATGCCCTTTTCTGCTTGTATACTTTCTTAATACATATAGAGCACCAGTTATCGCCCAGTCATTACATATCCCTGCAAAAACCCTGTCATCGCCACCCTTTATTCTCATGGTTCCCAGCCTCATGAGGGCAGCTGTCTGTCATTGAGCATAAGGGCAATCGTCATAGTGCATAGCACCTCTGCGACATATCACACTCGCGTCACATGGCCACAAAAGAAACCCTAGTGACTCCCATGCCCACTCAGACGTGAAAGACACGCCACAATTCAGTTCTCAAATGTTAAGTCAACATCAGGAATCCCGAGATTAGAATGAGTGATCACGCCCCCAACCCCAACTCAGCCACCACGCGAGTTCCCCGCGATCAGTAAGTTCACCGATACATTCCCAAGAACGAACCCCTGCTGCACTTAGAACGCACTGGTGTCGCACGGTCCAACTTTCACCTGGACACCGCCAATATCGAGAACCCGACTGGTCAAGATCACTCCCGCAATATCCGCAATATCCTCCCTGCTTCCCACCGAACCCTTTCCACCCGCTCCATGCGAAGCCAGCGTAACCCCCACAGGCGTTCATTTCCACTAAGGAGCAGGCTAGACAGGGGTAGGCCCCGGATTCCTGGGTCCTGGGACCGGGAAAGGTCTTGCTTTTATTTCTACCCCGGACTCGAGCCATGGGCGGGTGTGGTTGTGATTAAGACGTCATGTTGTGACTACTTGTACTATATAATTCTGGATTTTGCGTTTAGATCTTTCTCATTTACTTTATAATATCTATACTTCTGATTATGAAATCAATCTCCAACACTATGTACTCCAAAAAGAACAAGGCCGTCCTCCCATACATTTCCCCCGACCAAGTCTCCAAACGAAACGGAGTGGATAACTCCGAGATTTGTACGTCAGCCACAATTATAGCAATTACCTTCCAAGCATAAGTACAATAAAACTAACACAACTAGGGTTGGTGATTGATGACATCGTCTACGACTGCACATCCTTTCTATCAGGACATCCCGGTGGCGAGGCTGTGTTGAGAAGGTTCGCTGGGTTCGACTGCTCATGTACGTTTCCCCTGGTTATCTCTCCAACCTTGCCCAAGATGTTTTCCTATAGTAATAGTAAGAGCTGATCCTACTAACAGGGCAATACCACGCTATTCATGGAGAACGACGGAAGGTCTTCGCGAACAAATCATTAGAGAAATTAAGAGTAGGATGGACGGAGGGAGTCAGCAATCCATATTCCAAACCAGAATGGGTTGAATAAGTTTTACTTTATATAAATATAATCAAGCATTTTGTGTCATGAATGTTTCTGTAGTGTAATATCTTATTACATTCTGTAAGCAGAAATCATCAACAACAGAAACAATCAGTATTCCTGCTCCGCCAATCTGGGAAACGTAGTCGAGAAATCCAACGCATCACGCACAAAGATATCCCAGTCATAGCTATAGTTCAATGAACTCGGGTCCATCGGATTAAGCAACGTGTCTGCAGACCAGGTATCCTCCGTACCGGTGCCCTCCAGCGGTGATACAGATCCATTCAACTGCTCTTCAGCCATAGGACCATCCGGCTTACCTTGACTCGACCCTACGGATTCGTTCAGCAAGGCCGCATCCTGCTCTTTGCGCTTCTGAGATAATCGGACTAGAAAGTCGATGTTTTTGTATGCTTTCCGTGCCTTCTGTGTCGCGAAGTGGTCGGCGGCTTTTTTCAACGTAGCGAGCGAATCCTTCACATGGACGAGTGATTTTCGCGTATCCATCGCGAGAAGAATGCAGGTAAACTGGAATGGGACGTTACTGACGTGCCACCAAGGACAGCTGGCATCGATGGATCGGGACGAAGCGGCGAGGCCTCTACAGCCTAAGCGAATGACCCGGTCGACGACGGATGTCATATTAGTAGTTGAGTTCAGTAATTGCAGGCGCCGATAGATAGTAAAGGCAAGCACACTCTGCGAGAGGATGGCAGCATCGGACTCGAATTCAAACTCCTCAAGTCGGACAAGTGACTCTTCCAATTCCAACACTTGAACCGTCTGGTCCGGGTCCAGCTTTTCCGATAACTGGAACAACGAAATAAGGTCACTGGTAGGATCCCCAGGTTTTGGCGCAGGAGCCGGGCACTGAGCCCCTCGAATGACCACCTGCGATCGACCATATTCGAACGAAATCCATGTATTGAGCAACTTGGCAATCCAAAAGAGCCGTCGCCTACATTCCACATTTTCCGACTGGCCGCCGGGGTTAATCTCCGGATAGACCAGTGAGCCACGAGTGGACTCACGATGTAACCCAGCAGCCTCGACGATATGCATCGTTGTGCACGACGCGATCCACGCAGCATGCGGCGTACTGTGACATCTCAAATACATGGTGCGTAGCAACCAGCCCTCGACATCGTGTACACCCGGACTGACGACCAACGTACTGGTCGTTTCGAGAATATCTTTCGCGCAGTCAATCAAATGTCGTTCCTGTTCACTTGCTTTTGACCGTGATGAGAACAGTGATCCCAATGCCCCCACCCCGCACAGGACGGCATCATACTCGTTGGAGGCACAGGGATCCTCCCACCTCCTCCCCGCCTGCCCAGCCACAACCTCCAGATCCAAGAACCCATACACAGGATGAATCTTCTCAACATAAACACCAAACAACTTCTGCCACGCAGCCTGCGACAAAATCCAGGTAATGCTCTTTTCCGAACGATGCGGACTCCGACGCACACCCAAGTTCCACCCGGAGCCGTGCTGCATAGAAGGCGCATGGTCGGGGCTCAGCTTAAGGCCCAGTAATTGCGGAAAGATAACACCAGCGTTAGCTTCCATTGATTTCTCCTCAGTTGGTCGCCGACTACTGGGTTCCAGAGCTGTGGAAGGGGGTACTGGTACTGGACCGGGCGATGGCAGTGTGACTGGTGGCGAGAATGTTTGTCCGGCGGCGACGGTCGTGAGTCGCCTTTTGCGAGGAGGAGGCTCATAACAGCAACGGTAGTCATATCGACTGCAGGATTCGCATGGTGTTTGACCGTCGCATTTGCGCTTCCGGATCTTGCATGCCTCGCAGGCGAGTCGGGTACGGCGGCGTCGGGTTTGTGGGGGTTGCTCTTGCGGGGGGTTGGCGTCCATTATGTATGATCTACTGGCTTTGGAATCACTGAGTCTACCTTTTCTCCTTCATATATCACTGTTGGAGTAGGCCATAGAACGTGTCCGTCGATAATATGCGTAACCACGAAAGAAAGGGATAGGGTTGGTCAGGGCAGTCGTATAAAAAGTACGGGCGGACCCACAGGTTATAACAAGGATCAATGCGGGGAAGACAAGTTTATTCCTTTGTTTTCCCCTCCTTCTCTGCCCCGGATTTATGGTCAACCTAAGGACTGGTGTCAGAGCCGAAGGATCATTAGCATTTGAACTAGGCCACAATGACGACGCTCGCTATTAAAGAATTACGAGGGGGAAGTCCAGACCGCCCGTTTGCTCGGTACACTCGGAACGTGGAACCTGCATGAACAATTTCTCGTTTCGAGTAATGAAATCCCAGTAGGGGGGTGGATTGTACGTCACTTTGCAGTCCGAGTCAGGGCTTTACAAGATCATGTGCACGAGCTGCATCATATGGATTGTTACGGAATGGACCTTGTGAATACTATAAAGCAATTTCTCAATTTCGGATGAAGAGAAAAGTGAAATACAGCAGTATCATCAATAAAACACAGAGATAGAGAAAGCCAGAGAATATACACGCAATTACCAAGCAGACATTTTCCCATCTGTGGGCATACACAAGTTACAAACGCCCCAAGAACCTGTTGATAGCCTCTGCAGTTCCCTCCAGGTCCTCAAATACATGCCAATGACCCACGTCCTTCAGCAATTCCACCTGCGAATTGGGGATCTTGCTTCGGTAACCCTGGGCTAACTTGACAGGCGAGATCGCATCTTCCTGTCCGGCGACAATCAAAGTCGGCATTCGCAGATTCTCCACTGTGATAACTGTACCCCTGGATCTCGCAAGCGCGATGCATCCCTTGGCATAACCCTCCGGATGAGTAGACAGCAGGGATTGGCGCACCGCGGAAATGGCCAAGGGCCGTGACTTGGTTACGCTGGAGGTGGCAGCCGTGGCTACAGCGTTGGCCACTCCGGACGCTTCCATGCCTTTTTCGCGAACGAGGGCCGCACGCTTGGTGAATACCTCAACGGCTGGTTCTGGGAAAGGAGTCGGACCCGGTCCCAGCAGGATCAAGGTCGTGACGCGAGACGGGTGCTTTTCTGCGAAGAACATAGCAATCAACCCGCCCAGGGACCAGCCAACGAGAGTGGCAGAAGTGATAGATTTGGCGGCGAAAAGCAGGTCAAGGTCTCTGGCGAAGGTCTGCAAGGTAGCAGTTGAGGACGCTCGGGCGGGCGTAGCGCCGTGTCCCTCGAGGTCGTAGAGAATGATACGGTAGTTACTTTCTAGTCCTGCGGCTTGGACAAGCGGCGCGTAGTATTCCAGGTTGGCACCAAGGCCGTGGATGAAAACGATCGTTTCTGCATCGGGGCTTTGGGATCCCAATTCTCGGACGTTGATATAATGGTCGGGTCCGACTTTGGTTAACCCAACACCGCCCCAAGTCCGATCAAGGTTATAAGTTGGGATACTCGAAGGCTTTTGGAGGACACGATCGATAGTAGGGTTCTTGCTACCGGGATCCGCGATACGATTGGAAAGCTTTCCAAGGCCAGTGACGCTCACCTCGACTAAATTTATTTTTGTTAGCTTTGACAACCAGGGACATGTTCTGAGCGGACTTACCCAAGTCGCCTGGCTTAAGGAACTTCGGCGGATGGTGGCCAACTCCAACGCCGTGTGGAGTGCCTGTTGCGATTACATCGCCCGGCTGAATGGTGATGCCACTAGATACCGTCTCAATCAATTTAGGGATGGAGAAAATCAGGTCGGCTGTGGTGCCATCTTGACGCTTTTCACCATTGACATGAGTTTGTACTCGAATTTCTCCTGATAACGCTGCAGCTTCAACAGCAACCGGTCCCTGACAAAAGAGTTATCAGTAAAGTGCGCATGGACTAGATAAGGAACCAAAACATACCATAGGACAGAAGGTGTCCGGCGATTTTCCCATAAAGTATTGGCGGTGGTCTCGCTGTCTCTCACGGGCGGATAGATCTGGATCACATTAGTACGCAGCTGCCATGTCGTCCCAAAGACTTACCATTTATGATCGTATAGCCCCAGATATAATCCATGGCATCTTTCTCCTTGATAGAGAAGCCTGCTTTTCCGATGATGACTCCCAGTTCACCTTCGTAGTCCATCGTTTGAGTAAATCCAGGGTGGGGATAGATGTCTGTTCCACTAGCAGTGATGCTAGTACTGCGCTTGGTGAAGACAGTTGGGACTTGGGGACCTGTATACCATTGGTATCTTTCATACATAGTTTCTTCAAAAAGAAAAAAGTATCGCTTACTATCAGTGACTTTGTTATCAGCAGCAGCAAAGCCACTTTCCCGGTATTCCTTGATATGCTTGCGGTAGTTCTCGCCAATACAGAGAACATCTCGATCTGCGAGCGGCGGCAACAGCTTCACTGAGCTCAGCGGGAATGGAGCTTCCGCGGCGCGGACAACCCCCTCGTCGCCCAGTTCAATGACCTGGCTCAGACTGGCAAGGGGAGAGCCGGAAGCCATTGTCAACGGCTGGATTGTGGAGTCACCAAGGTCGAGGTGGCCAATGCGAGATCGTCCCAACTCATCTTCAAAGGCTACGAAATTGAAGTAGCTCTTCTTCTCTTGCAATGATGGAGGAACTGCAGAGGTATTAAGGAACTCTGTCGGCTGAGCTTTGTGGATACGGCCGTTAATCATAATCACATCCAGCTTCGAGTGGTCCTGAAGCACCGCGATGTCTTTCAGAGGATCACCATCGACCAGGATGCAGTCGGCATAATACCCAGGAAGTACCTTTCCCAGCTCGTCCTCCTGCATAAATAGCTTGGCTATCCCAGCTGTCGCAGCGACAATGGATTCCATCGGCGTAAAGTCCAATAGTTTCACAAAGTGCTCAAGATCCCGAGCGTACGTCCCATGAGGACACCAGGCAAAGCCATAGTCACCTCCTGGAAGGACAGTAATCCCCCGCTTGTGCATCTCCTTCAATGCCTTGATAGCTGTCTCCAGCTCTCTCCGGTATCCGACTTGCTCAGCCTTCTCCATGGAATACCCAAAGGGTTCCGCCTCGTAAACGGTAGCATAGAGCCAGTTGAGCGCAGGGGCAACAACAACCCGGTCCTTGACCTTTTCGAGTATCTGCATACCCTCTTCATCGGTATAGGACGCATGGTAAATGACGTCCACACCGTGTCTAGCACATTGGATGACCGAGTCTCTCGCCCGTGCATGAGAGCAAACCCTGATCCCATTGCGATGAGCTTCATCCACACAAGCGGCTGTTTCCTCATCGGTAAAGAAACATTCCTCGGCCGAAACAGTTTCGGTGATGGCCTCACCTGACATACTCAATTTGATTTGATCGACACCGATTTTAGCATGATGTCTGATCACCTCTCGCATCTCCAGTGGCCCCTCAGCAAATGCAGTAATTCCCGCCGCAAGCTCACCCTCTCGCTTGGCGATCTCCCTGCCATTTGCCAGAAGTCTCGGCCCGGGCAAGGTTCCGCGATTGATAGCATCTCGAACGACGCAGTCCAGACGATCTTTGGCAGAGGCGGCGCCATAGCACATGGTGTATCCGGAGTCCAGGTAACAAAGTGCCGAGCGTGCTGTAATCAGAGTGTGCTCCTCGACGCCAATGTCACCCAGTAGCTCAAGAGCGATATTGTTCCAAGTCCAATGTGTATGGGCATCCCCGAGACCAGACATGAAAGTACGTCCACGACCTTGGACGACACGGACCTTCGGGTCATGGCGAAGCGCTTCAACATCGGGGACTAGCCCAACCGAGACAATGCGCTCCCCGTGAATCAATACATCACCACGATACGGATCATTGCCTGTCGAGTCGAGAATATTCACATCCAGGAACAGGATCTTTGAGTCCGGTGAGGTGCCGGTCATGCGATACGATTTGGGTTTAAGTTTGGGATCGAACCGGAGGCCTTCGTGGGGATACGGGCGTCGGCGCGTGGGAAGCGTCGAGGATGGTGTAGTACTGTCATGGAAACCATTGACCAGGATTCCAGGAGCCATGGTGAATTGTGTTTTTTGCGCGTATAATACAAAACAATAAGTTATTTAGGGCACATAGATCAAACGCGACCTAAGAGGAAAGGGCGTGATCGCCTCGATTTAAATGCATACCCCTCCATCGACTTCGAGGTCATGGCTGAAAAAGTCGTGGTTTCTACCCAATGCATTGTACCGCAGCACCCGTACTCTTCACTCTCTATTACCGGTGATGTTAGAATTCTCAGATGGATATCGGAAAGAGTGGCAGTTGCAGGCCTTTGCGGGTAATGCGGGAAGTTGTGCCTCGTGACCTCCCGACATCCCGGACATTCCAACGACACTCGGCAACAGAAGCAAATAACAATGAAAGCACTACATAGACTTTGCATGCTATTGCGTAAGGAGCTGGCAAATCTTGCAGCACAAAGAACTATGCGCTCCTGTACGTCATGCCTAACAGTCTTGCTTGTCAGCGTCAGCACTTTACTTCCGGCCCTTCCTGCGGACTAGTGAGCCCTAACTAGCCTCCTGCGTATCCGGCGCGTCAGGTCTCGCACCTCCGTTCAATAGGAAGCGATTTGATTACGGATCCGAGTCGTATCCGCATGAGCATTTCCTATTCCTGGTGAAATTCGCAAGCTAGCGAGAGGTCTATGCACGCTGTGTCATAGCCAGCAGGGAAACTGATAGGATGGATGCGATAGAGGAGCATAGCGCTGAGAGGGATAAGAACCAGGGTAGGCACAAGTACAACCGTCCGGGGGCGGTTCTCAAGAGCCTGTATAGGAACGCAATAGTAGTCGACCATAATAACGATGACCCACCCGGAAAGTGGGTCACACATACAAGACGAGGCAGGAAAAAAAAGAGATGGAAGACAAGCTTCAATTTAACGTCAGCGACAGGATTTGAACCTGTGCGGGCGAACCCAACAGATTTCTAGTCTGTCGCCTTAACCACTCGGCCACACTGACTCTGGTTGAATGATAAGGCAACGTTTTAGCTACATGAGGAAGGGCAACAATAGCACCAGATATGAGAAGGGAGACAGCTTAAGACTCAAGAAACCGGCCAGCCACGCATTTCTATTTATTTCATTCAACATAGCACATCTGGTAACTCCATTCCGGTGCTTGCAATCCTCTATCCCGTTTATAATAAGCAGCTACAGTGAAATCGTGGAATAAAATTTTTTCTTGGGCGTAATGCAGATCATTAGTATGACACGGCCCGGTCATAAATGTTCACCGTGACTGGAACATGGACTTTCCGGGAGATCAGAATCAGATCATACACGAAGCGCTAGTGAAGACGACCGACCGTAGGCGTTGGCCAGCAACGGATCCATAGAAACAAGACGAAAAAGGAAAAAAGACAAAAAGAAAGATCTTCCGATACGGGGAATCGAACCCCGAGCTGCTGTGTGAGAGACAGCGATGTTAACCATTACACCATATCGGATGGTTGTTGAATAGTGCCGTCCAAATAAGCTAAATAAATAAAAATAATATACAGTAAAGTCAGCTTCCTGGTCACTCCAGGAGTGAACACCCACTTGCTATCGACGGCCTTGGGAATATAAACAATCTAGTCGACCAGTTTGAAAATCATTCCACATGCTGTTACGCATTTGCATAACTATTATCGCTTAGGTGGAGCTAGAAAGATGTTTTTCAACGACTTTGTGAATATATATTTTCGCGGACAATTATGCGATGCAAAAAATATATACAGCGATAGTTCGCTCCCAAAGGCAACATCAATCTAATATGGAATGAAGGAAATTTATTATCATATGGAGATGATACAGCTAGCAAAATAATATCTTTAGATATATGTCGTTTGCAACCTTCCGTGTCAATCTTCGCCGTTTGACTGTTGAAGGCTCAAAATGACACTCACCAAGTCACTCTTCATTGCAACACATGCTTCGCTGGAGGAGAGCCACTGCAATAGAATGTGAGCAATACTTAAATATCCACATTATGAGCTTAAAATAATACGTTCACTATGCGTTCCTTGTCAACTGTTTGGAACTACCGTGTAGGCTTCTCTGATGCGATACAAGCCGGCACATAGACTCCGGGACATACTGCATACCATCTCACGCCTCAGGAAAAGGATACGTGGGAAATCTGACAAAAAATTAGAGATCAATGCCAAAGAGAAGGAACTAATGAGAATACTAGAATCAAAACTATTGAACTGTTGTTAAAATTCTCTTGAATCCTAATTCCCTCGTTGGGACATTCTCAGGTAAATCTCATCAACATCACTACAAACTGCCGCCTCTTGGGGTCGACAACCGTGGAAATAGCTTCATCGCGTTCCCAAAATTGATCATATCCCTCAACTCCGGATCCATTTCATACGACTCCAGCGCCTCAAGAAAAGCCGGATATGCGGTTATCGGCGCATAGGGGAAATCACTCCCGTACAAAATATGGTCATGGGGAACCATCTTCAACAGCATATCCAGGACTTGCGGTGACGCACTTAAGGCCAAATCGAAGTGGAAGCTACGGAATGATTCCATTGCTTGGTCGTGTGTTATTCCCATACGATGGGAGACTGCAAAGTCTGGTGCCTTGCTCATAGGAGTCGTCACGCGCGAGATGATATATGGTAGAGCTCCGCCTGCGTGGGACAGTATAACTTTGCAGCGGGGATACTTGAGTCGCGTTTTGTTGGTGATCATGTCCATGGCTGTGCGTGTTGTTTCATGAGGATAGTCAATGGACGGCTGCGGTAGCCTTGAATTCACGGGGTTTGTATCGACGGGGTGAGTTGGATGAATAAAAACCACACAGCCTCGCCTGTTCAGTTCAGCCCAAATGGGTTCAACATCAGCATGACCAAGATAGGTGTTGGTGGAGCCGTATCGAGTGAAGAGTGTGACCCCGTCGGCATGGAGAGTATCTAATCCGTATGCAATCTCCGCCAGTGCATCCTCGGTGTCAAGAATGTTGGGCAATGACACGAAAAAGGCGAAGCTCTCTGGGTCTTTGTCTCGAAGCTCGGCAGAGTATTCGTTCAACTTTCTCGCCAGCTGCGATCGTTCCGAACGGCTTGGCATTATACAAGCACCTGGAGCTGTCACAGAAAGGACTGCCGTTTTAACTCCCACGCGCTTCATCAGCAGCTTGGAAGCCAGCGAACTCCAATGAGGAGTTGGCCAACCACTCGGATCCCCTCCTTGCTCTTCAACCGCTATAACAATGTCAGCTATGGGAATATAAGAGCTGAGAATTAATCGATATCCTACCCTTTGCATAGAATGAAGGTACACAATGATGGTGGGTGTCGATCTTATTCCTTGGAGGTGTATGGCTCCAGCCGATCGCCTTGTCTCGGACCCAGTCGAGAGTGTGTTCGCTCATTGTGCTGAAGATACTGGGTTTGCAACGATAAAGAATGAGGAGAACTGCGACAGGAATGCCAATAATTGCCCACATGGCAACAAAATGACCAGAGGAGAAAGGTTCCAGTCGGCTTGCTTTGAATAAGGGGATAACGGCCATTCGTTATAGAAGTGGGACCCGGATGCATTCCGGTGGCGGGTACGATCCACGGCCAGCTAAATGGCCCGTGTTATCCGTAGCGTAGGTCCAGAATGGAATAATGCAAGCAAATATTTATGCGAGGTGTTTTGGTAGCGTTTTTTCTCGGATCACTCCCGATTGCAATCGTGTGGTTGATATAAGTTCAAGGGTGATGGTAAATGAACGTGCTCACAACCCTAATCCGCCTACCTCGTACGGGAGCTATCACAATGGGAGCATCAATCCATGCACATATCTCTGCAGCTGCAAACGAAAGTCCAATTACTGCGGCTTTTGTTAGTATTGCTGCTTGCCTAGGATTAATATTCTTGATCATCCAAGAAATCTTCAAACCCGTTGGAAAGCGCAGATCACCCCAAGGCAAGAAATGGAAGCTTCCCCCTGGTCCCCAAGGGGTACCCATATTCGGCAGTCTTTTATATCTTCAAAAGGTCCGGGAGGACGAAGAGCATAGAATAGTGAGTTTATACCCTTGTTCAAGATAGTTCAAAGACTGACAGTACACAGCACAAGGATCTCGCGAAATATGGCGAAATGACCACGCTGCACCTAGGCTCCAAAACCTGGATTTTGCTGAACAGCAAACGCGTAGTCTCAGAAATTATCGCAAAACGCGGCTCCCTCACTAATGGACGAAGCCCGATGCCCATAGCTAGTGGGATAGTTAGCCGAGACGGGCGCTCCTTACTGCTCCCTCCTGCGCAATGGATGGAAAAACGACGTGTAATGCACTCTCTTCTGAGCGGAACCGCCATGAAGCAGTATGGCTCGTGGCAGGAGCTTGAGAGCACTCAGATGCTTGCAGAATACTTGTTCCAGCCAGAGCGGTGGTATCGCCACCATTATCGATATGCAAACTCTGTGGTTCATCGTATCGCACTAGGTGAGCGACTGGTGAAATCGGGAAAAGAGCTTGCGGAGTTACAAGACGTGGTTACTCATTTTGTTGGCAGTATTGGAACCAGCCTAGTTGACTGGTTCCCAGAACTAGATAAGCTGCCTCGTATGTTGCAGCCGTGGCGGAAGCACTGGGAGAAGCTTGGAGATTGGAATGAAGAGGTCTACAAATCATGGTGGATTCCAGCTCGAGAGAAGGTGGAAAACGGGACAGCGCCTCCATCATGGGTACGGGACGTTCTCTTGCACCCGGATACCAAGTTCACGGGGAATGATCAGGAGGCCATGTACGTTGCTCTACAGCTCCTCGAAGCTGGATCAGACACGACAAGAGAAGCGCTCAACATCTTCGCTATGGCGGCGCTTTGTTTCCCAGACAAGTTCCAAAAGGCCAGAGAAGAGGTGGACAGCCAATGTAGCACGACAAAGAACTTCCGCCTACCTGGTATTGATGATCTGGGGAACATGCCCTATATATGCGCTATGATCAAGGAGCTCCTGCGTTGGCGGCCAATTTTCTCCTTTACCCCCGACCATGTGCTTACATCCGACATGGAATTTGAGGGTTATAATTTCCCGGCAGGCGTGGGGTTTGTGATCAACGAGATCCCGGTGTGCAACGAGTGTGAGGATCCAGAAGACTTCAAGCCTGAACGGTGGCTTGACGGACATGAAACTGACGCTGCACATGGACTTTGGCAATTTGGAGGTGGCCGTCGTATTTGCGTTGGCTATCGATTGGCGTTTCAGGGCTTATTCATCAATGTTGCTCGCTTGGTGTTCTGCTACAACTACGAAGCAGTAAGTTGGGAATAAGATTATACAACGGCAATAGCTAATACACAGTAGGCTGGACCCTACGACTCGAAGCGTTTGAATCACCACAAGACGGTGGAGCCTTTCCCTGTCAAGGTCACTCCGAGAAGTGAGCAGCATACCAGCTTAATACTGGAGGAAGGAGCACGGCTAGGTGTGTTAGAAGATGCTAAGCGCCTAATTTGAGATTTAAAGTCTATGAAAAGTTCAACCGCTTTGTGAATCGCTCATTGAAACCACTGAGATGGAGACTTCCCCTTGGGTTTGCTTAATGAATTTCCTGTCTCCCAGAATAGCTGATTTGTTAGTCTGTATCAAAGCTCAAATTGCTCTATCTACCAAAACAGTGATATTTATCCTTTGAAGCAAGATATCACAAAACTCGTAATGGTGTTGGTCGTTTCACTCGGGCGCCTGCCTGATATGAAATCCATCAATGGTGTATCGTGGGTTTCGTTGCCCATATGGAGCGTCACAGTCCCTTGGCTTTGCCTTTTTAACATATTTCCCAGCTGCTGTATGTGATCACTGAAGACCTCTTCATAACCACCTGTCAATAGAATACGATCAACAGCCTTAAAATTCCGCCACCAGCTTTCCGGCACATCCAGTGCCATTCCCCAGCCACTACCTGCAGAAATCTCTTCTAGCCAGGGAGAGTTTTCCACAAGGTAGTCTCCCCATTTATGCACAACCTTCCTGCTTAAAATATCGGCATTGAACCTTTTTTGATACGCCGCAGTTGTGAAATCGAACGATGTCAGAGGAGACACAAGGAAGCAACCTTTAACAGTGCCATGCAGATCAACGAGATTCTTCATTTCGTGATCTGTGGGTCGAGGATGATGGAGATGGGCCATGAGACTCAATGACAGGTGTCCTCCTGCAGAGTCACCTCCGAAGGCAATCTAAAAGAAAGTGATATTAGATCAGTGACTAACATGTAATGTGTGGCAAATCACTACCTCATATGGTTTATAACCCAAATCAATAAGATATTCGAAGGCAAAAATGCCTTGCGACATTTGCCTTGGATACGGATTGGCGGGGATCAAGTCTGGCGAATCTATTATTAATTCTTTCCTCACCTTCATTGCATTTTCCTTTTCTTCACTTACCGTATTCTAGAATACACACACTGAGCTGAATCCCCGCATTAAGAGCCTCCTTCCTCACGTGTGCCATCCATTCCAAATGCCCTTTGGAAAGGGGCATCACATAGCCGCCCCCTAGATGGTCAGTAAAGTCCCGAAGTGAAAGTGGTGTATCATACCGTGGAAAAAGAGGACTACATTCTTCGCCTTCCTTGGACCAATCCACAGTAGCCGAGTTGAGTTGTCAGCAGGCAGAACATCTACTGCATGAGTAGCCCCATTGGACGACACCCATGCATTATAGGTGTCAATCGTGGATGGAAGAATGGCCTGAAGCTCGTCTGGGGGAGTGTTGTCCATCAAAGCTCCAACGAAACCATTCCATATGGATAGCCCAAGAGGCAGCTTTTTTAATAATGCCCTAACAATGGCCCCGGGGATTCTGAATGCTGCGCTTGGCAAAATCCGGAATAAGAGGGTAAAAAGGAAAGAAAATTTCCTGTATGCTGCCGGTTTGTGCGTCATTCTTTTAGTTGTTCACAATTTGAGATAGAGTCAGGCGGTGATTTAGAAGACCTTCCATACGCGGTATTCATAGGGATAAAAGACAAGTAAGCCGACCGTAGCCTCGGCTTTCAGACATATGGGATGTCCCTGCCTCGGACTCAACATGATGCCAGAGGGTTGCCCAGCCATATCAAAAGAGGCCCAAGGTCAGGTGTTCAGCAATGAACTGGCTCCTCGACATCCACAGTCAGTCTGCCCACGGAAGGAATCCGGTCAATGCCTACACCTCTCATTGATGACTTTGACCTAGCCGAAATACGTATTGTTATTGGCCGGGATAAGCGTATAGACCCACAATATGGTGAAAATGTGGAGACAAGACCGGAACGGACCCGTGCTTAGCAACAACGCCTTGTAAAGCAATTTAACTCCTCTCCGCAAGGTTGACACCTCACGAGTTGATTACTCTGCGCTGCTAATCGAACACTCGGGTTTCCATACCCACAAGATGCCTCTTAAAGCTGTCGACGAGGGGAAAAGGCGATCTAGAACACGCTCCAAGATCGCCTTGGCGTGTAACTCGTGTAGGGAGAAGAAGATCCGCTGTGACGGAACAAAGCCCATATGTGGACCATGCGTGAGGCGTTCATATCGGAATGATCAGTGTGTCTATAACCCGGAAAACTCCCGGTCCACAAGCAGGGACGAGTAAGTCTACTCTACATGCATACGCCGGCATAGATGATGACCTCCTTCTTCTAATGCATACTAGATACCTCCATGCTCTTCATCAGCGAATCAAAGACTTGGAAGATATCTGTTCAAGGGCCGGGGTAGTTGTCCACAATCCCTCAACTCCACAAAGTGGACTGCCCCTTGACTCCACCGGACACGGCGAGACGCCACCACAAGGGGCCAGCTTGTCCTCCGCTCCCCGCCATTCAGAACATGAATCTATGGGGCAGAATCCGACCCCTGTAACGTCCAATACCAGGCTGGCTCCGGCGTGCATACTGCCAGGCACTCAAGGTGAACATGACAACAGCCACACTAGGTCGGCAGAAGAAGATGCTACAGATATCTATGAATCTCCATTATTTGATGAGGGCGAAGGCCACATAGCGGGTATGGGCCAAATCATCCTGTCAGGGGCAGGAAGTGAAGAGCAACGGGGGTCCACCCGACTCCAATACTATGGCACTTCATCGACGGCCTCTCTCATGCGTTTTGCATGGCAAAGGATGCCCTCGCGGCCAGCAGGCACTTCAGCCGAAACACGATACAGCAGGCTTCAGGACACATCCGACAACTACGGGATCGATGATTTTTTGTTACCGCCGCGAGCGTTTGCAGATCAACTTGTAAAACACTTTTTCGATAAAGTCTTTAATCTCTACCCGTTTTTCCACCGTCCGTCCTTCGAAGCGGCCTATCGGAATCTCTGGCGCGCAGAGGACGAGCCAATCATCGCAGCTCCTACGGTTTTACAGGTTGGACTGGGCTCGAGCGCGGAGTCGGGACCTAAATCCATCGTGTTCCAGTGTGCCCTGAATTTGATCTTTGCTTTAGGCTGTCAGTTTGCAGACATTGCCCCAGAAGAAGCTGAGGCTGTCGCAAACTCTTTCTTCCTTCGAGCAAAGAAATTCATCGGGCTCGATTTCTTGGACATCAACACCCTCGGCGTGGTGCAGACTTTACTGATCACAGCACTTTTTCTGCAGAGCTCTCCGTATCCTAGCCGTTGCTGGCATTCTGTCGGGAACGCCTGCAGGGTGGCCGTCGTCCTCGGACTGCATAGATCAGATATTCTCGCTACATTATCACCGTTGGAGTCTGAAATTCGTAGGCGGACGTGGCATGGATGCGTGATGATGGACATGTAAGAACCTGAGTTCCCTATTTTGTCTTTATATGATGCTAAGGTATAGTCTGCAGCACGTTGAGTATGACATATGGTAGACCAAGCATGACCTCACACCTGGCCCCTGTTCCCAGACCAGACGGTTTGAAAACATATGAACGTCAAGAAGGGGGCGAGGAACCTTCCTTGATGGCATTTTACAACGAGTCGATCAAGCTGTATGATATATTGGACATCATTCTAGCAGACATATACCAAGCTTGGTCTGGCCGGCTACGCCGGGATCAGCTCCAAACCTCAAACATGAACCTTGGGAGCCTCGATATTGTCCTCAGAGTCGAGAAGGAGCTGGCCTTTTTCGAAGCGAACCTTCCTCCTTTCCTGAAGTGGATCTCCGGACCACCTGAAGGACTTTCTTGTCCGGAATCGAACACAGCCATTTCCCAGCAAAGGAATGTATTACGTGCCAGGTGCGCTTCCTGTCGTTAGAGTCTAGCTGCATACCTGCTCATTAGTTTGTACAGATATATCCATCTTCATCTTCTCCTATACCGCCCGATCTTCACCCAACTCTATTCGAACCGAAACTCCTCATGTGGGCTAGAGATGCAAAGACCCCTCTATTCTTCCATGTTTAGCAAATGCGCGACCGCATGTGTGACGACCGCTATCGACCTCACGCACCTAGTCCAAGAGACCTATCAGACGAAAGCCACTGATGCATGGTGGTACAACGGGTTCTGTGAGCTGTCATTTGAACCCATTTTTGCTGTGTCTGGATGCTGATTCATTCATCACTAGACGTCTCAACCGCAGCTATAGTCCTTCTAATGGCCATGTCCGCTCCGTCAATGATAGATCAATCTACTCTGGGTAAAACACGGGATGCTTGGAAAGAGGCCATAAGTATTCTGGAGTCGATGACTACATTTTGCCGCTCTGCCACCAACACTCTCCAATTTCTGCAGGCTGCTTATCATCAAGCAGTTCCCAATGGTCAACAACAGGTAGTTGTAGAGGGTGATGCCTCACAGATCCATCAAACCAGTAACTCATGTGATCTTCCGAATAGCGGTCCAACCCAAATCTCCACTTTCGACTGGGAGGAATTCGCGGAGAGCATGGTACCTGGATTAGATGATTTGGGGTTCTTGACGGAGTTCAACTTTCATGGCGCCTTAGAATGAGGTAAGACGAGGTTGTTTAGGCTAATCTGCGAGAGAATTTGGCTCGAAAGTTGGGCCACAGCATGACCACAACCAACATACCTCTAAATAACCTGATATTTCTGTAAGATAGGCCGATGCACAGAGCTCCTTGGAGAGCAATTTGTGAAATATAACATGCTAATATTTGTGATTTGTTTGTAGAAAGCTAAGAAAAGGCCTCGTGGCTTGGATATCTCAGATTTAGCTATTTAGCCTTGTCCACCCTTTGCCCCTTGGGCCTGTCCCAGCCCACAATATCAGCCCCACGAATCTAGTCCACCAAGCCGAAAGTTACATAGCGAGCCCGGAAGTTCTTGTGATCATGCACATGTCGTGCCTCGCTTCGGGTGCATCCGTCGGCACGGAATGAATCCGACATAGTTTGCTTTGATATTCAAGAACGACTAGTGATGTCTCATACTTAAGTCAAAAATGCCGTCTGGATTAGAAGGAACAAGATCTTCATCATTCAATTCTCATCGCTGTCTGAAATGGCTTCCAAGTCTACCGACGTTCCCACCTACAGCCAGATAGCCTGTGTTGGCGCCGGGTTATCAGCTGTGGCACTGGGCGCGACGCTGCAGAGATGGTATGGGCTGGAGGACATTCAGTTCTTCGAGCGACATCCCACAAGTGGCGGAACGTGGTACATCAACAGTTATCCAGGTGACCGAGGATCTGCACTCTCTCACTTCAGCATTCAAACTAACATACTCGTAGGATGCGGCTGCGATGTGCCGAGTGCTCTTTACAGTTTTTCCTTTGCCCCAAACCCCAACTGGACAAAGCTTATGCCTTCAAACAAAGAGATCAAAGAGTATATCGATGATGTGGTGGATACCTATAACCTCCTCCCGAAAATGTCCTTCGAGACGGAAGTTGTCCGCACTGTTTGGAGAGAGGATGCAAACCGCTGGCTTCTTTACTTGCGGGAGTTGAAGACGGGACGCGAGTATACCCACGAATGGCAGATTCTCTTTGCAGCTACGGGTCAACTGGTCGAGCCGCGCCCATGTGAGATACCTGGTGCGTCGGATTTCCGAGGCAGCATATTCCATTCAGCACGGTGGGATCACAGCGTCGATCTCAATGGAAAGAATGTTGTGGTGATTGGAAATGGGTGTATGTAATTGCAATCTGAGGTACTCGAGAGTTTTTCTGACAGGCCTTCAGGTACTGCTGCACAAATTGTGCCAGCTCTCGCCAACAGCGGACAAGTGAAGTCTCTCACGCAGATTGTCCGTACAAAGCACTGGATATTCCCAGCCCCCAACTTTACCTATCCCAAGGTGCTACAGTGGATCTTCCGTTATGTCCCACTTGCCATGAGACTCCACAGACTCCACATATTTCTGGTTGCAGAGAATGATTTTCGCCTGTTTCCGATGACCAAGGGTGCAGCTAGACTGCGGGAGAAGAGACGGAAACAAGTCGAGAAGTACATGCGGGAAGCGAGCCCGCGTAAATACCATGATCTGCTTATACCAGACTTTGATGTTGGATGCAAGGTATGTCTGCGGCCATCCCTTCTTTGTGAAATGAGTTGTAGGAGAAATGATCAGTACTCATTGGACTCTTAGAGGCGAATCTTCGACCCTGGCTACCTTGAATCACTACACCAGGACAATGTCCTTCTGACGGACGCGAAGACCGAAAGAATAACTGAAGAAGGAATAGAGACCGACAAAGGCTTCATCCCAGCTGACGTGATCGTCCTCGCTACAGGTTTCCAAACCAATAAATTTATTCCGTACATGGATGTTGTTGGGCGGAACGGCGAGACCGTCTCTAAACACTGGGGCAGATACGGAGGTCCTGCGGCCTACAATTGCTCTGCACTGAATGGATTCCCAAACTTCTTCATACTCCTTGGCCCTAACGCCGCGACCGGTCACACGTCCGCCATGATGGCTGCAGAGAAGTCGGTTGCCTGTCCATTCCATCTCTTCTACCCTTCGCTTTACTAATCATTTCAATCAGCTCTATAAACTATGCCCTCCGTATCCTCAAGCCAGTTCTGGATGGTGATGCCTCCTCTGTTGAGGTCACTGCCAAAGCTGAGCATGATTACGCGTACTGGGTACAGGACGCACTGAGTAAACGTGTTTGGAACGCTGGCTGTGTGTCGGTAAGTATGTCCAGTCACTGCCGTTTGCTGTATTTTAGCTAAGAAGTACGTATAGTGGTATCTCAACGACCAGAAATGGAACTCCATGTCTTATCCATGGACTCAAGGCCACTATTGGTGGAGAAGTCTATTTCCCACATGGTCTGACTGGACTATCAAGGTTCGACAACCAAGCTGCATGCCGTCTGACCAACATGCCCATACTGATTGTTAATAGAAAGCTTTGAAGCCGGCAAAACGTTCGTCGTCCCGAGTCCTGCTATTGGCCCTTTTCTGCATTGGAATTCTGGGGGCTATATAAGTTTGTGATACTCGAAACGTCTCTCTTGAAGATGTCAGGAGTTATTGCACCGCAGCGCTATCCAAACTGCAGAACAAGTAGACGAGCCTGGCATCGCACAGTTACTACCCGTTGTTCAACAGAGCAGTGTACATTGTAGAACTTTCTGTATAGTCAAGAAATCTCCAATCTACTTTTCCTTTATACATTTATCTATTTTGCAATGCGTAAGTTATGTGTATTCAAGTAAGCAGGTGCCTCAACTCGAAACACTAGAGGTCTTTCTGTCTATCAAGAGATTTGGTCACGACCAGGTACTCAGGGCAACAATAGAAATGTACTTCATGTTTGAGCCTAGTAGATAAATCTCTGTGTGTCAGTACCAAGAGTTCACAGCCATTACTGGAGCTATCAATAACAGACGTTGACATTCGTACCGACAGATTGAAAGGGTACAACATTTGGACGATCGACTTCAACACGCCATGCATTGAGCCCAACCTCGGGTAATCGGCAATCGAATAAATTCGATCTCAGAACCATTGGGGATACTGTGTAGAATCTACCCGGCCGGAACGTTCCGCCTGTATCCTATAATGTCACAGTCGGGTAGCTTCCGGGCCTGGAAAGTCTAGAGAAGGGAGGAAAGTTCTATCTACTATTTCGCGTCCGCGGACTCTAGTCATGTATAAGAGGTATGGCTAGATTCTTCTCCTGCCAATTGAGTTCTGTTCGCCTCCAACTCTTGAGTATGACTATGATGCTTCCCCGCGAAGGCCTTTATATTGACCCCATCGTCAAGATTCTACGGAAGACGATTCTCCATCCGATTTTCACTTTGACATGCCTTTACTTCGTTAAGTCAAGCGCTTGTGCGCAATATGACAAACCCGCTCAACTGATCGCAGGCACAAGTGTCCTCCTGTGGCTTAACGATTGGTTAAGTGCCAAAAGCCGGAACAATTGGGTCATAGATGATAGTTGGGATTGGAAGAAAGAGCTCGTCGTCGTGACTGGAGGGAGTGGCGGCATTGGTGGTGGAGTTGCGCAGCGTCTCGCGACTATGGGGGCTCGGGTTGTCGTTTTGGATATTATCCCCTTGAGCTATGAGCCTGGTGAGTAGAAACCTTCAAAAAGCCTGATTTCTGCTAATACAAGTTTAAGGAAATGACCGCATCATATATTACAGGTGCGATCTCAGCGATGAGAAAGAGATCGCAGCCATTTGTGAGAAGATCAAATCAGAAATCGGCCATCCAACAGTTCTTGGTCAGTGAAGGAACACAAATAAAAACCAATGTTTGATTCTTTGGCTGATAGTTGTAGTCAACAATGCTGGTCTATCTCGTGGCCAGACAGTGGTCGAGGGCTCCTACAGTGACAACATCATAACCCTGAAGACCAACCTTCTGGCACCTTTCCTACTCTCAAAAGAATTCCTTCCATCTATGGTCCGGCAGAATCACGGCCACATTGTCAATGTTGCGTCGATGAGTGCTTATATTCCACCGCCAGGCATTGCGGATTATGCCGCGTCGAAAGCTGGTTTGATTGCGTTCCACGAGGTATATCTCAAGTGTCTGCTTTCATCCCGATTGTTTAACTGATTCTCGTAGTGTCTTGGTCAAGAGCTGCGAGCTCAGAATGCGCTCAAAGTCCGTACTTCACTTGCAGTGCTGAGCTTTACCAAGACGCCCTTGTTCAGAGGAGAGACCAACCAGTCCCACTTCTTCATGCCGCTTTTGCATGTTGATACGGTCGTGGACGCCATCGTGGACACACTTGACAGTGGACTTAGCCGGACTATTTTCCTCCCGGGTATCTTTAGTCTTCTTGCAGGCTTGGTAAGTCGTTCCTTCATGGGCAAGAAATTGTCACGACTGCTGACAGACTACACAGCGAGGAGCCCCTGATTGGGCGCAGAATTTGATTCGTGGTGGTACCAAATCTCTGAAAGTTGAATTCAAGGGGCGCCAGAAGATTGATCCGCAGACCGGAAGACTTGTTGCTTAAGGGCTCGAGTTTAGTAACGCTCAATACCCAATGAATCTTTGTCCTGTTCATGAGACTCGCCTCTTCTGGTTCGTGATTCTTGTATGCCTGTCATACTATCGGCAGGAATTCAAAGTCCTACTGTCGGTGAAACCACCTTTCTGTTGAGAATTTAATACCTAGGCGAGCTAAAAGATGTCATTAATGTTACTTGAAACCATGACTCGTGCATTGGGAATTGCTTTCGCTACGTAGATCATGTCTAAGGATATGGTACTGGAACGATCAGCGCTTCAATGACACGGGAAATACCTCGTCGAGTAGATACTTTACACATGTATAAAGCTATTGAAAGTTCATATATGAAGGGCCCAATCAGTGCCTTGAGGCACCTAGCAACAATTTACTACCAAGAAAATTTGTAAATCGCATATCGGAATCCCCTTCGGAGCTGTCTTGCAGTGTCAATATCAACGCCTTCAACAATGGCTAGTTGGCGCAGTTTGTCCAGTTCAGGCTCAGGCAATACTGCATTCCCATTTTTAAATCTTGCCAACAACTTGTTCTCGCGGACCAAAAGAAACCGCAGCCACAATGCTTGTCCTGCGGCAATAATTTGATGCCGGCACTTATGCCAAATGCCGTCCGGTAATACGGTGCTTCGCTGGAAGAATATGTTGAGGGTGTCCAGATCGAAGCTGAGTTTCCCAAACCATTAATGATTGCAATAGCCGGGGCCCTTTTAGCAGGAGGTCGAGGGATTGAGGTCGCAATCCAGGTGAACAGTGTACTGTTCATGGCGAAGACAAAAATGACAAGGAAGAATGAGAAATATTTGGGACCGAATCCATCCACTGCCACAAAGATTATGAAGCCGGCGATTGTGAGGGGGATCGGGTACATAAAAAACCTTATCTCATATAAATTGGTTAGAAACAGTTTTGATCATTAGGCTTGTATTATGCGACGGGGGATGACTCTACCAGAATCGCTCTCCAACCGGTCAGGCAAAGCTCCATGCACGTAGCTCCAGAAGGTCATGAAGATATAGGGAGGTGCTACCAGTAGCAAAGAGATAATATGACTGTAACCTATGGTAGCCGTCAATGTAGGGAAAAAGCTTTGAAAGTCGGCGGCACCGGTAATGGCCATATAGGTAAAAGCCAGGATCCAGGTCTTGATGTCGGTGACCGCCAACTTGAGGCCCTTGAGCTGGGACATCGCGCTCGCTTCACCGACGTCCGCATCTGCTGCATCAAGAGCCATCTGTCGATTGGCCACTGACTTTTCCCCTTCGGTTAGAAGACGACATGTCTGAGGAAATTCTGGCAAAAAGAATAACACAATAATTCCAAAAAACATCGTGATAGAGCCCTCAATTACATAGAGCCATTGCCACGCGGCTAACCCTCGCTTTCCCGATAGTCCATTGAGGATACCCGCGGCAATCTGGTTACCAAAAGCTCCAGATATCAAGGAGCCAGAATAGAAGATGGCCATTCGCAGATTTAGTTCATCCTTTTTGTACCACTTTGACAGATAGAATAGAACCCAGCCATAAATGGTGCTTTGACAAGGCCAAGCATAAATCGACAGGCAACTATTACCCCGAAGTTGGTGCATTGGGAAGTCAAAGTTGCGACCAGACCCCAGCTGAGAACGAAGAAACCGAGATAGAGGGAGGGGCGGCCGAAATAGTTCAACAAGAGGTTCGAGGAAACTTGAGCAAGAATGTAGCTGATATACATAACTGAAAGACCAATTTCGTACTGGTCCCCTCTAAGACTGAGGTCGGTCTCGAGGCCTTGAAGCCTTGCTGAGACATAGTTGTTTCTGTTTCACCTCCCAGTCAATGTCTACTATGCATAGGATGAGGCAAGAATGCCATCCCTACCTATCCATATAGTTCATCAGATAGACCAGTATCACCAGTGGCAAGATATGAAGATCCATTCGACAAACCAGACGCTTCTCAATGATTCGTTCCTCATGGGTAAGGTATTGGGGACTGATTGACTCTTCGTGCCATGTTTGGATGTCTTTGGAGAGTCGGGACGGAAATTGAGGATCTTCTTCATTCATATTGTTCCTGGAAAGGTATTATAACCCAAAGAAAGCGATACAAAAGCTTTTTTCACGCTTCAACCCAGAACATTTAGGTCATGAGCGCCTCTTTAAGCGCTCAAAGTCTCTACAGTGAGAAGCCCTGGACGCGTATACTCCGCCGCTGGCGCAGTCACCCCATGGGGTAATTCCCGCTCTATGGAGACATAAAAAAGCTTGTCTAGGGGTCACTGTATGCTAAGCCCTAGATCATGACTGATAGCCATGTTCTTCAGAAATCACTGGCGGAAAAGGCGTGCGGAAAAGAAAGATTTTCCTAAGTCCGCCGACATTTCCGGGGAAAGGCACTTGAATTCCGGAAAATAACATTTCCGACGGATATCTTTTAATATAAAGAATCCGCTAAATCCCCTGTTCTTCCACTCTCTTCCACTAGGGATTACCTCGTTTGGTCGATTTACGAGCAATGACGCCTGCTTTCGAAGATCTCCCATTGGCCCCAGAAGGGCCACCAGGAAATGCTTGGGGCAGATTCGGAGATCAGGATGAACTGGGCACATTGAACTTAATCACACCGGACACTATTGTTCGTGCAGCAAAGGAGATCCAGACTGGCGTACGCATATCGCTCGACTGGCCTTTAAGTAAGCCGTCACATCCGAGTTTCGGCAGAAAAGGCTTTCAGCAAGAGATTGTGCATAGGAGCCCGAATTGCATTAACGACGACATCTTGACTTTCAATACACAAGGTTCCAGTCAGTGGGATGGTTTTAGGCACTATGGTAAGAATGATTTTATTCGCTCAACTGTATTCAATTACTGATCGGTGGTCACAGCGCATCAAAAGTCTCGTCGGTTCTATAACAATGTAACGCAAGAGCAAATAGAATCTTCTGATATAATTGGTCTACACAGTAAGTTATTGTACAGAAGGCCACACATTTACCTGACACAACACACTAACCTTCACAATTATTAGCTGTTGTGGAAGCAGGAGGAATAACTGGTCGTGGCGTGCTCCTTGACTACGCTCAGTGGGCGACTACCAAGAACCTTGAGATCCAGCCTCTATCATCGACCCCAATCACGGTCGAAAGTCTCGAAGCCATGGTTAAGGATTTCCAAATCGAGATTCACCCAGGGGATATCTTACTCATTCGCAGTGGATTCACCGCAGCGTACAATGAATTGAATGAGCAAGAAAGAATAAACCTCGCACAGCGACCGTCTCCGGATTTCATTGGGGTGGAGGCAACCGAGAATATGCTACGATGGCTCTGGAAGTACCAGTTTGGAGCAGTGGCCGGGGATGCGCCTAGCTTCGAGCGAGCACCGATTCGCGGTCCTCATGCGGATCCTCGGTACAACCTACACGAATGGGTACTTGCCGGCTGGGGCTGTCCGATTGGAGAGCTGTTTGACCTCGAGCGGCTGTCCCAACATTGTAGGGCAACCGGGAGATATACCTTCTTTCTCTCAAGTGTGCCACTCAAGGTGCCCGGTGGCGTGGCCAGCCCTCCAAATGCAATTGCTGTATTCTAGAAGGTCGAATCATCTAATAGGATTGCAGCATTGAAACTTGCTGTAACGTGTGAAGGCAATTTATATAAAACCACTGCGTATTACTTAGTGACTACTATTGAAACTATGTATGAAGAACTTTAGCCAGTAATACAAAACTCACGCCTGCGGTCCAGGCTTTGTAAGCTTATCGGCCACGAAGAATTGCAGTGGGTCGACATGATTAAATGGTGAGGCATCAAAGCCAATATTCATGATGAAATCTAAGTCATCGCCATTGACGATGTCTGCAAGTTCACCCTGCTCAGAAGCCTCATTTAGCGTCCGCTGTGAAATGATTAATGAGAAAAGGCTTACCAGATCGGGAGCCGGGGCTTCTTCAATGTTGTCCATTACGCCTTGGGCATCCTCCCATTCTTCACGTGGTTCCACCTGTGGGTAGAGAGAGCCTGATGGCGTATTTTGGTGTTCTGCGGTGACGGATGCATTGACATTACTGGGGATGGTGATCGTCCTATCATTGGCACCCGAAGTGCTAAGCCTGGTCCTGGATGATCTGAATGCCCGCTGCGCAATAGCCCTTGTATCCTTCACAAGCAACACAAATGATATTGTCAATAGCCAATGGAAGAGCACGGTCTGGTCATATTTACGAGCCATGAAAAACTTACTTCAAGTAACATTTGAGTATGTTTATTCATGCTGTTGTCGAGCTTCCGATGGCCCTCTATCGCCCGTTCCAGGACATTTTCAATAACGGCACGGTTTTCAATCTCGGGGTATAAGGTGAGATACACGGTCAAGATTGAGATAGCGCAGAAGGTAAAGTAAGACGTTGTCTTGGCAGATAGTCGAATTAGTTACTCAAATATCAATCCAAGAACAGAATTAATAACCAAGACAAATGGAGATGGTATACCCAAAATACTGAGTTGTATGTAACATCCTCTTTGATATCTGCGGCGAACAACGCCATTTGTAATGCGGCATGTATACATTTCTGTACCGGTGGTGCTGGGGTTAAGGAGAGCCGATCGTGAAAATTTGCTTGAAGGAACTCGTCCAACAAGTGCCCTCGGTAGAGCTGCATTGATGTGAAATAGAAGGCAGCACGGATAGTGCGTTGTTGTCTATGGGGAATTATTAAGAAGTTGCCCAGGACACCAGAGACCTTTTGAATACCTTTTGAATATCCAGGGGACATCATAAAAGACTTCGCTCTCATTCTGGCCTAATTGTTCTTCCGGGTTCAAGAATCTTGGTCTTTCATCTAACCACTTGCTGAGCTGTGCTTCAATTTGGGAAGTCGACTCATCTCGGGCGACCTTGTCGTGCTTCTTAGAGCCATAGAGCTTCCTAAGCACTTGTGTTGTGATCTGAGCAAGCCTGTATATTGAGACTAATATAAGCCGCATTAATCTAATATAATAGTAGGGGTGTGCTGACTTTATGTGTGCGACGATTCCAGGGACGGTCTTGGCTTCATGAGGATCGTCTATACCAGGCGAGGATGACACCGCAGCCTCTGGGTACGGTATCGTGATGTCGTCGTCGTTTATCATCATGGGACGCCCAAGAGCGGCAGAGAGGTATCTCAATACTTCTGTCAACCTATATATGCTTGGAAGCTCTTGGGAACGGCTTACCGGTCCATAGTATACAATGACCAAAACATACCCCTGCGGGTAAACTCCTCTAGACCATTGGAGCCTGTGGCTTTGGCTTTATGGAAACCGACTATCTGACCAAGACGCACAGCAGTCCCTACTGCTAGCCAAGCACAGTTAAAAATGTTGACTGCTAGCAGAAATTGACACTATGTGCTGTTAGTACTCCTGACCAGACTTTGTGGCACATTGTTATACACTTACTTTAAGGCAGTGTGCTTGCATCACCAGAATCGAGGGAGGGAACATGGATGCTGTCTTCTCCAGCCTTGATTGTGCGGCCTCGTAGAGCCGCGAGCTTTGTGAGAATTAGCACTGTTAGACAGAATAAACCAAGAAGAGAGCATTACGCTTTAGTCTTATACTCGAAAATGTCGCGACTGTGCAAAGAAGGGTACCAAATGCACCTGGGTACATCAATCAGCTTTTATGATAGCCCAAACATGGGTTGAATATGGTTCACCCAACGGCGAGGATCAAGAAGATAACCGCCATACTGGCATCATCCTGCAGGAAGCTTTCATCCTCGGAGTAGAGCTTCCCGAGAAATTCATTGCTCTGACTTCGAGGAATATAGCGATACGTCGCACATGAGTGACTATGAAAACAATCAATGTACTCCTCTGCCAGACCACGGTCCAGGGGAATAAGAGATGTTTTCAACGGATGTTCGCTAAGAACCTCTTCTGCCGGGCGGGACATATTTCGTGGTAAGGAATGGCCCATAGATTTAAGATGACTGTATACCCGACTGAGGAATGTGTGTGTACTCGCATCCCCTGTCCGGCCGAATGAGCAAGAAAGATCAATGAGTGAAGGACCTCATGAACTAAACAAAGCATACCTTTATCGTCATCCTCTGGTTGTTGTTGTCCTTGTGTTCCCTGCGGACGCGCTCCATTGGTGCGTACCGGCTGCTGTCTTTCTCTGGGAGACGCACTCCTTTCCTACTCAAGAAAAGGCGTTGGCAAAGCCAAACAGATGATAATGGAATATTCGAGTAACGGGAATACTGACATGCCTTTTTCGCTTTTGAACACGATTATATGAGCTTTGATATGCACAGTCTACCCGTTGGGGATTGGCAAATCTTAGCGTTCCCACCCACAGCACCTATGCAATTAATTGCTTATGCACACGGAACGTACCGAGTCCCATAGATACGCAACGATAGCAGGGCTGCAAAGGGTGTTAGCATGCATCGCTGATGTGTTTGTGAAAAGCCTCAGTACCTCTAACCCGTCGCATTTACATTTTCTCCTCTTGCATTCATCGCACGCACGAGTCACATACTTTTTGGGGGGCTTCTGCGCCCGGTTGGGCAGAATTCCGCTCCTAGGGGATTCTGCGCCACCTGCCATATCTGTAGATAGTAGAGTGGGTGTGAATATATATCTGGATAATCTGGACAGGAAACGGAAAAGGTGGGGACTTGGCTGTTGAGATTACTCGCTTCGGAAAAGGTGTTGACGTCTACGTATTCTACACAGTGCAGAGGCATGGCACGTGCGCGGAAAAGCCCTCGACCCCGCAGCTTCTCCAAATTCCGTGGAGAATTTATTTCGGCGTTGGAAATGCTCGGCATGGTTTACAACGATCGCCGAGGGTGTAGTGTAATAGCTGCTCAAGTGGGCTGCTTAGACTAGAGTGCGGGGTCTCAGCCTGCGTTTACCCCAGACTTTATAAAAATCAATACACATGGAGAGGTTCTCCGGTCTAGACATTCTTGTTTGATCATCCTAGCTGTAGCCTGTTAATCAAATACTATTCAATTTGTCCATCTTCTTTAGAATCAACTACCCATAAGATCCTTCACCATGGCGCCGTCGGTGGTTGGAAATGACCCTATCCAACAGAAGACCCCCTGCGCCACTCCCGATAGCAAACGTGCAACCCCACCCCAGCTGCAAGTGCTTGGGAAGACTAAGGATGGCAGGGATCTGAAAATCAGAAGCTATCCCAAGTTTGATACACTTGAAGAAGAGCGATTATACCGCAAGCAGCACTTAGCAGCAGCCTTCCGAGTCTTTGCAGACCGTGGCTTCGATGAAGGCGTCGCGGGGCATATTTCTGTTCGAGACCCAATTCTTACCGACCATTTCTGTAAGCCACTACTATATGTTGTAATGAACGGCTTCTCGACATAATTACTAACGAACCGTCCAGGGATTAATCCCCTTTCAGCTCACTTCTCCCTGATCAAAGTGTCTGATCTGATCTTGGTAGATGAGGATGGCTTAGTGGTTGAAGGCGACGAGCCCATCAATGCCCCAGCATTTGCTATCCACTCCGAGATCCATAAGGCTCGGCCCGACGTCCATGCAGCTTGCCACGCCCACAGCGTTGCTGGAAAGGCATTCGCGGCTTTTGGTCGGGAGCTCGATATGATAACACAGGATGCTCTCCGCTTCTACAAGAGCCACGGTGTATACCGGGATTTTAGGGGTGTCGTCCTAGATCGAGAAGAGGGACAGCGCATAGCCAAGGCTCTGGGTCAGGGCAAAGCTGCTATTCTCCAGAACCATGGTTTACTGACCGTGGGTCAGAGTGTTGACGAGGCAGCATTCTGGTACATGAGTCTCGACAAGACGTGTCATGCCCAGTTATTAGCGGATGCAGCATCTGCAGCAGGTTATAAGAAAATTATTATCGATGATGATGAGGCTGCTTACGCAGCACTTCAGGTGGGCGGTCCCGAGAAGGGCTGGCTGGCATTCCAACCGTATTACGATGAGCAGCTTGCCAAAACCAATGGCAACTTTCTTCTTTAATAAGTTTTGATTTCCAATGTATGAGCAATAATGCAGATCTTTTTGTACATAAAACTATATTTCTGCTCTCCTTTAAGCTAATTGAAAGTTCCTTTTTATATTTGTGTAATTGGACATGATCCTATACTTCTAACTGCTATCCTTGATACTGATAGTATTGATGGACATTGTAGGCACAGTGCCTATTTGTTTACGAACAAGCAAAGAATAGCGCTAGAGCCATTGCGACTAAACAATGGCTCCCAAGTCATAACATGTTACTACAATTCCCAGGAGACGGGCTTTAGATGTAGAGACCAAAACCCAGTGTTGTAGAGAACGTCGAGGCAGAGTGTCTCACCGAATATATTAAGCTAAATAGAATGGTGGTGATATTCAAGGCAACGTCGTCATCGCTATACTGGTATTGGGACTTTTGTCTGTTAGTCGGATAAGTCTTCGTAAAATACGTATATATATCGACTCGACGGGTGGTGGATATGTAATTCTGGTGTTATCTATCCATGTTCTCCTCACTTAACCATCCCCACTGTCTGTGCGTGGGCCGAAGAACCGTCCAATTTCCGGTTCGATTTCCGTTCCGCTCGAGATTTTCCGTGCAACGCATGGGAGGAACTACAAAGCTGCCATAGACCTGGGGTAATACGTCCTGGTTTAAAGCCGTAGAGGCTATTTATGTTGCATCGCATCAATGGCCAGCATTCAATCCCTAATTTATTCAGGTTAGACCTCCAATTTGTTTTCTGTCTCGAGCTTTCTCCTGATACACGACCTGACACTATGGTCAATCCATCAATTGCAAGCAACCGTACTCATTGCATTCTACATGCAGCGAAGGAGGGCAAATATGCCGTTGGTGCGTACAACTGGTATGCATGCCATGTTCTTGCAAGATAGCGCTAGATTGAGATCCACCTAGCTGATCCATTCGAACCCTCCACAGCTACAATGGTGACGGTGTGATGGCTGTTATTCGTGCTGCAGAGGCCAAAGGATCAACGGCTATTATTCAGCTTTTCCCCTGGACCCTGCATTTCCAAGGCCCCGAGTTTGTCCATTATGTAGTCAACTCTGCCCATGCCGCCTCGGTCCCCATTGCAGTGCATCTTGACCATTGCATCAAGCCCGAGGACGTGGAATTAGCCCTGACTCTCCCTTTCGATTCTATCATGATTGACGGTTCCGCTATGGAAGAGGCGGAGAATGTTGCAATCTGTGCACGGAATATCAAGCGGGCACACGAGCTGGGAATTTCTATTGAGGTAGAGATGGGGCGGATAGAGGGCGGCGAGGATGGCCTGCCCAACGTGGACCTAGGGACCATCTTTACAAAACCCGAGGATGCTAAACGGTTTATGGAAGCGACTGGTGCCGACTTCCTTGCTCCAAGCTTCGGCAACGTTTATGGAGGCTACGGAGACGGGGGCGCTGAAAGGTCGTGGGACTTAACTCTGTAAGTCGGCCTGGCCAGCATTTTGTGGATTTGCTCTAACCCTAAGTTTATATTTACTAGTCTCAGGAAGATTGCGAAGACTGTCGAGCAGCCACTTGTGCTGCACGGAACACATCCAGTTGAGAATGAACTGTTCCTCAAGGCAATTGACTGTGGGGTTTCGAAGATCAACGTCAATCGAACAGTGCGCGATGATTATACAAAGTTCGTCGCCGAGAATGCTGGCAAATTAGAGTTGACAGTGCTTAAGGTCCAGGCTGTCGACATTTACACCAAGTCTGTCCAGCGCGTTATGGACCTTTTCGGATCTTCTGGCAAAGCATAACTGACCCAAACTCGATAATCCTCCTATACAAGGAAAACGTTGTGGAAATAACATAGAATATATTAAGAATATAATTCCTTCATTCGAATGATTATTTGTAACTATTATTAAAATATTGCCTTTATCTGTTCATAACGTTTCTGTCGTTGGTTGCTGAAGTGTATCTGCAAGCCCAGGAAGCTTCGACCTTGACTAGGACCTTGTGCCTTGTGCACGCTACCTTGACGCTTCCGGTGACCTTTAAAAAGCGATCTGCTCCGGTGAAGACGATATCCTCGCTGAAATTTTCACTTTGTCAACCTGGGTAGTGTTTTACCTCCAAAATAACCATTGTAAAATAACAGTTGCGAACGGTGAACATATAATCCTCACCATTCAATCGATCTGCCGCTTGATCTTTTACAATATTGTTTTTATATCCACGGAATCATGCCTCGTATATTGTAGTCACCTAGCAATACGTTGAGTCGAGGTGGTGACCGAATTATCCTTTCCGCGGAATTTTGCCAGAAATTCCGACACATTTGGGAACCACCAGCTGGCGGAGAAGACGGACTTTTACCTGCCACAGGAGTGATTTATGGCATATATCTGTTTGCAAATTTTCTTATTATACCTAAATTACCTTGGCCCTTGTTGTAAGAATGCTTATATATAATGTCCACCCCATCCGTCGATATGCCGCAATATTTCTATTGATTACAACAATATATCTACCAAGTCATGACAGATCACATTGGTACATTCCCCGAGCTCAAGGGCAAGGTTGCCCTCGTCACTGGCATTGGCCAAATGGGCGATCCTCAAATGTGGGGAAATGGTGCTGCAACAGCACGAGTGTTAAGTCGCAACGGTGCCAAAATATTTGGTTGCGATCTACAACTCGAGTCTGCCTTGCACACTAAAAAGCGTCTTGAGGCCGAGGGCGGCGTGTGTGAGGTAACAACAGCGAATGTTACATCTTCTGAAGATGTGAAGCGCATGGTCGAGGTGTGTGTCGCGAAGTTTGGTCGTATCGATATCCTGATCAACAATGTTGGCCGCTCAGAGCCAGGTGGGCCTGCCGAGATGACAGAGAAAGTCTGGTAAGTATATACAGCAAGCGATGTGGAATATGAAACAGTGTTTCTGATGCTCTAAGTCACAGGGATGCCCAGACTGATATAAATCTGAAATCTGTCTATCTTTCCTGCCACGAAGTCCTCCCGATCATGGAAAAGCAGGGCGGTGGTGCCATTGTTAATGTGGCCTCGATTGCCGGAATTCGTTATATTGGCAAACCCCAGGTTGCATACTCCGCCGCCAAGTCCGCTGTTATCCAGTTCACCAAAGCTACCGCTGTCATCTACGCTAATCGTAACATTCGGCTTAACGTGGTTGTGCCAGGGCTGATGCACACGCCATTGGTCAGTTATCTTGCAGACAAGTACGCAGGTGGGGATCTAGAAGGATTCATCGCGAAAAGGAACAAGGCAGTGCCAATGGGTCGCATGGGTGACTCCTTCGACGTTGCTAACTGTGCTGCTTTCCTGCTCTCGGACTCTGCTCGCTACATCACCGGGCAGAAGATTGTTGTTGATGGAGGTATTACCTCTTCTACTGGTTGAACATCTGTAATTTCACGAGGCATAGATCGATCAAATAAAGTTAATCTGTTGAAGATATGTAGTTTGGAACTCATATATCTAACACTGTGAGGCTCGTTCGCAGCCCAACTGTCTACATTGGAGCTGTCCGACGTAACTTCAAAAGTCTGTTCAGTGAAGAAGTTGCAGCTGGGGCCTTATAACATTTTGAGTTAACTTGGCCTTTTTATCATACCCACTGGAACTACCTCAACCAACCCGTACCCGGAAATAGGGTGTTCCCCGCGGGTGCCAGACACGGTAATGTATCCTTCATAGGTTCCAATAGTTCCTTCCTTATCGCATAGCTCCTGGTCATTGCGAACACTCGATAGTTCCATCATGGTTCCGTCTACTAGAGCCACGACCCAGTCAAGAGAATAAGTGGCTTTAGAACAGGATGAAGTCCATTGGCGGCTTGACGGTTTGAATTCACTGACAGCAAGTACTTGGTGGATTCCTGGCTTATCCCTGACCGTGGCGAATTGGGACCGCTGTCCATCAAAGGTATCCCACACCCAGATAGACATTGTCCTCTGGCCTAAGTGTACTTGAAACCATGTCCAGTTCGATTTCGCCGGCCCATCCATTGGGACGATCGGCCACATGAATTGGCGGTCATACCAGGTCGAAGAGCTAGCAGAGTCAATAGTGAGAAACTTCCTGTTGACAGTAAAATGGCCATCTGTAACTCCACCAGGCATTGACCATTCAAACGTGATCTCATTGCCGAACGGGAATGTCCCAGTGCCTCCATTCAAGATAACGGGAGCCGACAACTGAAAGGTGAGGTTAAACTCAACGCGCTCAGTGAGACACCAAATACGCATCTGGTCCAGAGGATTGACTGGATCGCTAGACACAAATCCAAAGTATTTCGTAGCGAGGCCAGGTAGCCCATTCTGCACCTGCGCCGCCCTACTAGATCCGTTGTGTATCCAGCTAACTTGATGGTAATATGCTGTGTCATTGATATCCAGGATAGAGGCACGCAGTAGAGCTGTAGAGACATCCTGGCCTTGCAAAAGGACGTGGGAAATGATCAAGTAGTCGTTGCCATCTGACGCATGGACGAAAGATGATGACCACCACGAATTGGCTGCTGTTGGATTGACGGTTTGCGAAGTCGCGAGGTCTTGAGTTAGCTGGATGGGCCTGGTCTGAAGGAGGATCGTTAGTACCGTTGGATGTTCAATATGGCAGCCATTCCTTACCAAGCGTTCGTATTGCAAGCCACCCTTTTCAGGTCCGAAGCTGAAGACACCTGCAACGAGAGCAGAAAGAAGAGTAAGTGCCACCATTAGATTGTGCATCATGAAAGAGCAGGGCGCGGAGCCAAAGAAGAATGCTAATTGTGACTCTACGCGGATGCTTGGGGGTTTTTTTATGCTGTGAAGGTAGTCGGATGCCTTGCATTGGACTTATATCCGCGGATCGCTTAGGCTTACGGTCATACAGCTATCGCTCGTCTGGTTTTAAATACCTGGATCTGGCGGTGGCTTCTTTGTCAATATTCACCGGATGACCCACCACGAGCGCAAGAAAAAGTGAAAGAGTTTCCGTCTGATATTCGGCTCACTGAGGACATTGAGTTGAATGGAACGTGTCTATCAGCACCAATCAAAATACATATTTTAGACAGCACGTTGAAACTTTGAGATAGAAGACCAGCATTCTTCGGGTTAATATACAGTCACACTTTCTTTGTGTAGCTGCAGTCCGGACATAGGCCCACAACAATCAAAGTGTACAAGCAACCCTGGCTTGTCTTTTCTTGTGCATAGCATAGGTTAGAGCAGGCATAAGACTTGATGTCATATCACATGACTTGGTAGATACGATTCTTTGGATATGTCGCCGCCTTTCAAGCCTCACCTGAAAGTTTTCTATGTCACAACCAGATGTTCTCCACAAGAACCTTGGATGTCACGTCGCCAAGTGCCGAGATATTAAACCAAGTCTTCGTAAGGCTAAAGAACGTTTAGCTCAATAGGGATTGTCGCATATTAACCACTCCTATCAGCTTAATAGTAGAAGATAAAATCTATATCAGTACTCCCTTAGGGGATCAGACCCTCTTGAACTGAGAGCAGTACTATTAAATTTCAATATGGCAGGCCAGTTGCACTTGGGTAGAAAACTAATAGAGTGGACCATTTGTGGCCAATCCTTCCATATTCTCCACATTCAAAATCCCTTATCAACTGATCTTTTCACTCCGCAAAGACCCAGGGTCAGACCCAAACATATTCAGCATGGGCTGTTGTAGTGGCAGAGATTGGGGTGGTATCCATAAATTGTAGGATGCAAAGAAACAGAGTAGTTAGTAACGAGGTGATATTGATGACAGGCGTGGTATTCACACGATCGTCTGGCGCATTCCATGACTTAATTATTATGGATTAAAAGAGCAAAAGCCATAGTAGACATCGTCGTTGTTCACGACCTCCTGGATGCGCTCCTGACAGGAAGGCATATTGTCATATACAAGCTGGCCAACCCGCTAGGCAAATTCCAGAATTAGCCCTGTTGCTTGAAAACCTGCAGTGTAGACTTACCTGCCACACATTGTTATGAAAACTGTTTTCGGGGTAAAACTGGTCGTCTAGCCACCCGGGAGAGTAAGAACTGCGGTCCAACGCGTGGCCTTCAATATGTGTTTCCCATGGTTCCAAGACATCATTATCATTATATTTGTTGTAATGATCAAAAAAGGGTTTCTCCTGGGATAGCAACTAATAGTGAAGATTACGGTGGTTAGTCCACTTGGTTTTTCCTCACCAGCAGATATACTATGATGGTTCTCACCTCTTCCAACTTTGTGACAATCTGGTCCGCATCCTCATTGTTTACCGGCTCCTTAACCAGCTCCTCAAGATCGTCCGCAATGTGAGCAACGGTCTTAATAGCCCACTCTAAGTTTTCATAAACCTCCTAGCATTGGTTTGTGAGTTGCTATGATCAATATCAGTATCTTGGGCTGTAGTGCTTACATTATAATGTTTTTTATTTGATTCGATATCAGTGATTTTCTGGATGGAGGGAACGGCAAGATCCTTCCAGGCCTCGATAGAGTTCTGAATGGCTTTGAGGATTTGCGAGTCAACCATGTTGTAGAATTGGATATATTGGGTTGGGGTCAGAAAAAAGTATGCGAAAGGTTGGTTGTGGACAATTGACTGCCTATTAATAACCAGGTCGGGGCTTTCAGCCAGCCTCAGCTATGACATCATGTCAGTTTAGCTGTTGTGTCCACATTACTATGTAAAGTAAGAATCGTCAATTGATGGAGGGGTTTGTTGTCAAATTTTCAGCTCCGATGTACTAAACTCTCCCGAGGCGCTCAGCTACTCCACAACAGCTGGATTGAATACTTGATTGATCTACAGAATTTTTGATGGGTCCTGAGTCCTGACCGCTTCCTATTCTGGTCGCTAAGAAGCCATTCAGATGTGACAGCCTTTCAATATCATTTATTGGCGCTATCTATCAAGAATTCTCAGCCTGGGGAAAGAAACAGAATTAGGTGCGGGGCGCCTGCAAAAGTAAAAATAACATTGCTTAGGTAATCCCCGATTCGTGACCTGATTGGTCATCAGAAATGATATCTGACTTGAAGTCCTGCGAACCGTCAACATCAGATAACTTTTATTAGGCAACTCTTTTCTTCTTGGAGCCTTGCTAGCAGCATGTGGGCGGACAATTTGCGGTCGTATATTCATTCAGCTTAATTCAGACAAGTGTGTAATTGTTGACTAGACTGGGGTTTGGTCAGTTAAACCTAACTGCTGGGTTATAGCTAGGTTCATACGGTCAGTTATATCTAACTACAACCAAGCCGAAAATTGGATAATTAACCTAGATTAACTAAACTTGCATTACGCCTGGGGCTTCGTTGTCAAGTCTGAGACCAGTTAGCGGACCACGCGTCAAGGCTCACTAACCTGAAGTACGGTGGACTAAATCAAGCTTCCAGGCAATACATCGATTCTGGAGCAATTTTACAGAAAGTTCACGGTCAGCAGTCCAATCTCCAGTGTGACAAAAGACATGTCGACCAAAGTCGGTACTACACGCAGTCTGCTTGAAAACTGGAGATCGGAATATATGGCTGCAACTCTAGGTTTGTGATCTGAAGCTGTAGTTCCCATCTAATCAACCAATGTACGATGCTTCCAGTTAGACTCCTTGGTGGCATCTATAATTCTCTAGGCGGGCAGACTACCTACTAGCTATATTCGTGATAGCTGTACTTTAGGGCTGACAGATATAAGCAGCGCACTGTAGAAGTGAAGTACAATGCTCAACAATAGCCGTCTCCCCAGGTGGCACTTATGATCACTATAGGTAATGTTGGACATATTAGGAAGCCTGAGCTGAAAACAATTGACCGATGAGAATGACAAAATTGATAAATCCCCAGCGGAATTTGGATTCAAAACTCCCATCGTGAACAAACAACAAAATGCCCAAATCTTTAACCACATCGATACACGAGAACTAAGCCGTGAAAAGCAAAAACAAAACAAAACTACTAAATCGCCACCAGGAACGTCAACTCTGAGCACATATACCGTCAACCTATCATGCTGCACTATTGACTAGCGTATACCCATTATTCTCCCAGAACGGACGTTCCTTTTTCTTGTTCGAATCAAACCAACCAAATGGATCACAAAGTGTCACCAAGAACGGACGCTGATCCTTCCAACCGGGTCCCTTGAGCTCTGTCTCGCCGTCTTGCGCAAGGTAGATATTAGATCTCTCGGGGAGGTATCTTCTAGGGTGCCACCAGTTCCACATGAGAGTATTAACAAGCATGAGGCTTGCCTCGAACACATAGAAAAACCACTCGTGACGTAGAATGGGGCTGAGACCCTCGAGTTCTCTCGATGGTGAGGGGCTAATCTTCGAGGCGCCAAAGTGCTCGACGATACGGTAAATGCATCGTACGAAGATAAGGAAGGTACTGATATATAAGGTAATCAGTGGAGCTGAGACGCGGCGACTGCGGATGCCCGATCTGTAGCAGCTCCTCTGGAACATTGCCGCTAAGAAACAGAACAAGGTAATGACCAGGACTTGAACTATTAGGGATATTTTCATGAGAATATAACCCAGCTTGATGGTGGATTCTGGCAGCTCTGGATTCGCGATATAGGATACGCCCAGAGCGTTCAGGACCTCCACGACGGTAGAGAGCAAGCCGAAGGTAGTCAGGACTCGACCAGGGTGGATCGGAGAATGATACGGGACATAGTAAAGGATACGACCGAGTACATAGTAGTTGGCAAGCTCCAGGAGAGGACTTCCCATGTATGTTAGCTTGAACCTGGTACACTTAGCTATAGAGGGTGGACTAACGGAGACATATAGATTAAACATGTGCTAACGATGTAGATATAAAGATCTGGCTTGCTGAATGAATAGTGAAAGGCACCGTATTCTCGCAAGGCAAACCCAATCACAAACATCAAGCAGCACACGAGGTGCAGACTCATGAGCTTAAAACATTTGTAGTGGCTATTATTCGACCATTAGTAATTTCAGATATGCAGAAGCAGAGCTAGGGTCTTTAGTCACTCACAGGCACTGCCAAAAGTGCAGGGCTAACGAGGCAGCAAATGCTATGGCAAATATAACAGGAGCGATTTTGTTGGGTACGTAAATATATATGCTCTCCTCCCCTAGGGCGCTTTTAGTGATACTGAATTATTATCAAGGGAATACATAAATCCTTACCAGCCATTGTTATAGAGTTTTCTTCTCGTAACCGGGTCAAAGCAGCAGTAGTGCTGAATGGGGACACAAGTAGGGCTGGAGAAATATGATAAACCAGAGAGCGCAGGTGGACCCAAGGGAGTATTATATAGACATGATGTCCCGCATTTAACGATTCACAGATTTTATAAGAATAGCCCAGGCTGTGGAATGAGAGTTTTGAAAGCCTCGATCAGATAGGGCTGAAGCGTCCTATCTTCTCTCAAGATTGGCACTGGAATCTTGTCTGAAGGGATACTCCTCCATTCAACCAATCATACCGCATAGATCAGCGGTGGGCGCTAAACCAGAAAGGGTTCAATCCATGGCCAAGACGTCTTCAACTGGAGGGACACTGGAGGAAGTTTGGGCAGCACTGCCACGGTGGCCCTCGTAAGGCTCACTGGCGCTACATCCATCCAAATCCGGTTAGGGCAAGAGATACGAGATGTTCATCAAATTTCTATGAAAACAATAACAGCCCCTTATGCTGACTCTCCTACTTATCTTTTCAAATTAACTACAAAACTCTACTACACAATGAGCAAAACTACTATCCCATCATCCGAACCAGCTATATGGGGTTCTGCGCCTCCCCCTTACTCAGAACATCATACGGAAATACATCTGCAGAGCAGGTCCCAGAATATGAAGTCCCGCATTTCAATAAATCAACCAGCAACTCAAGGAGACTGCAAGCTGAAACGAGCAGATTCCCCCCGACGATGAATGGCTACATCCCAATGAAACTCAGGGTAGAGTTTCACTTGGGACCATCGGCTTCGGAGAGTTGTATTTCATGTCGATAGATGTTCAGCGCCGTAAGAGCATACAGACGATGGTCCTGCGCGATGGGCCGACCGATAAGGATCCGCCTCTTGCATCACTGCAGAGTGACCCATATCTCCGAGCAAAGCCGGTCTCGCTGACCTTTGCATCGCAGGGCGAGCTCCAAGAAAGTTCTATTGTAGAGCCACTAGAGGATGTCAAGCTAGGAAGACGCATGAGCCCGACATTCTCCATCACGGTGGGCGGGAGCGGCAAAGACGCCTCCTATGAACAATTTGAGTGGCGCTCAAGCCACGGCAAAGAAATAAAGGAGCTCGCCGGCCACACGCCCGGTTGGAAGCTAGTACGCCTGTCGGAAGCAGTGGGCGAGGCAGGCGGGAGTCGCTCCCACCGAGCGATGGGGTGTTCCAGCGACGGGAAGGAGATTGTGGCTGGCATTGCCCACAACGCATCGTGGAGTCTATCCAAAGGCTTCAGAATTGCGTTTGTGGGTAGTGGGCTTACCGGTGTCCTGGGAGAAAGATGGGAGATCATGACTCTTATGACCGCAGTACACCTCTGGCTCATTGAATTCCAGATCGCGACAAAGGCCATTCCGATTGCATGATGACTAGCTAATGAAAGCTTCACCAGCATGGGTTTGCTTGCCCTACCAATTGATTCGACAATTACTTTGACTTACTATGAATATATGTACATCTTCCACAACTTCAATAATATTATGTTATAGTGTCTTTCCATTAGATTCTGCATTGTTGTTTATAAGCGAAGTTTGCATCTTAGCTACCCTAATCAACCTTCACATAAACCCATTCTACAAAAAATATACTTGTCTCTCTCTTACTATAATACTAAATCATTGAAGAGCCTGATGAGCCAATTAATGACACAGCGATTATCTGCTACATCTTCTACCATCTAAACCAGTGGTACACTAAAAGAATGTAGAAGACGAAAAAGGAAGACAAAGACAAGAGAGAGGGACTGAGGATGATGCAAAGAAAGCTACTATTTTTGCCCTTTGACAACCAACAAACAAGCTTTTTCCCGTCGACTTCAATTGAGATTCCCTCCTGCTGTTGTGAGGAGGGTAAGCCTAATTTGGCTTAACAGGCCACGTACAATTTATGCATGATTGTACAAGACTAAGCTCCAGGGAACTTTTCAAAGTATGCTGTCAACTTCCCCTTGGGTACACCTGCACAGAATGCCCAAGAGTATCGCTTCATAAAGGCACTAATCCTCGCATCCATATCGGCCATCTTAGACTCTCCGAGCTGGCCATTATCGCAACTAGAGTTACCTTCCTGCTCTAGATAATATTCAAGTTCTACCTCGCCCACCGTGTGTCCAAAATCCGTAACATCTTGTACAATTGTAAAGTCCTTGTCGGCTTTCCAACTTTCTCGCCCTGTTGTGAAGGAGGCCGTCTGTTTCAATCCGAATTTGTCCCTTTCGGTGTTTCTGACCCCAGGAAGCTCTTCAAGGTAATCAGCTATCTGATTTGGTGCTGACAGCTCCTCAAACTTTGAGTTGTTGTAGTCTCCTCCTCTTCGGATCTTAGCCTGCCAACAGCCATTCCTTTGTCGGACCCATACACCCCTTGAGCACAGTATGCCTCTGTGATCGAAATAAATATCGTGAAAGCTGTGTTTGCCGCAGTACCTCAAGCTCCGGAATGGTGGAAAACCGCCATCAATCAGTAACCTGTTGATAGCGAGACAGCGAAACTTTCGTTCGACTTCGAGAATTGACATCAGCGGTAACCTTTTGGAGATTACCACTTAGGAAGCTCTAGATTTAGAAATACATTGTATGAGACTGTGAAACTCTTCCTGGAAATGAAGCATAAGAAAATTTGATGTACCTCTGCTGGCGTGTCTTTCACGGATATACAGTACAAGTATATCACTGGTAATCCTGAGTGTTTAGCTATGAGAAAGTCGATTGTCCCCTATTATGTTTGCTCCTAAGGTTACTATTAATCACGGGAGAGGCTGGCAGGTAGCGAGGCACGTAGTGAGTATTCTACCGAAAGCCCTTCACGCGGTTGCGATCGAACCACGGAAATCGGTGGTAATTCTACCGAGGCTAAAAGTATGGCACGGTAGCCATTGGTAGCTCTATTGTATTCACCCGCGCCATACAGCCATATGCAAAGGGGAAGTTAGGCGAGGCTTTGGGTGGATCTGGCTCCACTTGTGCCGCATGGGCCGATCTTTCTATAACGATACCACCAACTAGCTTGGATGCCTGTCGAAGACTTCCCAAGCCACGTATCGGTTATTCTGACTCTATGTAGACGAGATTCCATCTCGCCCTGGCAGCTGTACGGTCTATTGAACATGTTTATCTATCTCTCACCCATCTCTGTGGGTTGCAGATCTGATAAAGTCTAGATGAATGCTCTACTGCCTCCGACCATGCCCACGACCACCTGAACCCTCCCTGCACAAGTGTCCCTTGGCATAAAGCCAACCTGACGCTCATATCTCAGGGGCAGGTTTCATATCAAGCGCGAAGTACGGCTAAGTCTTAATTGAACTACATCAACACTACCAACACGAAGTGATTGGCAAGACTGTGGGTCGCTTCAATGCTCCTATCCGTCGATACGATGAATATTGCTTGGCCCCCCACAGCCAGTACACCTCTTCGGGGAAAGGATAACCACATATACCTGACTAGACATGCTATATGTGCTCGTGTGGAGACGAGGACCGTAGATGAGTATTTTGCTCCCTTGCGGTAGGTCAATTTGATATGACGATCACACGATACGCATATTGAATACCCAACCAAGCCGAAGATCTAAGGACATTGCGGGAATTTTCTCAGTTAACGATGTAGATCTCTTGCAATCTTCTACTCCTAGAAAAGGGAGTGGAATCAAAGCTCTAAGACAAACCGCCTATCGAGCAGGGCTATGGGGTATAAATCTGCCCTCCTCTACCTCCCCACTATTAACTCCAGTCCAAACTCCACGCAAACCACCACGAACAGGTTGTGATAACGCCATAACCAATAATCATACATAATCTTCTTCCCATCCACTCCAGATCACAATGAAGGCCAACTTCCTCCTCGTCCTCGCTACCGTCGCCGCCGGTGTGCTCGCCCACCCTGAGGCGAATGTCGAGAACAATCTCGCCGCCCGATCCGGCACCTGCCACAAGCCCAGCTCCTGCAGCAAATTCTGGGCTGGCAAATGCGAGCAGTACTGCGCACCTTACAAGTTCTCCCATCTGACTAGTGATGGTTGCTATATGTTAGCCGAGAAGTGCTGCTGTGATACCACCAAAGCCTAAATCGATAGATTGAGTATGAATGGAAAGCACAGAAGGGCGAAAAGGGAATATTGGTGATGTTGCTGACGATAATTTTGCATCACTGAGGAGGATTATTCAGGAGACGGTGGAGCACTTTGAGTGTATTTGGTCGCTCGAATGCAGACAGTTCATAAACAAGCACATAGGCTACCTCCGCTAGTGTCACTATTTTTCAGTATAGCTCGCAGCGGTACCATATCCACAATATGATTGTTGATGCTCACTTGTGCATCCTCTCGTAGGACTCAATAGAGCCGTCAGCTTGTCTTCCAACCGAGTAAGGCTGACATTGCATAGTCCTGAGGCAGAACTGCCCGCGCCCAAAAGCTACGGGTTGTGATCTAAACCCCACGCGCAAGTTCATGTATACTTAGGTCAATCTGTTAGGTTATATGGCAGACCCTTCTCGTTTATCGTGGCAGAGCTTGTCATTTGCACAATTTCTAAAGATACGATAGACACGAATGGCAACTACTAGGGAAGGCGTTCAGCCCACACGGATTTCCTGAACTCTGAATGATCATGATATACAGATTGCTTTCCTGCTGTTAACGACTAACTACTCTCAAACGAGAGGCTGGGGTACGAATCGTGTGGCAAATTAAATACGAGTGGATTTCATTCTCAGCCGCATTGTTCTCATCATTGCTCTCCATCTTGCTTACCCCCCTTTTGAAATCATTCTCCACACCAACAGCGAGCCGAGTCAGCATGTCTTGTTATGCGATGCACGGGGGTAAGATTTTGCCCAACTTTGAAGCGGATTCACCATGCGGAATCACGAATTCTACAAACCCAGTTGTACAATGCTGTGTGAAGGGGGACTACTGCATGAGCCATGGCATCTGTCGCTATACGCATTCCGGTGCATCAGGATACTATGCCGGCGATTGCACTGATAGATCCCTCCAGGATCCGATCTGCCTGACCCGATGCGGTAACTTCATGAGATACATGATCTAAGCGACTGCAGAAGCTAACAGTGCTCATGTGGTTATATATAGGTGGCCTGCCTTATTCGGATTTGACGTACAACCTATCGTCCGGGCTCTGGGCATGTTGCAGCTATTATGATAATGATAAAGCCAATTGTACAAGCCCGTCGGATGAGATGTTCGCTGCTCCTGCTCCGAGCGATCTCGTTGTCATACAATACCTGCCTTCGACAGGCACCCCAAGCTATCACACGGCGAGAGCCACCTCAACAAGCGACATCACCTCTATGCCATCCTCGAATTCCAGCGGCCAGGTTGGAATGGGTGCTGCAGTTGGCATTGGTGTCGGGGTGGGAGGTGGTGTATTTCTGATTGCGACGGCTGGTGTACTCTTTTATTATCGACGTCGGAGATCGTCACCGTCGTCAACAACGCCTACATCTTTTCGACGTCTATGGGTCAGGCCAGAGTCGGAATCACATCAATTGCAACCTCAACGTAGAGTTGAGCTTGGGAAATCGGAGCCCCGTCCCCAGGAGCTCGCCTGAGAAGGGCTCAGCTGTTTACAAATGGTTGTTATCCGTTAGAACCCCTTATTTACACATGTCGCAGCATATAATATATAGGATCAATTGTTTCATTTTATCAATAAGTTAGTTGAATTATTATGCTCAGTCTGTTTTTTCTTTTTTCTTTCTTTTTTCTCTTTTTGCCTCGTGTTTCGCAGCAAGAAAGACCATATATTGTGAACGGTACCCATGAGGAGTCCGATTCACACTTATTTTTAGCGGATCATTATTTACGTCTTTAGGAAGTGTTGCCAAAGTATTTTTTAACTCTAAACACAAACTTCATATTGAAGAGCCTCTTGACCGTTTCGTCTCAGCCCAAAAGTCTCTAGCCTAGGGCTTGACAAACGCCAAGCCTTCACTCAGCCCCCTCGTGGGTCCAAATCTTGCCAAGCCAGCAAGGCTGAGTATCCTACTCCTTCCTGCAGACTACTAGTATTTTACTACCTACTTAAATGTTCATCGATGAATATACTCCGTATGATAACATGGACACCCGAGCGCCACTCCGCCCCGCGACACATCAACGACATTGTTGGGAGTGTATGCGCCGTCGGCTCGTATGCGATTTCGCGCGTCCCACATGTAACAAATGCCGATCGGCCGGTGTTGCTTGCCCAGGATATGACGAGAAGAAACCACTTAGATGGCTAGCCCCTGGAAAGGTGACATCTCGCGCTCGCAGGCGACGCTCTCCGCATGGCACAAACCACTCCTTCACAGTTAGTAGCGAAGGTAGCGAGGAGGCAGCTGACAAGGAGCATGTTCCGCGAACCAGTGTGGGGAGTGAACTACTGCGAATACCAATCCCACGCGGAGAGTTGAAAAGCGAAACATGTACGATGGTTGAGGCCGTGTGGTACTGTATGTCACATCGAGCTTCTAAATGCAATTGATTTCATAGTTCTCCCTAGTCAACGACTACGTCTACTCTGACTTTCGCGCACTGCACGAGTTAGCGCCGAACCCTTACCTTGGCCAGCTTCCCCTCGATGCCCTGCACCAAATGCCCATGTCGATATGTCACACGTTAGTATATCTTGCCCTGGGTCACCGCATCCATCGTGTATACCCAGAGGATCATTGTCGCTCGTTGGCGAGTTTGCGACCGAGCCTTTATTAACATAGAGGACTAGCACTTCGATCCTTGACCGAGCTGATGGGGAACCTGAAGAACCGAAATACTATCGACCTTACCATTGGAAGCATCTTGCTATTCTTATTTGTAGATGTAAGTTCGTATTATCCTTCCTCGTTACATTGGGTCAAGAGCTAAAGGGAACGGTGATGGGGAAGGCTAGACAACTGCCGTCAGGGGACTGGCAGCATCATTTCGCTGCCGCCATGGAATTAATCAAACAGCGTGGTGGTCTGGCAAGTCTTGCGCATTCCTCCGAGTATCTGAAGCCTTTGATACTTCATTCGCTCATGTAAGAGCTCTAGCTATCATTCATACTTATTCCCCTCTCGCCATTTTCGCCTCCTAAGTTTCTAACTCAGGATACTTAGTCTCGGGGTGATGGCTAACACGACAACCCCTCCATCACAACATGTTCCAACCACGTCGCAACTCGACCTGATTGCCATCATGAGAGAGTTATACGGAGATGGCATATATCCGATCCTCCTCTGCCCCCCTTACCTCTTCATAGATGTCATCAAGATCAACAACCTCCGCTTCCAAACGACTTCTGCCCCAATAACTGAAACCACACGAGCGACAGCGGATGAGATACTCGAGCATATCGAGGCGTTCTCACCCGATGACTGGACCGGCACTAATCCCGACGCGCGAGAGGACTGGTTGCTACTGGGACGCATGTACAAGTCCTCCATAGCATTGTACTGCATCTCGTCTCTCCAAAGCCTATCCATCCTGCCCTCCAGCAAGTACTATACTGCTATGAGAACTGTACATGGGAATCATCTATATAGTCTTCTTCCAAAGATTACCCGCCGCACCCGCATCAGACATTTCACAATATGGCCACTTGTGGTAGCGGGAATGCAAGCGGTTGATGCAAGTCCCAATGTTCGTCGTATCGTTGACGAGCAATTATCAGAACTGAGCAAGATAATGGGTTGCCCGACGCCTACATTAGCGAAAGCTATATTCCGCAGATTTTGGACTTCAGGCCACACAGGATGGGACGAGTGCTTTGACAAAGCATACGTGTTTGTGACATAGGTCCTAGCTCCAAACTGTAAGCATGTATTTGGATCAATGGACATGCTTTTCTCAAGGTTAAGGTTAAGGATTGCATGTATTATGACGTGCAGGTACCAATTCTTACTTCCAAGAGAGGATGAAACAAGTCCCAGACTATGTCACTCTTGATGGTTAGTAAGTAACTGGTCTACCAGTAAAGGCATAAATGTTAAATAACCCACGATCATTTAAGTAACAGTACGCCACATCCATCGTATCAGGTGGCAGCTGATGCCCTGCAGGCCGCTCAGACTGCACCAATGACTAACCTCAGGAATCATTATCTGAGATGAGTGAGCCGCAAACCTGCCACCAGAGTGGCACGATCCAGTTCCTCGCCTGCCTGTTAAACCGGGTAACGGCGAACAAGGCCCGTTAACTGGCCTTTATCCCTCTGTGGCCTTGCAATACAGGTTGTGATGGGATGGCCGTACATTCCACCACTCCACATTGTATCGTCACCTTCAGCCTGAGTACTATATAAATGATGGTCGTAGCGTCTCGAATGCGCGGTGTGCAGTGCAGATCATCCCAAATACCCTAAGGTAGGGAAATGGATTCACCAAGACTCTGGACAGGTCTCGCTGGGCTGATCACCTACCTCATCGTGATTAGCGTTTATCGGCTCTTCTCTCATCCATTGAGAAACATACCGGGTCCTAAGTTAGCAGCGGTCACCCACCTCTATGAGTGGTACTATGATTTATTTTTGGGAGGGAAGTACCTCTTCGAGATCGAGAGAATGCACGAGAGATACGGTATCCATCAATTCCCTATGCCCGTACATCTAATACCCAACTGACCAAATGCTAGGACCCATTGTGCGGATCAACCCTCCAGAGATCCACATCAATGACCCGAAGTATTACGACGAAATCTACGCATCGGGCACCCACAGGCGGAATAAGGATGCAGAGTTTGTTTCATTCACGGGCCTGCTCCTCTCCAGCGCCTCGACAACAGACCATGACCTCCACCGCTATCGTCGTGGCCTCATGAACAACTTCTTCTCTAAGAAGTCTGTCCGTGGAATATCCTACTTTGTCGAAGAGAAGGTCCACAATCTTATGCAGCGCTTTGAAGCCTTTTACCGGTGTAATAAAGTAGTCCGACTCGATGATGCCTTTGCAGCTATGACCTCTGATGTCATCACTCATTACTGCTATGGAAAAAGTTGGGACTATCTGGATTACGCGAATCTGCGCACAGACGTCCGCAAGGCCGTTCGTGATCTAACTTGTAGTGTCCATTTCAATCGCATTTTCCCGATTTTCCTTGCCGTGCTTAAAAAGCTACCGCTTCGGTGGTTGTATGCGATTCATCCTGGAAGATCGGTTGTGCTGGATATCCAGAAGACAATCTATGAGCAGTCAGCTGAAGCTATCCATGGGGATAAATATAAAATCGGCCACAATGATGCCGTTGACAAACATAAAACCATCTACGACCAGCTGACGGATCCCAGCATTCCGGCTGAAGAACGGTCGCTTCAGCGTCTGCAGGATGAAGGTCTTCTGCTTATCAGTGTTGGTACAGAGACAACGGCTAGAGCGTTGACAACGGCCTGCTTCCATATCGCATCAGATGATCAACTGCGCACTCGACTGCGAGAGGAGCTGAGGACCGTCCTGCCGACGCCTACCAGTTCTGTTACCTGGTCCGAGTTGGAAAAGTTGCCTTATTTAGTAAGTGAAGACAAGCCTTCATCCCATATCTTATGTCCAACTTTTAGATCCTCTCTGGCATTGGAATTTCTCCAACATTACTAACACTACTCCACAGACTGGCACAGTTAACGAATCCCTCCGTCTCGGCGGCTTCCTCACAACCCGATCCCCTCGCATAGCACCAGACGAACCCCTAACCTACAAAGAATACACCATCCCGCCAAGCGTAAGCAAGCCCCTTACCCCCAAACAACACACCACTAACAGAATCCCCCAGACCCCAGTCAGCTCGTCCAGTTACTTCGGCCACAAAAACCCAAATATCTTCCCGGAGCCGGAAAAGTTCTCCCCAGAACGATGGATCTCCGCCGGCCGAAACAACGACCACCTTTTCAAATACATTACGTCCTTCTCCCGCGGCAGTCGGATATGTGCAGGCATGAAGTGAGCTACATGTTACCCGGGGTTTGGGATAGGTGCTAACGCGCGAAGCCTCGCATTTCTCGAGCTCTATATGACTCTGGCGTACTTTGTACGTCGGTTTGATGTTGAGTTGGTCGATACGACTGTGGAGGATATGAAGATAGTAAGGGATATGAGGGTTGGGTTTACGCATCGGGGTGAGCCGACTGTTTATGGGAGGATTGTGAGGGTTTATGAGGATTGAGGGGACTTGTTAGTTTCTGGGTGCTGATAGTGATTTTGTACTGTGACTGACAACTTAGTAATACAGCTCTTAGTGTTTACTTCAATTTGTCAAGACAGGAGAACAAATCATGATACAAAATGTTTTAAGTGCATTCGGTGCTAGAAGCTCAAGGGATCAGGTGGAGCATATCAGCTGATATCAGATAGTCGTAACAGAGAGAGCAGGAGTGATCTACCTAACAGGGCCTAACATTAAACTCGCAGACCCATTTATTACATCGAATCTCTTTCGTCCTTTAAACCCGACAGCTCCACACCCTACATCCAATCAACAATCTTGGCCCCAAAGTTGGTTGTATAGTTCCTGAGCTATTTGTGTCTATGCAGCCCTAGTTTCTATTTATATTTATGCAGGTGACCTCAGTATTTGATGCCTCAGATATCTTACTAGATTACTAGATTATCCTTGCCCTACAGATTACATGTCGACCAGACAATCATGAATCATTCTTCAAATTACAACCAACAATGTATGAATCAAAGCAAAGCTATCTTCAAACTCAGCATCAGGGTATTGGGGTATATCAAGAAACTCGCAAAGCGATCAAACCACAAAAGAAAGACATTATATCATAATATATCCACCTGCAAGCACCACACGAATAAACCATCTCTATCACGCACCCACCAAGTAGACTCTAGCATCTAGTCCACACTCATTCACTACCATAAAGCCCTACCAAACTCCGCATACCTCAACACAACAGAGACTACTGATAACCATTGTGCATCTTCGCCTGACCCTGTGGCCGATAAGCCCGATAAGGCTGTTGAGCCTGCGAGACCCCAGGATACTTCTGTTGGTTCTGGAGGTGCTTAACAGGCCCGGTAGAGGTATTATCGGATAATTGCTTCGACGAGGCGACAAGAAGAGCCATGAGAAAGGTCACTGAGTAGAAGAAATACCCCAGGAAATTCTGAGCCTCCAAGGAGCGGTTATATGCGTCGATTCCCTTGCTTATATATTCTGCTTGTAGGTAATCGATAATGATGTGGTTGGCGAGGTCGAGAACCGTCATTCCCAGTGACGATAGGATTAGGAGTATGATAGCGGGGAAGAGGATCTATATCGTATCATGTTAGTTATGTGTGTAAATGATATCGATGTGTATTGGATGATGTGACATACCCCTCGTCTCAAATGATGGCCACGGGTCAGCGCGAAAAGCATATTCGCAGCTGCCATTAGCATGCCAATTACGGCGAGCACGGCATATGCCGTGGCTAGTTTGATTTGATGGTATCGTAATGTGCTACCACTAACCAAGGTACCGCGATACGATGCATCAACGAGATGAGTGTAGATAGCCAGATGGCAGAGGAGGATAATCCCAAGCACGACGACGTAGATGGAATGGACGATGGTGACCATTTTTGCGATTTTTCTGTTACCCTGAACCAGGCGCTTGCAGATTGGGACCATGATCAGGGCAATGAGGAGGAAGTATGCCAGGGCGGAGAGCCAGCCTGGCACAAGGCTGACAAGCTGATACACGGTGATCGATGTGATGTCGCATTGTATTAGAGCCAGGAGTACGATATTAAGGATGACTGCACTGCGTGTTGTTAGTCGAGATTGGTCTTTTAAAGGCGACAAAGGCCAGCACTTACACGATACTGAAGACGATCGAGAAACCGAGAGGGAACCATCGTCGTAAAGCTCTTCCTTTCTGCTTGCTCCGGATCAATTTGAAGCTCGCGAAGCAAAACAGCCCACAGAAGACAAGGAAGAAAAGCGCATGGAACGCGATGGTAATTTGGGCTGCTTGGGAGCTAAATGCGGAGCCACTGCATGAGCTAGAGCTTGAAGAGCTGGAGCTGCTGCCGCCACTGTAGGAACCACCACCACGTCTGGGTGCCATTGTGGGAAAGTTGTTGTAGTCAGAAAGAAGCGATGAATTGTTTGTCAACGGACTGGGCGCCCAGAGGTTAATAAGGGCAAGCCAGTCTCCAAGGCTGAGTCTATACACTAGGTGCCGTGCCACGCTTGGGCACATAGCCTCATGATTTTCAATCCGCCAGACCGGTGAATCATGGCGGTGGTCGTGTTGAGGGCCGACTATATATTAGCAGAACCTTAAATTGGAAGATCGCTTGCAGGAAGCGCTGTGGTTGGCTCGAACACGACATGGCTGAGGCTCAGCAGGGTCAATACGAGGTTATTCTTAGGGAGAAGGTCTGCACCCAATTTCCACCCGCACACGAAGGAGTGCCAATTCCCCACATTTGGATTTATTTGCCGAAAGACCGTATTCAGACAAAGAAAATATGCATCCTGTTGGTGCTTGTCATCGCGCTATTGGATTGCGGTCAGGCACGAGGTTTAATCTTGCTCAAGAGTCCCCTTTACGAGGAGAATTGCGGGGTGAATAAGAGGTTTGCCAATTAAAGCGTCTTGTATTATCGCAGTGGTCCGCATGATTAGATGTAGTGAATCTAACTATCTGCATAGCTGTAGAGATAAATAGCCAACGAAAGCATCATTATGGTTGAGCGAAGGTACAGAGGGAACAATATGCACAGTCCGACAAAACACACGTGGATCATAGCCCATTTCCAAATCCCTTCGGATATTCATTAAGCGCATTACAGCATTCAATCAAAAACCCATCTCACAGGAAGGCGCCCAAAACGAAGGGGAGCATCCATGTGGCCCAACCTTGAGGCAAGGTCGAGGACGCACCCGAGTCAGTCGACGAAGGAGAAGCCGATGATGAAGTGGAGGAAGCAGTTCCCGAGCTGGTCTCGCTTCGACTAGTGGTGGTTGAGGCCTCGGTAGTGGTAGAAGTGGAAGTGGAAGTGGTCGATCCGGACTCGGTAGGCGAGGCCGATCCGCTAGTGGGAGTAGCGGAGTCCGAGGTCGATTCGGCTCCGCTACTGGACGATCCGGTGGGAGATCCTGATCCAGTGGTAGATCCTGATCCAGTGGCAGTTCCAGAGCCGGTACCTGTAGGAGCTTCAGATCCAGTCGTACTGCCCGTCTGGCTGGTCTCGGTGAGGTATGGGAGAGTGACTGAGCCGGTCTCCGTAGAACCCGAGTTGCTGTCGGTGGTAGTGGCGGCCACGTCGGTCGATTCAAACTGTCTTTGCTGGAGGTTGGCAGCCTGGGCCATGGAGGAGCCCACAAGGGTGACGAGAACGGTGGATGACTTGATCTGCATTGTGGAGGTATGATCTGATCTCAGGCAGTGATCGTGGGTAATAGATATCTGGGGAAGGGGGGAAGCGAAGGAGCCCATATGTCCTACTTATACCCGGGACATTCTGCAGCTCAGAGACAACAGCCACGAGAGCTTACGTTTGCACCTACGTATGATGCCACTCATGTCCAGACGGGAGCCAGGTGGGGAAATGGCTAAGCGGCTTGGCTCCGTCGGGGCGTAGGGGTTTTTGGACGGGCGCCCTCCCTTGATTGGTGATTGTTGGGAGGCAATGCTGGCATCTGCAGATCCGTGTGAGGATCTCAACCTGTCAGAAGTCCCTGTGCTTCGGGATGAACAGCGTAGTAAGCCGCAGGGGCCTGAACTGATTCTCAGCCTTGCATCGTTCTCTCGGTGTTATGAACCCACTTAGACCTCATGGGAAACCCTTTCTGTTGGATTGTACGGGGTATACGTCACAACACTCCAACAAGCGATGCCCAAGAGTCAGCGATCATCTTTATGCCCCATAATTGCGACCAAAATAGGGCTTATGCACACGGGAATGGCCCCCGTCGGGTTTCCGCGTCGCTCCGGAGGTCATCGCAAGAACCATCGCTTCAGACGCCATCATCACCCCACATGGGCTTTTCAGTCGCTAGGCAACGCCCAACCTCTCTCCCATTCGGTCTCCTGATGTCCGGGGTATACTACGCCATCTCGTTTTTGATTGGAGTGGATTTGCCGATCACGGCCAGCTACAGTCAACAAGCTGCAAGCCCTATTGGAAATCAGATACCCAGAAGTTTGCAGTTGTGTTGTACAAATACACCGCTCACACCAGACACTGGAGGTTTTGTGATGTGTTGTGTACATTCTTCTAGTCCCTACTTTGTCTCGTATTGTTTCAGAGCAAAATCCAAGAGGTCGGGATACCATCTGCGACCCACATCTTGGTGACTGATCACCCGATGAAGGAGCGTCCCTTCGCCCGTCCGGCCACTGAATATACGATTAAACGTAGCCTCCGCATCCGATCGTACCTTTTCATCCTGTATCAGATCCCTGACATGCTGAGGTATCTGCAGGGTGATTTTCTCAGCAGAGAGATCCAGGCCCATTCCCAGGAACACAGGGATGGAGAACCGCGGCCCGAGAGACGCGCCCGCCTGATCGATAAAATTCCGGGGCGCGAGGCTTACCCGATGGGTCGTCGCCGTGCACACGCCCCCAGTAATTGCTTCCAACGCTCGCCCTATGTTCACCACCAATGAGTTCTCCACCGGTGCGGCCGAAATCCAATCGCCGGATTTATTCTGCACCTCTAACCCTGAGTGGGGCGATGCTTGGAGGAGAAAGGTAAGGAATTCCGAATCCTTGTGAGGGCCTACGCCTTGGACTTCTGCCTCGGTTGAGGATATGGGCGGTGGTGGATATTTGATCAACTTCAACTTCAGTTGCTGCGGGTCGTCAAAGTACGGGTCCAATGCTGTCGGTGGTAGATCAAGTGCCTCTGATATGAGACCCCGAAAGGCATCTGATAATGGGCTGATTTCCGCGAGATATGCCTCGATGGCCTTGCGGAAGCCAGGAATGGCACTTTCATCGGGCCACTGTGAGAGTCAGCATGTGTCCTAAAGAATAACAAGCAATAATTATTGAAAATGCGTACCTGGTTAGGACCCCGAATATTACGATAAAGTGGTTCACTGGGCCCTGGAGCTGGTAACTCTGTCGCGAACTACTCGTAGTGTCGTCAGCATCTTGCTGTGCAATATATATCTTGGTAGACTGCATACATCGAACTGTTCCCGATAATCCTGTTCGCGCGCAGTAATCTCTGCTCCTAGTCGGGAGTAGCCCAGAAAGTGTTTACTGTTCACCATTTCTATCTCGACCTTCTTCTCTAACGGTAGATCAAAAATATCCTTGCATTTGTCTACCACATCCTTTTGGATCTGAGGCGCAATGGGCGCATGGATCAAGTAGAAGAACCCCACATTGATCAGCGCATTCCGAAGCTCGGCTAGGAACTGTGGCTTGGTAGTCGGAGATGTGGAAAGGGAGTAATCCAATATGGGGATTGCAGTGAATGATGATGTATTCGTCGCCATGGTATGCAAATCAGTGCTTGTTTTGTGATGAATCGATTATATGGAGGAACGATGAAGTTTATTGCCCTCTTGTCGACGGTTTTATGGCCACAGCCGACCGTATTGTCATTTTCCCGATCGGGTCTAGTGTCGTATCGCATCATCCCAATTGTGGATGAGGTGACGGTAACTACATTACGGAAGAAAATATACACAATGTTATGCTGTCTCATGTTAAATTTCCTTTTAAGGTACACTCAATTCAAAATGCGCTATAAAACACAACCAATGCAATCAGGGAATATTCAGAATTTTGCGATAGCAAATAATAAATCAGTGGAAGTATTCATGAGGCATACTACGTCAACACCCAACATATCCCAGAACAAGATATATGCACTAGATCGTCATAAAGAACATAACTGCGAACGCGATGACTGCAGCTGTCCGGTTCAGTTGATCCTTCGAGGCCCCGGAAGTCGACGCCTCCATCAATAGCTCCGGTTCATAGGGGGCCGGTGTGGTGCTGTTGGTCTTTCCGTCCCAGCAGTAATTCTTGAAGCAGGTATTGCAGATATCGGGAAGCTTAGTGTTCGTACGTTCGGTGGACCGCTGGAGAATAGCGCACCCAACGCACGAGGGCCAGTTTGCATCGGCACTGGCATTGCCCTGGGTGACGACGTTGTAGCCGTTCAAGATAATATCATCGCGTTGTTGGTCCTTATACGCCAGCTGGAAGGTTGACGTGTTGGACTCGGCGGTGTAAGGGGCGTTGGGCAAGTAGACAATCAATGGGGTCGGGGTGCTGGTGTTGGATGAATTGCATCCGAAGAAGGTCGGGCGTTTGTTCAGGCCAAGGTTGAGGAACGTGTTGACGTCGGGCACCGCAGGGAAGGAGGTCCCGTTGGCGATACCTGTAGTATTCAAGCTACGTTCATAGGTGTAGATCAAGGAGGATCCGTTGGGCCAGCTATGGTCCGTATCAGCGGACGAATCCACGGCAAAGATCACATCCACGTTGCGGGTGGGCTGGATCAACGGGTGTAGAGGCACGTTCTGTCCATCTTCACCTCCGTCGACCACGTCCAGCTCTGGGGTTGACGAATATGCTGCCGTTGAATTGCGATATTTGTAGAAGGGGTTGGGTGCGTAAACTGCAATGTCCTCATCGTTTTCGCCCAGATGTTCCAAGACGTCGGCAATCGCCTCCTTGAGGAAATTAGGGATATCGGTGCCGTTCAGACGCAGAATGAACTGGTTAAACAGGGAAGAGCTGGTACCCATGACAAAACCCGCATTGTCAAAGCCGCGCACGCACGATTCCCCCTTGGGGAGTTCACCGTTCTCGAAATTGGATCCAAGATACTCCAATGGTGCAAAGCCGTATACTGACGGGTCGAAGGAGCCGAACTCCCATGGGTTAAATTCATACACAGTCGAGTTACTTCCAATAAGTATTTCGCCCGGGTTACGTCCATCGGCGACGAGGATAGGCATGGGCATCTTGCCCTTCTTGAAATCGTCGCCCAAGGCAATCGACGACCAGGTATAACTGGGACCGCCATCATCAGTGGTAGCGTTGATGAACTGATAGGAGAGAGCACGGCCCCAGTAGTCGGTCAACGAAGTGTTGAACCCGGCGTTTCTCTTATCCTTCACCGCATCGTACAGATCCTTCCAGTACGCGGCAGTGTTGATCAGTTGGAAATGTTTAACATCAGGACCCTCCAGAATAGAGTTCTTGAAGTCCCAGACCTTGTCGCTGGCCTGCAGGTCACCGATAGTGGTGAAGTTGTTGATGTACACGGAGCCCACGAGCCATCCACCACCACTGAGGCCCGATAGATAAGTAGAGGACTGCAGAAGGCCTCCGAGCTGTCCACGGGCTGTGGAGTTGGAGGTACGACTATCGAATGCCTTGATAGCACCCGCGCCATTGGTCAAAGCGCGGTAACCACCACCTGAAACGGCAATGGCCACGTTTGGAATATTCGATGCATTGTTTTTATGACGGTCAATGTACCCCGAGGCATCAAAGGAGCTTAGATTGAGCCGCCCGAGCAAATCCTTCATGGGTTCAAGGGTCTCATTCCGACGCACTTGCAACCAATCCTTCTCACTGGTGGACAGGGCGGCGGCACTGCGGATACTGGGACGAGTCGACGGACAGGAAACATTTGCGGGAGCATATTTATCAGGGGCATTGGGGAACGCCCGTGGAGTGACGGCGATCGAGGCGGCATTGGCCAAGCCCGCTGCTAAGGTGAGCAGGGCGACCTTCATAGTGGTAGATACGGATGGGAAACGAAGGGAAAGACGGGGAATGACGTTCAAAAGGCAGCACAGAAGAAGGACACCGCCGTGAAGTAATATAACAACGACGGTTCAGCCATGAGGCCCCATTCCTTGGATTGTACCACATTTGGCGTGGACCAACCGGAAGGCAGTGGAATTGAAAGTCTCCATTCTCACAATTCTAGTGGAGCCTCCCCTGCCAATCACCTACCTCTTCGGATTCCGGCAGTCGAATAGGGCTGATTAGGCAGCACTTTTCAATGGTTCTAAACTTCTCCGTCGTTATGCTCGCTCTCGGAATGTCACCTTAGCGCAGGGTCATCCACCATGGTCGCTGTTCGAGCTGACTGTGCCTTGTCGCACTGCCACTTAATAATTTAGGCAACATCATAAAGGCCCTTGTCTGTCATTTCCTGGTTCTTGGCAGCCGTTGACATTCATATTTCCGAAGTGGCTGAGAAGAGTTCTTTTGAAAGAAGACTGGCTCAAAGAAATGACTCGAGGTCTTTGTCCGTCATGTGACGTGTCCGATCATGACGTCTGCAGCAAAAAGACCCTGCACATCATTCATGTTTTGTTTGTTTGTGTACTTTATGTATGCACAAATATCTATGTTATGTAACTCATGATCCAGCATCCAACTGGCATTAGGCGGCCATCAATAAACATCCGAATGAAGTTTCATGAAATTTCTGCAATGTTTCTTGTTCGTTTCTCTTTAATATTTATTATTGATTTTTTAAATTCTATTTTTCTGTACCTCCTGCTGGCTCCTCTTTCTCTCTCCCGCTCCCCTGCAGTACAACCATTAATATCATTACTATAGCTTTACCCCAGCCCCCTTGCGTCTTCTAATCAAACAGAAGGAGGACTCGAAACATATTTCAAGGATCATACCGGCAAATCAGAGCTACCTTAAGGCCAAGCCAAGCCACTGTGTAGCTGACAAGAGACAGACCGACATTCGTAGGGCTAGCGTCTCAATAGTGTCTCAGCAAACTCATCAGGCTTCCCATTTGGGCCGCTAAACCCGCCGCAAAAGTAGGACGGGCTGAGCTGTGCTCTCTGATACATTTCTCTGCAATGCAAGACTTGGCGTGTTTGAAATTCAGAAATCTGCGCAGAAATCGAAAAATAGGAAGTAACTGACATGAACCAGAACTTTTGTTAACATAGAAAGGGGGTTATTACATAAAGTCTGCCCTTGATATCAAGTGCCGGTTCATGTTGGTGTCAGTGAGGCTTAACTGACTGTTTGTCCTTCTCGATGGATTCTTTAGCGTGGGGGCCATCTGCGGAGGGATTATTTCGCTTTATGCACAGTAATCAGGGCAAGGTAAGATGAGCCACAATCTTACTGTTGACAGACGATTAGACCAATAATATGACGCTGTCGAAAAGGTGCTGGGTCCAACAGTGTTTAGTCTGGGTAGGGCTGGTAGGACAAGCATCCACTTAAATCCGTAATCGTACTCGTACTGAATTTCCTTTTGAAGAAAAGAGCCTCGCGGGGAGTCCATACTACGCATATGGCTATCGTACTGGCAATATCTACCTTGGAGTCACGGAAGTCACCAGGTAGAAGGGTATGAGTGGATGCAGTACGCTAGGTGGTCTAATCTAAAAGTGGAGATACTAATAAGACTGTACAGGAAAAGCGAACAAAGGAAAAATAAGCCGAAAGAAACAGATCAAGCACCAAGGCATCACCGCTACGCCATATAGACTACCATTCTGTCAACCAAAACCAGAAATCCCTCTCGTATTATCTAGAAGACACCTAACTACAACGTGTACTCCGTCACTGGCTACCTATGCTTACGGACCAAAGCTGATCAAATTGAACACCTCCATCTACTCGATGGCTAAGCGGTTGGAGACGTATATTAAACTGCTATATGGCCACTGGAAGCGACCAAAGCAGGGGGTGAGACCTCCCACCTACTATGGTGGGCCCCTTCAAGAGCACAGAAAATAGTATATGTCTCTGATGCTAAGGCACTTTCTGACAAAATTCGCGAAAGGTTTTGTGGACCTACAAATAGCTGCATTTCCCTCTGCCGTAACTCTGAGAAATGGTAGGATTTCGGGCGAAAATAAATGAGGGTGGATGCCTTGTTAAAGTCTTATGATATCCCTCCCAGGTCTGTGTGTCGAAAAGTTACTAGCTCTCTCCCATCTGACCATCTTGTCCGCGGACTAGAAAGGTTCTGTAGCAGATTGTGTGTATGCACTTCATCCGGGTATCTCAGCTCGGAGGATCCCCAGGACGTGATGCGCATGGTTGTTGTAAGTAGGACGTCGTGCCCTATCAGTACCACTCTACCTCTAGAGTTAAGTATGGTCCATGACTATATTCAGGTATTTCTTTCCACACATTAAGCCAGCATTGAGGGATCCAAGAACATGCCGTTTCTTTTGCCGATCACACCTTGATGCACAGTGTGTGTGTGTATGTAGAAGGAGCAAAAAATACTTCTCCGAGAAGCTGAGTTTACATACTTGATTCACGATCTACAGGACTCTGCACAAACCAGCACAGTTGTATGAAAGATATTCACAGTGGCGCCATCACGTGCGGTGTCCATAGCGATGTCTTGTATTCAGCCAACATATGAGCAGCCCAGACACTGGAGCAGATAATTGGTTCGTTTGAGAATGTACTTCTACCCCTCCCTTCTTTATCTCTTCTCTTTTAAATCGCAACTTCTCTTGTGCTCAAGCATCACGTCATCTCACCAAGACATATACTTCCATGGTCCGTGATATACAAGAAGTGGCACAATCATGGACTATGCAACGCTTGTTACTCTCCCAGTGGAGTTGATGGAGAACTTAGTGTCTTTCCTTAACTTACATGACAGGTGTAATCTCCGACTAACTTCACGAGCTATATCCAACAAAACATCCCTAATCTCGTTTAGGCACAACTTCAACCGAAAGAAGATACAGTTAACAGAGGAACATCTCCAGGCCTTTGTTACCGTGACACAAAAGGAATGGCTGGGGTGTTACCTCCAGCACTTGACGGTGACAGACGTGCCAGTGGGCGATGGCCAGACTATAGCTGAGCAACGAGCTGTGACCCTTCTACAATGGGCTTTGACGCAGCTGCGCGTCAACACTGGACATGGCCTTCTGGAATCACTGACTCTCACAATCAACACAGAAACAAATCGCCGAGGTTGTTGGAAAAGCATATGGGAGGCTGCAGCGAAGCTTTTTCGGGTCACTATGGTAGGACTTGGCAGGAGCAAACTACACGTGAAAGAAATCGACATATTTAGCAGTATAGACCGCTGCAGCCTGGCATGTGGTGAGATCGCAAAAGTGTTGAAGAGAGTGAACATGTCTGAATCATTGAAAAACATCAAGGCTATATCACTAAGCCTGTCGCATCAGCAATCGAAGAGACAGGAGAAAGGCCAAATGCTTCCTCCTACGATTGGTCGAGGCAACACCCAGGCTATAACCTGCTTATTGAACATGTGCCCGAAGCTCGAATCTCTCCACCTGCACTGGTACAACCTGGACATTTTTAGTTTGACCCAGGCACAGAAGGAAGAGCAGCATTTTTTCGATCGAATCGCGGACTCCTGTCCTATTGGGCGCTTGAAGTATTGCACACTGCAAGGAATCCATACTTCCGAGCAGAAGCTGCACTATTTCCTCCGTCGCCCACGCCTCCGCAGCCTGACTATGGAACAGATACGGCTCGACTCTGGTACCTTTCAATCAATATTTGAATATTTATCATTAAACATGACAAAGCTGCAGTATCTCCGTTTGGATGACTTCTGGGAAGATAAATTACTCTACTTCGACGGCCCTGGGCAACCAAACCTCCCTAGTATTAGCGGCCCCGATCTACCTAACTCCATAACGAGAACCGGACGCGAAACACGCAGGCTTATCCGGTATTGCTTCAGCATGGGCGGATCGCTACCAGGTGCTGATAGTAGACGATGGATGGAGAAACATTGGCGTCTCTACGGACCTCCACAAGGGCCTTAGACGTGAAAGGCACTGACTGTGGTGCAAACTAATTTGCTTTCAAGCGTTCGCTGGCATCGGGATAATCTCAATTTGTTTTTTGCTGGAGGCGTCAATATTATCCGGAATGTTTGATTCATCGTACAGACACAGATAGCTAGACCTTAGTGTCTTTAGCAGTTCCCTAAGTTTGTACTGGATCAGTGATTCCTGTCTCCTGGATAACGGGCTATACAGACTTATAATTAACTGGGTTACTCGCCATAAGTCTGCCTTATCAGAGTGGAAAAATGGCAGGCTATTACCAGACGAAGCCAAGGACTGATCTTTGAAATGTCATGAGGCATGAGTGACATTGTCTAATCATCAAATGGTCATTCGCGTTCTAACGGAAAGAACGAGTATGCTATTTCCCTCTCAAGGCTTCACTTTCGAGTCACTGCCCTCCGCCTATTCATCCGCCTCATCTTTGCTTTGCCCCCGAAACCGTTGGATATAACATATTACTACATTCATAGATACGGATATCAACAGGCAAAACTGACACCTTTCATTATAACTTTCGCTATTCTTAGTATTTAAACCGACACAACCTCGTCAGAATCCTCGTTCTAGTGAACGTTCTCTTATCGCGCAATGACAGAACCACTAGCCTCTCCACTCCTTGATCTGCCGAGAGAGTTGTAACGGTTAATAATCAACAAGCTTGACTAATCCCTCCACATTATCACTTTCGCAGACAAACAAATACTTTCGATTCTTTATCCCTACACAACCTCCCTCCACAATACTACTTAGAAGACGGTATCTTTGTGACAAGGAAACATGGCCCGGGTAAGTCTCCGTCGGTGCAATGAATTTACCCTATTGCTATGAGGCTAACCTCTGTAGATACGAGAAGTACTTCGCCTGCAGTCGCTGCCTCCATCTCCTCCATTACTCCCATTTCCGCTGCGGTCAAGTGCGTGGGAGATGGGCAAAATTATGTTCTGGAAGATGCTTTCGTGCTTGTATTGGTTGCCTAGCTCATGAGCGCTTTACATTGTATATGGACCGCCACCGCAATCGACCTGGAGCAAATGGCCCTGGGCCAAACGTTGACCGAAGGGCTGCTCAAGCGACCGTTCCGCCATATTGGCCTCCTCCCAATCCCGTGCAGCCTCCTGCGTATCCCGCGTTACCTTCTGCGTATCCCGCGCAGCCTTCAGTGTATCTTGCACAACCTTCAGCATACTCCGTGCAGCCTTCAGCGTATCCCGCGCTGCCTTTTACTTATTCCGCGGTGCCTCCTGTGTCAGTGATTAACTACTATAATGGTCATGGAGGCAGCTATTTAGCTGGGGGGTCATACTATATATATTGTTGGCTGGCCACTATCTAATAATATAGGCAATGTCCATCATAAGGACATTTGCATCGGATGGGGGCGATGGGAGCTCTCACAAATGAGTAATGATGGTATGTACATCAATCGAAAAGTGTTTATTGAAGGCCATCTTTGCTCTTTCTGCGTTCCTTTTGCCTGCCCATAGAATGTGCAATGTGAATTCGCTAACGCCAGTTTGATAGACATGTTGCGAATGCTATTTTCATGGCTACTCCCTACTTCATGTAGTTGGTCATATTGCTGTGTTGGCTGGACCTGTGCTGTGCATATCTTAATACAGGTTCTTATGCAATAATGGGGAATGTCAACTGCGGGATACAAACGGCTCCTGGGGATCAATCGCCCGATGGAAATGGCATCATTCAAAGGTTGTTGGAAAAGGCCAATTGGAATTTCTTTCTCTCCCGTTTCTCCCTTTGTCTCTCTCTTTGTTCTTGTCCTTTCTTTTTCTTGCTCGCATCTGTCTTAGATGCATCCCACCATTGTCTTATCTTATAACAGGTTAAATACCGGGCGATTGGGATGGCTATATTATACTGAAGCATAGGACGAGTTAGAAGCACGGCTTTCAAGTGCTCGTGCCTGCCTTCACTGTTGGAGCTCGGAGAGGACTTAGGTTCTGTAAGTAGATATGTAGCTTGTTAGCCTTATATGTACTATTGATTCCTCACACGGGTAGTATCTTTATTGATTTAGCTGTTTGTAAGGTGCGCTCTTGCGCGACCTACATTGCGAGTAACCTGTTTGTTAGCGTGATTCCGTGTAGTAATATCTAGCTTGACGCGGTACATCTATAATCTAACAGGAAAGGTGCATTCAGTACTCGGGATTTGGCGGGATTGAACCTTAGCACCTTAAACTGCTCATAAATTCGTTCTCTCGGCACGACAGGGAGAGAGCTAGGTAACGCATGACCAATTCAACCCTATATACTTGAAAGTTCGTAGATTTCTCACGAAAGGGCCGCCTATTAGTCGCCAAGGACTTCTGATATCCCATACCTATACGCAATATGTCACATCTAGGAAGTGGTCAACATGTACTACTGACCGGCGCAAACGGATCTGTGGCCTCCCACATCCTGGCTATCTTACTTGAGGTATATCTTCTTCCTCGCGAATGTACGGATTAGACAGGCTAATTGAGATAGCGTGGATACGCCGTGACTGCCACCGTGCGCTCGCAGCAAAAGGCGGACGATATCATCAAAACCCACCTCTCGTGGAAGGGCAGGATCAACTTCGTGATTGTGTCGGATCATTTAATGTCCTTTTTGAGGAGGTCACAGTGTCTTTCACCTATATTATTCACACAGCGCCTCCCCTGAACATTAATGTCAAGGATATCCAGAAGGAGATGATTGAGCCTGCTGTGATGGGGTAAGAGATTGTCTTTCTAACTTCTCGTAATGGAGACAGAATGTCTGATAAACTCTAGGACAACGCAGATACTGGAGAGCGCCCATCGCCAAGGAGGAACATCACTCAAACGGTTCGTTCTGCTAGGGAGTGCAGTTTCCGTCCTGAACTCCTTCGAGGATATGAGTCGCGAAGGACGCCCTTACACTGAAGAGGATTGGAATCCAGTATGTCAGCCTTGTTCCATCTCAACCTTAGACCAAACCCTTATATAATCTAGGTCACTGCGGAACAGGCTATCGAGCGCCAGGGCACCATTCTAGGCTACAACCTCTCTAAAACCTAAGCCGAAGACGCAGCTTGGAAGTTCATGAAGACCAACAATCCTGTATTCGATCTAGTCGTGATCAACCCAGACATCATTACCGGACCCATGATTCATCCAATTTCCGGCCCGAGATCAATCAACGAGACTAATCATTTCACGATCGCGAACTTTTATCGATGGGACGAACTCGAAAGTCGAGGATGTGCGGTTTCCATTTTATCACTTTGTACATTCAACTTGACCTATTTAGTTTGATTTTTAGGAAGGAACTAATATGTGTCAGGTCGATGTTCGCCACGTCGTCAGAAGCCACGTTGACGCCTTGACCAATCCTGCTGCCCGTGGTAAGCGAATCCTGCTCATCTCGGGCCTAATTACACCACAGTTGGTTGTGAACCTCATTCGAAAGCATTTCCCAGCACTGAGGGAACAGGTCCCGGAGGGTAAGCCGGACCAGGTTCTACCGCATGGTGTGCATCCTACGGGATGGGATATGCGGGTTAGCTTGGATGTCTTGTCGAAGGGGACGAATGAGGGTCAGTGAAAGTTTATTGACTTGGGGAAGAGTGTTATGGATGCGGTGCAGTCTATGATTAACCACAACGTTGTATAAGTTTGGATATGTTTTGATAGTGCGTGTTTAGGACTAGGTATTTCTTAGTGGCGCTGGTCTTAGTGTCCAAATTGCAACTCCAACGGCATTTTGCACAATATAATGTTTTGTAATCCCTAGTCAAGGATACATCATACGTAGACAAAAGTGTCAGTCAGATATTGTCTTTCTAAATCTCCCTTTTTTTCTCTGGATGCCAGTTCATGACCGAATTAATGTAAAAACACATAAGGGAATGGCCGAAAGGGCGTACGTACTCTTGAGGTGTAGGGCGTAATAACCTACAAATCCCGTATCCCAAACCCTGATGAGATAAGCCTGATGGAACATAATCTACCCATTATATCCGCGTACTATGCTATCGACATCTTGTATTGATTCTAGGTTTGGTATATCCGTTCCTTTAGGATTATTTAGCTTGATATCGTCTATGTCATCGACGTACCTTGTTGTACGCAGGAGATGCAAAGTTCATGAGTTCAGACTCAGATTTGCATCCCTTAATGTCCTATAGTATACATAGTGCCTCAGAATAAACCATGTATACTCCGATATTCACTAAGCTTTGCTACATAAAGACAAAAGACCCTAACTTCAATCCTTCCCAATCGGGCTAATTCCCGATACAGACTAGCGCCAATCAGCACCTGACGTCACAGGACCAAGCTCAGACCTACTCCGCATCCCATCGGAACCTCCCGAAGTGCCACTTCAAACACCATCAAATCATCAAAATGGACTCAAAAGTAGCAAGACTACCCCTTTTCGGGGGCCCCAGGTAAGTTCTATAATACTCTCAATCGTTTCCTGTATAATCCACTGACAAGAAAAAGAGCATGGCACTCCTCAGACTGGACCTCCACTGACGACCGCGTCCGTGGCGGATCCTCGCACTCCCACATGAGCTGTTCCCCCGCTTCTCTCGTCGCCCGATTCCACGGAAACCTCGTTATCACCACGCTCGGCGGAGCGGGATTTGCCTCGCAGCGGACCACAGGCGAAGATAGAAGCTGGGATCTTTCTGGCTACGACGGGTTGGAATTGCATATTGCTCGTGGGGATGATAAGTTGTATACCATTACGCTTAAGGATAAGACTGCGCCTAAGCGGCCGGATGGAAGATTGGAGAGTACCCTGAGCTGGGAGTATGATTTCCATGCGCACGGGGAGAAGAGGGTTTTTATCAAGTGGGCTGATTTTAAGCCTACGTATCGGGGGAAGGAGCAAGTGGATGCTAGGCCGTTGGATTTGACTGGGGTGAAGCAGATTAGTTTCATGATGCGCAGGTATGTGGCTTTTGGTTAACTGAAATGGGGTGTGTAGTATTGACTGTGTATAGCTTCTTCGGGATACAGGAGGGAGACTTTAGTCTGGATATTGTCTCGGTCGCTGCGGTTCGATACAAGTATTATCGCGATGACCCGGAGGAGGAAGAGGAATATGTTATGGTCGATGAAAAACTGGAAACTGTGGCGGAGACTCCAAAATCGCGAGGCTGGCTTAGTTGGATTGGAGAGTGCTGTGGCTTGAGCTAAGGCGTTGTAACTGCAGTCATCGATGTGTTACGTAGGGACATGTCTCCTATGCGTAAGCTGCGTTGTCAACACCTGGTCAGGAGCGAGAATTCACTCGGTTCTTTCATAGCGATATGCCACGCTGTAGTTGGACACGATGATAGCTCTCCGCTGGAAGAATCTGGTGTATATTTCGTGCTTATAGCCTTGCATCGTATTGATACTACTATACTTCAATGTGAGAGGGAAAGAACTGCCAGCGTGGTGCCATGTCATCTATAACCCATCGCCTAATGTAAGGGATACCTCGGCACGTCCAAAATGATCATCGCAGGTAACACCAGGAGAGACAACTATCTCAAGACACAGAACGCCATGTCCATCCATGTTTAGCTCCTTCGTTGGGCACTATGATGAGGGTTGCATCAACTCAGCCCCTTGGGCCATCTCCTTTGTTTTACCGTCCAACACTTCAACCAATATAGACCAAGGTATGTTAGACTACATATGTGCAAGGGATAAGGTCATGTGGGATATAAGCAGATCCCTATTCGTCGACTAAGGGCCAGATTCATCCAAGTCCATGTACAGGAGTTGCACAAATCTTCGCACTGCCTAGGGTGTTTTCATTTATTGGATCGCTGATAGGTAACATCCAGATAACTGCTGCATGTGGAACACAGTGAGGCCAAGCATAGACATGATTGACAAATTCAGTCTTGACAATCTCAAGTATAAAGTAACCGGGGTATTAGGTATTGGTGTTGCATCCTTGGGTACTAAAGCATATGTGGGAAAAGGTGTTGCCTTTGACAACAAGACGCGACTGGGTGATATGCTCTCAACCTTAGTCTTGCTATTTATATAACCCAGCCAAGCTCGGAACCCTCAGAGCTGGGAGGAGTCTGACCAAGACACACTCGACACTGGCCATCCTTATAATCATCTTCGACGTCGACAACTCGCGGAAGGTCGCGAAGCCTTCCACTCGGGGGCACACAGCGAGCTTGGTCAGGACGCATAAAAGAAGTACTGCACCGTTGAACGCCGTAAACGTACATATGGCCACAGCCATGTCGGCCCCTATAATGCTCACAGAGCAAGTCGCACATCACTAATACTATTAGTGTTTGAAATCACGGATTTCCAGATGTCGCACCTTCTGTTCTAGCGTTTGCTATTTATAAAAAGAGGTGAATGGTCTTGCTTGAGAAGTTTGGTATTAATCGTAGCTACTACAAGGATATCAAACCAGGCTGTCCAGACAGCGACCTCAGAAATGTGATCCTATGTGATGGGGAAAGCTTGATCTAGAGTTCAAGGAGACGGGAGCGCAAGACAGATTGTAAACGACGTGAGAATGAGATGTTGGTTTAGCAGATGGTCTAAAGATAGAGGGGATGGACAGTTTCCCATGTAGTTGCTGGGAATCGAGAGACGGTGGACAATCGGGCATGCTTTTTGTGCAAGGCGAACTATGTGCAGGCTGTCTACTCCAAAGGGGAAGGAACACATTTGTTCGTTCTTGCTGGTCAAGCTCTCTCCGCTCGATTGGTGGTTTCATACATTGAATACAATGTCAGGCCATGCCCATTCACTATATGTTGACATCCAACCTTTGAGAATAACCCCCTGTTGTCTCCTCAAGCATGTCAGAGGGAGTGTGAAGTGAATTCATTTATTGTGAATTGACCCCACTCATAGTAACTGGGGCGACTCAAAAACATGTCAGAATTGTCCGACGTGTCCAAAGACATAGGGCGTTGGTAATCGTTCTGGACTAGCCACATATCAAGGTCAAGTTGATTGGCGTATTTCGAGATAAAGCGTGGTCAAGGTCGTGGAATACATTATCGCTGTGTGGGGATAAGGGGTGTGAAGTTTAGAAAGTAACGTCCATCTCGTCCATCTCTTGTATAATCAGTTGTCATTGTCTGGCTTTGGATCCAAAGTATGTGGATTCCAGCTTCATGTTAGCTGAAAACCTGCTGTGAAAGGAAATAGGTCAACAGGTGTGCTTGAGATCTGGTGTGTTGAGCGAACAGTGTAAATAACTGCCTGAAACCAGCACGCTAGGAAGGGGCGCGGAAGGAAAAATAAACAAATCAGAAGGCCATACTACTCCCATATCCAGACTTGAAGGGGTAAAACCGGAAGCCCTTCCGTGGAGTCGTTATACTTCTTATACTACCTGTGGTTGTAACTCGTTAGAGGTCGGGAGATGTTAAGTGTCAATACGTAGAACGCAAATATTCTTAGTCAAGCATGACCATGCGTGCTTTGTACCCCTAATCCTTATTCTATTAGTAATAGAGAGGTAACTTGAACATGGTTATGTCTAATGAAGGAAATGATGTCGTCCAAGGTCAGTCTCAATGTCACTCCCTCACTCAATATATATTCGGTCGCATGGTGCAAATATATCTGCACAGAATGTCAAAGCCATTATTTGCATATAGTGTTTTTATCCTCAAAATACAGAATATTCCGCAGGTTAACCATGTAGTATCACTACCAAACCTACTTTGTAGTACATGTTTGAACCGGAGTCTTCGTGATGGACAATCAATTTCCCTTTTCGGCCCACCAGCCCTATCCACCCTATGACATCATCGCCCACCCATTCAGCCCTGAAAACATCATCGCCCATCATAAATGATAACCCCGACTAAATATACCCCGATATCTTGTCAGACAGGTTCCACATTACGCAACTCAATCAAGCCCCCGACGCAGCCCTGTAGACTTCATCCAATGCCCATCTCAAGTGGCGACTATCACTTCCGAAATCAACTTGCGCCCAGATCTCGACTGAACAAAGGATACAAGAATAGAAACTAGTCAACACCACTGATCTACCACGGATGATATCATTAATATCAATCATGTCGCTTGGATCCGACGTTTGTTTACTTATAAATATGGGAGGTTGAGATGCTTTGACTCGAATTTCTCATAGCATTCTCTTGCACTTTGATATCCCATACGAAGATAAACTATTTCTTGTACCAAATATCAAAACCAACAACCCACATCAAAATGGACAAGCTTGCCTCGAAGCTTGGTGGTGGACACAAGCACGGTGGTGCTGGTGGTGCCCAGAATGAAGACTATGTTGACAAGGGTAAGTATACCCTTTTCCATCATTCACAATGGAGAGTACAGTACATATATTGACGAGAAACAGGCCTCGACTCCCTCGAGACCAAGTACGGCCATGGCAAGGTCGACCCCCATAACTCGAAGGTGCGACAGACAAATGAACGCATCACTGATTCCGCGAGGAACAAGTTCGAGAGTGCTACTGGGTATGTGCTACAATTTCCAATGCCTCTTTAGATGATATGCGCAACTGACGATGCATCGTGTAGAAAACATGTGCCCTCTAAGATCTCCAACTAGAGAGAATTCGTTATGACAGTCATGATTGAGACAGCGAAATGTATTATACTACTGGCTATGCATGCATAATGAAAACAACAGGTTGTGTATTATGGAATTCACCTATAATCGTTTAAAGGAGGAGAGAAGTGATTCAAATCCCGATGAAGATGTGTAAGGCGACATCAATCTGGTGTTCATCCGACACAGCTGTAGCATGTTTTGCACGTCGGCTGGAACCGGGATGTTCCCCTTCTGACATGCAGTGACGAGCTGCTCGTAGTAATTCTGTGCCTGTTGATAATCCCTCTTGCCCATGTACATATTGGCTATCATGCCCAAGATCGCCTGGGGATCGGGACTACTCAAGATATCCCTGCTTTTGGCCCAGTCCAGATATCGTCGGAACCAAGGCATAGCCAGCTCGAGGTTTTGCTGGGAGACTAAGTAACTATATGGGTTGCTCTGTTTGGCGTACATTAAACCCATGTAAACCACGATTTGAATGGTTTCGGGGTTGTCTGAACCGAGGTTTTCTTCAGCGGTGGCGAGCGCTCGTCGTAGCGTTTCCGATGGCTCTGTAAGTCCGCCCGAAGTAAAGATCTGGCATGCACCAAGCAGCCGGAGACTTCGAATGGAAAGTGGGTGATGAGGGCCCAGTAAGTTGTTCATCTCCCGGGATGCCTCTTGGACCACATTGACTATGTCTTCCGTACCCGTGTGAAACCGGGCTTTAGCCATCGCCTCGTTGCTGCTTGAGAGTTTGGCTACTATCAACTCGATAGTGTCAAGCACCGCGGCGTATGTCTTGATATGATTCTCACCCAGCAATCGCTTGAGGGATTCAGTACGCTTTTCGGCGGTGGCAATGCCCTCCTCTCGTCGCTCGACGGAGCTATATGCGTTCGCCAGTCGACGGCGTGTTTCCAGCGTGTCGATATCGTCTTCTCCGATCGTCATCTGCTGCCGGGCGAGGACATTGGCACACACGGACTCTCCTTCCTGTTGCTTGCCCTGGGAGACAAGGATCTCTCCCATCAAGCTTTCCGCTCTCATCGTTAGTGGATGACGCTTGTCGAGTACGCGCTGACTGTTGTTGGACACCCATTGGCACCATTCGGCCGCTTTACCGAGATATCCCGACTCGAGGTCGATTTCCGCCAGATTATAGCCGACCTGCAATGTGCTATGGTGGTCTGCACCCAGGGTGCGCAGGTGCTCCTGGAAGATGGTATACTCCACCCTCCGTGCGTCATCCCACTTCCAGTTATTCTTGTACTCCGCCGCTTCGATCGACCGTGGATCATTGTCGAAAGGATGGTATAGTGTCCCGATGACCCTCTGTGTCGCCGCCTGCGAAGTTATGCTCGGAGGAGGATACGGAGCGCTACTGTTGGTATGTCGCGGCGGCAATGGCGGTCCCGCGCGTGGAGATGGCGACGGCTGGGTAATATAACCCTGTTCCGTGACAAGTAGCTGGTCGGCTATCTGTTTAATATTGCCCTTGATGAGTTTGTACATGGCCCCTCGTGTGCCGACCTTGCACATCTGAGAGTGATCTGCATCTAGCTTGAGACGTGTCTCGCGGTTACCAGGGAGTCCAAGGATGGCAGACTCTTCGTCTACCACCAACTGCGACCGTTAGCTCCGTACGTCCTAGTATACTGATCTTCAAGTTAAAAAAAATATGGTTTAAGTACTCACATGGCTAATAGAAGCTGGGCCTGACCCTCCCAGTAGGACCTCCTTTCCTTCGATGAAACTGATCACTCGATAGTCTTCCAGCTGGTGACAGAATCGGCTACTCATCTGTCTTGTGAATAAGGAGTTGTGTTCCAGGCAATCGAGGAGGTCGTTACTGGCATGCCCCTTGGACACGAACTTGGCGACCTTGGCTGCAATCTTTCCCAACTCAACACCTTTAGTACCGTGGTGTGGAGTACCGAAGAAAACAAGACCGTACGTGCCCGTGCGGATGGAAGTATACTTGGGATCCTCTTGTGCATTCAATAAAGCCTATTGATGAGATGTTAGCGCTGAGTCTACTATCGACTGACTATCCGATTATGTCTATTCCGGATCATGCCGTGATCCATCTGGCCAACGTACCTGTTTTATCACCAAACCACCTAAACTATGTCCGATAAAGATGATCTTCGGAGGCCGCGCATTCTGCGTAGCGTCAGCCTTGTCTCGAACTTGAGTAAAGGCAAACCACGTACCACCTGCGGACTCCGCTCAAGGTCGAGCAAGTTCAGTAATGTATTCGCATGGTCTTTCACACTCGCATTCGACATAACCTGGGGGTTTGTGACGTATGAATTATAGCCATGGACGAAAACTCGCGCCTGTGGGATATCTTGAGGGAGGTAATCCCGCGGCCAGAAGGTTCCATTCTGATGTGTTCATGTTTCAAACGCATGGTCGACTCGACCGCGAGGATTGAGACCGTGTACGAAAACAAAACTACACGGTCATTATGTATTCAAGCCATCAGGACGACTTGACAGGTACTTACTCGATTTTAGGTTGCTCTGAAGGAGTATAGACTTCTTCTAAGAATGGAAACTCGTAGTCTGTTGTATCCTTCTCTATTTAGCAACAACTATATACAACAGTACTTTGCATTTACCTACCATGGTTGCCACTCAATAGATCGCGATTGAAGGAATGAAGAGACGGGATCAATCGGGCGGGAACCCCGGAATCTATAGGTACTCCCAAGACTTCAGCCGCAAGACGGCTCCAGCTTATCGTCCAACAAAGTCATGTGGGTTACAATCTGACCATAGGAAGTGAGGCGGCATCGTTTCGCCTATTAATGCCTGGTTGGGTGTTCATACGAGGCTGCCGGGATAATACTGGAAGGAAGATGGCGTCGGTATCTACTGCGGATTGGCCCTTCGTAACCGATACTGCATACTAGCCGGAATTCAATCCCCAAAAGCCCGATATGATTGGTGAGCCCCTGGCATAGCCCGTATCCCATGTGATGCGCTGCAGAATTGGCGTCGATTCTGTAGACTATGAGTAAAACAAGAAGTTGCTCTCGAAGGCATGATTGCTTACAATTGAACTAATCGGCCAAAATCAGGGTCTCAGCCAGAACAAGGTTCTGGGGCGCTTGGTCTATGCTTCATCATTCGTCGCATCATCCTGACTATCTTCGAGCTTTTCTTTCAAGTTTTGCAGGCACGGCGCATGGAATAAAACTCCATGCCAGGCTCCGTGCACGGTACGGGTGGCAACCACCAGCCACAATAATATCATCGCGCTGCTTAGTATCTGTCTCCTGTCAGCCCCCTTTCCTTTCCATGGTCTCTCACAATTGTCTGCGGCAACTTACCGTCCCGCAAACCTTAAAAAACATTAAATTCATTTCCTTCCCCAAAAGGATAGTATTGGCCGCATATACTCCGAGAGGAAACGTGAATCCCCACCAACCCATGTTGAAAGGAAACGGTGATCGATAGTAGATGGTAGCGAGCGCAAAAACGAGCCAGATCAGCCCGAAAGACCACATCAACAGAGACAGCAAGAGACCGAGGACGTATGCGATATGGCCGACAAACGGGTCGATTGCGTTAGATTCGTCGAGGAGATGTCGCACCACCTTGCCCAGGTATAGGATACTACCTCGGCGTCAGACTTATTTTCTCAAGGTCGTATTGTGGCTTGCACTAACCTAAAACCCCCAAAGCCAAGTGGCCCCAGTGGCAGAAAGCAACTCACGATACTTTCCCTTGATGGAAGCTTGTGGACCGCCAAACGCTGGTAATAGATCACCAGGATCATCATGGCCATTGGCGTAGACATGCCCCACAGCACATAGGATACGATCACCGTTCCCATGGCGTGCTGCGCGTTTGGCAAAATATCCGCGATCTCGGCTCCAACCCCGGACGCCACGATTGTGGCAGCGATCGGCAATAATTGCAGTGCGGTTATTCGCTCTAACGATGTGACGTAATGTTGCGATATACTGCATATTGTTAGCAGGCAATCTTTAGAATATTGAACAGACTTACAGAATAAATGAGAGTGATGCCGTGACCGCCGCCGCTGCGACCGCATCGATAATCCACAGCCCCCAGGCCGTTGTCTTCGCCCAGTCTCCCCACTGTGGTACGCAAATAAACACCCACAACTCGATCAAGGTGGCAAAGCCCATGGGACAAGTTGCCAGGAATAACGAGTTAACTGGGTCTTGTATCATGACCTTCCAGATTTCAGGATAGAGAGTATAGCGGAGAATTGACATGCCGAGCACGGTGAGGAACAACAAGGCATTCAGAACAAAAAAGGCTATGGCTATGTACTGCAGCGCGGCATGCTCGAAAGGCATAAGATGGAACAAGATTCCGGCCATGCCTGTCCCCATTGTTGTGGAAAACCATCTATTGCATCGTTAGTCACTGTTCCTTTGCTGCTGCGGCGATGAAAATTCAACACACGATGGACTAAAGTTGCTGACGATTCTCCGCCAACCTGCTGTGTACTTTAAGAGGCTTTTGCGTTGAGGTCCTGAATGAGGACGTGAGTCACTGTCTTTCATTCTGAAGAATCGAATTCAGCGCGATTATTCAATTGTGGGCGAGAAGTATTATCCAACTGATGGTTTTTGAAGACAAATCTATTACTTTCGTGGTTTTGCAGTTGTGTTGGAGTAAAGTTGATACTAAATACCCAATTCCATGGTTTCTGATTAAGTTCCCTCGGCCGAGAAATTCTCGTGACTGTCTTGTACCCGAAGACCGGCGAAGGCCGACACCCAGCATTCACTCCGCCTCGCCTGATAAATGTCTCTAGAGCTTCTAATATGAAGATTTTCTACTAGATCTAATGGCGGTTTATTTGCCTGACAAGTCAATTGCAAGGTGGGAAGTTGGCTAGGTGCTGGAAAACGCATGGTTCAGGCACCTAATCAGAACCATGCCCTATTGCCATGACAAGTATCCTAAAACAGGGTGTTAGAGCAGATGAATATTACACAATCATTTTGAGATTAAATGATAATCTCTGGACGTTGGACATCTGACATGGATGAAGCTGGATATCCAATCGACTGGTCCACGTTTATAGCTTGTGAATATATATTAACCGTGCTTGTTCGAGTGTTTGCATAGCTTTCACGACGACGACATTATCTACATCGGTTTATACTGTCACAGGCTAGACCATTCTGCAGATCAGAGACACTGGGTAATTTCTCGTACGAAACCTTTGGCCAAGTTGGATAAAAATTGACTTCCATGTTGAGGTGTCGAACTGCCATGAGGCCCGGGGTAGAGAGGAGAAAAGGGGTTCAACTCAGTTCAACGTCGTGGTTGAACCCCTTTAAATGGAAAGTGCCAAGCCTAAGGTTGCCGAGGCATCTCAGATCAGTATTCATTCTCTTCCATAGGACATTTCATCGGTGCGTGTGTAGCTATATATGGCTCTCTCGGTCTATAGTAAAGAGGCGTATAATCCTTCACACTTACCCCCACGTGTTCTGTATATTAGTATTGGACAGAATCTTGACAGACATTAGTACATATAATAGAGAGATTATATTACTTACCAGACCAGGGAGATTGGCGCTTATATCTCACAAGCGGGGAAATAATGAATACGAAATGTGAATAAGATAACAATAGACAATGAGATGGTAGGATAACTTTAGATAAACTCCAGTACTATGCGGCGAGTAGGTTCCTCTGGACCCTCTTCAACCCTGTAATTATGGGCCAACCTGCACAAAAACTACCTAGCTACCATTTCTCCAAACCTCCCTCTAAGACATACTGTCAACAGGTTATCCCGAATAATCTCCTCCTTCCTCATCTCCAACTCGGCTACATCCCAGTTCGCTGCTACATATCTGCCAGAGAGGAAGGCTTTGTCTCCAGTTGAAAGCCACACTGCCGTACCACCTGATAACCCAGCAGTGTCTCTCATGAAAGGCTCTAACCACAAGACACTAGAGCCCATATCTGTGAGGACCATACCTGGGTGGAGGCTAACAGACGTGATTCTGGGGTACTCATTTTTGAGAAACGCAGTGAACTGAGTAATAGCTAGTTTCGTAAGGCAGTAAGCACTCATCCCTTGGGCGACAATATGACCTGCGGCTGAAGTCACATTGATAATAGTTGTTGGGTTTGCTGGATTTGGTCCTGTCATTCGCAAAAATGCTTTGGTGACATTATATGTCCCTCGGACGTTAACCTCCTTTGAAAGCATATTTAGCTAGTATTCATCATGGTCCTGATACTCCATGGTGCCATTATCTTTTAAAGAGCTGGGAGAGATATGTTAACAAGGGGAATGACTTACATGGGTCTCCCACCATTGACTAGAATTCTGATCCGTAATTGTTCCCTGCGCAGGAAGTACACCTGCATTGTTGATAAGGACATGGGGAATGCCAAACCGATCTTTAATTTTATCAAAGGTGTCCTTGACTTTTGCCTCGTCACAGATATCCAGGGTGATTGACGACACTTGTGTCGAGGGATTAATATCTTTAATGAGCTTCTCAGTCTGAGCCAAATTGATAGAGGATCGTGCCAAGAGGACGATAGCATCTGCATTGGCACGAGCGAATGATGCAGCAAAGGACTGAAAAGGGTGTTAACGAAAATGGAAATCCACTTCCTCGTTATAGGTTCTAGAAGCAGGACATACCGATCGTCCAAGGCCACGGCTACCGCCAGTGATAACAATCACCTTTCCAGCCTGGGAGAGCTCGGGGCGGGTGGGGTCAATTGCTGGATAAACGTCTCGATAGGTCTTCCTAGTGAAAGCATCGAGTTTCACATAGCTGTCACAGTCAAGTTCATTGGTAGTAATATCCATAGCTTTCTGTCTAATATAATAGAGACTGATATGAGAAATGTAAATAAGAAATCGCGTAAGCTGCAAGAGCTCAGGAGCGTGTCTCCAGATATTTATATTACTCTTCCATTTTTTGTTATTTCTCTTTCTCTTTGAGAATCATAGATGTATGCACACGACGGTACTTAAGCATAAAAGTCGTGTCGTCAGTTAGGAAATCTATCACCGACCTAGATCCTGGCATATTTTGCTAAAAGCTTTCTATACTGTATATTAAGGTTTCGAAATCAATGCTTGCACAGAATAAAGTTGTCGAGACAGAGTCGAGAGCGGTCCACTTGGCAAACTCAAACAATGATTGCCCTATAGCAATTCGAACATCTGTCGTCCATCGTCAGCTATAGCGGGTATACATCCGATATACGACGCTTTCACTGTCATATGACATACCTGCCTCCCACCCGCCGTCTGGTTCATAGCATCTGTTTACAAATATTGCCCTTCAGATTGAATGCCTTGTTTCTAGTGTTTTGTTGAATATGTAGGATGTTATCCTACCTTATCACTAAGCAATACCATGGCGACTATATCACTTTGACTTACCCGTAACCCAACATAACCTTGGTACCTCTTATACGAGGCACAATATACACGTATTTCCATTATACCGATAATTAGTCCGAGGTGTATGCATTTTAAAAGTGGTGCGCCCGCAGCAAAACACGTATAGATTTAACAAGGCCGCGTTCGAGGAATGATGCTTTATGGCCGTAGATGAGATAAAACATATCCATACCATGTTAGGGAAATGATATCTATATACTACAACATAGCTATAAAGAAGAAAAGAAAATGAGAACCACTAACGGAACTCAAGGAACCGAGCCCACGATCACCAACCCATTACGCAGCGCAACAGATCATCACAACGACTATCACCGCCTATCACAGGGGACACAAAAGCACATCTCCCGCTTCTCATTACACCAGAATCAAAAAATGTTATAACCCACACATGAGTATCGCGAGGTTCCATCCATGTCCCGTGTGGAAAGTAAGCTGTGACGCACTAAGTCACAGCGCCGAAGATCCATGTAATCCGACGATCGCACGGGCTACTTACTATTAATAGCGCCCTCGGTACTTGGCCGTGAGCGCGAGTATCTATAAGGGGTAGCTTGACACGATTTTTGGGATGAAGGAGGTGATGGGTTTCTATCACTGAAGATCTTTGTGTTGCTGTGCCGTCTATCCGATGGATCTGTGTCCCTTGAGGTGCGATAGGAAAATTTGAAAGTTTTGGCTCAGTCGCATAAGATATGTATCATGAGTGTTAAATGTTGAAATCGTGCAGATACTGGAATATTTTGTTCTAGATAAGCCAAACTTGTACAGTGGGATGAAAGATAGCCGAATTAAGAAGATCAACCGACCAGTTTTCTCTGTTATTGAGATATATTCTCCACAAAAAGCTGAAATATGTACAAAGTTCTTCTCGCCACCGGAAAAGGTAGCTTCTTAAACAGAAGGCCATCCGCTCGAGAAATCGATCGCGTTCCATCCAAATAACTTCTGGGAGTCAGCATATCCGATGGTGGTATCAACGTAGTGATAGTAAAGCACAGGGCCAAGGTTCGGGTCGGTGTAGACACCCCTACAAAGGTTAGTAAATATGAACTCAAGTAGAGATTGTTGCAACATACTGTCCACCAGGTCCATAGACATTATCATGGCTCTCAAGAACGACGGTACCACCGCCATCCGTGCACGCAACACCGCTCGCATCAACCTACATTATTAGCCGATCGTCTTCAGAATGGCAAGAGTAAAAGAGAAAAGGAGGCACTCACAAAGTTTCCAGTCGGCGTACTCGACCGACAAACCTTGATTTTATACTCCTCCCCTTCAGCGGGTCTACTGGTATCATACCCACAGCACGTTCCCCATGAGTAAAACAGGTAGTAATAATCTCCATATTTGTAGAGATAAGCACCCTCGACTGGATGTGTAGTAGCCGGATCGAAAGCAACGTTAACCGGCGTTGACGTCGAAGACGTGGCATCTCCATTCAGTGTAACTTGGAAAATGTCCTGCCAGAAGGATCCAAATGTCAGGTAGTTGGCGGAGCCGTCTACTAGCAGGTTCGCGTCGATGGCGTTGTATTGGTCACCCGTTGTGGATGTAACGATCGAGCCCTTGTCGGTCCAGGTACCTTCCTCCATGGTTTCGGACGTTGCGAGACCGATGGCGGACTCTTGGGTACCGAAGCTGGACACAGCGTAGTAGAGGTAGTAAAGGTCACCCACCTTTTGCACGTCGGGTGCCTAGGAGTTGTCAGCGGCAGGATGCTTGTTAGTGAGTGCGGGAAGATGAGTATGGACCGTCCATTTCAACATCGTTTGAAGACCCCAGCGAAAATGCGGAAAATAAAGAAAAAAGCAAAAGGTAAAGGTAAAGGTAAAAACTACAAAACAAGATAAAAGATCGAGGGGAATAAGAGAACTCAAATTAAGGGATGATAATAAAAATAGATACGCACCCAAGGATCATATCTCCCCGAGTTGTCAATCGAGGATCCACCAGGTAATACAGATCCCAGAGCTGTCCAAGGACCCTCAATGGACGAAGCAGAAGCAAAGGAAATATTATTCCCTGTTGAGAACCGATAGTACGTTCCGTCGCCATTCTGGATCAAGGAAGGGTCATGGATGTTGCAGGCACCAGAGCAAGCCCCCGGGTTAGCGTAACCATGAACGACTGCAGCCCGTAGAAGGACTAATGCAAGAGACGATTGGAGATACATGGTTAGCAAAGATAGAGAGATGGGTGGCTTGAGGATTTGTTTCCTCTACGAGATGCATGGTGCTATATATACTAGAGACCCAGAGTCTTGTATTTGTCTCCCTGTGTATGTGCGCGCAGTCTACCTCAAAGACGTGCCTTACTCCACCGGAGATCAACGAATCCATCTATTCGAGGAACGCAATCCTCCGCTGTATGGCCCCCGTGTACCTCCAGTAATGTCCGACCCGGTTGTTGGTGCTGAGACGTAGGGATCTATAGTACATGCATTATATGCATGATACAAGTGACCGGTCGTGACGCGGAGACGGTCCATCGTTTGTATGTTTCATTTGCGCTCCACTCGAAGCCCCGCCTAAGAAAGTCAACAGCTGATATGTCCAATATGAATGATATACGAGAGGGTAGACCGCATCTTCCGGGTGATGGAATAACCCCTCCCTCCCCACTAAGCCAAGAAATGACCGAGGCACACGTTTAGACGGTCAGTCAGCCAGTCACCAGCATGAACGCCTCACCCAGCGACGGAGAAATTACATCATTGGGGTCTTCTGAAGGCCAAGGTAGAACTTCTGTGATTGGCCCGTATTGGCAATCGTTCAGGAGTTTTGCCCATTATGGTAATGGAACACACCCCCAGTCACGGGGATTGCTGATCGTCTGGGCTTGGGCAATTACCCGAGTGGATTCTTCAGGCAGACACCTCGGGATTGGGGTGCATTAGCTTCACACTATTTGGCTCTCGTGCATTAGACTAGTTCCACCAATGGCAGGGATACTTAGGCTGGTTTAGGATCCGGGTTAAACTTACTACACTAAGAACTATTTGGTAAGCCAACTCTCAGACCGCCACCTTCATCTATAACAGGCCAGCCATTACACGGGTCAGCGCCTCGTTCTCGGCGTGAAACGCGTCAACCCCTTCACCCCCTGCACTAGCGCCATCCGATGTGAGAGTCTCGTCGGGGGGACCCGTCTTGGGATCGAAGTAGAGTCCTCCAGCCATCTCAAAGAAACTGGTCAAATCGTCACAGCTTTCGTCGGTGTTTCCATAATTAACTGGCGCGGTGACCGGTGGAGAGGACACGGACCAAAGGGAGGCGGAAGGTTGTGGAGTCGGGATACCGGATGGCTGGTGGTGGTGCGACGGGAGTAGCGGAGACTGCGACAAAGTGGATTGATTCGAGTCATGCTGCCCATGGCTGAAACGAGATAGTACCTTGCCAAGGTTTTCCGGCGGCTGTCCGTGCTTATAGGGCGATTTCCCGACATTTAACTTAATTAACTTCAAACTTCGAATGATTTTCTGCAGTCGTCTTGAGGTTCTGGCCCGAGTGGAAGACTTCCTCACCATGTCAACGGCGGCGTAGAATTCCGCGCGACAAACATTACTGAATCGAGTTGGTGCATGAAACACAGCGAGGAAGAGGGCGGCCAGCGCCGAAATTAGGAAGTAATTGAACGGCTCCGGACGCTGAAAGTAGATATCTGAAACACGAGTGAAGTAGTCTAGCATGTGGATCGTACTTTTCGCAGTCTCGACGGCGATAGATGCACCGGAGACATTTGTCTCAATGCTCTCGCTACTGAGCAAGTTTTGGCGGTACACTAGAATTCGAAGCTGGTTCGCCTGCAGCGCAAGGAGAACTTGCAGCATCATCATGTTATCGTTCTGAACCGAGTCAGGCGATGACTGTCGTGATGGGTCAAACCGTAGTTCCTGTGGAATTGATTGAATCCATTGCTGGACTTGGAAGTCAAGGTAAGAACAGTAATCCGATGTCGCTGCACGCGATCGACTGCCCCAGCCAACGACAAGTCCCCATATCTTGCCGCTGAGCCGCGCGTACGAGATCATACAAGTCAGGTAAGGTGTGGCGGTTCCCGGCTCGGGAAGGTTGGTGTCCATGTCTGTGTCTTGAATCGCGAATGGAAGGCCGGTACCAAAGGACCATTTCCGATCCAGCACGTAGATACACCAAAATAGACGGCTAGCCCACGTCCATTGTAGCTCCCCTGGGAACACCCCTCCTGTTCTATACCAGGTCTCCTGGCAGTGTAAGCCTAGTTGCATTGAACCCCGACACGCCATTCCAATGCAGCGCCACGAAATGACTTCATCGTCCCGGTATGAATGGAATATTGACTTTGATAGGATTACTGTTAGCCATGTGTGAAAGGGACAGAGCAGATGGGCTACACACCAGCAATGTCAATATAAGAAGCTCTTTCATGTCAACCTCAGGGATATTAACGCGAGTCGCAAAACGATCCTCAACACTTTCAGCCAACACCGCCGCCCGTTCACTCCGCCCGTGCGATTCAGTCAGCAAGGCAATTGCCAAGATGATTTTCAGCACCTCAACATCGCGTGCGAAAAACCAATCCTGTTCCTCCGAGCTCAGGATCTGACGAGAGTCATCTCGAAAGAAATCGACAATGTACGCGCGCATACTGTCCAGATCGACACATGGATACATCAAGCCCACCGTATTTTCATAGACCGTCACCAGCCTAAGGGCTTCCGTCTGCCCTAGATTTCCTAGTGGATCATCGGTTGCAAAATCCACGTTGGGCGCTGCAACGGGACTTGGTGCAGCCGTGGACTCAAATTCATCCTCGTCGTCCGAGGGCTTCCGACGCGCGGTGAGACCGAACTCCGCACTCGTGGGTCCAACGTGATATGGTGACATGGGCCGGTTCATGATACGCTGTAGACCAGTATTCGCCGCTTGAGATGATACAATCGAAGCCGGCCTCGGAGTGGGATTGTTCGCGTTACTGTTACTCGGCGAAGACGATTCGAGCTCGCGCAATCGAGCAGCCATCGCCCGCATCTCACGCTGAAGCGACTCGATTTTGCGATCAACTGATTGGAACCTCGCAGATACCCTATTCTGGTCAACTGGGAGTGGCCAACTCAGATATGAAGCCCCTCATACCCGTCATCGTGTGGTTCCTCCACTGAGCTCGCACCGTTACTCAACGCATAAGTACCAGGCGTGTAAATGCATGGCACGCCATCACGGGCGCAACGTGAACACGTTGGCTCACCGCTGCATTTTAATTTGCGCCGCTTGCATTCATTGCTGCGAGCATTTGATCAGTAAATATCTTCCACTGTAGCTTTGCGGCAAGATGAGAGACGTACCAAGCCACCTGAGTGTATTTGGCTCGCTTTTTCCGAGGGGGTTCCGAGGTCACGTTGCTGTGCGTAGGAGATTCCGACTGCATGGGTGAGATCTAGAGAGATTATCTTAGTCAATCAGATCCTAGAATAGGCCCTTTTGGATTGGTTGTATGATTCCGAGAGGTGATCAGGCAATCGTGGTGCGGAATGACAGGGTCAACAAGAGTGATGGTGAAGTGCAAAAGTGGAAGCCCATTCCGAGCGATCCCGACGCAGTAAACCTTGTTGCCTGAGATTTAATCACCACTTATCTTATCGCCACAGCTTATCTTATCGCTACCAGATAAAGGAGTAAATATTTCTTCATATTGATCAAAGTACTTCCCGAGCACCTATAAACATTGATATCGTTTTTGAAATAAGAAGCAGAAACGGCCTCCCTCATAAGCCACATTCACAGTAAGTGCGGCGCCATCATTATAAAGAAATATCCATAAGGCAAGTCGAATAAGAATTGACGAACAACTTATTCCGTGCGGCAGTAGATCACGAGGTTCGAATCGTCAAGGTTTGGAGTAAGAATAGTCGAAAGTCATGAGTTCATTTCTCGTTAATCTCGAATGACGGCTGATCAATGCTGATTGAACCTTAACATTAGGGAGTCTCTCGGGACAAAGCAAAGTGCAGGAGGCTTGCATTAATACGTCGCTACTGGAGGAACGCATTGATCCAAAATGGTGGGATCGTCGATGAAACCGTCCATTCGTATATAGTCCTTCGCCCCAGACACGTCACGTTCAAGAATGACGCCGGGATGTCCATCAACTGGCTTTGTATCATTGTATGTTCGTGCCATGAATGACATGAGGCTCTGAAGAACTTGGATTTTCTTTACATCTGATGCAGTACGGGTGACCCTTAGAGCCTCTGCGAATATCGCGGGCATATAGTAGAGGATTACCGCGTCTTCGCCATTGCACCCGTCGACGTTCAGTCCAGTAATGAGCTCTTCTTGTGTAGGTTGCGGGAGCTCTGTGAATGCTTTCTCAAACAGTTCCGCTAGATGTTTATCCGCTACTCTACCCATTGCGCAAAGGCGGAGAAAGGCCCGGTCGCTGGGGTTATTTGTGGATAATGCATGAAAGCCTTGCTCGGCCAGTAGCTGACCTCGATTTTGCAGGACCGTATTATAAGCGTCACGCACTGAAAGCGTTTTGGAAATGACCTGCTCCAGCACCGGGTAGGCGGACAAGAAGGACTTGCAGACCGGCTCAATCATGCGAACAGCACCACGCGCGTCAACATGAGCCCCTGCCCCGGAGACATCCAGCATAATCTCAAGGTACTTCAGCTTAAATGCCTGCGGTTGTCCTTGCAGCATGAGAATACTCTCCAGACTTCCCGGGACGTTCTCACCTTGTGTCAGTTGTGGAATGTTGAGCTTTGCTCCGACCCGCACCCCCAGAAGCACCTCCGCCCGCTTATCCTTCGTGAGTAAGCCCAGCGGTTTACGAAACCGACGCAGCTGAATTGCCCTGGCCAGAACCTCGTCATGGTTTGGCTTTCTGCCATCTTTCCTTTCAATATCCTCTTCTAATTGAGGATCTTTCCCCACGTCTCCCAGGATCAATGATACAACCAAGGCCAATATATCATCCGTCGTTCCCAGGATGTTCCGCGCTAACTCGCGAAAGCTTTTGAATGTTGGTATAGACAGCTGCACGGCACTGGGTTGATGCGCTGTAAACGCTTGATGGTTATCCTCGAGAAGCCATTTTAGAGACAGAAAGTTAACCACCGTTCGGTTTATCTCGGCGTAATCCTCACCGAAAAGAAACTGCGACGGCGTAAGGCCTTTCCCATCTAAACTTCCCTTCAGAGGATCCCCGTCGCCCTGTTCAAGTGTATAATCGACGCGCTTCAACCGTTCGAATTCGTTCTGGAACTGGAGGTACAAAAGGTGCACGGCTTGTTCGTCACTCAAAGAGACCAATTCGCCGCGACGGATGATATCTGCTAATTCCGATCCATTATCGAAATTTTTGACTCTGCGCAACCAAGAGATAATGCAGTCGAACGTCGAGTGGAAATTCGTTCTCGGCATGGCTGAGTTTTCGGACTGTGGCGCAGGGCTGTCAGGGAGGAAGTTGGGCCGTCAGCCAGCGCATTTGGGGGAAGAGGGGTTTATGTAGGATGGAATTTATCCTTTGAACTCCGCCTCGGTGCGCCCGCGCTAAACGCAAGCCCAGCCTCAAATGAGATGAATCGCCCTTGACAATAGTCCGATGTGAGGTGTTTGCAAAGATCATGTTGACTTTGTCCTTATACTGTCATGGTGGGTCATGAACTATTTTCACCTGACGACAAATATCGTAATTCAACTAATGGTGGCTCCAGTCAGGGACAGACTCAAGTCAATACCAAGCCAAGTGGAGTCCCCTCGGTGGCTAATGATCGTCACGCTGATGACCTGGCATATGACGGGCCAGAAAATGGGAGAAGAAAAACAGAAAAAAAGCAGGGAATAGCTGGTATGGTTAACAATCACTCTCATGACTATTCGAAAGCCCGTGTTCTTTTCTACTCACAGCCTTGTGCTCGGTAGAGAGATCTTTACCGAATATCGCATAAAATAAGCTATGCTACTGGCCCACAGCGGTGAGGGCGAAATATATTAGCCAGCCAATAGAAGAGATAAACTCATGCATGGAGGAAGCTCCGCCACTTTAGAACTCCGTTCTAGGTGTGTTCGGTGCCCCGTGCCCACTCTACTGTGTCTCCCGGCCGTGCTCCTCGTCTTGCGACCGACTAACTTCCTAGGAGGCTAGGATAGCCTTTTAAAACATATTATTCTGAATAGAAGATCATCTAGAGGCTTAAAAGCCAAATATTCTATATAGTTTTACATTTGCATTGTTGTATAGAGAACCCTGAGGTGATTATGTGTATATTTCACACACCATGGAAAAGATATATAGTTTGTAGTCTTGTAGGCTAAGTAATGAAAATATTTCATTTTTAAACCAAACTTTCCTAGTTACGCTCGTAGTTGATCACGAGGAGTAATATATGTATGTATCGCAAGGGCAGAAATCGTACAGAAAGAACACTCTTATACAATAAGACATCAATCCTGGGGAAGAACGCCATTCTGGTTCTGCAGTTTCAGAAGATACTCCGCAATTATTTCATCTTTCCTTTGCTCTGCCGGCCAGTCCTCATTTTCTTTCAAAGCGTTTTCGCATGCTTCCTGTAGCCATTTGTCCCAAGCTTCTGTTTTCGGGGCAATATTTGCCCTTCTCACCCAGTCAATCGACTTAGTCTCCAAAACGGCCAACCATAACACTTGCGTATAAGTTTTAGCAAAGGTAGGCTCTGGGGTCTTCCTCTTATATCGGCTCGTATCCCAGACATCACTGGGTTCAACCAACAATGCTAACCCCCAGTACAGGATGTTCAAGATAAAGTACGCAGCACCCACGGCGATCTGCATCTTCTCGGTGCTATTGCTGAACATAATCACCGAGGTCATCAAGAGAAGTGTGCTCATAGCCAAGAAGGCCTGCCGCGCTTTGTCCGGGAGATTATACTTGCAGGAATCCATGCCCGTGTACAGTTCGCGGACCACTTTCTCATTGGCCCGTACCACAATGAACCCTCCTCCACGAGTGCGAATCACAACGTCTGCAGGGGGCAGATTCGTCCCCACGCTCCGTTTCGGTGGCTCTGGTAGCTCTGGAGACCACCATGCGGAAAGGCTGGCCGCACTAGTGGACAGGGCCATGGTGCCGACCCCGACCAGCGCTACACCGTCATGGATTACACCGGCGAAGACTAAGAGGCCCACCGACATGAAAATAGACAAAATGGTAATTACGTTAAGGAAGGATTTAGTTTTGATGCGGAGTTTGCTTGGTTCTGCCTTTTCCTCGTCATCGTAGTTGTAATCAATTTCGTAGGATCGGAACTCGAAAGGTTTGATGTCTTCTATCTTGTGTAGTAGATTGGCGAAGTAGTTTAGTTCCGTAAGAACGGTCCCAGAATGTACGCCAACGACGTCGACATTTTGAGTTGAAGGTAGACGATACAGTCGACTAGTATCTAGAAGGGTTTCGGGTGCTGGCAAAAGACGAGGAAAAAGACCGAAGCCTGAGGCTGTGATGGCGGGCATATGCTTTTGCGTGGCGGAGCTGCCAATGACAGCGAGAAGAATAAGAATGTCAAAATGCCATTTGGACTCTTCCGAGTCTAGTTTCGTTGGGAACCAGCCCATTTTCGAAGTTGTCCCTGACACGTAAAGGATGATGAACCTCGTCTACTGGAGCGCGAAAGCAGCCCGTAGACGCCGCGAACATATATATACGGCATTTTGACATACCCCCCAATGTCCGATCGATCGTGAAGCTGAACCCGCCCTTCTTTGGATCTGTTTGCTAAACTATTCGGGAAAGTTGATGGGGAACGCGCCAGGTCATCAATGCAGGAAGACCGAGAGTGGAGCCCGGTCGAATCAATATGGAGGATGCTTGATGAACCACTAGCGGTGTGGGGTGGACTGCAGTCGATCTCGATTCTATTGGACTTTCAATTTAGGAAAGGAAGCTAGTACTTCAGCCGTCGTGCTTTAGTTGGATTGTCTGTTCTTTGGGGAGTTCGGTCCGCACCTTACGTAGCCACCATAGAATAACTGGCGCTTGGGCCACACAGGTAGGAGAGAGATATGCGGGGTGAGCGCTAGTAGCTCAAGCACCGCCAGTCAGCCTCGTCCTCTGTATATTCGCATGATTGAGCTTGTCAACATGTACAAGGACGATACATGATGAACCGAGTCTACTCGGTGAGAAGCACAGCTAGACTTGTTTTGTCATGCTCTGCATACCTAGCAGGCAAGATGTCTCCACAAAGCTGTGATCTGTTCATTTTCCTTTTCCCTAGTGATCCTATAGGGATTCAATCTCTTCTATCCCCAATCCCGACCCATCCAACTCTAGACCCCAGTCGGGAGATCGTCGGATGGGTCGCCGCTCGACACTAAAGGAAGTGGATACGATGGTCGGTCATATCATAAAACTCGCACTTGCCTCGAAATGGCTCCAAGTGACGAGCTGCATCACTACCGAGAAAATAAAGACCCACGGAAAGCAAAACCTATGACCACCCCAAGGTTATGCTCGTTCAGTTGATGTGATATATCAAGGAAAGAGAAGTGATGGACATACATACGTGCATAGTACATAAACTGTGGTGGCTACTGTCGCCGGGGCAACACATTCACCCTCCATATCATAAACAGACGTACGTCTTTTACAAGTGCTGATTTCAGTAAATCAAGCTCTTTTGTAACTAACCGGTAAGAGTATTTCAACTTTGTATCATGTTTTGTTCTGCTAGGTTAGCAGATTTATGATTTGACTTGCGAAGACCGGAATTTATGCAAAATTGGGCTTTACTATGGTAGCCCATTCATCGGCCCTGAAAAGGCTAGTATAGAACAATCAACCGCATCGTCTCTTGATGGTTCAATCCAGTACAGGACTGATGAGAAAGATGCGGACCTGCTAATACTGTACATTGCTTGAACTAAGACCTGATTACACGACGGAATTGCGGACCATCGACGGTATCTACCTCCTCTGGTTCCAAGCTAGAGCCCTCATTTTAACCTGCTGGAGCTTTTGGCGCACAACCAGTTCCATACACTGGCGCTCTTCACTCAGAAATCCAATCCTCTTCTCCCATCGATTTTCCTTGTCAACAGTGCAAGAACCAAAAAATCGATGGTCAAGTTTCTTCCAGAAGATCGTATCAAATACGAAATTCTTTCTCGCTGCGTATGTGACCCAAAAGTCGCCACCAACCCAAGTCTGTCTCATAGGACCAGAAAATCTCTGTTCCTATCTTAACCTGCCTTGTTGCGTAGCTATGTCCTCGCGTTCGGTAAGAACTTTTAAGGATGTCTGTACACGAGTTTAAAATGCCGTTGCCCAAGCGTCTATCCAATCTGGTCAGTACACGGGCTGTTCAAGAAGCAACCACCATGGAGGTGCGTGAAAAAGCTCAACCGGTGCTACGTATGTGAACTCCCAGTCAATGACACCCACAATCTGCAGGCTTTTATTAACCAGTACATTCGAGGGACGAAGATCGTCACACCACAGTGTAAAGGGACCGTGGCCATTTGTAGATTGAGTAAGTCGGCCCTCCCTGGCAAGCTTGGAGAAAAGCTTTCTGGCGACAAACTTGCGCCGACAATCATTTGCGGAGTCTACTGCGTCATTTCGCTGATGGGACAAGTGTTCAAGGTGTAACTCGGCAAGGGCATTGAAATAGGTGGATGTCGCCTCAAATGTGGTAGTTGGCAATGTCGATCATGGCAGAGTTCCTAAACGGACAAGTTCATTTATACCGATCGATAGCGGCTGGCGTCTGACTTCCCATGTGAAGTCGGCAACCTGGGCAAGAAAACCGATCCGAGGCAGTGATAACTGTGGCAGCTGGAGTAAGATTCTGCCAGCTGTCCGTACAGCATTTCCAGCTTGTCAATGTCGATCGATGGATAGAGGATCGGACGATCTTCAAGATTGAGCGTTAGCGTATTCAATGCTCTGCCCAGATCGGTGTCGTGATCAATGTAATCCATCATGATAAACGGGCCTAAATTGAGAGGACTCTCATTCTTTATTTTCCAATGTAGGATAAACGGGACGGGGATCGAAGTATACTCCTGAACTGAATATACCTGATCACCGCCCCTTCATTTCTCACTTTCCCCTCAGGGAACATGGTGGCTTGGGCTTTGGGAAGCGAATTAGCGCTGAGCCACCGTCCTCAAGTTTCATTCGAAAGGATACATTGAATGCCCCTGCTTGAGGCTGACATATTTCAGTCGGGGTTTTCTTTCGATGCTTGACAATAAAATTGCCGATCGCCCTCAGAGTATCTGTTCTGAGTAGCTCTGGCACACTGGCATCTGAGGTAGAATAGACTACTGGAAGGTAGTCTAATAGAGCAAAAAAAAAAAAAAAGAAAAAGAAAAACAACGATAACCGAGCTCGTTAAGTGGCCGCTTCCGTGAAGAATTGGTCAAGTGAAATTGTACTTGCACGGCGATATAATGAAGTCACGACCAGGTGGTACAGAGAGCACAATGACTTGTTGCTAGTAATGACCACTTAAATGACGCCGAATAGCTCAAAGTCCTCAGGGTCGTGCACTCAGTCTTTGATTATCTCAGCCTCGATGATTTTCCCATCCATGATGCCATGGACATAAGAAAGAATATTGGTAATAGATCGTTGAAATACGTAGTCCATGAAAAGGGGTGAGCGTACCTTTGTCCTATTAAACTATATCCTTCTTTATACTCCCGCAGAACGATTGGAACTGGTGCCTCCAAAAGGACGACAACCCTGTCCCCTGATCTAGTGTTCGGTTGGGATAATCCTATATACCCCTTTCTTATCCAGAACATGCTTAAATGGCTACAATGCAGATTCAAGCTTGCAAATGACCACGTTTCATCAACCTCATGGTAAAGATACCCTAGCAGCTTCTCATCTTCCGCATCGTTAGGCGAGAATTCCATCCGAAATAACTTGGAACGCGGGCCAATCAATGACTCGTGCACCATATTGCACCATCACATAACGTGCAAGAATAGCCTCTTGAAATACCCAGACGCGCCTCTACCATGGACGGTCTAACAGATTGACCAGAGCTTCTGTCGCACCTATGAGTTGGTTCTTCCACTCTTAAGGGATAATATCCAGATCCCGGGCCCATCGGCCCGTCTCATCCTCTCCTTTCACGCCAGAAAGTGCCCGGGCACGAGGCTTTGGCAGCTCGTGTGGAACACCATCGCACTGGGGACAGTATGATTCGGGCTGGAAGGGGTAGTTGAGGAAGTAGTTGCAGTAGAGAGCGCTCTCGTACCCCTTCATAGCTTTCTTTTGCAGCGACCTAGTTCCCGAATGTGAGGGAGCTCGTGTTGGACTCCCGGTCAGGAAATGACTATTTTGGGAATTGACCAGATTCGGATTGTTCTGCAGGCGACGAAGGAGGTCGATGATGAGGGGATCTAGGTTTTTCGCACTGTGATCGGGGCCAAATGGCTATATTCTTTGAGCTAACTCAGAGCTGGGTGCACGCCTCAAAAGCTTTGATATAACTAGGAGAAAAAAGCACAACAGTGGAAAGTCCACTTGTTTCAACCCCCCAGACTACTGACCTCCCCACGTGTGGGTTGTGGGCAGTTAAAATCTCTGTGAATGTTCCCCTGGATTTGTCTCCGCAGAATTAAAGTTCAAGTCTCCTTTTTCATGGCAGCTATGCTGTGAAGTTCCTATTGGTTTCGGAAATTGTCCAGTGTAGATACGGCTGTCGTTTCCTTCGGCAACGGGACAACGAACGTTGCACATATCTTATGAAAGTGTAGAGGTCGGGAGGGACCGTGTCTGCATCAACAGTTATGGCTCCCTTTTCCCTCTGTTTAGCCAAATGTATGATTGTGAGTCCTCTAGCGCCTCGGTCACCGAACATGATGACACTAGAAAACTCGGCATGTCTCCGCTTTTATATACGTAGACCCGCTTGACTCTTCCAAAAGTGGAATTGTGGAGACGCCTTCAAGGGTCTTCCTGCCGCTTAGAAAACATCCTGTGCTACAGAAACGAGTAGTATTATGTGAGATCCGTGCAGCCTGTTCTTGATTGTTCTTCCGTATATCGCGTATTAAGAATGGCATCCAGGTGCTGATCTGTACGGGAGAACTTCGGAGAATATCTCCGCGGTAGATGATAAGCTAATCTTAGAAAGTGGATCCTATATCCTAATCTGATGGAGATGATCGACCAAGAATCTGGAATAGGAAGCCCAGTCGATGCAGGATTCACTAGCGTGGTTCCGTTCCGTGGCTCAATATAAGGTGCACCTTCCCTCGCAGCACCACGATGTTACGTATTAACCAGACTCTGTTCACAATGGCCAGCAATCTCACCTTCCCGGGGCACCCGTCCAATATCTCACAGATCCCCTCCGCGTTTGAGATCCACGATAACAGATTCTTCAACATCATCGGCTCGGCTCCTAAGCTCGAGGCCCTTCTCAAGAACGATGATGTCCCTTTTGCGCACGAAGCGAGCGTCTTTATCCCGTCTACTGACGAGTTATTCTTAACCAGCAACATCTTCACCGACCCGGTCACAAACCATTCGACTATTCAAATCTCTAAAGTCAAGGTCAATGCTCTGCCTGTTACCGGTGAAGTTATCAAAACCACGATTCCAATGGCGAACGGAGCCGTAAACCATGGCGACGGGATCCTCTTCTGCGGTCAGGGAAACCAAACCGAGCCGAGCGGGTTATACCAGATGTCAATCGACGCTCCTTATGAGGCGGAATTACTCGTCAGTGGCTTCTACGGTCGGCAATTCAACTCGCCGAATGACGTGGTCGTGCATAGCGATGGGTCGATCTGGTTCACCGATCCCATCTACGGTTCTAAACAAGGATTCCGTCCAAGGCCTCAGCTACCGAATCAGGTCTATCGTTTTGACCCTGTCACCCAGAATGTGCGCGTTGTTGCTGATGGATTCGGTCGGCCGAATGGTATTGCGTTCTCGCCGGATGAGAAGACGGTGTATATCACAGATACAGCATATACTCTGGGTGATGGGACCAATGATCCCACTGGTCCGTCCACCATGTATGTTAACTGTCTTATTCACCCGTTCAAGCTCGATTTGCCTTTGCTGATTTTCTGCATTAGTTACGCTTTTGACGTCTCTAGTATTAATGGAGAACAGTTTCTCACCAATCGTCGTGTTTTTGCGATGGCTGATACGGGTGTCCCTGATGGTATCAAGCTTGATATGGATGGCAACGTGTACGCTGGCTGTGGAGATGGTATAAACGTCTGGTCGCCAGGTGGCGTCCTCTTGGGAAAGATTCTTATCAAAGATGGAGCGGCAAACTTTTCCTTTGGTCATAGCGGCCAGATGTTTATTCTTAACGAGAACACACTTTGGACTGCTCAGCTGAGCCGTTCGGTGAAAGGCGCACTACTGAGGATCTGAGACAGGGTCGGAATTAAAGTCAAATGAGGGATCGCTCGCCCATCTACTAATATTAGATAACATGTAAACATATTAGATTGCCATTGCCTTTCTTGTCAATAGTTAACTAATTTACTGTGTTAACCGCGCATCCATCAATGCGGGGTTGCGGGGAACTGGACGTAAACACGACATTCGATCTCCCCTTTCCACATCACCCCTTGCAAATCATCCATTTCTCTACATCATGTTTCTCAGTGGATCACAGAAAGCTAGATCAGTTCGTCAGACTTATCTCGGGCCATCTGGTCAGAAACGCCTCTCTATTGTCGACCGTGATAAGCCGGATCCTGAAAAGGCATTCATCTGGAGACTCCCCCATGAGATCCTCGCCCATATCATAAATATTATTGCCTCAGACCCAAACCACAGTCCGGATAATCATGGCACATGGAGGCAGCTGTCTCTGGTATGCTGCCGATTTACGCCGATCGTGCTCCCGCTCCTCTATCGCCATCTTAAGGTAGAAACAGGACCCCCAAACCGATCTTTAAGGCAGTTACATCTTACACTTCAGGGCAATCCAGCACTCCGGGGTCACTGTAGAAAGCTCTATATACACATAAGGCATATCAGGCCTGCGGACGACTCGGAATTCTTCGTGGTGAAAGATCTCATCTCTTATCTCACAAAAGTGCAAATCTTGACCATTCATGGTGGATTTGACTCAAGTCACAAATCAGCCTGGAGTGTGCTCCAGCATGCCCTTCAGCATATGCACGCAATTCACTCCCTCGATCTTTGTCGCGAGATGGGCGGCCTTTTTTTACGCGATGTCGTAAAGCAAATCGATATACCATCGCTCCAGAATCTGTGCCTCTCCGGGGTTTACCCGGAGTCCACAAGTATGGAAACCTCTGTTCTGCTGGAGCCCAAGGTATCCCAGATAGCCCCACTCGTGACCGTATATGAGAACTGACCCTGCGCCTAGAAGTACCGGACCGCAGGATTTACCTCCCTGGAACTGACTGATTATGGGGAGAGTCCTGAGGCAACTAAGCAGCTTATCGCCTGGCCTAAATCACTAGTACATTTCTACCTCGGCAGCTTCTATGACAATCCCTTTTACATAGACCTTCCTATGCTTAGTGAATGGCTGGCAATACATAAGGATACTCTAAAGTCCATCGATATAGGGTCCCTGTCTCGCGGAGTCGACCGACGTCTTTTCAATGCATGTGACTTTCCCAAATTAGAAGTCCTCGCACTCTCAAAATGGCAGCTTGCAGGATGGAGACCACATCGTGATGAGGGGTTGACATTCTCCCCGTTGGATGCTGATTTGCTGCTTGGTGCCAGCCTGCATACTTTCACCCTGGACTTTACAGTTCATGACCAGCATTCTGAAAGCTGGACAGACTTTGGAGAACGAGAAGAGCACTGGGTAACACAGGTTGCCAGAGCTGCAATAACGAGAAAGGCCGCACTACGGAAGATCAAAATCATATTTACCCCAGATTATTGGACAGGTACGGAAGAGGATGGATATCCATGGGACCGCATGGATAGGATACATGATGAGATTTCACCGCATGGGTTAGTGCTGGAGTATAATAAGCCCGCCTTGACGAAGGAGGAGTGGCTGCAGGTACTTCGCCAAGAATCTTGTGCGCAATCAGATACCGAGTCGTTGGACGCTTTAGAGATGGAGGATTCGGAGAGGACGTATGAGGGAGGGGATATCAGAGAGTATTTTCCTCGTTTATGACCATGTTAGTCAATCTCTTTTGGGGTGGGTGAACTGGGAAAGCTAGCCAAATTATTCCGTATGTGACCCCTCCAAGGAATCACAAACATTGAGTTCTTACCAGCTAACAGCAGTCGAAGAATAGAATACATTACCCTTTTTTTTTTATTGAATGCTTACGCGAGATGCAAGCGACTCGTATCAGCCCAAGAAGAAGCCTACCCAATGAATCCTCAGCAAAACCACCCCGCATTCGAGACTAAGCATTGGCTTGCATTAGGGTAATACGATTCTACGAATCGAGACCTCGCTGCGCATTTACCCCTCATGGCAACACCCTATATAAGTTTTGTATCCGGAACACAGGAGTTGGGGTGCTTTCGAATTCTGCATCCTTTACAACTTCCATGTGAAGACAAAACATTGCCAAAATGCAGGGCTCACGTCCAGGTCATATTCATTCCAACCGCTTCAGGACAATCACCATTGCCCCCCTTTCCGATTCATCTGTTTCTGAATCCTCCGACTCGGAGAATTTGTCCGATCCCTCAGATTCTGGCGACGCTTCCGATTCACCTGAGGGTGCCGAGGGGTATAAGGCTTCCTCTGCGGCGGAGGGTCGGAGTAAGCGGACCGCGTTGCCACTCTTGCCTGAGAAGACTAAAGTTCAGCCTGGCCGTTTGGCATTTAGGAGCCCGAATAGTGATTCGACTGGAGGGAGACGGCAGGGCCTTCCGAAGCAGGTGGAACAGGCAAATGAGATATTAGCAAAGCTTCGCGACAGACGGGTCAAAACTCTTAATCGACTGAAGTCTCTGGGAAAGGACAACAAGATTGAGGGGTTGCCAGATATCATCCGGTGGGAAAATAAAGAGAAGCGGTTGAAAGAAGAGAACAGGGATACGGTCAGCGAGGTGGAGAAGGTGCTTCAAAAAGCCCTGGAAGATCGCAACCTTGGGGTAACCACAGAAGCAAAGAAAGTGATTGAGATGGTGCCAGGGAATAACAACACAAAGACGACAACACAAGCAAATAAGGTGTCTGGAAAGGCGCCCGAGGATCACAACGGAGGGCTGACAATCCGTGCACAAGAACGCAGCCAGCAGTTGGAGGTCTTACTGTCAGGCAACGAAGATAAAATACAGCGGGCATGGACGAAGATTGGGAAAAAGCTTATCAAGGCCGAGAAGCTCAGGAAAAAGATACTTCACGCGAAAGCGATACGAGACGTGTTTGCGAGGGAGTTACATCTTGAGCGCTCAATACCACGGAAGACCAAGGTCAAGGTTTCATCCAACAGTGCAAATCCTTATAATGGCAAGAAGCAACCTCAGTTCTCATATGAAGCGATTAAACCTGGTCAATTCAGGGTCCTTGTTCTACATCCTGCGAAGAACACGTCATTTCCTCTTGTCTGTACACTTCAAGCCAAGTCTCTAAATGAAGATCGCAACGTCAACTATGCCGCACTTTCCTATTGTTGGGGAACAGATTTAGACCAGCAACGACTGTTGATATTCCCCGGCTCTAAGCAGAAAGCGCTTAAGTGGAAATATGTTGCACGACACGCTAAGGAGATGCCCATTCGGAAAAGCCTCTATCTGGCTTTGCTTCGGTTACGAAGAAAGGATGTGCCGATCGCTCTGTGGGCCGACGCAGTATGTATCAACCAGGAGGACCAAAAGGAGAAGACAGAGCAACTCCAGCAAATGGCCACCATCTACCGGATGGCGAGCCATGTGTGTGTATGGCTAGGCGAGGCGGATACTGAAGGGAGAAGCGATCGCGCGATGGAATTCATACCGAAGCTTATGGACTTCGCGTTTCTCGAGAGGTTAGCGAACGACAAAGAACAGGCTGGGAACTGGTATGCTTTGGCTGAGCTTATGAGAGACCGCTGGTTCTCTCGTCGGTGGGTTGTTCAAGAGATCTCCCTAGCAAGATCGGCAGCAGTTCACTGTGGTACGAAGACTGTTCAATGGGCAGAATTCGCGGACGCAGTTTCGATATTCGTAGCGACTCGGGACAAGATTAGGGAGTTGTTCGATTTTGAAACTTGGAAAGAGGGTCCCCAGACATTGGGAGAGGTCCAGTCGTTTGGAGCAAGCATTCTGCTTGAAGCAACAAGCAGACTGTTTTTAAGAACACCAAGTGGTGAAATCCTCCGACCTGTCAAGGGAATTGAGTCTTTAGTTACCTCTCTAAACACATTCGATGCGACTGATCCCCGCGATATCGTGTACAGCCTTGTGTCCATTGCGAGCGATACACGAGACACCTCCGTTTATGTCGATAAGAAGCAAGGCAAACGGCCAACCCCATCCTCTCAACTCGTCATTGATTACAGACTAGATGAGATCGAAGTTTACGAGAACTTCACTAGATACTGTATCGAGACTTCAAAATCGCTGGACATTATTTGCCGCTCTTGGGCAATGCCGCCGAAGAAAGCAAAGGGATCCCTGCCCTCATGGATTCGGCTTCTCCGTGATTCCGAGTTTGGCGAGCCGGAAGAGGTTTATGAGGGGCGAAAAAATGGAGAGTCTCTTATAGGACCCGTTGGCAATACGCGATATAACGCTTCTGGTGGTAGACAGTTTCGATCGGTAACACCCAACATAGATGATCACGGTTCTCACCGACAAAACGGCTCGCCACTGGATGCCCAACAAAAGACGACATCGCCTGAGGAAGAAGCTATGCAAGGGCCGTCGACCTTGTGGGTGGAGGGGTTCAAGCTGGCCATTGTTGATGATGTCTCTTTAGTGAATGCCCCAGGCCTAATTCCTCGGACTTCACTACGGGGCATAGGTGGCTGGCCAGGAATTAGCAAGAGCCCTGAAAGTGTACCAGACCACATATGGCGGACGCTGATAGCAGATAGAGACTCCGAGGGCCAGATCCCACCCGCCTGGTATCAAAGAGCATGTCTGCGATGTTTAGAGATTGCCGATACCTTTAATCACGGAGACCTCAATGTTGGTCAGCTGCTGCAAGGTCCATCAGATATGCTTCGCGGCTATCTCACTCGAGTCCGCAATATTACCTGGAACAGAAAATTCTTCAGGGCAGTCATGAGAACTGACCGAGTGGATACCACTCAAGAAATACAAAGGTCGAAAAATACAGACAAGGCGTCAACATCGGGTCGTCCAGATGATGCAGAGTTCGCATTCCAAGATGGTCTGTTTGGTCTTTGTCCACCAGGTACCAAGAAAGGGGATTTCATCTGTATCTTATATGGTTGCAGCGTACCTCTGGTCCTAAGAGAGGTCTCCAGAAAGTCGTCACAGCACTGTTTTAAGGTAATTGGTGAAGCTTATGTTCATGGTAAGATGGATGGTGAGGGACTAGTGGACTGCAAGAGTGGAAAGACATTGGGCCCGGAGGAGGTCTTTGCTTTGACATAGAGTACCAACCTCTGTGCCCTCACTATGACTTACTATGCTGTGGAAGGCAGGATGCGGTCTAGACTCTTCGACCTAGACCCCCTGTGATGACCCCGACGTCTGATGCTAAATGGCCCATTTCCCTACCCTATCTTTAGTCTTGGCGTTAATAATATAGATCTACTCTTTCACCAATTCCTATTTCACAAAAGGCTGATATGGAATAACCAAAAAAAGAATAGTCGGAATAAAGTCCTTGAAATGTACCAGAATTCAATTCATAGCTCCAACCGTTATTCGCTCGGAATTCCAAATCGGCCTATTTACGTTGACAGTCCGACCGTACACCAACTGCCAAGTCCAACGCTAACTATGTACTGTACAGATAGAAAGAAATCATCAACTCGAGCATAACCTTACCCAGTACCTAAATATGCGAGTTCCGGCAGCACTCCGACTGAACGACGCGAGAGGCAGCATTCTTGCCGGACGGAACGTCGATCGCTGGGTTCTCGGTGAAGAAGTCCGATGGGCGGATCATGAGCTGGAAGATCTCGACTGGCCTGTTTATTTGTTAGCATAGAGTTTTCAATAATGTAAAAACGTGGTCAACTTACATAACGGGCCAATCCTCAACACGAGGGTTATGGGTGATACCGAACGTGCTCCAGACCACGACATCAGTGTTGTCGACGGCGTCCCCTCGCTTGACGGCGTCGGCCACACCGTCCACCTCTACCTGGCTCTGGAGCGTGTAGCGACCGCCAGCATACAGCTCAGCGTCACGGTACTTGGTGACCCAGACATGGTGCTGGGCAAACTGGGCACGCCTAGCCTGGATGGAGTTCGGATCCGCCAAGAGCGTCTGGGTGGCTAAAGGTGTGAATTTGTATGCCACAGGCTTCTGACTAATTGGGTTGGTCTTGTTGGGGTTGACCATCTTAACCACTCTGTTCAGCTGCGGGGCGGCATCCAGATAGGTGGCGCGCTCAATCGTCTGATTCGTGACCTTGTAGTAGTTACCGTTGGGGTTGGTGGCTTCGTTCATGGGTACGGGATGTGATTCTTCAATGACAACGGAATTGTTTGCTCCATCGACGGCAGGATCCATACGAACACAGAAGATATGCTGATGGTTCTGGGCCAGAACACCTCCACTGACCACGTTTCCGTAATCGCTCGTCTTGCCGGGGTCAATGTTGACCACGTTCAAGATACCCGTGGCACGCGACTCGACCGTAATACCTCCTGCTTGGTCGAACTTGTACGCGAAGATGTACTCATAGTTAGCGAGGGTGATGATGAACTGTACGACGAGCTCCCGGTGGCGAGTCACCACAGCACGGCCGGTCCGCCAGTTGGAATGCTTCCAACCAATGCCGTTGTCCTGTTCGTGCAAGCAGATTGCGTTGGGCAGCTTCTGGGCCTTGCCGTCCGCACCGGTGATGACGGCATCGAAGTATTTGATGACACCTAGGCAATCGCAACCGATGGACAGGTTGTTGGCCATGTTACCACCGCCACCATCACCGAAGTCGAAAGCCTGCTTACGGTGATATGGAGGCCTGGGATCGGCGTATGGGACCGTCTGCTATTGTTAGTACCTTCCTGCGGGTGGGCCCAAAGTTGGTTGACTCACCATCTCACTAATAGCCAGTCGGTACATGACACTGCGGCCATCATACCAGACATCGTGAATCGTCGCACCCTCACGCGGGTTGAATGCGACACGGAACCGCCACTTCTGCCATTCGACAAGTGACTCATTGGTGATCTTGAATGAAGGGCCCTCCGGCTGCACGACGTTCAGTGGCTTTAAGTCCTTCCGGCTTCCGTTCGGCAGCAGTTCTGGTACATAGTCGGAGTCCTTGCAATGGCCGATAATGTCTCGGGAGAAGGTCTGCTCATGCAATCCCTCACCCTTACCTCCGGTCGCGGGACGGTCAATGCGGACAATTTCTTGGGTGGTGGCATCCATGACAGGGATGATGGGCAGAGGATAAGAGTAGAAGTTGGCATCCTCGTTATTCTTAGTGGTATTTGTCGCAAAGCACAAAGCCTGGAAGAAACGCCGGTTGGGATCGGAGTGGTCACGTCCACCGTATGGCCATGGCTCAATGACAACCTCAAAGCCCTTGGGGAGGTCAAAGTCCTCCATGGCTTTCTGGAACAGTGGGGAAGCGAAACACCGTTCGACCAAGACCTCGAATTCGGCCCTGTCACCCATGTTAATCTTTTGTCAACAATCAATGAATCCATTCGAGACGTACAAAGTCAAAGCAGCATGGTGCTCCTTTCCAATAATCTTGTGCTGCACACGCTTGCGGGTATTCACATCGACCTCCGCCTCTTGATAGACTGGAATGCGGTCACCGCTAATCACATCGTACTGACACAAAGCCAGCCGAGGGGGGCGAGGCGTAGTTGGACTGAGACGTCCTGCATGTTCGATAGCCAGGAACTCCTGGAGTTGCTCTTTCGGGGGTTCCGACAAGTAAATCTCACGGAAGTGAAGAACTGTGTTTGGGTGTGCAGCGACAACAACCTCGCGGGCAATGTTTGTCTCCTCCTCGGAGAGAATGGCAAGGGGATGAGGCGCCATGGTTAATTTGGATCTGTTGATAGTCTGAGGAAAAAAGAGGACGAAAGGTAGGAAGAGGCGCGCTTATTATGCATGAAGCCAGCGTAACTGTTTCCCAATCGAGATAAGCGAGATATCTCCACTCGGAACGTCGGAATTGAGTCCGACGGTTTGCCTCGGAGCGCGCGGAACCCTTCCTTGGGGAACCCCGCGATTTGATTTCGTTGCCTATCGATCTATCGATCTATCGGATTGATTTTGAAGCTATGACTTGTGTTTTTGATAGCGGGAGTTGTGGTTCAAGATAACCTTGTCCTCCTCGTCAACTCCCGAACGCCTCTCTTGGTCATAGTATATACTTTGACACACACCAACCAGCACTACACTTAACCGCAGCAAGTTTTGACTACTAAATATGTTAAATGCTGCAAGGGAGTCGTAACCGGGAAGTAAAGGAAATACTGACATTGTATCTGATTGACTCAATGCTATCTTGTGCCTAGCGACTAAATTGAGAGTCTGAAACATATTTTGATGTGGGTCCTTGAACGGATAGTTCAAACGGGTTAATTCTAAAAGAATGGCCCAAACCACCCGACTATCAGAAAAGACAGCATCCAGCTATCATAACAAGTAATATTTGCGCTATATCACCCTTGTCAACTTATGAGAACACAAACTCAGAGAGAGGTTCAAGATTCAACTATCCATGTCAACTGAAACCTGCAAGCCCTAATATGTCTAAAAGGCATTCGAGCAGAGACACGCCAACACAATCTGGATACCTAAAGATCGCATTTTGTTCTCTCTGGTAACGCAACCGAATCCAACCAAATGCGAGTTCAAAGTGGAGCAAGGGACGGTGTTACATCGGGGTCATATGATGCCTAAGTTGTCTGTAATATGGAAGCACCTATCATGTTAGCCAATGACATGCTTTTCCGCCAGCAGGTATGGGGCCGTATTGGCGCATGCGCTTGTGCCGAGTTGATAGCGCACCAGACCTATTCCCAGGTGCGTGCTAGGGGTACCGGCTCTTTGTCCGCGGATACCGAAGCTATGTCTGTAGGGTTCAAGTGAGACCGTGAATTCGATTTGTATTCCTGAAGTTGCGGGTAAATGATCTGAATGTCATGGAGATAGAGATGCTCTCCACCAGGCATGGCGATCATATCTGTTTGTGGAGAAAGTATCGCTCGTATCCTTCTTTAGTTTAACTCTTTCCCTCATACTTTGCGACGCTCCTCTGCCCCCAGGTGCATTCGTTATGTATAGTTGATAACCTGTTTGGATAGGATTATTTCGCTGAGACAGCCCATTTGCAGAACTACTGTATGCCAATCGTCGAGTCCATTTTACCGGTAGCTGGAGACGGCATTGCGACTTTGTCTACTTGTTGCACTAATGAATCACCTTGGCTCATTAGGCCCAAGTTGGGTTGGTTCCTGGACATGAAGAATTCAAGAATGCGCTCCAGGAAAAGATCAGTCTTTGAGGATTGTGCCGCCCATTCTGTCTCGACCAAAAAACCGCATTCTAATGATGTAGTGCTGTTGGCGTCAAACTTCTTTTGGCCCCCTACAGTACGTCATATATCAACTTTCTCGTGATCTGCGAATTCATCAATACGAGCCTTTCTCGTATAACAAATTAAGGGCAGCAGAACCGACCCACCGTTTAACATTGTGAGAAAGCTACATCCAATGTTATATCTCAGTCTGTGACCTTACCCCATGTCATGACCGCTAATACCCAATGACAGCCTCCTCAGACTTCCTTAGGTCCACAGGGCACAATCAACCCTCGTGTTTGCCCTTGAGTGACCCACAAGGCCTTGTAGATCACTTCGTATAGCTTTAATACCCTCTATTCTAGGAATCCGAACCTCAGCCTTGTTTAATAGGGCTTTGGAATATTAAACCGTCGCACCCCACCCATTACCCCCCGAGAATTTCTAGCTAACCCTCAAATTGGTATCCTCCAAACAAACAAAATGAAGCTCCTTAACATCATCACCCTCCTTTCTACAACTAGTCTAGCCGTCGCTGGAGGCCTAGATACCAGAGAAGCAAACAACGCCGATCTAGCAACCCGAGCAGCCACCATCTGCGGATCAGGATACGAATTGAACAAAGCAATTCCCCTCCCAAAAGGCACAGATCCCAAACAGCGACTAGGCACACTTTACACCTACATTGGAAAGGACAAGGGGTGCGCAATCCTAGACAACAATGTCGGCAAAGCACAATACATGTACGTGGGTGTGTGCGATTTGAACGGGAAACACTGTGATAAGGATTCCGGTGCATTTAGCCAGTATGCGGGACCGATCTATATTAGCAATTTTGCCTGTGCACCCTTGGTCGCGAAGATGGGTCAGAGCTCTAAGAGTCTTTATATCGACTATAAAGACGAGTATGGCTGGGCGTGTGAGTGAGGGCCTGTTCTACGGGCGGGTTTGAGGATTCCTTAGGTGAGGGCTGGGGTTAGATGTCGAGTGTCTTGGGTTTGTATTTAAGACTGCGGTTAACTGTCATTCTTGGCAGTATTTGGAGTCTGACGATAGACCGAAGGCTATTATAAAGTCATTAATTTGAGTGGGTTGTGATATACCAATCATTCCTGATGTGCATCTTGGAGGGTTAGTTACACCTGGGGTTTTGTCCAAGGACTCTGTGATTAGTTAGCTATCTTGATAAGATGATCATTACCACAATAACTAGCGTTCATTAGGATAATGGTTTGATATCTATATTTAGTCAGTCACGGGCACCCGGCGAGAGTCGAGACACAACGACTTATGTATAGCATTCCCATGCTAAACATCAAGGTAGAACCCTCAGATTCCCAGCTGAATGGGCTACCCACTAGTCCCCTAGCTTCAATAAGGACGAACTAAATTAGAGAGAGATATATATAAAAGTACAACATGAGAAATTCGCTGGTGGTCACCCACCCAACTACTAACCTCCCGGCGTGTGGCTTCTGCGCGGTCAATAGGTCGCTGCGTGCCCCTGCAGGGCTTCGCCACCTTTTCCACCAGTTAGCCAAAGCTGAAAGATATGACGATTAGCATGTCACAGGCTCCCATGTTAATATCATTCGCTCCCGTCAGGATTTTGGGCGAGCCTCGGACATATCATTGTTCAGGCGGTCTCGACAATCCCATCTCCATTGTGTCATATAAATAAATATAAAGCATTGATTAATAATTTCTGATAGTTCTTATACCGTCATCTGTGATATCCTAGTCCGCAGATATACTTCACAGTCGAAGAAATGTAATGAAGCCGACACATCTTGCTCTAACGACCCAAGTGAGAACCTCCACGGCGAACAGTCTTAAAAACACAAGCGCAAGACACAGCTGTCGGGTTCGGGAGAAAGAGCTCCCAAACGGATTCGAGTTCCTCCCTCATTACAAACAAGGGAAGGTTCCTTCACCGGCCTTCGTTCTAATTTCTTATCCCTACCACTTGATGAACGTTTGCAGTTCCTTTCTTGGCTGTTAGAAGATGCCCTGCCACGTTGTCTGATACTGGGCCGCCAACTTGTAAGGAGGGAAACACATGGTCAACCTGACAGTCAACTCCCCTACATGAAATTGAACGAAACCAGAGTGACTACAGCGTGCTTCAGGGAAGCTCCAGGAAGCGCATGTCATGGTCGGAAGGCTAGAAAGACCTTTTAAAGAAATTGAGGCACGAACAAGGTTAGCCTTGGTTGGAAATCACCAGCTGTTTCGCGGAGCAATTTCCCGGTCGAAACCAAGGTACCATACAAGTATACTGGAGCTCAAATGTGATGGCAAAAAACCATGCAGGACCTGTCGTTGCCGAGACCACCCCCAGATGTGTGTTTATGATATTGAACAATCGGGGACTCAACGAAGAACGCACCGTATATTAGAACAGCGGACATTTGCCTCAAATCCCAACGGAGAAACTACAGCTGAGCGACGGGCGTCTCACCCGTCCTCTCAACCCAGCCAGCCTCTGTCGGACGGTCAGATGAGTACATACATCTATTCCAGTGACAACGGGTCCATGGCACAAGAAGTGAGGTCTGTCCTGGGGTTACAGAACACGCTCAACACCTATCCATTCATGGATGCGAGAACTGCAGAAGATAGATGGAAAAGTTGGTACAGATTGTACCACAGCGTGCAGAGGTCCTAAGGTGAGCGTTATAGCTTATTTCTTGGTGCCTTTTCTGATAAATCTAAGGTCTTCCAGTTTTACCGTCAATGGGTGTATCCCTTTAACCCGATCTTGGTGGACATGGGCCGATTTGAACTGGACCTGTTTACATATCTCAACGCCTACGCGGCCGTCGAGTTTGAGTCGCATTCCAAGTCGGATAAATGGACGATCGATCGGTCCATTGCGCACATTAGCTTACTGCTTGCAACTCTCTCTGCTGGAGCCTATTACTCCGATCTGGATCTTGCACAACAATCGTACATATGTCATGACCTCGGTAGGTGCACTGATCTTCATGGACCATGCAGCACTACTCACAACTGCAGCACGCAGGTCATTTCAAGCTCTTCGCTTGGCCAATTTCTTATTCCGTCCATCATTAGACGTTGTCCAGGCGTTGTTGGTCCTCGACAATATGTTCCAGAATAATGGTCAATCTGATGCTGCATGGGCTCTCCTGGGGACCACTGTCCGCCTGGCACAGACAATCGGATTACATACAGAGAGAAGTATCGCATACCTGCCACAATACATGCAGTTGAAGGCGAAAACATTGTGGTATGTTCTGGCCGTGGATCCTTATTGTACGGCGTACTGAGAATATTAGGTTTATCCTAGTCTGACAAGACAGTATGCTGTCTCTCTGTTATGACCGGCCCCCTATTGTCTTTGTCAGGTCCTCGGCAAGTTTGTCCTTCACAGATGTCATACACTACTTGTGTAGGCTGGGGATCGAAGTAACGACAGCCGATCGTGACACTCAAGAAACGACATTTCACCTCAACATATTAAATCATCTGGAATATGTCGACCAACGGTCCTTGCCGCATCTCACTTCTCTCCAGAATTGCAAATCTATGCACGATAATTTGGAGCGTCTGGAATTGAAGATGCATTTTTATTTGGTCGTTGCAGTTCTAACGCGTCCAGCCCTGAAACAATCCCAGATACAAGACCAGCTGTACGGCATTCTGAGGGAACGAGCTAAGGCTAGCATTATAGATGCCTCCAGAGCCTTTTTGGACTTTCAAGCGCTGAGTGTTGTACTACTGCGAACCTGGTCCATGGGTGCATACTGCCCTCACCTCGACTTTGCTTCTGTCTACCTGGGACGAAATACGAAATAACCCTGAATCACGAGACCTCTAGCAAAGGGTAATTGAAGTGTTCTCGGCCGTTGGTTAGGCAGCCTCCGGAACCTTGGTCTCTCAGGGCTCTTATTCGACAAGGACGATCTCGTCCAGTTCCTGCGCGCACTCCCGGACACACTGCGCTCGCTGCATCTGAGCCTTCTCTACTTTCTTAACCACGGCGGAACGTGGGCTTCTCTGCTCGCCAAAATGCGTGATATGATTGCGAAGCCAGGCTGCCGCGCTGCACCCGAGACTGGAAATCGGAGTGGAGCCGCATGGTACGACTGACAGTGCTGCGGTGCGGGCTGACCGATGGGCTATAGAGTCTGTGTACATGAATGGACCGAATCCGTTTAAGGGTATCAGTCTCTACGTTGCCATTGGAGTTGGGATCTTGGGAGGCGGCTTTGATCCAGCGTATGACTGGCTGAATGTTAGAGCTGTTAACTTGCGCGAAGGGGGTATACGAAGTTGACGCCTTGGAGTGGTCCTTTTCCTGGAGGTATGCTTCCTTGATTATCATCCGGTGTAATGTGTCTAAGGCCTGCTACGCTACTGAGGAGTGAAATGAGGTATGCCAACCGATCGCGTCTTGGCACGGGATGCTGAGCACCACCGAAGCCTCGCACAAAGCAAACTAAGGAAGCGGAAGAATCAATGATTTTCCCCGTAGAACCGGCTGAATCTAATTGACGCCGGGGCCCGGATCTTTGGTATGCACATGCTCATGCTCTTTGGATCGAAACCTCTGCGGCGAGTAAGAAGCGCTTACTCGGCGATGTTGAGGGGGTTGGCGGCGAGGAACACGCGCTCAAGGCGCAGGCAGACCGTGTTGCATATCCGTCTTCACGTTAGGCGTAGGGCTTTGATGGCTCTGTTGGGAAGATAGCCTGGTATAATGTAGATGATCTCCGTAGGGAGGTCTGCGGAGCTTCTGCCGATTCTATCTATGTCTGTATCTTGGCGAGTGATGCCCCTTGATGCAGCGAGTTGCTGATTCAACCTTGCAAAAGATGCGTATTGGCGGGCCATGTGTTTATCAATAGTCAATCGATTATTACCCAATCTCAACTCATATGGTGCCCTCATATAAAATAGTATACAACGCTAAGCAAACGTGGGCAAAAGCGAACAAACACTGACGATCGCCGTAATCTTCTCCCGATATCCCAACTCTCTCTCCCCCGCAAGATCGTCCTGTTTCCAAACCGCCTCTGTCAGGGCCTTGACTATGAACATTGACCGCGACGACGCCGAGGCCTCGGTGCGATTCATAAGTTCGAGAATCATACACCTATCCTCGTCAGTCCGCGCTTCACATCCGATGATGAACAGCGGGAGTTGGCGCGGGCAGGTCTTGAGATCTGATAGAATATGCAGAGCGCGTTGAACTCGGGCGTCTGTGGTTGATTGCGGTTCGAGGGTTGAACCCGCCATCCGGTTGAGCCAGATGAGCATGGAGAGGCGGAATAGTTCGAGGGTTGTTCGGTGGGGAGTGTCAGGGAGATGAAGGTTTGTGATATTCTCGGCTAAGGTGTGGAGGCGTGGGAGTAGGGGTCCGAGGTCGGAGTTCATGGCGAGGATGTAACAGCATTCCTTGAATAGCCTGAGCAGCTTGTTGCTTGAAGTTGGGAGCAGGTAGTCGCGCTAATAGGTACCAATATAGTTAGTCAGTGAAACGTCAAATAGCCAAATTTGGGGATTCGGAGAACGAACGCCGGTACAAAACGCAGACCGACAGTTTTCCTGCAGCTGTATCTCAGGCCGCCAGTGCAGAAAGCTAAACCACCCGAGCGTCTCATGGTGAAACACCCAGTCCAACAACGCAGCAAAGGAGCTATCATTTCGGAACGGCAGTAGCGCCGACGCGTTGAGCACTTGCTTGACCCCGTTCACGTGGCACCACCACTGCGACGAGGTGCACGATGCCGTATGGATTTCAAATGCGCACAGCAACATGCATGCAGCGACATGCTGCAATGCTTCTGTGACGCCAATATTGGTATGTGACGCTTTGCCTAAGGCTCTGATTGCGGAGATTTTGAACTCGAATCCTTGGGATTGTAGGCCGTGACGGTGTACCGAGGCGAACGCTAGGAGAGCCTCGCGGACAGCGGCGGAGGACGCGGAGTCGTTGGTGAGGGCCATACGGAGGATGGTGCGGCCGAGGCTGGGCGAATCATGGGCTAGAGTAGCCAAGGCCTTGGATGCAGTTGACTCGACTACATCAATTAGTTTAAGTGGAGACGGACCCAATGCACCGGGCACTTGCAGTAGGTGATCAGCTCGGGTTCTGTCACGCCATAGTGTACCGCCCTAAGTGGGACGGGTATCCGTAGAGTAAGGGGAATATAGTCTGTATACATTTGGTAAGCGTCGTACCATATTATTATCAAGATACACACCGGATGATATTGAGTTGGCCAGATAGTAGTGCATTTTGATGTCAAAGTCAGACACGTTGACGAGGTTCGGACCCAACAGCCGCCGATTTGGTCTACGGCCGTACGATGGAACGCCCACCACCGCCCGTTTGGAGTTACTCGCTTTTGGCCATGAGAGCCTAACCCCGTAGCCCTTGCAAAGGCGGTTCGACCTGGCGCACTGCCCGCAAGTGGGCGTCGCACGATCACAGGAGATTCGACGATCTGCGAGGCCAATTTGATTAGCAATCAAGCCGGATCCATAGAAGACCGCAGAAAGTACCTCGACAAGTACCGCAGCTGCGTGCCATATTGTTGTGATGGATGAAGAAAATCAACTCGCGCAAAGTTACCCATCCTCAGAACGCGGAGGCTCGGCCGCTTTATTTAACCTTCGCTGCAGCCCATCTGCGACTCCACACCATGGTGGATTTGTAAGATCAGGAGCCAATCGGTCTCGTCCAATCTACATGGTGCCCCACCGTCGCCAAGCGGCGGTTGTGGAGTCGCAAGAATCCCAGCAACTTTTCGCGGCCCTAACCCTAATGCGGTCTATCAGTATCAACCACGAGATCCCAAAAGCTTTGAAATCGAGAGACTTCAGTCATGGCTTTGAAATCAATGTGGGACTTGTGCGTACAGAATGTCAGCTATAAATACCTCCTCGATTGTTCGATATATCCTCATCAGCAGCAGCAGCAGTGATACTAAGAACAGAACCCACAAGAACAAGCACCATCGGAAACATGTCGTCCTATGCAATCACAGGAGCCTCGCGAGGTATCGGCGTACGCAAGCACCTTTCCCATCAATAGGCCACACTAACATCTCTCAGTGGGCATTCCTCACCAACCTCTCCAGCAACCCAGCCAACACCGTCATTGCGCTCGTTCGCAACAAGGCCGGCACTGAGGAGCGAATCGCTAAAGAGCTTGCCGGCCGCACCAACGTCCACGTTGTCCAAGCCGACCTCGACAACTACAAGACCCTCCAGTTCGCGGCCGACGAAACCGCAAGGATCACCGGCGGTGGCCTCGACTACCTCATCGCAAATGCCGCATACGTGGAAACCTGGGACCTGTATGATCCCATCGGCGTCTTGTAGGTGTAAAAAATCTCATTCTCCTCCTTCTTTACCTATTCGTTCTACTATCTCAATCCACCATCCCCCTCAATCGGAATTCCGCTAACAACCATCCCAAACAAACAAACAGAGGCAAACAAGTCCCAGAGCTGGAGGACAACCTGCTCAAGAACTTCAAGACCAACGTCATCGCCCAGATCCACCTCTTCAACCTGTTCACCCCGCTGATCCTGAAGGGGACCGCGAAGAAAGTCATCGCCCTCACTAGCGCCCACTCGGACATCGAACTGGTCAGGACCTTGGGCATGGCCAACGCGCCCTCGTACGCGATCGGCAAGGCCGGACTGAACATGGCGATCGCCAAATTCGGCGCACAGTATGCGTCTGAGGGCGTCCTGTTCTTGGCCATTTGCCCCGGGTTGGTGGATACCGGGCATTTTGAAGGAAGTACGTTTCCCACCCCGCTGCCACTAAGCTTTCTAGTACTTTCGTTTCTCTTCTTGTTTTCCTTGTTGCCGCCGCCCCCTTCTCGTCTTACCTATGGATCATGGATGTTGGGTGCTAATTCAATTCGACGACTGCAGTGAGTGAACACCAACAGGCCGCGGCTCAAGCCATGTTCGCCAAGTTCAAGGAATATTCGCCTCGTTTCAATGGGGCAAGGCCTGCCGATGACTCCGTCAGGGATATCCTCAGCGTTATTGAGAATGCGACGGTCGAGAAGAATGGGGGTGATTTCTTGTCCCACAAGGGGAGCAAGACTTGGATTTAAGCGGACACTGAGCTTGTCGGTTCTAGTCCCCAGTGACCTCGAATACTTTTAGATATAAGTCAAGTTGAGAATGTGTGTTTAAGATAGTATCAGTGTATTTAAAACTAGTGCCGAGACACCTTTTTGGTCATCTGGTGCTACCTTCCTGATCAATAACATCGCGCTCCAAATCTATCAACTAGTTCAGTGTCTGTTAATGTATGGGGCGGGCTAAACTCCACTGCATAACTGGTATCTGACGCTCGTCAGCCATGAGGTGAACACAGAACTGATCGGGCCGGCGATTGCGTCGCCACCCCCAAAACCCCTTCCTGACTTGGTGTCACTTGTTCACCCCTCCCTTTCTTTTCTGCCTTTCCCGCCGCCGTGGAATAGTGGTTGATGGCTCGCGTCAGCACGTCACCGAGAGCCATCTGCCCCAGGCTGTCATTCAGTGAGATTGTATTCGCACGGTCGTAGCACGCCACTCGGCCCTCTATATCATACGCATGTCATTCTCTACCAAGTTTCTGTTGCATCAAGACTCTTATCGCCGGAAATGCTAACAGGGACTAAGTTAATCCATTCCACCTCTGTTATACTACCCTATAAAGTACATTTGTAATGATTTATATATACTTTGTCTACTATATTTTTATCCGTAATCTACAAATGGAGTCTGGAATTTGGTAGTCCCTGGTTGGTCTTGTCACAGATTTAATAACAATCATGCAAGGTGACTGTACCGGATATCCTGCCCCAGGTACATGAACAACTCGGCGGCCGATCGGCGACGTCGGTGTCGATATACATCGCCTTCCAAATAACGTACAGTGGCCCCCATCTAGAAAATATAGGCACAGAATCTTAGGGGGTCTGTAGCTATAAACTAGTACTAGAAATCATAGTAGAAAAATCAAGAATCAGTCTTCTGTCTTTAGTATCTACTGCCTAGTACTTTACCCACGTATCCTTACCTAGTTGACAGGTCTTCTACCCTGACTAGTAGATATTCCTCGAACCGGTCTCGTCAACCAACTTGCTGAGATAATAATATGGTGTGCCCGCAATGTCTCTCCGATGATCCAAGGCTCTACTTCATGTTACGGTGTACTTTCTAGGCGTCTTCTACTTTTTTTTATTCTCTCTTAGATAGTCTGGGAGTTCCAAACTCCAGTTGTAAGACTAAAGTCCTAAATAACTCGATTTCTCCGCAGCAAGGGTCGGAGAAATAGGGGAGAGAGCCGAAGTTTGCCGAGGGTATATAAAGTCTATGATCTTCTCTTCTTTTATTTGGAGAATCTTATATTTTTTAATATTTATATGTCCCAAATTTGCGCAGTTTTAATCTATAATTTGGATTAATTGATTCTTATTGGTTCTTGTATTTATATAGTAATGTAATATAGGACTTTAACTAATGTAACGCCCCATGATATGCAGTTGTATCTAGATATACTGTCTGTAGACAGTCCACTTATAATCAGCTTCTTGGCTTTGTCATCTGCTACTATGTCTGATTGTTGGTATCCCTCTACAATCCGTTAACGCCGCAGGGAAGAGATTTCTAATGATCAGTTATTGACAATAGACTTAATATATATAGAATTTATTACAGTCAGGATATCTTTCTTATCAATAATGCTGTGCTTACACTTACTACATTTAGAAGCTGGAGATCTATGAAAAAATAATTAAGAGAGAGTTATATGAGATATATAGCGACCCCGAGTGCCGTAATATAATTTCAAATTATATTCTTCGGTCAAAAAGTATGATATACAAAGCTGTTGCTACCGAAGAATCTAAATCACTAGATATTTTTTGGACGCAAGATCAGATGGTAGTATATTGTTTAGAACAGCTAGATTATATTTTACGCTAGCCAGTGTATTGTCTACTAGTGGGTAAGAGCTATAAGCTGTAGTAGAAGATCGAGCACATGAGCAAGAAGCAATCGAGGCATAGATGCCCCGCTCATGGCCATTACGGAAATTTAATAATAGATTATAAAATCTAGCTATACAGTCTCTATAATATAGAAATATCTTTAAAAAATATACCCCTACGTGTGCTAAAAATAGATCTATAACTACTTGTCTCTTCTTTACCATCGCCAGTCCATATACTATAGCTCAACTTTAAAAAATATTCAGTATTATACATAGAAATAACAAGCTCCTCCCTTTTATAAAGCCTTATACAATCCACACGGCCCTACAATTTCTTAACAAAAGGAAAAGCTCATATTAATGTCCCGGTTTGGGATCAGATTTTACTTTGTGGCTTTTTAATTGCTTTTATACAAAGAGAAGGAACGAATTACAGAAGCATAATCCTTACGTATTTACAAACAGTGAACCACTAAAAACCATTGTTGCAGAAATATACCCAGATCTGGAAGAGGAAGCCTACCATTTTAGAAAGTGACGTGCGACCTTCAAACAAACTATGCTCGGCTAGAAATTGGGGTAGAATGACTAATAGATATATGGCCTCGATATTATTTGTTTCATCCCTTAGGGAGGCGAGTTCTAAATATATGATAAAATGTATATCTCAAACACATAAGAGGTTATATTTATAGGCTAACATTATAGACAGCGTTCAAAGGCTCCCAGAAAACCACTTTAATAATTTTCTTAACTTATTAGATAAGAAGCGAGGCTATTTTCTACGCCAGTGTACTAGAATAATACAACCAAGATTTCGGAGCCTCTTGAAATCACGCCCATCTACCCCACTACAATTAGAGATAAGAGATTCGGAGGTCATCAAGAGATTCGATTCCCAAAACTTAATATTCTCAGACCCTGTGATGGCTCGGCAGAGTAGAGCCATGTGATTTTAAATTGTCGTGTTTGTACATGGGGTTACTGTAAAGCTTATATAAATGTGTTCTCTTAGTAACAAGCGATTCGTCAATCCATCTTCTTTAAGGCCTAACTCAGAGTGACCTACTGACGTGCTTATCGCGACTTTCGTAGTAAGCATTCTCATCTGCAAGTCATCGGCAGTACGACATCGATGCACTTAGTTGGCGTACTTATTATAGCCAAGCTTTTCAGCCAACGGAAAGGCTCCATCTCGTCGTTCCACAGTCATAAACGGTGTTACTGCTCCGCAAAAGCCAAATACAATTCCCATAAAATATACCTCTGACGGTCTGTGATATACATGCCCGTCTACTACATGTGTCCGACCCGCTCGGAGGGTGCATGCCCACATTGGATTTACCTCTCCAGGTCGTATTGCCATGAAAGTAGATCACAGGCCCCTCGAATGGCTATGCTTCGTGTTCCACCCGTGATACAGAACCGCCTAGCGCGGTACAGAAGGCTAGGGAAGTAGAAAGAAGTAAAGGATAGGAGAAGGGCTGGAATTACTCATTGACGTACCCAGTGTTCGAAATGTTGAATATACTTCCAGAGGGGATCAGCAAAAGTATCGAACGACCATAAGCCACAGCAATCATATGCCAGTTCCAGCCCCAATACAACCTCTGTTGAATGACATTACATTTTTATTTATAACCCGGACTGTCTCGTTTTAACAAGGGAAAACGTTTCGCAGTTAAATTTAATATGGCCTGGGAATCTGTGTAAGTCCTATTCCTATTCCACCCGTTAGCCTTTCTATATTTTATATAAAATTTAATATGGTCCACTAGATAAATTCTAAATTGGATATGAGCAATCGACCCCATGGTCTGATTGGTTAGAAGCATACATTAAGTTGCCGATGGACTTAGGCTTTGGAAAATAGAAGAGATTGTTGTTCCGTCTCATGACCGCCAGCAGTTCTTGAAGCTGAATCATTGCCGAAGAGCTTCCTACTGCGAAAAACAGTCGCGTACTGGCTAACCTGTCAGGACAACATGGAGATGCAGATCCGGTGAGTTGTTCTTGTATCCAAACCATGCCAATCTTGCATCCTATCATCCGCGGCTATTTCATTCAGTCCGGTTTGCATCTAGGCCTTCTAGAATGTGATCTCCGCCTTTTAGAATGCCGCCTTTGCCTTCCGGGGCGACTAAGCGGCAGTTTTATGAAAGGGAGAGGTGGTGGTGATCATGGTAAAGCTCTCATGGATTCGGATCTCGGACTGTGTACAATATGTCATCTAGCAGTTCTGAAAGAGGTGCTTACACTTCCTCAAGCATTGAGCGAATCCGTGGCTTCTCGAGAAAAATTCCAGTAATCTATATTACCGGGAAGGCAACCCTATCAATTTACTATAGGCGGGTAGCCTTACTTCGAGGATATCAAGCTCCATGTCAATACCCCTTCTGGGTTAGGAATAAAGTATTTTTATCAAATCGCAGTGTCTGCTGTACACTGAGCTCTGCAATAAAATACTGGATTGGACTAAAACATTACTCAGGGCTGCAGTAGACTATAATAAGATAGTCTTCTATCCAAATACAGTCTACTCCGCTGTTGAGTTGGTATATAAAGCAGGTGTTCTGGAATAGGATTCTGCTTCACTGGGAAGCGACCTGCATGGATAGACATTCCGTAGTCGGGATCTAACGGGTTACTAGAATCTTGATCGATCGATCGATTGACTAATTAATTCCATGTCCGCATCGGTTACATTGAGCGCCCCCAAGGCGGGACAATGAAGTAGGCTATGCCATGGCCTACTGAGGCGATTGCTGGAGCAACCTAGTCATAGGCACTGTCAACCTGCAGAAGAAGACCAAGGTGCATGAGACTTACCCAGTGTATCCAATGGTATCCCGGAAATGAGGTAGCCACATACACACCGAAGCACCGAGCAGGGTTCAATGCTGTTCCAAAGCAAATGGATCCAATCGTCAGCACATGTCATACTTTGTCATGACCGTGTCTTTACTTACAGGCTCCCGCATATCCAGCGCGGGAAAACGCGGAACCCCAACTTACCAGGCCCAGGGCCAAACCGACCAGAAATGGAGACAACGCCGCGCCATAGATCCGGCCCTGCCTTGGATCCAGACCCACTCCAAAGGATAGGAAGATTAGTAGCAATGTGAAGACAAACTCGAGAAGAAACCCTTCGTTCACCGGGACTAACTGGGGGTTCATATAGCAGCCACCGACCGTGTAGTCTCTGGATCCATACGCAGCTCGAAGCATGAATCCAGCGAGTGCGCCTCCAAGCGTCTGACTGGCAAGATAGATGACTAAGCGAGGTAGTGAGATCAACCGAGCAAAGAATGTGGCCATGGTAATGGTTGGGTTGAGATGACTGCCGCTGACGTTGGAGAAGGAGAAGATAAAGAGTGTCAGGAACAGCCAGTTGCTAATACCGCCAAACAGTGGGCCCAAGAACGTAGCGGTGGAATAGACACCGGACGCAGATGACGGCGCCTGTGCGTCCTGCGAGGCCGACGAGTGTCGGATAGATATCCAAGCCGTCACAAATACATTTAGCATTGTACCTAGTGACGGATGTAAACAACCGCTTGTCTAAGGAGGACCTCATCCAAGAGAATGATATCGCACTCACCTATGCATTCAATGAATCCAAACTTCCAGTGGTCGATGCTGAGGAACCCACGAGGATCAAACCCTTCACTGATGGACATCAACGGTGCCGCATCTGGCACTTTTTTCAACAACTCCGCATTGGCCGGGTCATCGCGGTCAAGAACCAGTCCCTGGTTTCCACCGATTCTTCCAGCAAAAGGATAGATAACTGGCCTAAGAGGCATGTCATTCTGGCCATACGGGATACCCCGACTTTGCCTATGGTATGTCTCTTGGACGGGAGCAGTTTCTGCATCCATCGTGAGCTAGGATGGCTTTCTCACTTGCCGATCTTTTCTTGATCTTGAGGTTTCCCTCCCCCTATCTTATACAGCTTTGCAATTTTTAGTCTGGGTGAATGGCTGGTTCATGATATCACCACTTAGTTCGTGATCCACAGCCGCTTTTGGCGGTGTGGATATCCGGAGACTACCCCTGCCTCTATCAGAACATCCTAAACTGGTGACGTGGATAGGCTTTATCGACGATTACCATTTACTCTAGTAGACCTCCCATAATTCCATCAATCACAGGGAGAATTAGCCGTTGCTTTACTAACCCAGGGTCACAAATGATTAAGATTCAGCACGAAGCTTTGCCATATGACGTGATGTCTCCAATGCAGGTAAAACTTGTCTATGGCCAAGAAGATTAGTTCTAGATACCCGTCGTACAATACAAAATCTTTGCAGGAAGGAAAAGAACAATTCATAAAGTTTGGTACTATTATGTGCTATTTCTAATGGATCTCCATAGCTTTTTACCCAACCTTGTTAAATTTATCTAGTTCTTAACTCTTGGTATGGGAATCTATTACTAATCTAGTTGATATAGGTAAGTTTATTTATCTATATGGTATAGATAATCAATCAGGTAAATTCAGATAAAAATGCCTAAGAATACGGGGTTCTGCTACTATTAACTGTTTCTGATACTACTTTGAAGCATTATCTCTGAAGACCAATAACACCATCGGTATTCATAAATGATGACTCCTCGGATCACTACCTATGGGCTTTGCTTAAATTCTTCATACAGTGACGGTAAGAAGCAATTTAGGTCTATTCCACCATATCAATAAGCTGTCCATACTCTGCTTTCCCTCGGGAGTGAATGCATGACTTACGGGACATCTCGATGGCACAGTGCACTGCAAGGTCATGTCCGACTTGGGGGGTTGCACCGGCAATCCAAAACCTGGATCGAAGTTCTCTTTCACCATCTGGCTTACGACGGACCTGATGAATTAAGAAAGACTTATTGTCAAAACCAGATGTGATGTGCTCTGTGCAGAGCCTGTCAGCCAGCTTTGATTCTCGGATTTGTGGGCCGATGAGGAGGATCATACCGCCCATTTTTATGCGACCAACGACCATGGCCTCAATACCTTGCTCTTCAAATTTGGATTTGTCAATCCCTAGCTCCTGGGGATCAATGAAAGCGATGGTTAGCTTGGAACAGTCATTACCGATAAACTCAGATATAAATGAGTATGTGTTGATATAGCGCTCCGGAAGGCTCTTGTTGGACCAATCCATGGTGTTAGGATATCGCCAGGCATATTGATGTGCAATTGGGTTCCAAAGCTTGTATCTGTTTAGACATTAGATTTGTATCGAATGTTGCAAAATCACCCTGCCTTGACTTCTCGTCGGTGCCGAGGCAAAACCTACCTGGATGTATCTGTTAGGTGCCAACCAAACCACCAATTGTAGGCGTCACCGGTAACTGTCAAATATTAAACATCAACCAATCTGCAATACGGGACGCTCGTTATTTCTACGTACTTTGCGGGATCGAGGTCCGAACTGCAATGTACAGAGTTCCATCGGGCAGAGTAGTATATCCATTTTCGAGTAGAGTGTATCCACTCCGCAGCATGTGCGTCTTAGCTTCCCAGGGGGTATGACCTGCAACATGTCAGCGAATCTCACATTCTACTTTTTTAGTCAAGAACTGGGAAATTGATTCTCACCAATGCTACTTGCCCAGGGGCTGGCGGACAGTCCCTTTTGGACTTCGTCGCTTATTGCCGGGGTGACTGGATTGTAGTACTTGGCAAATGGCCTCTTGAAATCGGCCTCCCGGTATCCAAGGTAGTAGTCTTTCCCATCGGGATCATAAGACTCCTGATTGACAGAGATGAAACTGTCCATGTCCTTTGCTGGTGCCATTGTACAGTCCTTGTTGGGTTTCTGGATTCAGTTGAAACCCTCCTCTTACTGAGAGGTTGCCTTCAGCAGGTTATATAACCCACATTTCAGCCCTGATCGCTTACTGGTTTTTCTATTGCGTGGGTGTAAACGTTATGAGGACAAAATTGAGTTCTGCAGATCTGCCGCTGTCTAAATCCGTAATTCCCTAGAAGGGGACCCCATGGGCAGAAATTGGCTTCACTATGGCTTATACAATAAAAGGTAAAACTTTGTTCAGCAGGCTCTGTGTATTGGTTGGACTTCCTCCATCTTTTGCCCCACATCGATCGCGATGATGCCAAATAGCTGCAATCATCGGGCCGATGGCGCTCTCGTTCTACAACTTAAAATTGTCAAAACTTGATGATCCATCGACGAATGACTCCTATATACAGCACGTGGAGGAAGGACTCTGTTTTCTTTTTATTGTCTTGAGATTTAAATTTTTATCTTCGGATGCGTAGGTCGCCAGCCATCCCAAAAGCTCCCATCCTTCGAGAGGCAACCAAAAGTGGATGGTAGAGGGCGATGACATCACCAGCGCCTACATCAGATGAAACAGGACCCAATGGTTTATATGAGATGCAGGACCCAGATTAAGGGTCTTAACTGTCCCAGTCAGAGCCGATACGTTCCGCGGTGCCGACGTTCTCATCCTTCCATGAACTCAATTTTGTGGTTGTTGTCTGCATGTCACAGTTTATCATGCAGGCTGCTCTGGGGGTTCTTCTCTCCCTGTTGGATATCAAACAGATTTAACATCACCAATACCGAACTTCTCCGTTAATTAATTGCAGGACATTCCCTAACTGTAGGTATCTTTATTCTTTCTTTTTTTTTTTTTTTCTTCTTTTTTTGGGCGGTGTGTGGACCTTTTTGGATATCATACTGTCAACATTGTGGTAGATTACTCTGGTTTTCAATCTTTTCCATAGTCGCCGGTGTATGTGTTTATCTAAACCAGGCGCTTTTTCTATTTGCCCGCATTCTTCGACGAATCGGTCTCATCATGCTCCTTCTAAATGGCCTGGCCTTGCTCGGTGCCCTGTACCAACTTGGTAGGAAGGTCATGCCCTTCGCCATTTTTGGGGCCATAACGCCGAATGCAGCTGCTCGGATAGCCGTGTTTGCAGCCATCCTTTTGCAGTTGCCTGGTGGGTGTGGATATTCTTGTTGATGATCATCTATTTTCTTGTCCTGGCCATTCTCGGGATCATCACCATCCCACCGGACCCATATCTGGTGATTCCCTCAGATTAGATAAACCACTTAAAGTAGATCTATAGTTATTTCAGTACAAGTAGTATTTGAGCACTTTCATAGAGAAGCCTGTCACCGTAAGGTTAGTTATAGATATCTTTCTGGAATAACTGTAGACTGTCATTTTAAGACGTAGTATATATCGTATTCTACCATATATTCGGGACTGACCGAATATCTGACATAACTTCAACAGCTAGTACTGCAAAACATTCAACTACCCTGCTCACGTCCAGGAGAGATTTACCGCATTGCAGGCCCCCAAATGCACTGATGAGAACGAGGACACTCGCAACCTGAGCCACCTGCGCGAACAGGCTGACAATGGCTAATCAACAGTGACCGCCACCATCCTCTCAATTCCGGCCGTGTCTCCTCGCAAAGGAGAGGACCACACAGCAAATACTCTCTCACTTTCATGAGAACAAGTCTCCTTCGCAGAAGCGATACCTGCCAACAGAGATCGATTGCCTATGAAGGTGGATAGTTATGACAGCGTTCGTGTGGATGGGCATACTAGGTCGAAATACCAACCATTCTGGGTGTCTGATCAAGCTGGTCTATCCATCATTGCGCATGACTTATTAGTTGATCATAACATTGTAGCGATAAAGGTAAAGCGGTAAGCCAACAAGAAGCAGCACAGTCAGCTGCGTAGCGTCCAATGTGACAATAGATTTCCACTATTGCCTTTACAGTCATAAGGCATTCTTCCGCGCTTATTCCGTGGTGGGTAGTGGTGGTCTTCCACAGTGAAGCCACATCGATAGAATTTTGCCAAGATCGACAGTCGATAAAATTGGTTGGTTTAGTTATTTTAAAACTCGTATGCAAAATCACATTTTACTTCTCCAACTTGGCTACTCCAAAAACTGAAGAGCCTTCTAGTGGTCTATCCTGCAAGGATAACAGGATGTCACCTCGCACCAATCAGATGCGTGTGCAGTAGCATTGGATCTCCCCAGGAGAACCATTTTTCCTTAACCAATTAGTCAAAGGGGGCGAAGTCCCCCTAGATGCATGCTTGATTGTGGAAGGTGGCTGGTTTCGATTGGCTCGATCAGTGATCGAATGGGCCTTTCTGATAAGGAAGTTTGAAGCTAGCTTATCATATAGTCTATACTAGTTAATTGAGTTAATTTCCATCGCCTATAAGCCTGTGTGACGTCATGATCCAGATACAAAGTTCTTAAAAGACGAGCCTAACTCACCCCAATCGACTCGCCCGTAGAAAATATTACGAGACGTCTCTCTAATACATTCTTGCCCTCCTCCTTCCTATACATATATAAATTTCCTCGGGTTTTTCACAGTGGTTCTCCTCAACCATCGTCCTTCTTGATCACCCGCCCTTATCTCATCTTTTTGCAACAAATAGCATTGGAAGTGCGATGTGATGGCTCGGATCCCTCTCACCGACATAGCTACTAGCACTGAGACTGAGGAGCATATATACAAACGGTTCCCATCCAACCTCGTTCGCGGTTTGCTGCGCACAACGCCGGAGATCGCCAATGGTTACTTGGACTTGGGCAAGGCTTTATCAGGATCGCCGCTGCCGCCAAAGCTTCGTGAAATGGCTATTCTGCGGGTCGGCGTACTTACCCATAGTCCCTACGAGTGGATGCAGCACATCGGTATAGCAAAATTAGTACATGTCGGCGACAAGGAGGTTATCGCCGTTAAATCGGGAGAATATGGCAAACTCACCGACCAGGAAGCGGCAATGCTGCAGTTCGTGGACGAAGTCGTCGCGAAGCCAAAGGCTACGGACACTTTCGACTTGGCCCTGGCCAATTTGGGAGAGCAGGGCCTGGCCACAGTGACTTTGCTGGTCGGACACTATATGATGACAGCCCGCTTCCTCGAAACACTTAACATAGACCTGGATAAGAACGCCACCAGCTGGGAGAACACTTAGACTACAACGCGCAGCTCGCGTGTTGGGCCGGTGACAATTGCAGACAGCTTTATAGGAGGAAGCTAACTGAAGGTGTCAACACAAACTGGAAGGACAATATGATAGTGATGAATCAAGTTGCCAACATTGGAAAATGGAGCCGGCAAAAGCCTGATATCCACTTCTCAAGGGTATCTTTAAATAGCTCTAGCGTCTTAAGAACCATGGCAATGAAACTGGAAAAGTAGCGAGATGCTACTGATTTAATGTCGAAACGTATGCAAATATTGCTGTTGACAATACGGCATGTGTAGTTCTAATACAGGGAGGTTAACCTGTTGTAATTAAATGCCTTTAGAAAGATTTATTACGTCTTCTAACCCTATTGTTGGCTTTCCTTCCTGTATTCAAATTATATGATTTTATATATGACGTGTAGATTAACTACCGCCATATGGATAACTAGTTAACTATTAAACATTACGTCACGATAAATGGCTTCTTCCCCCACCAATCTCCGTTAAGGGAACAAGCATATTGCGGACATTAAGACACAAATTTGGACCAGCTTTATCCTTGCTGTCAAGAAGGAAGTAGGAAATGACCGAAGTAGCTCCCAACGTCTTCTGCATTAGCGTCACGGACGTCAATGCCACCGTGCTCCGCGAGGGGTCCGACTTGACCCTCATTGATGGCGGATGGCCCGGCGATGTCTCTACGATAGAGAACGTGATCAGGTCCATTGGTAACCGACCAGAGGACGTGCGCGCGATTCTATTGACCCACGCCCATATCGACCACCTTGGCGCGGTGCAGTCATTTCATGACCGGTTGAATGTGCCCATCTACTCCGACCCGATTGAGATCCGTCATGCCGCCCGCTACTACCTTGAGCAAGCGGCCGAGGCCGACATTATGAAAGGCCCAATGCCACAGACCCTCGGCTGGTGGGAGCGGGTGCTTAAAGTGGGTGCCGATACCGACATCACCATCACCGACGTACAGCCTGTTGCCTCAGGGCAACTGGATGTCCCGGGTCGACCGGTTGCGATCGCCACGCATGGTCATACTTCTGGGCACAGCGCCTTCTACGTACCGGCAGCGCGCACTGTAATTACTGGTGACTGCCTGGTCACCGGTCATGCATGCTCGACGATCGAGGGCCCACAGCCATGTCCTTGGTTCTTTAACCACTCGATTCCCGAAGCACATTCGGCTCTCAAGGTACTCAAATCAGTCGATGCCGACATAATTATTCCCGGGCACGGGCAACCGCTTAACATGCCGATTAGTCAGGCCGTTGACATCGCCCTGAAGGTGGCAGAAGAAAGCGGGTTTGATAAGCACTAGATTAGGCTACAAATGTTTTTTCTTCATGGTGTGGGAGGCAGCCGACTGGTGAGGCGTATGAGCTGAGAGCGGTAGGGGGGCGAGACCTCGCAGCGTGGATAGCGTTGAATGGCGAAGCGACAGAAAGAGGAGGCCTGGCGCTTGGATGGCGAACAGAGGTTTAGCAGAGGAGACTGCCCCAAGGTTGGAGGACGAGGATCATGATATATTTAACTACACTCAACCTTTACTTCCCAACTCTCATTCTGTTCTACTGCCTTGCATCGAGGAAATCCACCATCCAATCCATCCAAATTTGCACCAAATGCAACTAATATAAATATAATTCTCGACTGTAAATAGTATTAGGGAATGAGGATCTAGGTGTTCTGTGGTAGCTTTCTTGCAAAGAGAATACGTTGCTACCCTGCAAGAACCATTAAGACCCGGCTAAGGACCCTAGTATCCGCGATGGTTTTTGAAGCCAGGGAAATAAGGTTACAGAGATATTCAGTCTTTTATTGTAACACTCTGCTAGTATCTTGATAGCAGCGCAATTATTGCCTTGTTGTGTCATGCTTACGAGCCTTTGGCATCCACCTGCTTGTCTTTATAGACCAGCTGGAGAACCACATTAACCAGATTAAAAGTAAGAAGAACAGAAATCTGCTTTGATTCCTTCTGTGATTCCACCAAGAAATACTATATTATGGCAGAATATGTTCGCTTGCTGGAGAAAGCAGACGCTAGCCTCGAAGGATCTAATTGATATTAGGGAGCTCGGGTTATATAGGGAGGGATTTCGTGGCATATAGTGATCTAGGAAAGATCTAGTAGAGTTATACAAGAAGTAACGATTTTCTTTATCCAGAAACCGGGGGTGTAATGAGACTTTTAACCACCCATGAGTATTATCGCTCCTCTGCGCCATTACATGGCACGGCTGGCATGCAGGCTACCACAACTATATAAAACCTTGAATGTACATGTCCATCATACCACTTCCTGAAAACAAACTTAGAGCCTCGTGACGGCCTAACCTGGCCCATCAGAATCGGCAAGACAGGAGACAACAATCTTAAGTACAGATACCGCGAGATGCCCAGAGTTTTCGAGAATATCCAGCATAGAGTCTTTGCCAATAAAGCAAGCGATATTCTCAGCAATCACCTTGGCGAGCATGTCAGAATGCTCCATTTTATACGGAGATAGGGACCGTAGAATTTCCGCTGCCAGCAGATAAACGAGTATTCGTTCCATTAGTTCTCGACCCACCAAGCCAGACAGTTTCTCGAAATCTTCTTCATCAAGTCGTCGATGCCAAGCATATCCGCGGTCACGTACACGCGAAGATGTGTGTACATCTCATCACGAATCCTGGACTCTGAGGTCATAACATCTCCGTGATGGGTTTGGGTCTCAGTACTAGTCGAGTTGCCGCCGGTCATCTCATGGGAAGGATTGTTGTCATAGTCCCCAGGATATAAAAAGAACATATTTCTGGTTGTGTTGACGTCATGATCAGCGAGATCAATAAAGCACAAGCAATGTCTCTAAGAATGCAAACCGATATTTTAGTAACTATTGAACCAGTGTATAATACATAATAACCCCTATTAGACCTTAAGAATCCAGCGAGGAGCCACCTCGATATCGGCTCTTATAATCATCGAACACCCTCACAACATCCTCATTCAACTTCGACGGTGCAAAGATAGACGACCGATTCATCTTTGTCAAGTCGAAGTCAGTGTGTACCCGACCAGTAGAAAGCAAAAGCTCAACTGCCTCGACATGTCCCCTCTCAGCCGCGAGCATAAGCGGTGTCATACCCTTCCTGTCCTTCCTATCCGGGTCGGACCCCTTCGCAAGCAGTAACCGCACAATATGCGTCCGTCCTAGTTGCGCCGCACTCGCGAGTGCCGTAATGCCGTGTTTACTTGGCAAGCTTGGATCAACCTTCTCGTGGGTAAGAAGCGCCTCCACCACATCCGTGTACCCAGCCTCAACAGCAGTTAACAGGGCCCGGCTCCCAAAATTCGGCTCTTGGTCAGGCTCTATGGTAGGGATGGCAAGAAGCAATTTCACGATGCGCGCCTGTCCGGTCCTCGCGGCGGCCAAGAGTGGGGTCTCTCCGCACTGGGATCGGGCGTCCGCGTCCACACCTTCAACTGCTAGGAGGCGCTGGACGACCCCGAGATGGCCGTTCAGGGCTGCGGCCAGGAGCGGCGTTTGCCCGAACTTATCCTTTCCGTTTGCCTCTACCTTCCCCGTGCGCAGAAGCTCCTCTACTACATCTTCTGCTCCCGCGCCTGCAGCAGCCATAAGGGGTGTTTCCCCGCGCTCGGTCCGGCAATCCGGCTGGATCCCTTTCGCTGATAGTAATAGTTTCACGATGGCAAGGTAATCGCCCGCCTTTGAATGCATGGCATCCGTAGTTGTTGTTGGCCTGAGCGAATCGAACACCGTGAATGGAGAAGGCTGGCCGTGCCCTGCCGCCCAGGCGAGCGGAGTTTGGAGATGCGCGTCAGGCGCATTCGGGTCTATCGTCCCCGCGCACAGAAGAATGGTAGAGACCTCGGTGTGACCGTTTCTGGCGGCCCATGAAAGGGGCGTTCTGTGCTGCAGATCGTGGGTGTTGGGGTTGGCGCCTTCTTGCAGCAGGCGGTTGCAGGGGTCTGCTTTGCCATGTTGGGCAGCCCATATCAAGGCTGCGCTATCTTGATGGAAGATTTGGCGATGGTAGAGAATGGGGTTAGCGATTGCGTACAGGATTTTAGATGCTTTGGCGACAGAATCCACATCTTGTACCGATGGGAGGAGGAGGGTAGCGATGCAGAAGAGTAATTCATTTGGGAGGGTTAGTAAAGACATGTTTATGCAGAGTTGGGATAGGATAGGACTAAAGAATATGTGAGGTACTTCGACGCAGGAAAAAGTTGTCGAGGTTGCCTGAATGATGCCTGAAGCATTAGGCACTCAAACCCTAACCGAGTATAGCTTCACGTGCAGCTATACTTCCGGGTGAGATTCGGTTGTGATAGCTAAACGTACATCAGAAAGAATATTTGCCATCTAATCTCAATTCCCACCCTATTCCCACCCTCATGACTTCAATCAGCCTTTTCTGCCTGAATAGAAGAGCGCATGCCAAGCATGTATATACGTTCAGTCACAGTCACTGGCCACCTGCCAGCTCACAGAGGTTAAGCCTGGACATCGGAAATAATCCAAAGACTGTCCAACCGGCTACGGATCTGTTGTGTAAGATCCTACCATTGGTGCATGGCGTGTACTGACAAACGGAATTACTGGTTGAGTATCGCGGTATAGCTTCTAGGATATCCCATGCATGTAGACAACGTGAACCCTAGTAGATCAGCCTCCGTGTCTAAAGCAGTTCAGTCCAAGGTTATTAGAGTAATGTACTCTGTACCCTACTGGTACTTGCTTAGTACTGAATTGTAGAGAACTAGTACGAGGTAGGCAACATCGTCCTAATTAAATTAGGCAATGAATCTCTCATTGGCTGAGTCTCATATCCCTTACCCAATTTTGTAGTAGGTCTCTCATTGGTTCAATGAAGGCTTATGGGTCATGATTTGATATATCTAACTGTTGGAAAGATATAAATAATCTCCTTTTTCCGTGATGAAGAAGACCATAATTAACAGTGCAAGTTTCTTTGAGCTCCACCCGATACGTTGATCCAACCTCGAAATATCTAGTATGCGTGAGAAGGCCATCAAAACGTGCTTGTGAGGCCGAACTAACATTTCAATATATAGCCCATACGTATTACCAGTGTCTGGTTTTTCTTGCCCTGGATATTACGTGACCTTTTGGTCTAGTTCCCGGAAGTTTCAAGTGATACAGTACGACTTGTGACTGGAGGATAAATAGTAATTCCGAAAAGTTATGTTATATATACTCTCGGAACGGTTCTCAAAACCCAAATACGAAGATACACTCTACCCTTGACGGTTGGCCGAACCCTGACTTCAAATACTGTGTCACCTGTATATATTATAATACACATACTGTATCTCTCGAGCTGTATCAATTACTACTCCGCTTTGCCATGTCATCTTTGCTTTCACTTAGAAACTTGCGCGAGTTTTATCAGAGACTTTACTTGGATCTTTTTTATAATCTTTGTACGGAGTTTCTTGCACAGTATTGTTCCGGAGCGAGGTAAAAGTATTCCATATTACCTTTTTACCACATCTGCAGACTGGGCTCTTGGCAGCCTGGTGGTGGCGATCATTCCCTTCCTCATAGATAGGAGGTTGGCCTTGCTCATGAGAGCAGTTATCGCAACTTGCCTACAGTGGTTTCGTTTTAGACCGGCGTTCTGTGCTTCTGCTGTCTGTAATGATCTGCCAGACAACTTAATTTTACATTCCCATCGCAACTGCTCTCCTAATGCACCTGGGCGTGAGCATTTCAGCAAGCTCTCAGATGCCCATGACTTAGAGGAATTTTTGCAGTATTTCTCAGCTCTTCGAACTCATCAAACACGATGATCGTCAGAAAGCCAGTGGGCTTAGACCTCATGCAAACATACTTTAGTACGGATTTTAAAACAGTATTGATGTGTTTCATATCTACTATTGAGGGCCGCAATCTGCCACATTGCACCTGGAAGTATCATTACGACTCGTTCTCCAATTCTTATGTTTTCGAGTTTGGAAAGTCATTTTTAAAGTTGAAGAGGCGGGATAGCTACTTCGAAGCGCGAATCCATGCACCATGTGAAGATTGCAATATTGTGGCTCGACGCACAGAGGTGGACCTCGAGTTGATTGTCATGTCAGGCTACCCGCCATGGTATCAAAATAGCATGAAGAATGAACATGGGGTGGCCTTCACTTTCCCACAGCTGGATAACCGAAGCATTGCTCGGGCTGGCTGGATTGTCGCCATTGGTCTCGGTGATGCTAGCACGTTACCATATTTTGCAACATCCTTCGGTGACTTTGAGCCATTATTCACAGGGAGTCACCACAGAGGGCCCGGTCGAGGTTCCTATTGGCGAGCTTGTCGATACCTATTAGAATTCATCAGCGACCAACTTGAAAAAGTATTCCCTGATGACAAGCGTGTTCGTCTCACAAGGCAAGCGGTAGATAGAATGTTGGAGAAACATACAGGTAGTGGGATATCTAGTTTGCTAGATAATACTCCACTTGAGGGTGCAATGCTAAAAGGCAGGTACACGGATGGGCTTAATGCATCAGATATTGATTTTGCAATCTCTATATTCAACAACCTTCAGCTAGGAAGGCCACACATTGATCGATTAAAAGGCATTATTTTACCTGTACTTGCTGCAGCAAACAGGGGTCTTTATAATGTCTTACAGCATCTGAATACCCACAGCTTTCAATTAAGGGGGACTTAAACGATCGAGCAGCCCAAAATCCTCCTGTTTTCCTTAGGTAGTGAATTAGGGATAAAATCAGATGCCTAAGGCTCTGTATATATTCATCGTGATCGTATTCAGCTTTTATAGTAAAGACCGATACCACTTTCCATATAACCGACCCCGAAACAATGGTGTAGGGGTCGGTTAACGTACATGCAGGATGTGATTCCCCTTGGCGGGAGTAAGCTATGTAACGTTATTGGGTTACAACAAGGAAATAACCACCCGGCCCATCTATCTGAAATGTAACAATCCCAAGAACACGCCCACCTACCATACACTCTGATCTCGTTTTATGTCATTATACAGGGCTAGCACCATCTACAGACATCGAGATGGTGGCACCATTAGACTCTCCAGTGAGGTTATGTAAGCATGATTGTTACTCTCCCCACCTAGGTCAAGACAGGCAGCACCTACCTCTCTGTTTGATCTGGGGGCCGCACTCTGGAACTGCTGACGGCTCAGTCCCACAAACGCCCAATTTTCCACAGATATGACACTTTGGCCTCGATATCGTTTCCGGCGAAACATTACTCGGGACGAAATTCATTCCCACTTGGACAAGAAAGCTCGTTTACAAAACACAATTTTTATCCGTCGCGACTTGGTCTCTTCTGTCATCCCGAATAGATACGTGGAAGAAACAAGGCGTTCGAGATCTTCGAGTTCATGTCATCTTTAGTCCATTCCTTCCCCGAGATACAGAGGTGTATAGGGTCACGGGCCTCGTGAAACGTTACTCTCTGCGTGGAAGCGAATGTATGCATGCGTAGCGGGATTTAATTTTGAATGTTACTGTGTTTTGAAGCCTACCGAGAGAGACAAGAGCCAGCCCTCGTGGGCGCTGCGGGTAAAAAACTATGATTAATAGCGCGAAGGAGAAACACTCTTCTTTCTTTGATTCTTTGGATACCTTTGATGTGAATTAAAAGCTCCGAGTAAGGGTTATTAAGGGTATGGAACTGTGGTCACTACTGAAGATGCTCACTCTCGGAGGGTGAGCACTTTCTGCTGGCCTGTTGCGTAAAAGCATATCTCGATTAGCTTGAGGCGGCACACTAATCAAGATGAGCCACCATGATTTTTCGCTTTACATAGCGTTATGGCTGCTTGTTAACCAGCTCAACAGCCGGCCGGGTGCTCTTAGCGAACGCGAGACACTAATCCCACCAATAATTTATCTCTGGTCTAACCGGCTTTAAGACCAAAGTGCTTCCTGTATGTTTCACTTGCATTTCATGTGATTCTCAATTAACATACATACAAGCCGTCAAGAAGTGCTTGGTCTTGGTCTACATACCAGCTTCGTCCGAAGCTCCACGCAGAATTCATTCACTTCTAGACCGCCAATCCGTTTCGTACAGCAAAATGGCACGATCTAAACAAATCAACATCGGCCGCGGGAATGGGTTAGGATCATGCAAAAAAATGTCAAGTTCAGGCAACTGATTAAATATTTCTCCTATTACTATACTTTCTGTCTTATCGGGGCATCGCTACCTCTTATTCTTAATATTCTGGTTGCTCTTCGAAGTCCAGCCGCCGGCAAACTCGCGTGAATCCAAAACAACTACCATTATTTAGTAGCCACTTCACTGCAAGCCATGCGTATTAACCTCCTCTCGCATTCGACCACTCTTCAATTTAATACACAGGATATTATCAATTGGCCAGCGTTATAGATAATCAAAAGCCAGAGCATCTATCTAAGGTGGACCAGGATTGTTGCTATCAGAGCTTAGATATAGATTTCACCCCGCCGTTCTTGGTATTTGTATCACCTAGACCGGTCATTTGGATACACAACTGCTTGAGTTCGGGCAAATAGTCTTGCATTTTACGGGGTGTTGTATTGTGTCTCTTACACAGATGGGCTGCTGCCGCGGTCGCAATAGCATGCTGGGCCCCATTGCCCATAAACTTCGTGTTCGAACCGGCGATATGCGTGACGCTTATATGTTTGCCCGCCATCATCAAGTTTGAAATGTTCGTTGAGTAGAGGCACCGGAAGGGCACATCATAGGGCTTTTTGTCACGTTCGTCCCACTCCCAGTACTTGAGTCGAAAGTCATATTTTGCATCCTTGTCTCCTGGGTAGTGTAGACAAAAGGCTCCGTCGTTCTTCACTACAGCGTCAGGGAACTGTTTGTGACTGCGAATATCGGTCTCAGTAAGTATATAATCGCCCTTATATCGGCGAAACTCCCCTTGAGCTGCGACGTAAGCCACCCATTCTAGCTCGAGATTGGCGTACTTGGAAACCGTCTTAACGTTTGAAAATGTACCGTAGATGGCCCTGAGGAGATGGTCGCGAATATGTTCACCATGGGTGTAAGGATCCAGTCGCTGGCCATACTCCCAAAAATGAGTCAATGGTCCCTTCATTCGGCCCCTCACTGAAATGTCAGCGTTGCCATTTGAAGGCGCCACAACAGGGCCTGGGCCGTTCTCGATCCCAGGCTTTACGAGCTGGCCACTAAGATTGGAGAAGTCCTTTGCCACCTCAGTTGCCCATGGAAGCTTTGGGAATGAGATGGGAGAATCTGCCATTCTTGTGCGGAAGAAGAGTGTATTGCCATGATGTGTGTAATCATCGCCTACTGTCGGTGCAAGGCTTTCGCCGTACTCAGACTTTGATTCTTGACCGAAGAGAGTTTCTGCTCCCGACAACAGACCGAGTATGCATTTTCCTGAGCAATCAATGAACGAGGTTGCAGCGAGGCGGATCTCTCTCCCAGTTCGCGCATCACGAGCATCGACGGAAAGGATGCGCGAGCCGCTAACAGTCGGGTTGTCGACAGTGCTTAACGCGCCACTATGAATCGCGTCAGTTGTAGTATTGTAGACAGTGTGCTCCAAGAACAAACTCGCGGTTGGTTCGGCTCTTAGCAGGTTTTCGGCGTAGAGGTCTCCATTCGGGTGTCGTTGAGATATTTCGTCAATCAAAGGTCCAGTTACACCACGAGGTCGAAGACCAATCTCGACACTGCCATTCCCGCCCAGTACAGGTCGGTTATGGAGAAGCGCCACGCGGTCCCCTAAACGCGCAGATACCAGCGCAGCGGCAGACCCAACGATACCACCACCAACGATAACCACGTCAAAATGGCCAATCTCAACTGGTTCCCGAGGAAGCCCCCGAAGAGCTCGCCTCCATGCTCGTCCTGCCTCGGGTGGAGGGGCGTCAGCTTCCTGACTGAGGAAGATAGCATCACAGCGCGCGCAAAACCCAGTCAAGTCGTGTAATGTGAGTCTTGTTTTGTCTTCGAGTGACACAGCGCCTCCATATTCCCATGACCAGTCCTTGTCATTTGCACCAAACTCACGATCAAGTGGTTTGCCGTTAACCATCAGACTAAACCTCCCAGGGTGGTGGCCTGGAACCCAGTCCTTGGCGCGCACCCACACATAATATAGACCTGGTGAAGTATGAATGACCGTTGTGGCATCTGCAACAGGCACCCCATTCCCATGGGCCAGGAGATAGGGTGAGCCCATCTCCAGATCAAACTGGGAGTCCATGGTCCAGCCACCAAAATCATCGAAGGTCTCGGCTTCGACCAAGATTGCGGGATGTGAAGGTATGGGTACCATGATTGAATAAGATATGTCTTTGTTCACCAAGAATATGTGGCAGAAAAAACGTCGAGTTGCGTGCTGGTGTACGAAGCCCAGCGCTAGGTTTGGTCCGCGAAACAGGAATCCAACAGCCGATTTAAAGCAGGCTGTCCTTCTTCTTGCTAGATTTAGACTTTACCATGGGCATACCAAGGCAAGATTGCGTATCCTCGACGGTTATTCGGATCCCGCGGGTTTATTTCTTCCGTTGAGGCCCACAGTAGCGAACATCCGAAATTTGGCTGCCGCGGCTTAAACGATTAAAAGCCGGATCCGCTCGCGGTTCCGATTTGATGGTTTCATGTACGAATTTAATTATGTAGTAGCTCTCTAGATATAGGCTGAAACGCGATAAAAGCTTGTGTCCAACTCAAGGCGGGCAACTCCGCGAGTAGTGGTTCACTTGCCGGGTAGAAGTAGATACTTGATGATTGTTGCCTGGTCATCATGTTGCACAAGGGGGCTATGTGTTCAAGACTTATCGGTATTGCCTAAGATGTATTAAACCCCGCCAGCGGCCCGTGGTTGATCTTTGGCTGAGATGTAAAACTGACGTGGGATTGATGGTGCATGTAAAAGTGGAAACATATATGCAATAAGGGCCAATAACTATACAGTTGAGGTGGATCAAATGTGATAAGATCTTATTGTTCCCCTCACAGGGCCTTGCGCATCAATTCCAGAGCGTTTGGATTAAGTCTCAAACGCTAGTCTATAAAACGAGTAAACATGTGTCTCTATATCGTAACCGCTAGGTATTAAACGACAACATCGTGAAATGTACATAAAACCAATTTATCCAGACGCCTGACACAGAATCATGATGTACAATGCTCTAGAAGATCCGTGTAATACTCGGTTTTACCCACATAGGCTTCTCACATTGATGCGACGCTCGCCAATTCCGCATTTTCGACACATCCCAACCGGCGGAGAGTCGCACTTCGTTGGTGGGCGGCTTACTATGACCCAGTCGCATTGTCCGCACCAAGATACAATGGCCGGAATGATCGTAGGTGTACGACAAACATTCCGCATGCTCGTGGCATGCAGTCCTACAGGCTTCCATGGACATGTGTGCCGGTGACTCGTCGGGCTCTCTGAAACCACCCCAGTCCCCGTTGTCCCAGTCAGGTTTGCTTTCGAATGTCCCCATGCGCGTGTATTCAAACAGATCTGCGTATAGTAAAGGTTTCTAATAATCGCAATTAGTTATAGCCGATGGAATGGAAAAAAAATTGATTGTAGACAAACCTTGCGATCTCGTTGGTTCTCCCATTCGATCAGCCCCTTCATGTCTGACAACATAGTCTTATGCATGCTAATTACAGGCTGACACCAGTACGCGTTGTCGAACGGAATGCTATGCAGCGGATGTGGGTTAAACATGGGCCACAGCCCCGACAACTTGACGCCCTTCTGGTACAACACCCAACCCAGCACGGAATCCCCGCAACAGTCACCCTTCACTATATCCTCATACTGCAGACTCAGAGATGGCTCGATGCATTCGCCCATTGAGCCGTGATGCCTGTGCACCATCTTCTTCATCGCACCCCCGGAGAGTACAAACCCGGCGCCACCGTACGCAAAATACATTGGCTTTCCCTGGGAAATCTCACGTCCAGGCGATGGCGAACCAAAATACAAAGGTTCCGACGGGTCGTACTGATCGAGAAGACGGAAGAGGTTGTCCCACACATAGTAAGTATCAGACTCCAGAAAAACGTACCACTGCGCGGTCGGGTTCGTCTCATGAGCGCGTTCGACCATGGGCAAGAATTTGAAGCGATCGAGATACCAGCCCTCGTTGCTCCCCACCGCCTTCTCATCGCCTCGCCTCAAGGCTTCGTAGGGCTCGAGGTCCGTCACATTGAAGCGAAATGATTCGGGAAGCGTCGCAAGAATGTCGTGCACGCGATGACCTTTGAGTTCACTTTCGCGATCGGAGACGATGAGGAGGTTCGGTATACAACGGGTGACGGTCGAGATCTGAGCGTCCACGCGATCGGCGGGCTCGGACGCCCCGATCTTCAGCACGACCTGGATGCGTGACAACACATAGGTGGGGAAAGAGTCGCACAGGTGGTCGTCATCAGCGCTGGAACTGGCGGTGAACTGATTCTTGATAGGAGCGAAACGTGTGGTTGTTTCCCATTCCCAGTAGTCCGGTTCGTTCTTGTCGTGACCGGTGGCGTGGTGGTAGAGGGTCGCTGGGTCTAGGGAAGTATCAGGCACACTGATCTTGAACACTGAAGCCACGATCACCACGAACAGGATAAACACCAGGAGATTCGTGGTTTTGCGGGACAGTATTATCCGCGCCATCAGCTATAGTGGGGTGTCGAGAAATTATATATTATAACAAGGTTTAGAATCAAGGCCAAAAGTGATCGGCATAGCCTGCATCCATGCGATAACGAATCAATTCAAAAAAGGGGCAGAAACGTCACTAGATGTGCTGTCGCACATTTGGGGACTTGGGAAAGACTTCAAGATAAAGTAGAATTATTCACAGCGACGACGGGCAAAAAGGAAAGGAAGGAAATACTGGGGAAAATGTCAGGAACCAAAGATAGGACAAGTTGAAATGTGACAAAAAGTGGATTAATTGGAGTTTAAATCAACACTCCTGACCCAGCTAACGCACGATAGTGGGCGAAGAACCCATTGCTCCATCCCATTCCTCCAAAGAGATTAAGCCAACTTGAAGACTTGGTCCCTGGGCCTGCAAATTTAATTTGACAAGCAACCGTGGGGGGTTATGGACTCCATTGGTTTATGCAGGGCAAAGTGACTGGTGGCAACCCACAGGATCATCGTGTGCCTTTTTTAGCAGTATCAGAACCATGGAACAGAGTTGATCGTCAATGGCAATTGTTCCTGGCTCATCTCAACGGTGAATATCAAAGAAACTGTCATTGTAGGAGCATCTTGTGCTCTTAACCTGGTAGCCAGGGTCTCACCCTGTTAAATCGTTCTTTGGCGGAAAAACCCTGGCAATATGACATTTACCATGGAGCTAAAGCCATTGACCTTGTCAGAGCGAACCAGTGAATCAGCTTAGGGTCCTCATTATAGGCCAGTTGGAACTCCACTGCGGAACCTCTTCCTGGGCCGTTAAACAAATGAAGTTCAGGGACCATCACCTCACCTGCTGCCAAGAGCCCTAGCGGCGACTGGTCACTCGACCACTTGCCGGGAATTAGAAATGCAGCCTGAGGCATCTACATTGTTTGCCCCTCCTTATTACGTATTCAGTCGATCCTGGTCGCGCGTCCAATATACCATATATGAGCACGCGCTATGTGAAGCACGCATAACAGAACATGAAGACAATTACAATAATGTCACGTGGCCACCTTAGATAATTGACTATAACTCCACTGCCATTGTCGTGATTTTCCTAATCTTGTCTTTCCTTTATCTATCGCTTAGCCCACTGTACGTAACAACAATCATTCTGGCATAGTCACCAACATGCATAGAATCTCAGATTTCTGCTCCAATGCACTTGCGGATAAATTAGGCGTGGATGATGACTAAACAAAGCTGTCTGATATAAAACGGGTGACTGATTTGTTTTTTCAAGATATGTAAACTGCCTACCGGCACCTTCCAGCTTGGTTATATATTTCTGGCCAATGGACTCTTCAAACCGCGCATGCGGCATGACATCCCGGTAGTCGGTGCATGTAGAATTCCGAGCAGCCCCATAGTAACAGACCATGACCTATGCTGAGCCACAGGAAGCTTTAGCGGAACACACGTGCTCTAGCAATTTTACGTACTAAATGATATATTGAAATTGAACTGAAGCATTAAGCTGGCTGATTATTTCGGCAAATTCCGAGGGCCCGCACCACGTGTGAGATGACGGCCCATTATTGGCGGGTTTGCTGGATTGCTGGCATTAAATGTTATCTTCTAAGTCTGCCATGACTACTCCGATTAACTCATAAATAAACCCACGCGCACGATGGAAACAACATGCTATCAGTGTACGAAGGTCTTTTAGACATGATTGCCCTCATAATAGCCCTCCTCTCCGGGACGCCGTCCCTCGCGTCCCGAGACACATTCTATCCGCCCCTCAACCATACAACCTTCATCACCAATGCCTCTCTCGGCACGTACGGCGGCATCTATAACGCGCCGGCCGACGCGACCAGCCCCATAGGTGATGTATACAACTACTGCAGTATGCCCCACCCGAACGAAGATACATACTCCCTGCCGCCTCCCGTCGCCAACCACTCCGTTACCGCTCGCCTGGTCTATCTTGAGTATCTCCAGCGCCATCAGCGTCGCACTCCTTATAACCTCCTTCCCGGGGGCGAGGTATGTCATCCCTTGGGGTAGCATTCTCCAACTATTAGCTGACAGTCACAGAACCAAGACTACAACTGCGACAATGTCCATCCCCATCTCTACGCTGCGCCAGCTGCTCAGGGGACCCTTCCAGCGAAAGTCTACGGTCAAGCGTACTCCGACCCATCTAACCCATTCTTGACTACATACGTCAATGGATCTTGCCAGTATCCGCAGCTCACGATCGGAGGCCTTCTAGATGGCTACCAACACGGTCGCGATCTCCGCGCCGTCTACGGAGACCAGCTTGGTCTAATTCCCGACTCGCCCGACGGAAAGGTCTGGTTCCGCTCTAGCTCCTCCGCCCTAACCCAAGGCTCTGCGGGCGGTGTCCTCCGCGGAATCTTTCCCGAGCACTCCGGACCAATCCCGCTCCACCAACAGGCCTCTGGGATCGACACCGTCGACCGCGGGTTTTCCTGTTCCGCTCGGGACACGCTGCTCTCATCCATCCAATCCACCGCAGAATGGAATGAGCATCTATCCGTCACTGAGCCACTGCGCACACGCTTATCTACTATGTTTAACGCTACTGACTCTTGGACTTCTACGTTCGACCACTTTGCCGACAACTTCCAGGCCCGCCTGTGTAACGGCTACGAACTGCCATGTCGCGTGCAGGATGGATCTGACTGCGTGACAACCGAGCAGGCAAATGAGGTTTTCCGCGCCGGCGATTGGGAATGGAACTACTGGTGGCGGACCAACGCGAATGCCACGCAATACATCCAACTCGTCGAAGGTCTCTTCATCGGAGAAATTGTGCGAAAATTGGAAGCCGTTCAGCAGGGCAAATCCGACCTAGTATATAGCCATAATTTCGTGCATGATGGCGATATTGGTCCTATTCTCGGTGCGTTGGGAATCAGATCGCTCCGCTGGCCGGGAATGGCATCGAATATTGCTATTGAGATTTGGTACGTCGGGCTCCTCTTATTCCTCTCGTATGAATTTTAACTAATGTGAAAAACAGGGAGACTTCCGAAGAAAAGCTCTATGCTAGAGTTCTATACAGCGGATCCGCGATTGAGACTATTCATGGGACCTTGGATTGGATCCCGTTGCCTGCGTTGATCAATATCCTGAAGCCGTTCATCCCAGATGATATCATCTCGATGTGCAACTCCAGCTGATGATTGGGTACCCTAATAGCTAATATGATATAATACCATCCTCAACCCAGTAGATCAGTCTTCACAACAGTAACAGTAGACCCCATCTGAGCAGCACTGAGGGAACCGTCCGTGACAACACACCGCATTCGAACAGGGCGATGAGCATGTGTAGCAACCTAGAAGAATCAGTCTATCTCAACCGATAAGTTAAATAAAGTAACGTACGGCTGTCATCGACCCCAAGTCCGAGAACAGTCTGTTTCGACTTCAAGGCCGGGATTCTATGGCCTTCCATTGAAGTCGTTCGTAACGCTGCATTCGTTAGCATATCCGTTCCATCACTGTCAGAAATCAGGACTAGTACAGGTGTACTGATGCTGCACCGCGCTCGCGACAGAGGCAGTGAGTAGCGCCGCAGCGATGGATTTCAAGTTCATGGTGGATGGTGGTATCGCGGTCGGTTGAAGTTAACGGAGACGAGATGGGATGAACTCGATCTATTCTCTATAGGCAAGATACAAGGGTCCATTTATATGCAGAGTCTGAAGCGGTCAGAATCAAGTGCCCAATGTCATCTGCTGCTGGGGTTGGGGTGTCATATGCCCTAATCGGTCAGCTGATCACGTTGCATTCCAAGACCTATCCTTGTGCTTGTCGTATTTCTGTCATGCTTAGGTGATCTAATAGAGGTCTAAGAATATCTACACAATTTTATTTGGACATAGAAATGGAATTATAAAAGCATAAAGAGGAAAAGAGATGGCAGTAGTGAAAGAAAAACAGTATGCCCAGCTTTGTCAAGGGAATCCAACCAACCACGCTAAACAGTGCTCATAATATCCAAAAGGTAGATCTACATGTGAGATGGAAGCAATAAATCTAGTGAATGCGACGAAAGACACAATAGAAATAGAAAGGACTGACCAAGACTCACCGTCTTATCCTGGGTCTCAGCCGTCTATCCCATCGCTGCTCTGGCTTCTCAGGAGCGCCTAGAATCCTGCTGGAGAGCCGTTTGAGACGAAGTGCCCGAGCCAGCTTCAAGGCGGTTTGTTCATTTGCGTTAACGGCTTCCTTTTCGGGATAAAAGCCCAGGATCATGCTACAAGCCTCGCAAGCAACCTCCATGATAATTTCCTCCTCGGCTGACAATGGACGGACACGCTTCCGTTTCCAACCGTGGATGCCACCACCTGGGTTAGCGATCGTGGCCCAAGGAATGCGGCCATACGTATGGCCCCATGTGCTCATTAACAGTGTGTGCAATGGCGTACCCTGCGCGCTCCCAGCACCGGAATTGACATCGATAAGAGCGAGCAGCTGCTGAAGGATTTCTAGATTCACCGACCTCTGCCTACAGGCAAGGTGGAGGGCTGTTTCTGCAACCCCGGCGATATGACCCACGTCGACACCGCGGTCAATATACAGTTTCACGACATCGGGTTTCCCAGACTCTACAGCTGGGAATAACGGAGTCCGACCGTTGGCATCGTAACTATTGAGGCTGGTAGCACACTCACGACACAGTACATTTATCAAGTCCATTGCATCGGGGCGGAAGGGCGCAATATGCCATGCTCCTTCTTGGGTGGTGCGATGTGCGGCTAAAGCGAGCCTGAGTCCGGCACGAGCAGCACGCTCAACCAGAGGAACTGGAAAGGTCCTAACGACTTCAAATATGGCCTGTGGACTGATAGGAGGAAGCTCTATCCTGTTATGTTGAGTCCGGTTATACTGGTCATAATGATCCAAAAGCTTTTCAAAACCATATTCGTACGCTCTTTCGCCGACAAAGGTCATCAGCCAATTAGGAGCGCTAGGCAGGATTCCGGTATCTTGTCGCAAAACGTCTTCCTCAGCCTGTGCAGCGCAGAGCAGATCGAAGCACCTGTTTGCTCTGTAATGAACTGCCACACCGAGTGGACTCCAACCAGTCTTCGTCCAGCAGTCAGGTGAAAACCCGCACTCCAGCATGAACTGCAATCGGTCGTCGCGGTCCAGCGCGATGCAGTGCGTCACAGGATCATCGTGTCGGTAAACTACTGGTCTTCTCAGATTGCCTTGCTCTTCCAGCTGCCGGAAATAGTTGTCATCCTCATTCCGCCATTCTCTCCACTCTTGGTCTCCTTCGAAGACATAGAAATCGTTCCAGAGTAATAGCTGTCTTAGTCGGGCCTTGCTGTGAAAACGAATGGCAGATTCCTCGATTGGAGTCACATCAATCAATTCCCATAGGTCCGTCATACGCACGTGGTAAAGGATCCTCTCCAGTATCTCCACTGGGCATTCTTGAGTAAGATAGCTCCGCTCCATTGCATTTATACTTAGATGGGGAAATTCCACTTTGTGAACAGTATTCCACCGCAGGGCAGAATGGGATCATGGGAATCAACTGAGTAAGGGTGTTCGGCCAATCCTATAACGAGGATATAGTTCGATATGGATATACTCCATTTTGGAAACAGCTTGGCTTTTAAATGCATACGGAGCTTTCACCCAAGAAACCACTTGCATTGCCTTTGGACATATAAAGAGTTGTGAAAAGATCAATATCCATGACAATGTAAGCTTTGTACCCATGACGAGGATAATAGACGCCCCCATTAAACCTACGGCCCTGGAGTAGGTCTTAGGATAATCACTTTGTGCTATGTTATACAGACTTAGCAACAAGCGGTCGCTTATTTCTTATAAAGGCCTACTGGCCTGACAATGCTGCTCTTTGTGTGTAAAATAATAAAGGGACAAACGGTTGGTTCTACCATAACGTCATTGTAGCATTCATTATTTCGCATATTGTAAACTAGACCGTGACAAAAAGCTGTCGTTTGAATCTGATAACCATAAATTCATTGAAGAAACGAAAGGAGAAAAGGAAAACTACAGAGATTAGCAGGAACAAACACATAACCGCAACGTCTTGCAGGGAAAGCAAGGCATAGCGAGAGCACGGGAGCCTAGTTGTAGGATGCAGGTAACATGTTCCAAGGCGTTTGGCACATAGGGCACTTCGCTGGACGAGAGCAATTCAGACATGTCTCAATCCACTGGTTCATACAGTCCTTGTGGAAATTGGTTCCACACTCCTTCTTGCACCAGACCAGCAGCTTGTCACGCTTCAGCCAAGCCCTGATAGAGGCCGATGAATTTTCAATATAGTTTTCGTCTCTATCATTCCCACGACTAATATCTTTGGGCTGTTCTCTATCATCGGTCGAGAGCCCTGGCTCCCACAATGGCAGTAAGCACATTGCACAGTCTCCTTCCACAGATCGACGAGTTACCGAGGAGCGTGGAGAACCCGTGAATCCAGCTTTACCTTGTGCTGGCCTTGTCGCGATGTCTGGATATTGACTGGGAACGCTGATAGCTAGGGAATCGGTTTGAAAGTTATTGTGTGCTGGGGTGGACGATTGTCTTTCTATTCGGCGTTGCAAAATAGCACTTGTAGCTATAATCGCAGGACCAACGGGGCTTGGGAACCCTTTTGACACTCTCAGTCGCGAAAGCCGACCGTGAAGCTCTCTGGTAACTCCAGCTGGCCCCCCAAGCATCTCCAAGAATTCTGCCCTAGGTTCCTGCTCCAAAATTACCCGGTTCAGGAACGCCGTTACCTTAGTCAGAAAGTCGTTTACCTTCTCGCTCCATGTGTCTATTAGATCGGATGCTTGACCCTGATGATCATTTGTGCAAAGAACTAGTGATGCCAAATCCTCAAGGTGTTGATCTATAGAGTGTCCGGCGTGGACTTCGTCAGTGGCCTGGTCAAGGAGAGTACAGGCAGCAGCGCAATCTGAAGCGAGGAGACGCCGATGGCATCGGCGTCTCAGTGATGTGGCGTATCCAGCACACCAGGGCTCAATTGCAGGGTAGAGGCCAATAATATCACCGACATGACGCCTTCTAAGTGGAGCTCTTGATGGTCGGGACATGGTGATATTATTCTCGTTTAAGACAGCGTAAAGTCGACGAGTATTTCTCAGTGTGGTAAGGTTGCTATGAGCGCAAAGTAATGTTCTGGTCCAAGAATGGACGATCAGTAAGATTGCTTGTCATATGGAAGGGGTCTAGAATGCCAACTTACATTAGAGATATACTGGGGAGGGGGCAATCTATATTCACTTCGCCTGCCACAAAAACGCAAGAATAGCATTAGCCACTGCAAGCACCAGGTTCTCATGGCTTAGCATTCACTACTCACTTTGAAAGATTTAAGAAGTCATGATTGGTAGATGACATCAATGTGAAGAGTATCGCATATCTTCTCCGGGCGGCACGAACCTTGAGCTAAAGATTCGGGAGATATTATCATTGCCTTTGTCTGTTCCAGATTGTGCACTGTTGATAGCCAATTCACTAGTCATAAATAATCTAAACTTGGTCACAAAGAGGTATGAGGGGTTTCTCATTCGCTTCAGGGTTTGTGCTCATACACCTGTAGCAAGTAGTGATAAGCTTACTCACACACAAAGCCAGAAATAGGAACCAACCCAGATCCCATGGTGGTTTCTGTCACAATACTGTCACTTTCAGGCAGCCCTAACTTTAAAGCTAAATCCCTATTGTAGAGGGATACCCTTCCTGTGAAATGCATATCACGTTATATGTTTCCCTCTCCTATTCATCAGCTCGCCCTGCCTAAACGAACCCGTATATCGATACAGCGATATATCCATAATAAGGGCATTATGCTACTTTTAGAAATACGGACCGCCTGACCAAATGTTGGTAGCGTCACTGACTGTTGGACCACTCCACCTTAGGGTCCATTCCACATTTTTCTTTTCGCAGTTGTCTTTCTCAGGCTATAGTTGTTTATGATCAAGTGGGATCCAAGGCAGGATTAATAGAATTATCTATATGACATGGAAATGACAGACATGATGTATGAACGACCATAATGAGAGGTCTGGCCCGAGCCAGCAGCATTAATGAAAACAATCAAATAGGGATCGGAAGAGTTTGAAGACACAAGGATTCAAAATAGGCCTGCTGATGAGCAATGCACTTTTGGGCTTCTGGACTACCTTACTCGTCGCAGTCCTCTCCAGCGCCGGCATCAGCACCAACGCCAGTATTGGCGCCGACATTTCCACCGACATTTCCACCCAGGCTGGCGCCCAGACTTCCGCCGAGGTTGGCGCCGACGCCTGCGCCAGCATTACCACCAAGACCAGCAGATCCACCAAGAATACCACCGACATTGGTTCCAGCGTTGGCTCCAGCATTGCCTCCCAGGTTGCCACCAACATTGGCACCAACGCCTGCATCAGCATTGCCGCCGACGCCCGCATCAGCTCCAACACCTGCACCAGCATTACCGCCAAGACCAGCAATTCCACCAAGGATGCCTCCAACATTGGCTCCAGTATTACCTCCCAGATTGGCACCAGCGTCAGCTCCAACACCTGCATTTCCACCAAGGTTGCCTCCAAGGTTTCCACTGGCATTTGCTCCTCCACCAACGTCAGCACCAGCATTACCACTAACACCACCTCCAACATTGCCTCCAACATCACCACCAACGTTGGCACTACCAGAGATATCCCCAGTTCCACTAGTGCCAACATCACCACCGAGATTGGCACCACCGGAGACATCTCCACCAGCATCAGCTCCAGCGGTGCCACTAGCACCAGCATCACCACCAATATTAGCACTTCCAGAGGCATCCCCTCCAACACTGCCTCCAACATCACCACCGACGTTGGCACCACCGGAGACATCTCCGCCAGCGCTGAGATCACCACCGGCATTGACGCCACCGCTAAGATCTCCACTTCCACTGGCACCAACGTCAGCTCCAGCGTTGCCACTAGCATCAGCATCACCACCGACATTGGCACTACCGGAGGCATCCCCACTAACATCACCACTAACGTTGGCACCACCAGAGACATCTCCGCCAGCGCTGAGATTACCACTTCCACTTACTCCAGCATCAGCTCCAGCATCACCACTGGCGCCGACAACACCGCCAGCGTTGACACCTCCTCCAAGGGTGGCATTACCAGAAACATCACCACCAATAGTAGCTGCTCCTCCAACGTTGGCGTCACCGCTGATATCTCCACTGCCAGATGCACCCAAGTTGGCCCCAGCATCACCGCTTGCACCAGTGTTTGCGCTGCCGCTGACATCTCCTCCAGCACTGGTTTCTCCACTAACATCTCCACTGCCTGTGGCACTGACGCCAGCTCCAGCATCACCACTGGCATCTCCTCCAACCTCAGCACTTCCGCTGGCGTCTCCACTGCCGCTGCCACCAACATCAGCTCCGGCATCACCGCTAGTACCAACGTTGGCACCTCCACTGATATCTCCGCTGCCGCTGGCACCAACATCTGCGCCAGCGTCACCAGTAGCACCAGCATTCGCGCCTCCACTGACACCCGCACCGGCATTGGCACCACCGCCAACGTTAGCGCCAACACTACCACCACCACTGACGCTTCCGCTGACACCACCGCTGACACTGGCGCCAGCAGAGGCACTGGGGTTGGTTCCGAAGCTGACACTCACGCCAACACCGTGGCCGTTCTCACATTTCTCACAGACGCTGGTAGTCACACTAACAGCACCGCTGCTAGTAGCACTGCCAGAAGCCTCACAAGCCTCACAAGAGGTAGTAGAAGTGGCCGAGCCGTGGTGGCCGAGCCATTCAATGAGAGGCAGGAAGGTACGAGACTGCACCCCAGCACGAGCTCTGGGTGGGTTGGAAAGGGGAGTACCGATTCTACCGGGGACGTTCGGCAAGGTACCATTGTGAGGTGTCACAGACACCGGGACCGCCAGGGTCGAGGTTGCCCCAAGGGCGAGGGTATAAAGAGCGTAACGCATGTCGGGAATTAACAAAGATAGAAAAGATAAACGAAAGATGAATGACTTTTTTTATCGCTTTTTGAGTGAAGGAACAAGGAAAGAATGTTGTGGATGCTCGCTGGATGAGGGGGCAATGGGAGTGGATTGAAGGCCTTTATATAGACGTGAGTTCTCCCTTTTTGTGCTGTTGATGTCGCTATTCGGACTCGAATGGAACCATGTTTCCGTCTTGAGCTAACGATGAAACCATTCTATCCATGGCATGGTCATGATTATCTGTAGATCCACGTTTCAAGAAAGGGCGGCATATAGAAACTCAACCCTAGTCTGGAAATGCGCTTGACTAGATCGGAATGGTAAGTCGGACTTTTGGGTACTCGGTTCATGCTGCTAGAACGGTATTACCAGTTGTTCTCAAGTGACCTTCTGGATCATTTGCTTATGTTTGCGCCTTCCATCCCTACATAGAATTCTAATAATTTTTCTTGATGCTCACGACATTCAGTAAATGAGCTGGAGAACAACAGTTTCCCTGTGTTGACTTCCCCAATAACATCTCCTAACCGGATAAATGCACCGATTCAGCACACACCAGTAACCCACTCCCATCCCGATGCACACACGGGAAAGCCCCTGGCCCCTAGGGTTCGGACTTGGTGTTAGTGCAAGGTCCCTCCAAACCCTCCCATGAATCATGGCAATCAACCATCGAGCTGAGGTATATTTAGAAACCGTGTGTGCATGAATCAAGCTACAAGCGCAAATAGAGTTCTTAATGTGGGGAAATATGGCAACAGCAGAACAATAGAGAGAACGCATCTTCAATCTGAAACGGTCGGGGAGAATCTTCGCTTTTCTTGTTCTAGACCCTAGAGTGAACCGCGCGGTGATTTTACCCTAATTGGGTAAGCCGGGATGACCGGCTAGTTTTCGGGGCGAACACTCGGCATCAAACTCAATTATGAGAACTTCCATCCAGCTTCCGATATCGCCGAGCGACTAGTCTAGACCTGTTTATCACGCTAAATGGATCTGCCTTTTCTGATTTACAAGCTATGGAATATGTACAGTATGCATATCGAAGAGTTGAGATGCAGTAAAGAGGTAGAGCTTACTCTACGACACGTTCCTTGACATCAGTATAATGTTCCTTCTAAAGCTGTAGCTTGAGCGCCGAAAAGCCAATGATACTGTGAGAACCGTATTTTGGGGGAAGGAATACGCATGATTGAAACAGGCTAGCCCATGCTGAGACCATTTAATGGGGCTTTGACCTCTAATGGGTATAGCTAGAAAGGTCCTCCTTTTTTTCTTCCCCTCCGCTCAACCCTGTTGGGGACTCAAAAGTCGAAACAATTCTAAAGGATCCACCACAGACGCTAGGGCCGATCTGGAGCAGGGACGAACGTAGTAATCAGTTTTCATCGCCAACAGGAGGGCGTTCGTCGAACCCTCGGGAAGTGGATCAACCGTAAAATAGCCGAACCCCTGGATCGATGCCGAGCCCTAATTTACCTGAACCATCCCCAGGAGTTTCTGATCCCGCATTCCACAAATAGGGTGATGATCTCCCAGTGGTATAAAGCAGGTTGTTCCCATTTATAGGACAAGCCTTCTGCAGTGGAGGTTGTGGTTGGTTACTCGATCTCGGTGGTTCGTGATGGAGCTCATAGTAGAAGTCCCACTCAATAGGGTTCGGGCTAGGGGAATAACCATCGAGAACCGAAGTTGACCCGGGTCCAGTGTTTGATATAGGATCGGGTTCTATTTCTGTACTAGGATATCACGAAACTTTTAAAATGCATTTGAGATAGGAACATGGTAATTATGGCATAATATCCTTGTGCTCTGAGGTTATGTAGGATACGGAAGATTTGCCCTCGTCGAAGTAGGGGAAACTGTTCCCCTCCCTGTCCTACAACCCGCGGTGACTTGTAGTTTCCAAAATTATATAAACATACGACAATGCTCAGTGGTGCCACTATCGATACCATTTTAAATGCGATCAATTTGCTGGCGTCTGTATCCTACCGGTCGGAACCACACGATACCTGTGCAGCCTTTAGTGCAGTTTCTGCTGCCGCTAATGGGTCTCAATCAGATATTACACTACGATGATCGGTAGCATCTCGAAACAGTGATGGTCATGGGTACCCTCCGCTTACATCCTGAGTACTTGTAGTTCCTAGAGCTCCTGCGGGATACTCAATACCTGGGAGATGTCTCAAACATTCTATCTGTTCTAGCCCCCGATTTTGCCACTACAGTCAGTGTATCTAACGACTCCATATCAATAGCGCCACATTCCCAGAAGAACCGAGGAATGATAGTGTACAAAGCAGCCATGGATCCTGTGTTTAGATACTCCGCTGAACAAGGAGACCTACACACAAGGCACCACACAATAAATCCCGGGATACATCGAAGAAAACCGGTCAGAAATTTTGTTCGGCAATTGGCCTATCACACCAAATAAGGAGCTCGTTTCAACCATCCTTAAAATAGAAAAGTGTTCGCTGTTAATCCATGGGCTTGCTTTGAAATCAAGGCATGAGAGACTGACAATCCACGAGACCTAGTATCGCGAGCCGTGTGTCGTAGAAAATTCTATTTCCTGCTCATCAATGACGATCATACACCCTTATTAGCAAGGAAAGCCAAGCATGAAGCAATGGTCCGAAGGATGCAGCCATGTCAAATGGGGGTTTTGCTCTGGGTTTCTCCGAGATCCTTCCACCTATGGCGTTTGCGGATATGCTTTGTCCTCAAGAGCGATCCCTCAAATATAATTTCTCAATAAATGGAGTAAGCTGTCATACTTAGGTTCGCCTGATGGGCTACTTGTTAGTTACAGTCGATATTGTAAACAGCTCCAGTTGGAGGGTACACAGCATAGTGTGAGAATATCCTTGTAGGTTCTACTCATTTGAGTACCAGCGAATAGTACGTTGATGTTCTGTCTATGATTCTCTGAAATTGTCATACAATCGACTGTATAGCTGCGTATAAACAAGTAACCTGAGAACATCGAGTGTCCCAAATATGTCCTTCATACATTTTCAACAATCCCGATAGACAATCGCACAATTACGTTGCAATGAATATCGTCTATAAGGAAGCGTATACCTGCTACCAATGCAAGCGTGATCCATCTCGTTTGCTAGCATTGTAGTCCTCTCAAAGATATCATTAACCACAAGGAACACATAATTCAACAAGCCAGAATGAAGCAGCTAGAGCTAATTATATATAAAGAACGTTATTTCATTTGTACTTGTTCCCAGGGCGGTAAATATATATATATTCTAGTACAAGGAGTTTGGGCCGCGCCTTGAATGGCCAAGTTCGCAACTCAACATCAGGGCTAATCTTAGTCCAATTGGGGGGTCTGCTAGATTCTAAACTCCATAGTCCGCTGTTGGGGTTACTCAATAGCGGAATTTACGTTTTGTCGGAGAACTTCGTATATGCTTTGAGATCGTCGCCAGTGTCTGATTCTGATTTATTCTTAGCCTCGCCAGATGATCCAGCTCGTATTGAATTAGACGACTTGAATCTTTGTTACTATTAACCCCTCTTCTCCTGGTTTGGCTCCCTGGCATCCTTTTCAAATGCTTACTTTCCTCCACTTTCACCTCTGGATCGGTGTCATCCAATGGCATTTATTCCATCGATGGGATCTCCACCTCCAGATAGCGCCATTTTCTGTCGTCGAAAATGAAACCCAATCGTCAAAAGAAAGCAGATTCATCCTTTTCATTGCAGGAAGCATTGAACGAATTCTACAACGCTAGTAATCAAAGATGAAAAGACGCTACGGCAAGGGCGCACGAGGTGTTCCAACTCGCCGACAAGGCCAATAGCAAGCAACCCACTTTCTTAGAGAAACCAGGGACCTGTCTCCATTCGATGGAATATTTCGCTGCCTTCTCGACGTTGGCGTTACATCCTCGGCGAAGAAGCCCTCGCCTTTAGTTTGGGGATGTTTGAAGTACTTGTTGGTAGTGAGTATAAAAGCTTGTTTGCTCTGGGTGATTCTTAGCTGATTTAAGCCAGGCTGCTCTTAGATCACCATGTTACCTACAAAAGATGGCGGAAATGTTTTACAATATAGGAGATTTTGGTGACATGGAGATACGGCAATACTCGCCCTCCCTTTTTACCACCCCTTGTGTTCATCAAAAGAATCCTTCCCTCTACGTGGGGGCAGTACTATGCTGTGCACGCGCAATGCAAGCGATCATTAGGAAGCGTGAGAGCCTGCGCCATTTTATACCAGACATCATGCTCAAGCCCTTTGAATTTAGTTACGATGTTTCGTTGTCTAAATTTCAACAACATCGACAAGAATTCCTCGCAGAGGCAAAGAACACTAGGTTTATGCAGTAGTGTGAACCTCTACTTCGCGAAGTGAATGAGGTGTCTCAAGAGCAGCGTAGCTCCTCTTTCAATTTCGGGCTAGACAGAGACAGGGCAGTGATAACGATGGAAGAGAAATTGGTAGCACCCATGTGGTGATCTTGGTGCTTTTGGGTGCGATCGATACCAACTTTATTGACTGTGTTTTCACAACAGATATTTAGTGAAGTTGACCAGAGAGCCCACTTGAGGAGGCCTGTTGTTGCACTTGGAAATTTGAAGATGCGAGGTGTGCTCCATGCAATATACAGCCATCGGGGTATGATGCAATACATTATAAATATTATAATAGTGCTAGAATTGTAGAATCTCCCGGTATTCTGGAGGAATCCGGACGCAGCAACTCTCTATATTCCATAGCGACTACCACAGGCAATTCCATCAATTTACTTTGATGCACAAGTGGCTGCCCTTGTGAGTTAACCATGAGTACCACTGGAACAGCAGCCCTGCCTCACGTATCTCGCATTTGATCCACGTACCACCATAGGTAATAGAATATAAAGAAAGCCCGAGGCAGGGACCATCGTCACCGGGCTACAAACAGGCTATCCCTAGTTCATCCACTCTAAGTGTTGTCCAGCTCAATAAATATCCTTTCAAGTCATCGGTTGTCAAATGCCTGTCTTTGGGAGTCTCTCTTTCAAAAAGACCATTATCCGAATCGACATCGGAATCGTCTTGAGAGCACTTGAAATTAACACTTGTTTCACTGAACTCAAATTCCCGACCGAGTTTCGGCTCTTCTTAATAAGTTCGTTAGACACTGCAACACATTGGCGGATACAATAAAGGCGGAAAGCTTACCCTGTATATTGTGATTGAGACCTGTCTCCACAGCCCCGGCTTTAACGTCATCAGATGTCAATGACTCGCGAGTTTCGTTTGCCATATTGCTAACCCTAATCATTTATATGCCATGGCGGTGGCTCTTTCAGTGTAAGCCATCGTGAAGTATGGATGGGAGCGCCAACACGATTGTCGCATTAGACGCTCGTTCGTCCTATATATAGAGACCGGTTTCTTCTAATGTGAGTTGTCTTGAGATACGTGCTTTCCCGGCTCCTTAACTTCAAGAGGGAGGTTTCGTTTGTCGAAAGGGACTGTATGATATGTTATTGTTCCTCGAGCACACACAATACATCCATAAGGACCAGAATGAAAATGTTACGATTATGACCAAGTTGAACTCTAGTATAGTCACAAAGCGCAACCTTATTGCCTACAAGATCTTGTATATACCTTAGACGGGTTGGCATTCAGGCTCGACATAATCTTTCTCTAGATCACTCAGAGCCCGGGGACCTCGGAGGAATCAATGTACTAATTTTTTGCTGGGAAGATCTGGCTTTGCATGCGGGGTAAAAGCGATTACCCTTCCTTTTCTAACTGCCCGCAGTATTGGAGAGACGGCGGATCGTATCGGGAGGCTAGTTTCATCCATAGTCTAAATGAACTCTTGGCTGCCGATGAGCGTGGACGAATTTTTCGGCCCAAAAACGCAAATAATTGCTGCGATTGTATATGTTGCAGATTGACTGATAAGGTGCTGTCTAATGCTATGCAACCCTTGTCGGATTGCTCTGTTGTTAATAAAAGTCAAGCGAAATTGTTAGAGTCCGGGATTGATAACCCATTAGGGTTGTTCGATGCTGTATGTCTCGGCCGGATTGAATGGACGGCAGGTCTTCCGATCTACCGCCGACGTACCCCATAATCCTTTACAATGTCGACTTGAACACCTTTATCGAAGCAATTATAACCCCACAACTAAGATCTGGACTCTTTTTGTCGGTGAGCTACCCCCTCATACTGTTTCCCCTCACCCCTCACTATAGGAATTATTTCCTTTCCGTCGTGGGTCTCATCTTATTTCCGTCTCCTTGCCTCATACGAGTAGTTCTGTTCGAATGCGATGCACCTGCTCTTTTCAATAGCTGCTGTTTTCTTTCTTTCTTCATTTCTTCTTGAACTATTTTCTCCCTGTGCATTCCTCAGTTACTGGAATTGAGTCTCTGAGTACCTAATACGTCCACAATGGCGACTACAGTGGGAAAGGTATACTCAAAGCCATTTCTGATCTTCTCTCGCAAAATTTACTGACGATGAATAGACCATCACCTGCAAGGTAGGAATTGATGCGCCACGTGCTGAACAAGGAGCAATTATTGATGGTTAAGCAGGCTGCAATTGCCTGGGCAGCAGCGGAACCCCTTTCAGTCGAGAATGTCGAAGTCGCACCACCAAAAGCTCATGAAGTCCGCATCAAGATCCTGCACACTGGAGTTTGCCATACTGGTGAGTTCAGATTGCTTGGAAGTCCTCAATTCATGTCTAACAGCCTCGCCTACAGATGCCTACACGCTTTCCGGCAAGGATCCCGAGGGCGCTTTCCCGGTGATTCTGGGCCACGAGGGTGCCGGTATTGTTGAATCGGTTGGTGAAGGTGTTACCAACGTCAAAGTCGGCGACTATGTGATCGCTCTCTAGTATGTGACTCTACTCGAAAAATACTTTAACAAGCTACTAACGAGGTGGGCAGTACACCGGAGTGCGGAGAATGCAAATTTTGCCGGTCCGGGAAGACGAATCTGTGCGGTAAGATCCGGGCCACGCAAGGCCGCGGCGTCATGCCCGATGGCACGACCCGTTTCAAAGCCCGCGGAAAAGATCTCCTCCATTTTATGGGCTGCTCGACCTTTTCCGAATACACTGTTGTCGCCGATATTTCAGTTGTAGCGGTCACTCCTTCCTGTCCGACGGACCGTTCTTGTCTTCTCGGGTGCGGTATTACGACCGGTTACGGTGCTGCGACGGTTACTGCTAATATTACGGAGGGATCTAATGTCGCAGTTTTTGGAGCTGGCTGTGTCGGTCTATCGATTGTGCAGGGCGCGGTGAAGAAGAAGGCCGGAAAGATTATTGTGGTTGATATTAATGATGGAAAGGAAGCATGGGCTTACAAGTTCGGAGCGACACATTTCCTCAACCCGGCTCGACTGAGGAAGACCGTTCAGGATGAGCTTATTGACATGACTGATGGTGGATGTGACTACACTTTCGACTGCACGGGAAATGTTAGTGTCATGCGCGCTGCTCTTGAAGCTTGTCACAAGGGCTGGGGTGAGAGCATCGTCATCGGCGTTGCTGCTGCTGGTCAAGAGATCACAACCAGGCGTAAGTGATATCCTCTCTGAAAATTTCCATAATGACGGATGTGTACTGACCTTTGGACAGCTTTCCAACTAGTTACTGGTCGTGTATGGAGGGGATGTGCTTTTGGAGGCGTCAAGGGTCGTTCCCAGCTTCCGGGTCTGGTGGAGGATTATCTGAACGGTGACTTGAAAATTGACGAATTTATCACGCACCGTGAGACCTTGGCCAATATCAATACCGCTTTTGAGCAGATGAAGCAAGGGGATTGCATCCGATGCGTTGTTGATATGGTGGTATCGTGAGGAAACGGAGTCAATTATGGGGTTATGAATTGTACATATACAGAAATGACTGAAACGGATGAATTTCAACTTGATATTGCATTTTAACTCACCATGTGCTGGTCGCTACAAGTATCTCAAAATGTAATTCAGCAGTATAATGCTGTTGAATTTTGCAAAAAAGGTATAGTATACCTTGTAACATTAGACAAAGTATGAATAGATCGCTTGGGGCTAACTCGTACACCCGGAGATAAGTGCAGACAGAGATAACTGCCGATAGCACGCAATCGAAGAAAATCTCGGAAGGACATCCGTACTGCGGAGTGAAAATGGTCGTAGTCCGGGCACGGGACCGGAAAGCACAACCGGATTGAGTATAGAAACCCCCGGACCGTTTCGGACACGGACCGTCTAGGGATGTGCGAATCGCAACGTGGAGACAGCAGGTAGAAAACCCCTCGATAAATCGCCAATTAATTTTTTTTTGTTCTATCTCCTCATGAGGGGATGCGTAGTACAAACTATGGCGCGATAATCGCTTTATAGCTTTATAAATGTCCGAACCATGTAGCAAACTGACATAGCTATTCTAGAAAATTCAAAAAACGCAATACATATAATCAATCGCAACGCTGTTTACTATACATCCAGCTAGATTTTCCCTTTTGAACAGCAATCTCAAAAATCAACATGCCTGTCTCCCTCCACCCCCTCGTTGACAACGGTATCACCAAAGGTGACGCCAATTTTCCCGGTGGAAACCTCTACTGTCTCTGCCCTCAGAACAAAGTCACAGTCGCCATCAAGGGCAACGTCGCCCACAACCACGCCTGCGGATGTTCTAAGTGCTGGAAGCCCGCCGGTGCTCTCTTCTCCGTCGTTGGTGTAGTCCCCAAGGAGAACCTCTCCGTGGCTGCCAACGCAGACAAGCTCGAGATTCTCGACAAGGCAGCCGCCATTCAGCGCTACGCCTGCAAGGAATGCGGCACTCATTTGTTCGGCCGCATTGAGATTGACCACCCCTTCAAGGGACTGGACTTTGTCCACGCCGAGCTTTCCGATAAGAAGGGATGGCAGGAGCCGCAGTTCGCTGGTTTCGTGTCCTCTATCATTGAGCAGGGCTTCCACCCTAACGGAATGGACGAAGTTCGCTCTAAGTTCCAGTCGCTCGGCTTGCAGACGTACGATACCTTGTCCCCGCCTCTGATGGATCTTATTGCTACTTACACCGGCAAGAAGAATGGGAAGCTGTCTGCTAACCTGTGATGCGGCTCGCTGGTTCGACTGCGACAGTGTGGAAATATGGTGTGGTAGGGCGGAGTGATTGTGTTTTTGATTCATTTTGGTGCTTCCCCGAGGGGTTCTATGTATAAATTTGGGTTGCATGAGGGGAGCGAGTGGGTGTTGTTTGCCGGGTGAAGGCGGGTTTCGTTGTACATTGGTGGCCTGGTGGGTGGGAGTTAGATTATGATTATTATGGTGAATTACCAAATCTTTTATGATTCAGGCCCTGTTCAATTAATCGTAGTTTGTATTCATAAGTCTTGCCCTGGTTGGTCACCCATTACCCTGGTGACATTTAGGGTTACTCAACACATGACCAGGGCATGCCCTCCCTTCAACTGTATCAGAGAAGCACGGGTTTACATACTCGACACGCTCTTCCTAGGCTTCAACACAAGAAGAAGCTTAAACGCCTTCACACTGTTAGAGTTCGAAGATAACGCAGGAATCCTGACTAGCTCTACACTGTCGATAGATGTCTGGATAGGATCGCCCTAGATATCTCTCATGCTCTTCTGTGCGATGCTAACTGCAGCCAGTTTTGTTGAATCGACTATCTTGGCTCTGCATCCACTGGTAATCCAAAATGCCCTAATTGGCTAAATTACCATAATCCTCCTAGAGCGTCCCTTCTTTTCTTTGGACAGTCCTCTCATACTCTTGAATATCGCATTCCACTAGCCCCATCGCGCCTTTCGCATCATGAATCAGTCGCGTAGACTACTGATTCATGGCTTCAATCTCACATGGAATCATCGCCGTTTTGTGTTTCTGTATCCTCCATTGACATAGCATAGCTTAATCGCTCCGCCTGAAAGGCGTCTCCATCGAAGCCGTCCGGCCAGCCATGCTTAATATAAAGCTCTCTCAAAGGAAGCTCATCACCGTCCCATTCCCGTCCACTGTTCTCCCCACCGCCAGGCAATATGTCTAATGAACGGTACCAGCGGATGATATCTCTCAACACATCACCAGCAGGGCGACTAGGTACATGCTCAAAGCTGTTCTCGTTGACACTTCTCTCACCAGACTCATAATCCTCATCAACCGCGCGGTCTGCATTTCCTCGTATCGCAGGATCCGTTGTATCCCAACTCTCCTGATCGATGATCCAAATCCGATGCCTCCGCGCATCATAAAGAATCACACTTTGATGGTTCCCTAGCATTGAGAGTGCGGTCACCCACGGTCGCATATATGGCCCATCTTCATCCTCATAGTCATCATCACTCGGGCCAATATAGAACGGATCGCGTCCTTGCTCTATATCTTCTGGTAGGCGGAAATCTGCGAAGGTGCCCCCTTGAAAGAAATCCGTTTGGCCAGCAACGGAGATATCGATGTATGGTAAGATCTTGTAGAGGTATGTGATTGATGAATCCAGGCCTAGTTTCTCATATAACTCGCGAACATTGTCGATATTGTGGGGGCCTTTGATGATTCCAGCGGGGTTGAGGAAGCGCATGTTTGCCAGTGTTTGGTAGATTTCTAGCATGAGGTCAGCGACCTCGTGCAGGTTGGCTTTCTGTGTTGGTGTGAGTTGTTGGTCCATTGTGCTTGGGGGCTCTGTTGGACTTCGCTATTAGGGCTTTGGGTTAATGGTAGTATACTAAGGGGTTGAGTGGATATTTAAGAAGTACCTACCAGGCATCACCAGCCCCATCTCGTATTCTGCACTGTTGATGCCTTGGATCCACTTGACATCCAGCGAATAAATGCTTGAGCTTGAATTGTGGGGCTGAAGATACGCTATCATTGGGGCTGTGCTATAGATCGTCAAACGTGTATCTGTCTCGAGAATGACTCCCTACGTGTCAAGCCGTTGCAAGCTTTGGAGCGCTGGAGCTCACATGTTCCAAGCTAGTGCTTCACACACTTCCTACCATGAGAAGCTGTAGCACAGGAGCCATGGAGAATCAGTTCTCTCCCACAAGCGAGCTTGAGCGATACAGACCACTAAATTCGATCCCAGTTACAGCTGTAATGCCGGCATCTACAGGAAGTAGGACTCCGGTAACCCATAGAGATAGATTACTGGCAAGAAGTTTGACAGCTTTGCCCACATCCCATCCATTCCCCTCGGTTTTCAAGAGGCTACGAGCCTTTCGTCCATTGCGCTCAGTATCACTCAGTGGTGGGGCTGGTGTTTACGATAACCACCATATAGAACGCTGTTTATTTCGCCGAGGTATCTGAACAACTTGTTCGGCAATACTCATGATAAATGGTGAGAGCTTCATAACGCCAGAGAACCCAGGATGAGTGACTCGCTAGCCACTTCTTTGTGTCTCTGGATGCCTGCTCAATCAAGGCACAAAATCCTTTTTCAGGTGGATGTCGAATGAGCACTGAAGAAGAGACGGACGGCGTTCAGCTCAAACAACCTATAGGGAATCTACTATCAATACATCTTGCATCCCCCGGCGATTCAACATCAGAGGTCACTGCTTTCATTCAGACCACCTATACCTCCAAAAGAAAGCCTCTACTGCTGATCGGGATCCGCATCGGCAAAGGTAGTGCCAGCCACAATCTCATCGTACCACACCTGGCGAGTCCCCTGAGATCCCTTCATACCACCATCATCATACCAGCCATTCGCATAAAGCCCAACCCTGAACTGGAAAGCCCGACCATCATCAACAGTAGTATCGATATTGTACTTCTCAAGCACCTTCTTCCCATCAAACCACATCTTATAGTACCCCGTCCCGTCCGCCCTCCACTTAGCCTGAATAATAATCTTATGCCACACGCCCGCACTCACAGTAGCCAAATTGCTAAAGGTAGTGGTCTTCTGCGCGCACACACTACCCGTCTTCACTCGCGTAAAGAGCTGGTCACCGATCAGCCACACCATGCTTGACGGCATGTAATCGTCGCAGCCGGTATCACCGAAATCAGCGATGAACTGTGCGATATTGTACGACTGTGCGGGTGAGAACTGCCAGGACTCTTGTAGACGGAGGGTGAAGCCGTAGAAGCCTTCATCGCCGAGTTTGTACATATCGTTATGGACAACTTCCGAATGGTAGCGGCCGCTGTAGCTCGAATCGTAGACCTGTGTCATCTTTAGGGCGGTGGAACCTCCGTAGACTACATTTGTGACTTGTTGCACTGTGCCCTTGTGCTCTTGGTTGATGGAGCTCCAGCCTGAGGTGGTGCCTGTGTTCTTGAAGGTTTGGGTGGCGTGTATTGTGATGCTTAGGCTGAGTAGTATAGCTGCTGCTAGCGATTGAAAACGCATCTTGAATAGCAAAAGGAGGGTCGTCTTGGTCTTAATCTGTGTCCTGGGCACACAAGTGGGGCTTTCTGGGGTTTTTGTATTCTGAAGTCACATCGTATGTTCACACAACAATAACAGAAAGGTGGCACCGAGCTACCTTCGAAATCAGGTTATTGCTCGTATTGGAGGTGGGGATTTGTGCAGCCAAGCTATTCTTTAACCACTGCTGGGTTGCATCCGCTCGGCTGGAATTACCTGGGCTGCGGCAAGGTGGAGTCAATATATCAGCCACTATCCGGAGACTAAGGAGTAATGCAAGTGACTGGCTCGGTTTCACTCTCAGGCGGCATAACTGATTTCATTATTGGTCACATTCCGCAAGGGATATTACAGATAAATAGATGGCCAGCTGCCGTTTAAGGGAAATGGTCCAAAGCTCCCGGAGTCACGGATATGACTACATTATAAACAAGGCTACCCTGCCACCACGTGTCGGGTATATATGGGCCACGTTGTCCAACTTGTCACTTTATGTTGAATGGTATACAAACGAGATATAGCAAGACAACCTGCGATGGAAATATACTATAGGTGTTACGAGCACAGCTTGGAACAATTACTTGTCCTCCGGAAACTCGGCGGAATATGACATGTTATTGACACAATTTAAACATTGTTAGGCAGTTCTGCACCACTGACAGCATCGATCAACGTATACTGCAGCTCTAGGGCCATCACAAGCGTGCATGAGGGGGCCCCGCTGTGGCAGAGTCCTGCTTGATCATATCACTGAGCTTGTAGGCCATAGCCCCAATAGGTGCAGTGGGATGCCCACTGATTTGCTCCGGGAACACACTGGCATCCATCACCCGCAGGCGTTTGACACCATGTACTCGGCACTGTACATCGACCACGCTGTTCTCCGGAGAGGTCCCCATCCGTGCGCTGCCGACGGGGTGGTACAGTGTAAAGGCCTTTTCATCCATCCAGCGAAGAAGTTGGTCATCTGTGATGCGATCAATGTCGCTGCTGGAGTATGGCCACCAGTATGACCAGGGGTCGTCATTAACTGGCACGCGCTCGAGATATTTCTGAAACACAGGGCTGCGCATGATCCGGAGGCAGACGCGCACCCCTGCCAAGAGAACAGCGCGGTCATTACCCTCTTCGTCACTGAAGTACTTGGGATCAATTATGGCTGTTAGCAAAGGTGGAGTGTCAGTTTCCTTTCTATTTCTATTTCGGAGGAAGGGAGTTATGCTTACGATGGTCAAAGGGGTCCCTGCTCTTAAGGGTGATTGTTCCCTTGCTTTGCGGACGCAGACTGATCGGGGCGAGGGTGAATACACTGGCTCCATCCATGGGTGGCTCTTCACCATGATGGATGAACCCGGTTGGTGCGCCAATGATCTCCACATCTGGCCCAATTGAACCCGAGGTATAATCCTTCGGGGGGTTGCGCTCCGACGACGATCCTGGGAACGGGTGGTGCTCCCATGATCGAATGAATGCTGCTGTTTCGCCCACATTGTTGGTCAGGGGACCTCCTCCCAGAAGCATCCATCGAGCCAAGGACGGGAAAGCCCTCAGAGGGCTGCCAAGATAGTCGAGGGTGGTGCCCGCCTTCGCCTTGCACATCACGGTAGTTGTCACCAAGTGATCTTTGAGGTTTTTCCCTACGGCATCGTTGGCACGGACAACGGGGATACCATGCTTTTCCAGTTCATCCCTAGGGCCAATACCACTCAAAAGCAACAGCTGCGGCGTGTTAACCGCCCCGCCGCTGAGGATAACCTCTCTGCGTGCATGGACTTCAAAGAGCTCTCCTTCTCGCTGCTTCTGAAACTCCGCTCCCATTGCAGTCGGCTCATCACCACTGAGCCGGTCAAAAAGAAGCTTGGTAACATGAGCATGGCATGCGATGAAGAGGTTCGGCCGCTTCCTGACTTCCGGTGTCAAGTATGCCGTCGCCAAGGACGATCGCTGTCCGTTGGAATCAATGAAGGTCTGGAATCGAGTCGCACCCAGAGTCCCCCCCGGCGTGTTGATATCCTCGACTGCTGGGATTCCGACATCGTAGCAGGCAGGTAAAAACCCCTTTTCGCCTATCTCAGTGAGCCACGAATACCCGGTCTGCCACTCGCCCGCATTGCCCCGATGCTGCAGGTCAATGCGTGGACGGTTTGGATTTGGAGTAAAGCGCTCCATACGCTTGAAATATGGCGCCAGGTCATCATAGCTCCAGCCCTGGCATCCATAATGAGACGCCCACTCATCAAAGTCGGACTTTGAGCAATGATGGTACATCATCGCGTTAATCGATGTGCTACCACCGATCAAGCGACCTCGAGGCCAGTACAGACGACGCGACGCAAGGCCAGGCTGCTCAACGGTATAATAATTCCAGTCATGTTCGGTGTGGAGGAGCTTTCCGAAACCCAAGGGCATTTTGCTCTCCGTGACGCCGGTATTATCTCCACCAGCTTCAAGCAGGAGGACCGAGACATTCGGGTCTTCGGAGAGCTTGCTGGCCAACACGGAGCCAGCCGCGCCCGCTCCAATGATCACTGGGCCACAGGTTAGTGTTGAGCAATTTTTCTCTCTCTTCTCAGCTTACCGTAGTCATATCCCTTCAACAAGCGCTGGGCGGAGGAGTATGTGGCAGGCGGTCCTACCTGTGCTTGCGGTGTCGCATAATGCAGTGGATTCGAGAGCGGGTTACGATTTTTTCGACTCATTTTGAAGCGCTGCAGACCAAATCAACACGCGTCGGGGGCACCGATATTTATTGGCCTTCTCAACATGATCAGCATTGAGCGGGGAATAGACCCCACATGGTCAACGTCTGGCCCGAGGCATCAGGCTGTGCAAAAGATGTCAGCTCGGACAATTCTGTTAGAGATGTGGTCTGTGCCTCAGAGAATAGACATTTTGTGGGGCCAATACGGCATATCAGAAATCACCACGATTCCTTCTCTACCGCGGGTCCGCGGTTCCGCTGGACGAGAGTTCGCGATGCGCACGCCAATGCAAGCAGAAACCGAGGCTATTTAAACAAAATATTACGAGGCTTGTCTGTACGTGAAGCGGCTTCATCTTATGTTGGGATTCCATTACGCCGAACCAAATTAATGCATCATTATGATCGGCCATGTGTTTTGATTATCTGACCATTTTATGCCCTGCTAAGGTGATTATATGTTGTTCCTATTGGCAGAGTGGCTTAGACTGGAGACTCCTGGGGTGTGACACTAACGCATAGTGTCATACTAGCTTGTTTTTCAACTAACAGTGCAAGATATATAATCGTGTCCGTGTTCACGTTTCGCAACCCGGAGCTCTTGACTCAGCTATCTCCAGTGGACTTGTCCCTGTGAAGGAATCCTTGCCTAGTAGGCATACATTTCATGTTACCTGCCCTTTTACCGGTAATAATTGGTTCTTCATGGGCCTACAGACTTTCTGCGCCTGGATCGGCGGCCTTACAGTTATCCGAATGCCAAGAGGTGTGCCAATTTGCTGGTTTGCTTTAAATATTACACGCTCGAATAACAAACAATCATTCTATTGAAGATATAACGTCGGTTACGCATGGTAAATGCATAAAATATTGTCTCAGGGATTCGTTTGCGTATGATTGAAAACGGTAGAACGTTGGGTCCTTTATAACTGACCTGCTAGGCGTCCCATATCGAGAACACTGCCTTCTGGAGTAAGCAGAGCCGGTGATTCTATTGGTTCCTTTGACTACTGAGGCCTCCCACAGGTACTTTGTGGTTATTGCTCAAGCGGTCCGCGGTTTTCAGGACATGACTGAATATCGTAGTTCGTGAAGGAGGTGTTTGGATGGCTCTCACACAAGAGACAAGCTGATACAGGCGATATCAATATCGCCTTCCATTGACCTTGCTATGAATATCCAAAGTTCTTGGTCAAGACCAGACAACTGGTTACTAATATTCGAAAACACAGCCTTGTCGGGGTCTCACTATGCATTGGGATGACAGGAAATATTTGCCCCTGTTTCAAGGGTCTCAAGCACATGATATCATCGCTCTGCTCAGCATGCCCTTCTTGAATTGCAACTCTCTCAAAACAGTCGTGAAATAGTATCCCTGTCGCTCAGTATACCGGGGTAGAACTATGAGTTTATTGCTCTTGATGGGTGATAAGTGCATAAGGCTCGTAGAACCGATTAAGCCGTAAATATGAAAAGAAACCGCCGCTCTACGCCACTGCCTCCACGAAGGTCGTGAGCATTAACAATACCCATTAATATGGAGCAGGACCCTTACATGCAGGGTCCTTTGCCGCTGGTCCTGCTCGGCTGATACATTGATGATGGTGCGAAACGATCGGCATACCTCACCAACGGGCGGATATCGTAGCTTGAGTCTGTAATAATTCCTTACAAGATGATTAGACGCGACCGAGCAGGGTTGATTGCAGTGGCTGTTCCCACAGGGCTTGGCTAAGCAGTACCCTTTGCTGACATCGCCGCCACTTGAATCCTCTCATGCAGGGTGAGCCTTTTTTCTTGGCAGGGCTACCCGAAGTGCCAGGATGTGTATAGATACTACTACTTCAATGATGTTTCTATACAGAACTATGCGTTATAAATATGGAGCTCTTGCTCGCCATTCTTGACTGAAATCACTCAATCAGACAAATTTTATTTCTACATCCCACGATACCACAATTGTCATAACCCCCTTGAGCTCGACGCACCACCAAACCCCAAATTACCTGGTACACTGGTGTATCCAGCAATTCATCCACCATGCGGACCTCATTATCTACTACTGTCTGTCTCGGCCTCCTTCTCCCTGCCGCTCCGACCCTTTGCAACCCTCTCGACGCTGTTAACTCGAACGCTGAATCCATCCGCCATGACTCCGCTCAACTCCAACCCTTGAAACCCCTCAACACCGCCCATCCTCTCGCAGTACGCTCGCCCGACTGGGGATGCGCTGAGGACAACAAGCGATGCGGTATAATGTGTATTCCAAAGGACCAAGAATGCAAACCCGAGGACAATGACGGGTGTGCCAAAGACAACAAGCGATGCGGTTTGAACTGTATTCCCAATGATCAAGAATGCAACCCCGATGACAATGACTGGTGCTCCAAGGATAATAAGCGATGCGGTTTCTCATGTATTGACAAGGACCAGGAATGCAATAGTGAAAATGCCGGCTGGTTTTGGGATTGGCGGAGGAGCCTCGAGCATAATCCCCTTGCTCTTGCAGCTCGCTCGCCTGATTGGGGATGTGCTGAGGACAACAAACGATGTGGCATCATGTGTATTCCGAAGAGTGAGGAATGCAACGGTGAGACTGGTGGTTGGGATTGGTGGAAGAGGAGTCTTGAGGCTAGGTCAAATGCTGTCGCAGTGCGCTCGCCTGACTGGGGATGTGCTGAGGATAACAAAAGGTGCGGCATTATGTGTATTCCAAGGAGCGAGGAGTGCAATGGCGAAACTGGTGGCTGGGATTGGTGGAAGAGGAGCCTTGAGGATAATTCCCATGCTCTTGCAGTGCGCTCGCCTGATTGGGGATGTGCGGACGATAACAAGCGATGTGGAATCATGTGTATTCCTAAGACGGAGGAGTGCAACCCCAACTATGGATGCTCTGACAATAACAAGCGATGTGGTATCATGTGTATTGACAAGGACCAAGAATGCAACAGTGAAACCGGCGGCTGGGACTGGTGGAAGAGGAGCCTTGAGGTTAAGTCCCCTGCTCTCGCAGCGCGCTCACCTGACGGTTTTGGATGCGCCGATGACAATAAGAGATGTGGTTGGATGTGCATCTCCAAGGATGAGCAATGCTGTGGCAACCAAGGCAGCTGCAGCGCGAATGAAGAGTGTCACAAAAACGATGATGGCGGGTACGGCTGCTGTGCCAAGGGTGAGACTTGCACAAACACTAATGGCACCTGGCTCAATGGAGTCAGGGAAGTTGGCAATGATATCAAAGATGGTGTGAAGAGTGTCGTCAATGGTGGAGCTGCTGACTTGAGGCCCGGCATGGTTGCTGTCGGGACGATGGCCTCTCTGTTTGTTGTTGCCATGATGCTTTAGATGATGATGGCTGGACATGCATGGTATTAGGGACGGCCATGGTTGGGTGTTTCGGAATTGTCTTGTATCATTCTCATTACTTGTCATTTCTTATGTGTTTCTAGCTGAATGAATTGCATCCACACCGTCCTGGCGATGATGTGGCTTCTCGGTTTAAATGCTTCCTGCTGTAGACAAGCCATCGGCCTAAGCAAGTAATAACACACTCATCGCCTCTACTCCCAGCCATGCTGGAGCCGTTGGCTATTCAAGCCTCACTAGGGGATAAGAATCTGTTGCGTCACACAATAAATGCCTATCTGGGGACCAACTTGTGATGGGTGTGACTATGTTGTTCGGGGTGCTACTCTTCGTTGTGAGGCGAAGGTTAGGGATTGGTTGGTGTATAAGAATATGGGAGGTAAGTTTATATTCACTGAGTGTAGGTAATATAGAGCTAAAACAGATTACAACCTACACTAACGCAGCAGCTACTCGGTTTAATGGCTTCTCGAGTAATGTATTAACTTCATATGTGGATAGAGAGCTGCCTGGCCAGGTCTGAAGCCCTAATTTACGGCGGCTATATAACTAGAAGACAGGCCCACAAAATAAATCGAATCCAGGGTCCCAGTTACTCCCGTCATCTGAGTGAAGTAAACTATTGATCGTAAAGTCGGAGTCAAGGAGGTCAGGAAAGGCCCACGAAACATCGCTGCTTGTTCCACCATCATTGCTACTCGACCCTTCTGCGACATACGAGGGGTCAAGGATTTTGTCCAGGATGCTGGTCAGTCTCGCCTTGACCTTCTTGCAGAACCCCAGATTACCACTCCCGGGCCTAGCTACCCAGCTGAGGCAGGAGATGTAAAGGGTGAGCTCCCGTATGATTTCCGCCCGGGGCAAGCCGGGATAGGCACCGCTCAGTAGAGGATTAGAGGATTTGAGTAACTCCGTCGCAAGAAGTTCGGCGCTGGGAAGACCGTATGGTAGAAACTGCAGCATGCGTTAGGCTGTTTTAGAATGGGTAAATATTCCCCAGTGTTCCGATGGCAGCTTACAATGCTTGAAAAGTCGCTTCTGACTTCTCTCGACCTTTCCCGATATTCGTTGATGACGAGGACGGTCGAGAGGATGGTTTTTGCCACAAGGAGAAGCTCCTTGGGCTTTTCGCTTTGACATCCTTGGGCCGCGAAACGATGCAGCAAGAAGATTGAGTGAAGATAATCCAAGTAGATAGAAAGGAGAGCAATGACATCCTGGCAGGGTATCTGTTCATTCCACATTTCGGGTGAATATTTCATATGGCTCGGGCACGTATCCCAAATTGAATGAAGGTTTTGCAAGATATTGCTATAAACATATTAGCTCGAGTAATGTTACGGGTCCTGCTATTTAGGCTATACCTTGTTTTCCCCTCAATGTCGACATAGTTAACCCCCAAGTGTAGCTCAAGAATCTCCTCTCGAATTGTCGCCAGAAGGAACCGAAGACGAACGGTAGTAGACGGGCGTCGTTTTCCGTCGGTATTCCACCCATTGCTATCTAGCATTTGGAGACTCTGCTCGTAGTTCGAAGTATCTATGTCATCATCAATGTCTAGTGGCGGCTTCAAGACACAATAATGTCGGGTCAGTGAGGGTGGTCGCCCTAGTATTGTGGCAATAGTTTTGTCTATGGAATACACGACGGCGAAGCACCTCCTGCGCCACAAGTCAATAAACCCCGGATAACGTCCCGTAGGTATATCGTACTGGTGGATTCCCGTGGCGTAAACGCATGAAGAGAGTTCCCCTAGGGACGAGTACAACCAACGACCTACACGAAATATCAGTATTGCTCTAGCCATAAACAGAACCCTTGACAACTCCATACTTGAGTCACCGAATCTTTGAGAGGCAAGCATCATCTGATAATATTTCAGGCAAACCATGAGCTGATTGACAGCAGGCAGTGCATTGCTAAGTGGTAGTAGTTGATCTATGACCTCGAGCATTTGAGCAAGAACCTCATCCTTGTTTCTCTGTTGGGGATCAATAAGGGTAGCATCACGCTCGGGGGTATGAATCAAGCCCATAGTAGCAATCTGTAAGACACTACCGATGGTTTCCCACCTGACATTCTTGCCGCTGATCCATTGGCACAGCTCACCAACGTTCATGGCCAATCTGCCGGGGACTTGTTGGTATGAGTTTTCGAAAATGCGGACAACTGTGCGTAGCCTTGATGGTTCATCTTGGGCAATATAGTCCCCAAAGATATCCCATAGCATATCGAGCGCAGGAAGCATAAGCACTTCCGGGACGATAGGTGTTCGCCCAAGCTGATACACTTTGATCACTAAACCTCTCACCAGAACTGCATTATCAGCCAGGAAATCTAAGATTTTGAGTCCCAGATCGAGTTGCCGCGGATCGATAGTATACGTTGTACGGTCAGTGTCTGCTACGCCCGGATCACTATCGCTAATAGGTTCACTCATCAAGGAGCGATAGCTGGTTGGGCCGAGGAAGCCAGCGCTCTCCAATGGCGGCGTACTCACCACGACCGCCTGGCTATGCGATGGGATCAGCTCTGGTGGTCCACCTTTGTGTATATCAGGTCTATCAAAAGGATTAGCCTAATGAACAGCAGATCCACAGTCATCCGTAGAAGAGGGAAGGCCCACGATGCGGGTGATTTGGAATTTCTTGGTTTCCGCTGTGCTCTACTCTTCAGTACTGATTGTGGTCGGAATGTTCTTGTCATCGGCGCCGGATCATAAACACACGAGACATTCTTTTGAGCACATCGACCGCATTTGGGCGATGCGTGGTCACATTTGGTTTTCAATTTGCGACACGCTTCGCATGAACGTCGACTTCCATTACGACGAAACAAGCTTTGCGAAGGGGAGTCCATAAAAGGGGAACATTAATAGAAAAGATTACGTATAAGAACGCTAGCAGAAATTATGCTTGGCCTTGTTCCGTGTAGGTTGGCATAGTAAGGAATGAATAGTAGGAGTTGCGCCGGAACATTCAGATAGACGGAAGTCCGACCGGTGGAGCCGGACTAAAATTTCCACATTCGGAAGTCCCTCCTCATACTTCATCCTCCGGACGGCCATCGAAAAGTTCCACTCCGCTTGTTGATGTTGAAAACCGTGTTGCCTCCACACCTGGTATATAACTATGCTACTCATTACGAATCCAGGTTAGGCCAGTCTAGTCAATGCCCTAGTTCGCAGTGTTCTTATTTTCTTTTCCCCATCGGTTAGTCAGCGATTGAACCAGTGACTTCAAGATATATATACCGCCCAGGAAACAATCATATGGACTTTGACTAACTAGATCACCATTAAGGTTCTTTACAGGAAGCTTTCTCTTTAATTATGCGATGGACGAACACTCTCATCCACATGCTACTGGGAAGATGGAGGAGCGAGACCTTGAGCAAGCACAACCCGACCATGAAAAGGACGCCGCAGAGGCGGCATCGAAACTTGTACGATACTACACGCCGATGTTCATTCGCCAAGCTGATGTCCTAACGAGTTCAGGTCCAATGGGAAAGCCCTGACGATCCAGAAAACCCAAAGAACTGGAAGACGAGCAAAAAGTGGATGGCAGTGGTTACTGTGTCGTGCTTTACATTCATATCGCCAGCCTCATCCTCCATGGTAGCACCTGCCCTCAGTACCATGGCGAAGGATTTTAACGTAACCAACGAGGTGGAGTCTCAACTTATGTTATCAGTCTTCGTCCTTGCATATGCTGTTGGGCCACTTTTTCTTGGCCCTCTCTCAGAGATTTACGGGAGAGTGCCCGTGCTCCAGCTGGCCAACCTGCTATACCTTGTGTTCAACGTCGTAGGGGGGGTAGCAAAGACCAAAGGCCAGATGATTGCATTCCGGTTTCTTGCAGGACTAGGGGGTAGTGCTCCTCTGTCTGTAAGTTATTCTTCCTCTACATCCCAAGACATGTCACGTTGATTCTTGATGGTTACTTAGATCGGAGGTGGTGTATTGAGCGATCTGTTTACATCCGATGAACGTGGAAGAGCCATGGCTATCTACAGTCTTGCACCCCTCCTCGGTCCAGCCATAGGACCCATAGCAGGTGGCTTCATAACAGAGAATACCTCCTGGAGTTGGACTTTCTACGCCACGTCAATTGCAGACGGCGTGATTCAGCTTTTCGGCCTCTTCTTCCTTCGCGAGACTTACTCTCCAGTGCTGCTCAAGCGCAAAGCCGAAAAGCTTCGCAAGGAAACCGGAGATCCCGAATACCAAACAGAGAGCGAGATGTCCAACGACCAAACAGTCCTCCAAATTCTGGGTACTTCTCTTGTCCGCCCCTTCAAACTATTAACCACGCAACCTATCGTCCAATTCATTGCCGTCTACATAGCCTTCATGTACGGCCTCATGTACCTTGTGATGTCCACATTCCCAACTCTCTGGACAGGCCCCTACAACGAGAGCATCGGAATCGGATCCTTAAACTACATCGCCCTAGGTCTAGGCTACTGGGGTGGCTCCCAGATCTGCGCCTTGCTAAACGACCGCATCTACCGCAAACTCAAGAAGCGAACCGGGCAAGGGAAGCCCGAATTCCGAGTCCCTCTCCTCGTAGTCGCCGTCTTCTTCACGCCAGTCGGACTTTTCATATACGGCTGGACGGCCCAGGCACACACGCACTGGATTGGTCCGGATATCGGCGCGTGCCTCTTCTCCATCGGTATCATTACCGCGTATCAGTGCTTGCAAACCTACATCGTGGATGCTTACACGAGGTATGCGGCTAGTGCGCTGGCTGCGGCGGCTTGTTTGCGTTCGCTGGCGGGCTTCGGGTTTCCGCTTTTTGCGCCGTATATGTATCAAGCACTGGATTATGGGTGGGGGAATAGTCTTTTGGCATTTTTTTCGATTGGAATCGGTGCACCGGCTCCTATATTCCTGTGGTTTTATGGTGAGAAGTTGAGGAAGATGAGTACGTATGCTGCTGGCTAAGTGACGTGCTGTATCGCACCTGGACTTTGACAAGGTCATGTGATATGTGGGTGAAATGATGAGAGCTCGTGGCGGAAACTAATTATATAGATGGATAGACATACATAGAAACACATAATATTACCTTACGTCCCACTACCACTTGCTAACTGAGTCCATGTTACAGAGTAGGGGATTCGAGTAAAATGATGACAGATGGACTAGGGTTAACTTATTGACGCAAGTAACGAAGGTAGATACTAAAAAGCGCGGCATTAAAGTGACGGAAATCAGCACCTTCCATAGAGCAATTAGTCTATCTACATAACATATTGGAAGAGAAAATGATATATACTTCGTTTGCATGCCCGAGAAAATCGCAATGGGCATGTTTCCTACAATGAGTTGATTCAAGGCATGACTGACACGATTATGGACGAATAGCCCTTGTTAAATACTATATATACATACTCAATAGGCTGAAAGAAAATGATAGATCATACTTTAGAATATATCATAACATATGGATCTGCCCGTCCTTATACGGACAGTCCAACACAATATTTTGTCATCGCTACAAACCAGCATAAATATGTACAATGAATGGCAGTGCCTTATATACAGTAGCGAATCATTGACTGGCATCACTTACATGCGGCAAATCGAGGCTGGGACCACGTCAGCCAAGGTTCATAACCTTCTTCAAAGACTTCAGCGAGATAGGTTTGACCATATAGTCATCTACACCGGCGGCCAGTGCCTCTTGCAAGGTCTCCGCAGAGCCCAATCCGGTGACGGCCATGATGCGTGATGGAGTCAGGTTCTGTTCCTTCTCATGCCGTCGGATGTGGCTTGTCGATTGAATACCATCCATTACGGGCATTGATATATCTAGGTTTGTCAGCTAGAACGGTACACTGCACAGGAATCACGACATACCCATAAGGACGTAATCGTATCGTCGGCGAGAGTCTTTGTATTTATTGAGAGCGACTAATCCGTCTGGAGCAGTTTCATAGCTGCAGCCTAATTTGCGCAGGAAGGTAGAGAGGATCTATCGAGCGAACGGTCAGTACACGATCAATGGTCGTTACATACGTGGTAGCCAAGACAGCTTACTTTTAGGTTGATGTCATTATCATCTACGACGAGACAATGTATCGCATTAGCGTTCTGAGGGGTCTGGGGAGGCACACGAAGAGGTAATGCTACTCCCACCTCTTGTGGGGCGTCAGGGCTGGCTGGTAATACGAGCTCCGACGAAGAACGCTTTGTGATAACTGGCTTCCCAGGAGGGGGAGGAGGAGATCTAGGATTTTCTAGTGACTTGAGATAGAGTTCCTGTGTCCTTTGAAGCACATCCTGAAACTTTGCCGGCCCGAACGGCTGCGATACGCGGATCGCATTCGGTGGTAGGTCATTTAGGCGCGGCTGCATACCACTGAGAATGATGAAAAAGTTGATCCCGGTTCTCTCGCAGAGTTCACGCGGTAATTGGCCGTCGCATGTCGCCTTGGCGAACTCCTCTTCTTCAATAATAGCAACATCACCGCGAGCATTTTCTATAGACTCTGCTATCGAGAGACTCCAACCGCATTGCGCCATCAGCACAGGTGCTAATGAGCTCCGAATGGCGAGTTTTCTCTTGGCTTCGACGGGCAAAATTCCAGTAGGGGTATCTTTTATATCTGGATATCCTTCGAATCCAACCAGGCAGGCTTTCACTGGAGCGCTCGACATGGAAGTTGAAGAGGGATAATGACTGGCGAAGCGCCGAACAGGAATGTAGATGTCCACCTGTGTGCCAACTCCAACTTCACTTCGAACATTGACGTGCCCGTCCATGGCGTCAACTAACTGGCGCACGATGCTAAAGCCTAGTCCTAGGCCTTCCGACAGGGTGTTCTCTTGTGCAAATGGGGAAAAGAGCTTGTTTCTGAGAAACATCCGATCAATACCTCTACCTGTGTCCGTCACACAGAGATGAGCATAAATTGATTCGGGGTCAGACTGTTTCACGACTTTAGAGAGAGAGACCTCTACAAACCCAGCACTGGTGAATTTCAAGGAGTTGCCAAGGAGGTTCATGACAATTCGTTTCCATGCCCCCGCCAGGGATTGCACTTTCCATGCGTGCCGTTCCTCAATACGAACAACAACCGTGGTTTCGCCGTAGGGGGCACCATTCTTGGGTGTGGCTAGGGCGTCCACAAAAGGCAGAGTTGCCTTGGGTACCCGCTGACCAACATATTGAACCCTTGTGACCTCCTCGATTAAATTAGCCAAATCAAATGTCGTCTCCAAACTACCGTCAGATGCACGGATGCGGTCCTCCCGTCCGTTGTCCTCGGTGGTCAGATTGTTAATCTTGGCGAAATCTAGCCTGCAGGAACTATAAGCAAGTTGAAGCGAGGTGTTGCAAGAAATGGGTATAATCACTCACAAATGATTCAATGTATCAAACAGGGTCAGGCCACATGTTTTTAGCATGTTAATCCAGTGAAGCTGGTTCGGTTGTAGAGGAGTCCCTTCAAGCACTTCTGCGCTGGCTAGGATACCATGCAGCGGCGAGCGGAGCTCATGGCTAACTGATGAGATAAAATCGGATTTTGACTGTTGCATGGTTGACCAATCGATCCGAGCCAATTCGGAGACAATGGAATCTCCAAGTACTCTCAAGTACGGCAAGTCGTACACTCCTAAGGCACGGTCGCTACCGCGAGACCACACCAAAGTGCCGGCGACCCACCGTGATTGCCTCCAGCACCATAGGGGCGACCAAAGAACACTGTACGCATCTGGAAGGTGATTTTGGAGCTGTCGGACAAGGTCACGCAGAGGTTTGGAGTTCGCCTCCGCGCCACCATCCCGTCGTATCCCTCCTCCGAGCTCACACTCGTCTTCCTCCGTCCATTCATGGAGGTTAAAGAACTGACCTTGAGGAAAAGCCGCAATCAACTGGCTGAGGAGTCTTTCGGTGATCGATAAGGCATCGGAACCAATGGGTGGCGGTGTGTTTTGAGCCCAGCCTAGAACTTCGCATGGCTTTTCCGCGATTTTGGATAGCGATCCTACCCCTGGTAGGTCAAGCGGACTAGGGAAGGGGTCGGCAAGGAACTCTGGATTTGCTGTAGTGGGGAGAGGTTCCCAACTTCGAGCCTCATCATCCGAGAGCACTCTAACTCCTTGATTAGTGATTGATCCAATGTGGCATACAATAAATATATACTTACACGCCCGAGTTACATCGACTCGCATCAAGGAAGAGCACCCCATCTAGGTCCAGCGAGTCCCGAAGAGAGACACTAGCTCGAGTAAAGACTTGAGCGATTTGGTCCGCATTTTTGACGCAGCGTTTCACCGACACCGTTGGAGGTTCGTTGCGTTCTGGGGCAGCTTCCTGGTGGCTAATAGTCTCCTCTGCTGGCGTTGGTGCTGCGGATTGCGATGAGTTGTAAAGGAAAGATGACGTCTTGGTTTGTTCGGAGGATGTCACTCCTGAAAACAGCGATGACAACTCAACCTCGGATGCAGTCGACCCGCTCATAATCGGACCCTCCATGTTTCCAACGCCCCCAGCACCTGGGGTGGGAAGACTCACTGATGACTGATCGCGAGGAGAGTTGAGTGTGTTCAGCGTTGACTGTCTGCTAATAGGGAGGGGTACCTCGGCCGGATCAAACTCCCCATGGTCCTTGACGAAATTCGTGAGGCCTTTAATGAGTTTCTCCGCCCGATGATGATCGATCGAGATGCGGACTTTGTCAAGATGCAACGCTACCGCATCTGCAATCTCTTTAAGAGCGTTCACCTCTTCTTCCGCGAAGTGCCCTCGTGGTTTGTTGTCCACGACACAGAAGGAACCCAGCACGACCCCGGATGGGCTAAGGAGTGGCACCTCGGCGTAGAAGCGGAAGTAGGGCCACCCCACTACATATGGACGATCTTTGAAAAAGTCCTCTTGGGTAAAGTCATGGACAACGAAACGGGAACTGTTGGCGATCATATTAGGCGTCTCGACCGCCTTGGACATGTCCTGGCCGGTAAACAAGGAGATGGTATGCGGACACACTCCCCAGGCCAGATCGATCGTTCGCACACCGAGGTAGATTGCATCATCTGGAGCATGTCGATCCTTGTCACGTAGCGAGATGGACCCGGTAGCCTCTGCAATAATATGCTGATTCCCATCGTCGATAATGGAGATGAAGGCTCGATTGCATCCGAAGCGCAACACGGCCAATTGACTCAGGGCTGTGAGGGTAATGTCCGAGGACAAACGAGGCGAATCCTTGTCGACATCTTCTTCTGCAGCTGTTGTCTGTTGCCCGTTGTCAAACTGCGGAAGGGAGGGGATGCGATCGAGGGTGCAGTAATACCTGTGTTGTTACCGACGACGGAAATGATCAGCGGATCAACAACCTACAGAATAACTATGGAGCAGTATATTCATTCCGGTTGCTACTCACCTGGATAACTCTCTGATCCTTTCACGTTCGGCATCTGTGGGGGGAGGCCGCGGAAAGGAAGCTGCCATCCTCACATATCTTCCAAGGGGAGTGTGTTGTTGTGATTGCGGAGGAAAGAAAGAGAAAGGGAAAAGAAGTGAAACTCATGGGAAACCTGACTGCCTGAGGCCGCAGTGTAGGGTCCTGAGGTACTCCAGATTTTCCACGTTGATTGGTCGAGACCAGGGTCTAGACTCGTCTGGAAACATGGAAACAAGAAAGACATGTCGGGCTGGGAAGCCACCCAATCACCTGACATATGTGGCTCTCGCTTGCGGACCCGATGACGTCGATTCTCCCAAAATTTATACTGCAGTAGGACCGTTACTCCCCCACATCGCCCCTGCAAACCGTTGCCACTTCGGCCGAAACATTGCCTTTACTGTACGCTTGGTTCCTGGCTAATACCATGCTAACTGTTGATCAAGCAACTAGCGACCTTGTATTATAACTCTGTTGTCTAAGATCCTTCTATAGCCAAGTCTCACTATCTTCGGGTATCAATTCCGCTGATATCACGTGATCCGTCGACAGAGGAGTTCAAGATGGTTCCCTTTCTTACCGTGGATCCTTCTATACGACTTAGTAGTAGCCTCGTACAGTTCTAATATAAATATCTGTAGTCGCCTGAGCCATTGAGTCGAATATGGTATGGACCATGAAGACTCATCCGTCGGCGGGTTATCATGTCACAAAATGTATAATTCTATAGATTGGCCGTATTGACACCTTCACGACCAGATGAATGTGCACCACTTTCCGAAAGATTTTCTTTTTTTGTGATTGTAGATGCAACCCATACTAGTTCTGGTCATCTCTTCCTTAGTGAGGATTACTTAACAATCCCATAATTCCAAATAATGAACAAAGGGACAGCGGAGGAAGCCCTCAATTCGGCCGTTGTTCTACAAACACGTGAGATATGTATTTAGCGACAAGTTATGCTTTTGCATCAATTTTTGAATCTACGCCACTGGTTTGGAATATCCCATAATCTTCACTGCAGAAATGCCGATCATTTACGAAGTTCTACAGTCTTTGACTCTGATGGACGTCCTAACAATGGTAATGTCCGTTCTTACTCGGACTTTTCGGCTGTGGAGAGCCAATATATGTCACGGAAGTACCGTGACATACGGAGAGCTGCACTATACACGAAGAGATAGATTGTACAAAGAGTCCACTTGACGTGTATAAAGATCCCATACAAAGCCCGCTGAGTCGAGGACTCATTGCCTCGACATATTCTATAACACTCAAGACTCAGCTCCACTACGAATGACCCTACTTCCCAACATCTTCATCAACCCGGTCAACCAGCTACAAGATCAACAAGATGGTACTCATCTACGTCGCTGCTCGCTACAACCCCATTTACAAGAACACGAGAACACAGTGGAGGTCCCTACACAGCCACGTTAAGAGTGGCATGTTCAGATTGTCGTGGGTTCCGATGACCAGGATCCCAGAGGACATTTTGTGTCTGATAATCTCCATGGATGGCTCTTGGGAAGGTTGCGACCTTGGAAATATCGACCTGCAAGAGGCTGCTAGGAGACGGGCGTTGGAGGAAATTACTGCAGAATACTGGGGAGAAACTGGTGAGGAGTGCATTTTGAGGACTATGAATGAGCATTGTTATCCCCCAAGTATAAACCTGAAGCGACGGCCACGTAGGGACTACGGATAGTGGTTCTGAATGTATGGCCGTGCGGATTTGAAGCCGGTAAAATCCCACGGCTAGACGAACTGCTGCCGGTCTCAATGAATATGAATACATGATACATGAAAGCACCCAGTATTCATTGCAACCCGCGGTAGATATATTGGCGCTAATCATGAGCAATAAATATAAGATGTAAACTGAGTAAAATCCCACCTGTGACGTTGGTAGATGGCTACACTGTCTTGTATGAATGAGAATTGTTTTCGATATACTTATCGACTAATATTGACTTAGATAAACCTGATGTTCATATTGGTTATATGCTAGCAAGATCATTATATCATTCAGTTCAGAATGGACCTTGACTTTCACCAATATATAGATAGAAAAGCCGTATCTTCTCGCACCATCTGCATGAAACAATCACCTACAGTAGATGAACTAAACAGGCGTAGAGATTAATAGTCCGATTTCCACCTCAATCCCCGAGCAGCGTACTGTCCTGCAAGGGAAGTATAATTAATCTTCTTTCCTGTTTGCATAATAATGATCTCCGCAATCATCCAGTCGACCAAGTAGGACAACATCTGCGCTAGGATATAGCTCCAACGATAGCTAATAAATCTAAGTTTTGAATCTCACTTAACCACTGCTGGCGGCCTTGCATCAACATCATCTACACCTAGCAGCATATCCTATCTCATTTCGCACGACTCTAAGTATTCTGCTATACTGTATCCCATTATATGGTCCTATCATCGAGTTGAGCAAGATTATAAACGAATGACTGAGTGATTGAAGATCAACATTGCTATCCAGCTGCTACAGTTTCATCCCTCAAGGTCTGGGTAGGTCCGGTGAATACATAGATAACAGTACCGCAGCCAGAAAAAGTAATTTTGGAACTGGCCCCCATATATGAATGGTAACTTGTTTACTTTATGGGTAAAATACTTACAGGGCGTTCAGATTCGTTATTCCATTACGCTCGTTGGCTTTTTCGCAGCGCCTGAAGGATCCGGGAATCTTATACTATCCATATCTGTAAGGAAGAGGCATTTAAAGGTTTCAGTATTTATTTAAAAGGCTAGCGGCTTGGACGGGTCTCGTTACAGGGATAATTCACAAGATATATGACTGGTAAAAAAGGTATTGCTACCTATCATAGTTGTGTCAGTACCACATCCTAGATTGTCGAACCGGTATTCCGGAAATGGATTTTCAGCATAAGAAAGTCTAGTATAGCACTGTATAAACCGGAGAACTAGGGTTGTGTAGAAGAGTGTTGAAAGTATTGCAGGTTATATATCATTTTGACATTAGACTTTGAAAAAAGTGAAAGAGTACAAGACCAGGGATCCACGTTTGCATCATGGAGTATTATTTTGAACGGATTGTGAGAGTGTTCGGGCTCTAAATAGTATACGTGCGCTCAATTTCAACTTCTCATCCTTTCCTTGCAGCGGCTTCCAACTCATAGGAAATGACAAACTTCCCTCTGCAATTCCTCGCAGAACTCCGATCGTGTATTCGATGAGTAATTCAGCGCTTGTAGCCAAAACCTCTCCCGAAGGCAAGTTGCCAACTGAACGGCTTTCCAAGAAAGTGAATATTGTATTGAAGATCGACATTCCAGGATACAGTGTCCTGGGACTTGAGTAGGCTTTGTATGTGGCTTCGATATCCGCCCATCTAAACTATACGCTTGATGGGAACGAACCTTCTGGTGAAAAGTATCTTGGCATTAAGGTCGCTGGAATCTTCGGAATCCTCGCGTTATCTGGCTCTGGGGGCTCCGAACCTCACTTGGTAGGGTGCAAGATATCACCCATAATGAAAGTGGCCTACAAACGAGGCAATATCATCAGAGATGGTAAATGTCCTCGGAACGGCTCCATTGCATACCGAAAGGTCGGACATATGGGCCGAGTTCGGCGCCATCTTAAGGCAAATCGTGATGCACCCGTGTGCTCCCAGTGTCAGCATCTTGCTGTAGACTGAATTCCTTGTGTTAACGTCAATAGTCTGTTAGAAGTCGGAGGACCTCTTCGTGGAACGTACTATTCTCTATCCAGTGCGCCATGGCCTTCAGGATGGAGCAATATGAACCCCAGAGATACTGATTGGTGTTGGATAGTCCAGTGCTCAACATTCGCAGATGACAAGGAGCTAGTACACCCATATATGTTGTTGTAGATTCTCGAATCTAGCCTTTGGTTTGGACAACGACCTCGTAGCCATTCCAGTCTATGACGGGGAACACCTTTGGAGGGTAGTCAGTATAAGATGAGTGACAATGTCCATACATGAATGCACATCTTGCAGCCTTTTCATCAGTTCAATGCATGATTGAATGTCCCTCATGGTCACCCCTTGCTTTACGGGAGAAGAGGTCTGTACCTCTGCCAGGTGGATTATCATCGCAATCAGTATTGTTGTAGAACCGATAATCGGGAGCGAATGAAGAGTCTTCATCTGATCTAACTCGTTGGCAATCTCAGTAATCTGTCGAGCTGCATGCTGCATGCGGGAGGCCGACGATTGAAATATTTGGGACTGATATAGTACGCAGACCACCCCATGATAGACCATATGCAAAACGTTGCGGTGGACAGCAACTATCGGACTTTCATCACTGCTGAACCCAAAGACCGTGGGGGGGCGTTGACATATGGGCGGCAAGGAATATTTCCAATCGGCCAATGCCTTCTGAGACATCCAAATACTGGTGAGATAATCTGAGTGGTGTTTGTTTGGAGAATCTGGTGTCTTGCCGGTGGGCTCGGAAGATAATTCCGTTGAGTTACACCTGGCCTGCACATTCAAAACTCTCCTGATGCATAAGCATAACTGGGCCTGCGAAATGCAGATACTGGCCAGGGACTTTTGGACCTCTAGATTCCGAATGAAAGTGCACCCAGGAAGCAAGAGTCGGCTCTCCATGGGTATGTGGTTAAAGTCAAAGTCCTCTTCAGTGAGCATGGAAAGGTTGAAATCGACACTTCTGATCAGCGGCAAGCATCTTAGCCTGAACGAAATCAAGGAGTCCGCCGTGTAACATGTCCAGGCAATTCGTCTGTGAAGTTTCTGACTGTGGTGCCCAGCATAGCCGCTGGGAAGGTCTCGGAAGAGCCCCATCATCAGTGCCAGTGAAATAGCAACCTCAATCCAATATCGACTATCTTTCCCGTCTGTGGCTTTGGCACGGTGTGTCATGAGAAGGAGGGCTTGAAGGTTGGTGAGAGGATCGGATTCGTAGTGCGACTGGTATAAAAGCTATAATGTGGTTAGCCTGGACAAAGCTTCGCGAATTACGTTGGGAGTCACAAACATGTGCTTTTTCGAAGAAAGCTTCATGAGCCTCCTCTCGGCTTGAGTAGCCAGCTTTTTGAAGATGGTCAAGGTTGACAAAGGCGGTTGCTGAGAACATGATTGCTTGGAACAGAAGCAAGCTTATCCGGCCTTGGCCACCGTCTTTGTTGCTCACAATATTGATAAAGGTCTGCCAGTTTATGATTGGCATACTGGGTAACACACATTCGAAGAATGACTGTAATAGGGCTTGTTGAAGTGGAAAGCTTGGTAGGGTCAATGCCCCTTGTAGTAAAAGGTGTTCATACTGAGCTTCACTTATCGTCGTGTGGATGGGCCTCACAAACCCCGGTAAATAGTTTGTCGAGCATGCCTCTGGAGAAGACGATGGTGTCCGAGGAGTCAAATCGATGAACCCGTTCCACGAATCCTCCTCTAGATAGTCAAATAGTATCTCCATTTTTGACAGCCGGAGTTTGAGCGATTTGGGGGTAGGTACAACGGTGTTATGAGGTATTGCCTTTGTAGCAGGTGGTTCAAGTGAGAGATATATCGATAATCTCGCTTTGTGCCCGCAAACCCATTGAGGGCAGATAGACCGCTAACATATCTTTCCCGCGTAAAGCTATGTGAGCGACATGTTTAAATTATTTCGAGGAATTCGCCGCGAGAAGGTTCACGGGATATAACGATCACTGCCTCGTCCAAGCCAGAGCTTCGCCGTTGTCAGGCAGGGGTACTGATTTGTCAACACGGAGAGATTAGCTGCCGATGTTTCCTCGGGATCGATGGTGGAGCTACCCCATATCTACTCCGTACTCTCCGTCTCCGAGGACATGTAATGTGGAGGATAGAGTCTGGGGGAATACCAAGGGTACCATTGTTGTGGCTTACTCTAAAAGTTAATCTTCTTTACAGAGCCTGCTCGGCTGCGTCTAGATACAGAGTGGACTCAATCTTGCAACCCCTAAATGTGTGCCAAGATTTTGAAGATACATCGGAACCGCGGATCCTAGAGTTAGAACAGATAGAGGAAGGTTCCAGCACTACCGACAGCTTAAGGTTATAACATTTCAAGAATTAGTACAGTTTGGTAATAAACCCTATATTGAGGTACTACTCGTAGGCCATGTATGACCTGGAAAGGCTAATTAATGGTAGACTTGGTTTTCGAAGCCCGCGGGCACCGAGGTAAGGGTTTCCTTGTTGGGAATAGCTCAATGCTGAGTTTGGTATTGCTTGCGAAGAATGGAATGGATTCCATCTGTAAATGGTTAGCGTATTCCACAGATAATCTCGCTTATCCTCTTTCGGTATAGTGCCAGCATTTCCCGTTCTGGCCAAGCCTGTTCGAATTTGATATGCATCAGCCCTAACTTAACAGGACAGAGCCTTTTCCACCTTAAGCAGCTGGTGTTTCTGATGGCTGAAGCAAACAGGCTGAGTGTAACAGTGGACTGATTTTAGTTGAGACATTTATTATGTCGCTGGAAACTAGTACATTGCCCAGAAGGCTAATATCTTAGATGGGCAATTTGGTTGACAAGACCATCTTTTATTCAAGGCTGGCTCAGTTTAGAAGTGATTACATAGATCCTTATCCTCCAGAGAATGACATGTTTGACTAAGGTTATTTCTTAATTCCATTTGTATACCGTGCAGTACAATACAGCTGGATAGCACAAGCCAGTGAGAGTGACATTTTAGAACTATAAGAACAACAAAGTGATGTAAATCATAACTTGCTCTGCAACGGTCGATCATGGTAAAGTTTGTGGACGCCCTCAATTGCCAACACTGAATCCCGTTCGATACGACGTACTAGCTCTTTACACGTCGGAATATCCTGGATCAATCCAATAGCCTGTCCAACCGTCCATACCTAGAATTCTCGTTGTGAGCTTCGATAGGCTTACTATTGACTTCAATGGTCAGTCAACTCACTCCATGATGAATATCCCCGTTTAGAAACACCTGTCGTCCACGCTGACCATTAACGAATGGCGCAATCTCCGAGAACTCGCCTGACGGCGACTCCTTTTCAATTTTCAACACAGGCTCGGTGACAGTGTTCGCAAAGTAACGACTCGTATTCCTCCAACGTCGCATAACCAACGTAGTATCCGTCTCCTGCGCATGGACAATAGCCTCCTTAATCTTCTGGTGGATAGGAGATTCGGCCGTACACAAGAACCGAGTTCCCATATTTATACCCTCTGCGCCAAGTGCCAGAGCAGCAGCCAGTCCCCGCCCCTCTGCGAACCCACCTGACGCAATGAATGGGACCGTAAGCTCTTGTCTGGCGCGCCCAAGGAGTATGAAGCTTGTCAAATCATGCTCGCCGACGTGACCGGCACATTCAAAGCCGTCGATAGAAAGGAAATCCACACCCAGTTTGATGGCCGATTTCGCATGTCTAATTGTAGTGCATTTGTGTAGTATGAGAATGTTCGCCTTCTTTAGTTGTGCGATGATAGGTCCTGGATTGTGCCCTGCAGTTTCGACGATTTTCACCCCTTCCTCTGCTATCACACGCGCGTAGGCAGCGTAATCCGGGGGGTTGAGAGAGGGGAGTAGCGTGAGATTCACCCCGAAGGGTTTCTTAGTCATGGACTGACATTTCCGGATTTCTCTTCGCAAGTCATCAGGAGTACTATGCGTGAGTGCACTGAGCTGGATGAGGGATAACCCAAGGAATTGTTAGAATAGGGATCCAGATCAGGAAAGGCTTTGGGAAGGAAGAAGCGCGTACTATACCCAGTCCACCGGCGTTGCTGACTGCAGACGCGAGCTCCGCAACAGCGACCCATTGCATACCCCCTTGAATGATCGGGACTATGAGACAGTGAGCAACTATTCGAGTGGACAGAGGAGGATAGATCACCTGTAATTCCCAGCTTGCGTGTCAATGCGGTGTTGAAAGGCATTTTGGCACAGGACAAATTCGCTTTGACAGGCAGGGTATGGACGCCGTTTCAGATGGATTAATGGAGTGTCTGATTGAAGATATAAGAGAGAAGTGATTCCTGGCAGTGATTTGCTAGTTCAAAGACTGGGCGGAAGCGAGTTAAATGTTCAGTTCCTATCTACGCCATCATACAATCTCTGATAGACTGTAGCCATACATACTTCTCGACTTTATATTGAGTTAGCCGCGGCTCCGCATGAATCTCTATCTGAATAATATGGATATAATCTAGATCCATGAGGTTGTTCTCGTGAAAGTTTCATTCCCTAAAACCCCTAGGTTCCCATCCAAGTCAGGAAAATGTCGCGCCTGAAATAAAGTTGCATCAATTTGGTCCCCACCAAAGGAAACAAAATACTCCCTTGGGCCCTCGCTTTTGTGGATAACAAGTATACTAGTGAGCGATATCTCGCGTTGAAACGGACTCGAGTGGGTTGGCTTTGAAATCAGAAGAGTCGAGAATGTGGGTGTTATCTTTTCGTCACCGTAAGCTGTTGGTATTCATGTAATAAAAGTTACTGCATATGCAAGTGCATTACTAGCCTAATATGGTGCAGTACGTGGTAGAATTACCGTAACATAACATTTCCAGAGTCGGATCGTTTACGAAGGCCATTAGAGCTACAGCACATTGAACCTCTTAAGAGAAAGTGGGTATAGAGGAGATAGCCACTTCGTATAGTTGACATAGCATAGTATAACAGCTTTCAGATTGGCCCCATCATCCCCGCAACAAGCTTTACCGCACCCAAGTCGCTCATATGAAGAGTTAACTGGAAGAGTAAAGTCAACTATCTACGGCGTATGTTTTACCGTAACAAGATTAGCGCTCAATATTGACAGGCAGCCCCGACATACGAAATAAAGATCCAAGCTCCGAGTGGCACAGCATAAGCACGGAGGTTGTGCTCCCCGGGCTTGTCTATTGTCTACTCCATAGTACTCAGGTCTCCGGACATAAGTGGACTAACACCGATCCCATCTCCACTTGCTTCGGGCCTCCGAAGCCTCCGGGTGTTAAGGTTGACACTAAATTCTAGCACCTAGATAGGCTGTGAAATAGCTCCACCTTTACCTCGGTCAATTAGGTTTTCGGTAGATCGATGGTGTCTCCCACGTTTCCAATTGGCAACCTCACCTCGGATGTTGAAACGCTAAAGTTGATAAGCATTACTTGGAGAACCCCCCCCCCTGTCAATTTTGGGGCATATAGTACGTGTCTGAGCCAAGTCGTGTGGTCGAGGTTTGATCCATCCAAGGCAAATATGAAGACGCGGATAGCAGCGTATGTCGAAAATACTAGGAGAAAGGTTTGCTAACAGGACAGAGCCAGGGCTATAGAATAACAAAAGATGTATTTTCTGAGAAACTAGGCAGCACTATGACAAAGTAGGGACCATCCTTGTGTATAACCTACTCCATCTCATCACTCCTGTATCGGTAAAACAGAATATAGTAAACAAAACTGATCACGACAACACCGACCGTCACCAATGAAGACCAATTCATAGAGGACAGGGTCACAGGAAGCAAGAGTGGAAATGACGCCCAAGTAATCATCCACATATTCCAGAGAATTGCAAATCCAGACAACGAACGACCCCACTTCCCCAGGTTAAGCCAGCGCTGTGGATCAAGGGCGTCGTTGCCCCGCCACACACGAAAGCTGAGTACGATTATCCAAGAAAAGCCAGAGCACAGACTAGCCCCTCCCAGGACGGCGTTTAGAGCGGTAGTTGATCCAAGTTGAATGGCTCCAATTACGATGGTCAGAGCAGTGCCTAGGATCAGTGCGTTGACAGGGACTCCGTCCGTTGTTCTTTCAGTGAAATTGGAAAATGGGAAGCCGTTGGTCCGTGAGAACGACCAATACAGCCGACTCCAGCTGATCAAGGCCTCCCAGCTGCCGATTGCGAAGCCTACCACGATTAAGGCGCTGGGTATTGCAGTAAGCATTCTAGATGCGTGACCGTCGGATACCAACTGGATCAATGGTTGGCCCCCAACTGGAGAGAACATAGCCTCCGGATTGACAATGCAAAAGAGGAAAATGGTCATGGTTGGAATGGCCACTAGATAGCTCAGCAGTGCGGACCTAACCATTACCCAGGGCACATCGCGAGTCGGCAGCTCCAGCTCCTCTGACATATGCGTTGCTGCGTCGCAGGTGCCCAAGGAGGCTAGTCCAGGCAACACGTTCAGAAAGAAAACTACCGCAGCGGAGCCCCAGCCTGAATTGTTCGCGACGCTCACAAATACAGCAGTCGCGCTCTGTTTGGGATTGGCGCGGACTGGCAGTGTGATCAGAACGAAAAGCGTGGCGCCGTTAATGAAGACTAGCGAGGCGGATAGAGACCAGTCCATCACCTTGGGAAGATTCACCACCAGGGCATTGATGCAAACCCCCACGTAGACCAAGAAGTGGTGCCAGGGCTTTGAATGAGAAGAATATTGATGTATTGACACTTCTACAACTGCCATAAGAATCTCAGAAGTATAGAGGACAGTGGTGGTGTATATCAGAAGCCAGGCACCATTCGTCAGTTAACCAAGAATGTAGCCCGCAAACGGTTGTACTTCTGTGGTCCTAGGCACACTACCCGATATGCTTGCCCTTGATTAATTCATGTCAGCGCTAAACAGTTCCTCTATGGAACAACATGTGACCTGGACAAACCTACTGGATGTGGCCTTGACGAGGCAATCTCTGCGGCAGCTAGACAAAGGATAAGCTGTCCTAGTCCAGTGAACAGAAAACCATAGAAGAAAAAGGACGGCTCAACAAGCCCGATGGCTAAGGCAAGAAAGGAGCCGATAGAGATTGGGGCGGCGGTGATAGTAAAATTCATACCAAGGGCACCCCAGGTGTGTAATGGGGCGTCCGAGTTGACTATTTGAATAGAGTCCTCCTCCGCTGTTTTAATCGAATGTTTCGGTTTACCCTCCATGTCCTTGAAGCTAGGACGAGCGTAAGGAGATTGATCAACAGCTTGTGATGGCTCCATGATGAACAAAAGCAAGGATAAATCTGAATCACGATTGATCAAAAGGTGCAATGTCAAGAGGATGGCAAATGCCAGCTCGGGGCATCCCTTTTATTGTGAAGTAGGCCTCGGTTAGACCTAAGCTGCTTGCTGCATGTCCAAGGATAATGCGTTATAGATGTCTCCCATTGGCCCAGAGGACCTAATCCTGGGACAGACAGTTCATTCCTCCTGCATTTACGATTATTTACCTACTTTCTCATCATTGGTAGAAGATAAGGCGAACATAGCCATGTCGGTATCGGCTGTCTGTGCCACCCCCGCAAATGACCCAGAACTTTTACTTTGCTAGGTCCACTCCAGAAAGTCGATGGTGTTACAATAATCCTTTGAAATTTACTTCCTTGGGGTTCTGGCCGGGGTGAGGCTTACCTAAGTGTGGCAACTATCTACATTTACTTGGTTTTGAGGGATACAAGATGCAGGTAAAGCCGGATGGGCTAGGTTCGCAAATGTGGAGAATTCTCGAGCACAGAAACGGTTTAACATTACTAAAGATACAACGTCAATCTCTCGACCAACAGACGCTTTTGCAGCCCGCAGGGACCGTAGTATGGCGGGGTCCCTTTTGCCCATAGCGTGTATAGGATATCCTGCAGTTTGTACACCCAGGGAATCCACTTGAAGTACCTTTCGGAAGCAATCTCTGTCTTGGTCACTGACAAGGCACGACCCGATGATAACAATTGGCCAAAAAAAATGCTAGCCATTCGGGCGGGAAGCAAACAAGGAAGCAGGTCTAGCGCTGCGATAGCGTGTTGATGTACGACCTCAATCAGCGCAAAGCTGTCTGCCAGGGCATTCTGGTATGGAACCAAAAAACTACACCTCCCTTAGTCTAGTTGGGGGAAGATGTACATATGTTCTGTATGAGATCCGTTATCTCAGTCACGCACAGCATGAGTAGGCTAAGTGCAACTCTGAGAGACTGAGCAGTATCAGGGATAAATTGGTTGATTGCTTCCCGGAGAAGGTGAATAGAGCGTCCGTGATGTTGCCTCACGCAGAGTTTGGTAGGGGCAGGCGTGTCTTTGCTATCGAGATGATCCTTTGCCCATGTCCTATTTTATGTCCTCATAATACACCGAGGCCTGGAGTCTCACAGCTCAGGAAGGGCCTCATTAGTATACTCTCAAGACGTCTAAATTTTTCCCAGGACCTATTAGCCTGAAGCCATGTTATTCTATTAGTAGATTCGAGTCTCGCGTTCCCTCGAGCTATGTCTACCATCCCTAAAGCTCATTATCCATATCCAGTCCATAATTCCCGATTCACTCAACCGGTTCAGCAGGGTATTCGCTACGGAGAGCTAAAGAGGTATAATAAACATATAAACCATATCCGTACCATAAAGCGGTTAGTGTGTCCACGTGGTAGAACTGGGGGCTATACGTCAAGCGCGCAGTCTCAATTGTCGTGAACAACAAATTAAGCCAAATTACAAGTTCTTGTCCCCCACGCCTGCGCTAGTCAAACTAAAGACAAGAACCAACGCGAATAATTTCCAGTATATTCAGCGATATGCAGAAGTATTTACTAGCACTATTTTCAAAATACCTTTACATAAATAACATAAACACGGTGAAAGAATTTATATTAACGCTCATGGTCCAAGTCCATACTCATCAGACAAAACGCAGTCACGGGCCTGAGTTCCGGTTCTGTAGTTTTCCAGAGTTTGGCTTTTCTTTTTTGAGCGAGCAAGCCATACCTTAAAAGCTCCTGTAATAATGAAGGGCTTTTGAAGTTATCTATTCACATAGACCTAAGTTTGCTTCCCCACTCTAGATCCCTAATCCTTGTCCGGAGACAATCAATATCTGCTAGCTATAGCATTGTGTGTTGTAGATTCAATATACTTGAGACCGGTCGTTCGGACAAGTCCCTGGATAAAGCATAATCTATTCTATATCATTAGTTCAGGAATAACAGAGGCAGCAGAAGCCCTAAGTCGGGTTTTTATATTGTAGTTTGAATCCACATAGGGGCCTCCGGGACGCAGTGGGGATTGCTTCTGGGCGTTCACAGATGGTTCTTCATTGCCTAACTGGTCAGGACAGGAGGCTGCAGGTCTTCAATCTATGGGAGGATCGATTCAGGTCAATATCCGCTTTACGCTTGTTCTTCTAATTGGATTTACTTGGGATCGCCACTTAAGATAGTGATTCATACTTGCGGGTACGTAGGAATCGAATTCGTGTATGCATTTCTCAGTAAGTCACACTCGGCAGTTCACTCCTCCAAGTCCATCACTAATGACATATACAGGCCCTTCAAATACAAACGCGTCCAGTAAGTCCATTCACTCAACATCCTTTGACTTTGTTGATACCCATCCATAGTATCCATGATATATTTCACCGCAGCTGCTTAGCCACACTTCTTGCACGAAGCCTGTTTTAATTGTAAGAATGAGATTATACAATACATGACAGACGATATGAAACTCACAGTAGAGGTACCAACAGAAGCGATACAAGCGGCATCGGCAATGGGATCTAGAATGCCAAATCAGTAAGATATTTAGAATATTGACATGGGGAGATGGCAAGCATACTAGCACCGAGCTCTGCTGCAGCTGCTGCACATGCAGCGCTCTCTCCAGCCAGAGAGGAGACACAGGCTATCAAAGGATATCAGTAAATTGCATAGCGAGAATTTGCCAATAGCCGCCTACCAAGCCAGTCACATCCGGCGGCCTTCTTCGCCTCGGTGAAAGCAGCGGCGTTGTTCTGAACATCCTGAAGGTTCTGCGCAGTCGAGGCTGGGGCTGCAGTGGCAACGGCCAGAAGAGCCGAGATGGCAAGGAAGAAACGCATTGTGAATTTGAAAGTGTAAAGGGTTCTTAAATTGTATTGTTCAGGTGGTGGTCTCTGAGTTCTCTGAGTGATGCTAAAGGAGGAGATTCAGGGACAGTCAATGAGATCTTTATATAAGTAGATCTGGTCTCGCGGGGGTGATATCCTTTCGTCTGACTAACTCCAACTCGTATTGAAGTCATATCCTATGTGACTCCCAATGGCTATCACATACTGCGTCTCCGGTCTGGTTCTATTTCGAGAATCACCATGTCTAGCTATACGAGAGATCTTCATCAATTCGGTGTCCATCTGCATCGTCAGCCTGAGAGATTTAGCCAGATGAGGTCAGAGTTTGCGAGGATAGTCGGATTATGGAGACTGGGGATGCAGTGAGGAGGGCAATTAAACAAGCACCTGCAGCACACCTAAGCATAGCTCGTATCCGTTAGTATAGCTCGGGCTGATCATGCCTAGCCGTAGCATCTCTCGTCCGAAGACAAGGTAACATCTCGTGTTTGGTGGAGTTGCACGGGAGCTACATACAACTAATCATGATTGGAGCCATTAAATGAATCGTTCTCTATAGTTCTGTACTCGTTTTATCATTAAATCTAGTATTCTAGCAAACTACCCGGCCCCTTGCGCGTGTTATTGGATGTCTCCTCAACCATAGTTGTGAAAGATCTTTGTCTCGCGGTCGAAGGGAAGATGACTGAGATCACCATACATTTAACGCTATCCTGCAGATTGACGTCAATACATACCATGCGTGTCCTCCGCTTAGCTTGCCGATCAGTCCATACGAGTCGTATTTCTCGGATAAATTCCGTCGTGAGGAACAGCCAGCGGGGCATTTCAGGGTAGATCTGCAGGGCCCTTGCCTTGCTAGATATTCCGGAGTACAACACCAGACGATGTTCCCACGAATGAGGATTCAAAATCAGGGTTTCCGCCAAGATTAGCTTGGTTTAAACAAGACATTATCTTGGCAGCCACGCTAGATGGCACCTTGCGCCTCGTGAAGATGCAAATACGAAAGGGCCGACCCACCCTGCGAATGGAGAGGCCAAAGAGAATAACTGAACGGGAGAAGATCGGCATCAGCCCGCGAGGGAAAGAATGTTCCCTTACTAGCTTCTAAAAATATCTATGTTTTGCTATCCTGTGTAGAGACTCACTTTAGCACACCTCTGCTCTTCGATAGAAAGATCCATCTTGACTCATGATTTGGCCCGGCCAGATCATTAAGGGCCAAAAAATTACTAGTAAAACTAACCTTACTTATGTGAGAAATGCAGCTACAGCCACCACTATCTTTTGGAGGATATTTCCAGGTCATGTGGCTTTATTGCAATCTTTTATCCTAATTTATCATACTCTAAACACATTGCTCTATCTTAGAAAGAGTTGCCGTAGATAATTTTATGATTCCTACCTTGGCTAGTATGATAGGGTAGTTGAAGGAACTTGTATAGTGCATCAGGATAATATATATATCAACGGGACAATCGTGCTAGGCGGGTATTCGGAGAGGGAGAGAATATCTTGACCTACTAGCAACTGCATACAGTATTTTCTGTATTTAAACGGTAGTCTAAGAGCTGTACAGCAAGCAAAGTCGACACAGAGCATCTCTAGCTTAATTTACACGGTATCCCCAGGTTGGCAGAATATATAACGCTGCATTTTTTTAAGGTGTCGTAAATGTTCGGTGTACGGGCCGACCGACCTCGCCCGATGAAATCCGATTTGATCCGACCATCATTCACACGTCCGATTCTCAGTATATTATTTAAGATAGTGTATTGAGTAGAGTCCAGCAACTGACGAAGCCGCCTAGTACTCTGGCCTGAGTTAGTCATTAGCATCTTGAACCGGCATCGGAGCATATCGTCTTCCACGATGTCGTGCAAAGCGTCGATGATAAACTGATCCTGTTGAAAGCTCCGATGGAGACCCTTATCAAAACAACCGATTCCATCAATGACGCAGTAAATGGCCATCTCGGAGAACACTGGCCGACTAGCCGATGTAGTGTCTCACAGAGAGTCGCTAGATCGTGCTCCTCAAGGTCTTTGAGGTACCCTCGTGAATGTATAAAGTCGATGTTGAGCAAGTTGTGTCGATAGAGTGAGCAGATGATTTGGAAAATCAGAGATCTGATTAGTCCATTTGGTCCCGCCCAGGGGTCTTTGTGAGACGCAGTGGTAATATGCAGTCCGCAGAAAAATGACATGGGAGAGATATTATTGAGAGCGAAGGAGCATAAGTTGGCATCAACCAGAAGCAGATCGGGACGGTCGTGGCTCATCCACTCCGTGAATCGCAAATGTCCCAGGATTTATTGTGCCTGCCCTTGGGCCTGAGGGTCAAATGTGTTGTCTGCGCTGAGGATGGCTTCTAGGTGGTTGTTGGAATGTCCAAAGGTTACTTCGTAGCTGAAATTGCGGGCCATTTGAGAAGTTGGTTGAGCTAGAAGTGCGAAGAGCTGGGTAACAGAGACGACAGCTGTTGAGCTAAGAGCTCTTGGACGGAGTCTAGGAGCTTCCATAGCCCGAAGGCGTTGTTGGAGCGTTGTAATTTGAATTTCCTTTTCTGTTTGTCTAAGTCAGCATGATCAATCCCCAAGCATTAGGTATCACTCACTCTTCCTGTCCTCCAGCAGCAATTCTAACAAATGATTCTTTGGCTTCAAGGTATCATTTATCAGGTCCGATTGGGTATTTATAAACCGTTGCAGCTTTTCGTCCTCCATTTGAAAAAAATCGATAATCTCTTTGTTATATCTGCGTCCGTCTGCTTTCAATCCAGCCTTCATTTCTTCAACTTCAATAGAAACATTCTGTGCAACGATATTTGTGTGTTGGGTAATCTTGCGGATATCGCCAATCCCACTACTTTATGCCATCTATCCCTGTGTTGACAATCTGAACATCGGTACAGATCTGTCGGGTGTTGATCTCAGTCTGTTTCTCGTCCCATCGCATGACGCCCATTTGACGATGGGTGTTCCGAGAAAGGAACTCAATAGGTTCGATTTTCCCGTCCCCACATTGATCTGTAGTCCGCCGGAGCGCTCTCGTTCGATCCCTATCTTTTCAAGAGCTATTTCTGGATATTCGGACTGTTTCTTGCGTGTAAAATGGGATACAAATCGAAAAGTGCCATGTTGCCGTGTTCCATGGGATCCGGATGCAATATCCGGCTCATGGACAGACAAGGACCGCAAGAGGCCCTCGATGGCCTCTAAGTCTCGCATTCATGTCAGCTTGTACTATGGCATTCTAAAGAGAAATTAAACTTTGGCAATTTTCCAGGTGAACATCGCAAGGCTTAGGGAGATCGAATCCAGAAAGCAGGAGCACCTTAAGGGTGATGATTGGCAGGAGCCTGTATTGAAGATTGATGATAAAAGCATCATGGGTTACGCCGGATGGTACTTTGACAATTACCCAGAACAGTGTTGGAACGGGCGGCAAATCCGCAACGCGTTTCAAATTGCATCATCTCTGGCACATTACGATATGAACAAGACCTCACTTGATGTCTGGAATGATGACAAGTCCAACGAGGGGAGATCTGATCGCAGCGCTGCCTACCAAATCTTGAATTGGATCCAGTTTGACAAGGTGGCAGGTATGATAAATGAGTTTGACGTTTATCTGCAAGAGACAACTGTCATGACCGATGTTGATGCTGCTTGATTGACCGGACTCGAGCAGATGACTGAGTATCCGGGCACTGTTTACAGACCGCAATATCAACCCTCGGAAGCAGGCCGGGGAAGGCCCGCAGGATCAAGTAGTCAACCAAGTTCCTTTCATCATGATCCTCGATCCAGTACACCTAGGCCTCCAGCACAGGGCCAACAACAAGCTTTCTATCAAATCGAACGTAGAGAGAATCTAGGCACACGACACCGTCAGCGACAGAGGCGGCAATATCACCCTCCACCGAGCACGTCTGCCACCCTTTCCAAGCAACCATCACGAGCCCAGATGGACTTTCATGAGCTGGACTGGGATGATTAGACTTCTGTTGATGTAAATGAGCCTCGCATGCTAGACGAAGAGTAATATTATGGTCATTCCTCCCCTCGGGGAGACCACTTAGATGATGATATAGAATACTGAGGTTGTGGTGAGATGGACGCGCAATGGAATAGTTCTAATAGCCAATGACAAGATTTCGAAAGGGGTCAATGTACTAGCAAATACTCTGGCAACATGACGGAAATGCCTTCACCCCAGTTAGGCAGGAAGACAATATAACCGCTCCCAAGGCCACCATGGGGTCAGTTGGAAATTCATGGTTATGATGAGTGTGAAGCAAGCTTCCCCAGCATCTAGAGGTATAAAACATAACCCCGGGCCAGACAATATCTCACACAGTCGAAAGCTTTTCTAGGGAAATGTCGCATGAGGCATGTTGGACAAGTCCCCAGGCGCTGTTGTCGTAATACATCGTACCAGCACCATACAAACCTTTATGTTAATAGTCAAGCAGGTGTGTAGACTGCCAATTCTTCCAGCCACTAAAAGATACCGACCTGGGTAAAAACTATGGCCAGTTAGGTAGAGGAAGGGTAGGAAATACGGCTCTCCGGATCAAATATAGCCTACTCGTAGACGCGGGTCTTGGCAACCCCCCATCAAAAAAATAAATGATCAGGCTTACCTTAACCCTTTAGGGTAAAGGGCTTTCCACGTGATAATCCTAGAATATCATGTGGCATGCAGATAGATCTTGCCCTAGGATAAAAAGATCCAAAAGATTCGATCGAAACATATCAAGATTCCAGGCACTAAAGGGGTGGGATGTGTCAACTCGTCCCCCCTGCCAAGACCAAAATTTGCGGAACCTTGCTTGTACCATCAGGTCATATAATGACATTCAAACCTAGCTCCCCCAATAAGCGAACAGGGCCCTGCCAAGGACTGTTATCATATTTGGAGATATCTTTGGTAGCCTCTTTTACCTCGTATTCGCCCACTCAATCGAACTATATTCATATACCAAGTGCATATCTCTACTATTTTAGGTTACTTTCAAGCCCCAAAACCGTGTTTGGAGACGATCCTATTTAACTCCGCCACACAGACCGTAGATCGCTTTGAGCACAACTCGGGCGGAGTGGGGAAGATGGTATAGTTTATAAAATGATCATGAATCATGGCGTAGCTCAGACGAGTTTTCTCTTACTGCTCTCCCATATTGTTCGCATTTTTACATATCTTTCTTTACATGTTCGCCGGTCATGTCCACGCCCGTGGACAAGCCTCCTCCAGGGATTCGCATGATTCTTTTGTTCGAGAAATATGTCCCTTTTATAGCTATCATCCTATTTATAGTGCTAGTATGCTTGTCCGGTGCTTTCTTGGGTAAAGTGTATTCACGGCCAGAGGTTTTTGGGCCTCCATATAGCCCCTATATCAAGCCCGGTACAGTCACGCCGCTTATTATAGTATGTTTCTTGTTCGTGTCGCTAGAAACCACTAACCAGGAGTCTAGGCATGTATCAGTGCAGTGTTGTTCACCTTGTTCATCTTTATGCCACAAAGCACATTATGGAGGTTGGCTTGTGTTGTTGCTCGGTTCATTCTTGCTGCGGGTCTCGTCGCTTCTGCAGTCCTTCAATCTCGCTATTTACCTCTTCCTCTAGGATCATGCGAAAATTATAGGGAATGGCGAGACCCCGCTAGCATATCAGAAGGAATACCTACATTGTTCGAGGTATTACCGACTACTCGGGGCAAGAAAAAATTCGGCGGACGTTTTACCAATCGACCATGTGATGCACTGGTTACTATTTGGAGATTCGAGATTGCCCTAGCGTGAGTGTACTTGCGTTTGCCTTAAATTTTTTTCCACAAACTCAACAACAACTCCAGGGTTTTGAGCATAGTCTTAAGTCTATGTGTCTGCCTCCTCGTGGCACATACGGTTATTTCAAATAATCCAGCGACATCACCGCCTGCGGCTGCACAGTGGCTTACGAATCCTTTCAAGTTTGGAAAGGACTATGTTAGACGCCTGTGGAGCAAGTCTAGACGTGACAAGGAAAGGCAAGAAGCTGAAGCAAATCTCCTTCCGACCAATCCCGAAGCCTTGGAATATATCGATCATGAGATGGGCATCACAACCCGTCCGATATGAATCTCAATTTCTTTTTTGCCTCCTGACCGCACCTCGATTCAAGGTCTGGAAAGATGTCGATACAGTCGAAGCTCCGGCAGCCGGGGTACGTAGTATACGCTGAATCAGGAGTAGATACCTTGAGTATAACGCTGTTCGGTATAACAGGGCGATGCTCCATGTTCGCTCCGTTCCAGAATTCGGGTGAGGTCATTGGAATGGTCTTTCTATCCGCATCATGTTCATCCACTATGGCAGGATTGTGACCTTTGTCGCCTCTAATACTCGAGCTTTGAAGCTTGGCTGAATCTAACGGCTGCCGATCCGGCATGATGAGCTGAAGTTTCAGAGAAATGTGACGTTTTGGTGGCCAGTACTTGGTGATACAAATTTGAAAGGTGATTAGGAAGTTGATACCTGTTCAACTGAATCAAGCTTCCAAATTGTCATAAGTTGTTGCGAATACTGATGGTGGTCTGCTTGCTGCATCCAACTTGTTAAGCCATTTCAGATGCGGTGAAAGATTCGCTCTGATTCATATCATGGATGAGAATAAGCTTCGAATGTGAGATCCTTGGACCCATGTCGCCTGGACTAACAATGGTAAACACCGAGCTTTTGCGCATTTATAAACTTTTATTAATATTATCTTTATAAGCTAAAGTCTAGTTTTAATGAAGCTTAGTAATTAAAAAATCAATCTATAGCACTTTATAAATATATTCTCTAAGCTAGACTATAAACCAATCTTATAAAACCTCTTAGAAACTATAGCTAGTATTCTAGCTGAGCTTAACTCTTGAATTAAGCCAACTACACATAACTTCTTTACAAAGCAGACTTCAAAAGATAGTTCTTTAATAACACAAACACTGAAAGAGAAGCAATAGCTCGCCTAATAAACATTCTTTATATTAAACTACTAATATTGATCTAGGGGCTGATATATACTACCTCAAATCGATCCTTTATGACTAGAATAATATTGCCTCGCGCAAAGTCCTTTCCAATATTACAAAGATTATACAGCCTTATTCACGTCTTCTTATAAATAATTAATCCTTGCTGATAAAAATAAAGTTAATAATAAAAAGTAATATAGATATACTTATACTATTTTTCACTAACAGAATAGAGTATATTTAGACACAGTGGAATAAGCTATTGATCTCGGTGAAACCACCTCTCAAGCTCGTTCAGGTCTGGTCGGCTCCGGGGGATCCACAATGCGTCATTAAAGCCTGTCTGGAGAAATAGAAATGGTGCATTATTATGGATACACGAAATAGAAGCATACTATTAACCTGAGAATTTGTATATACTATTGTATTTGCAAGCACTCATTCAATCTAACTGCTTGGCATATACAGATGTAAGTCAGAACAAGGGAATATCGTCCTTCTGCGAGTTTTAGTTGTGCATTCGATCAGGACCGGAGACATCACTCTAAGCCTCACTGACATGTTGCTCCGAATACAAGAAGACATATGTAGGTTTGACCATGGAAATATCGTGCAGCTGGAAGAACAACATATATTTTGCGATGAAAGGTATCAGTCTCAGGATGATGACCAAAGAGATTGGGAATACTATCACACAGACTCGCGTGAACAAAATCAGAATGGAGACAGAGATTCTCATCTAATATTTGACAGAATAACAGTGACTTGGATCATCATTGGCTCAATACATGTGTGACCCCTGTCTGACGCTATACCGAGAGACCAGCTCAGCTCTACATTCAAGGGCATTCTTTACTTTGACATGGAAACAGCTGACATTCACACGAGGCCCAAAAGTCAGCATCAAGTCTAGCAATTGAATTCACTAAAACTAGTATCCCGCAAAAGGCCATCCGCTACCCCAAGAATTCTTCATTGTACTTCTGACCATGCCACTGAAGGTTCATCGAAGTGAGGCCAGAAAGGTCCAGTGACCCTGGATTCGTTATTTCGACAGTCCAGGTCGTAAATGGCGGTGGTGCGCTGTACTCATTTGTATTGATGGTGAATGCCGTATCCATGACAGGCTTTCCCTCGACAATATTATACGAGTACTCGCGGGAGAACACATGGCCGACAAACGTGAAGATGTCCAATTTTCGTATATCATTGTATACCCCGGTTGTAGATATCTTGAATGCAAAATCCGACTTGTTAGCGTGACCTCCAACTTATTGATGCGAAAGTGAGACCCGTCGTAGAATGGACCAGCTGGACTGTGATTGTGTGTTTTCGGGGATTTTGGGATAAAGGTGAAAGTGCCTTTATGAGAGGCTTTGAGCTGCTCAACGATTTGGGTGTTGTACGGGGCCGGTAGTTGGAGATGTCAGTAGGGTTGAATCGAGGAAGCCCGATGAGGTAGACCAATAGGCAGCTCACATTCTGGGATGGTATTATCTTCGTGTCAAATCCTGTATAGTCCTACGTCAGCAAGATTTAACCCCTTTGATCAGCCGGACTTACGCGATGGACCACCTGGTTACTGCCCTTTGAACCTTTGCAATTTCATAACCAAGTCAGAGAGGTCCTTTCGGTAATCCTGCACATTCTTCAGTGGATCGATTTGGATCGGTTCATTGTCCAACACAGCAAATTTGTACGCCCAGGCCACGTTGCGCATCTGGATGAGGATGCTAGTTCGAACGGTTATGTACCGGTCATATAACCGGACCTCTGCCTCTTCCGTCAACTTTTGGTCCTTTCCAAACTTCGTCTCCAATTCTGTAAGCCTCTTGAAATCTCTCTGATATAGGACTACCTCCATATATGCATGGATATGTTCCTGGGCAGACTTGATGGCCTCGGCTTTGGCCTGTGCCAACAGATTCCCATTGATAGAGTTCCTGCGAAGCCCTGATTGTTAGAAAGGTCAGCATATCATATCACCAAGCTATGTCCAAGGATTCCACTGTCACATTATACAGTAGCCCTTTTCTAACTAATTCCTACCAAATAAATATGTCCGTGTGGTGTCTGTCCTTCGTTGTGGGTACGCTTCTAGGTCCTATCGTCAGCGCTCGCGGCAGCGGGTGTCTTACGCAATGCCTCATTTACTAAGCGGACACACCAGTTCTACGTTGAAGCCAGACTCTGATTCCAGCTACAGAATTAATCCAAGCCCGTGCTTCCTCTCACTGACTGTTCAATCTAGACGTGCCTTGATAGGATCATTGCCACGGTCTGCTGCGGCTGACTCAGATTCTGGTTTTGCAGTCGAGACCTACTATATCGGGTGTGGCTGCTGCATCATAAGCGCATTTTTAATTGTTAGTATCATGCTGTTGCCTAAGTGACTATTACTCGCGTCATTCCGATAAAAGCCCGGTGTGGCTGTGTGGTACAAGATGCAAGCCTCGGCGATGGTGAGAATTCCAAAGAGGGCCTTGGTTCAAAGTATATTAGTGTGCTTGAGATGGCGCTAGGGGGCATCTAGATCGTCCCTCGCCCACGCTAGGCGGAATGCCTTCTACATGAGGTTACATGCACACGAGTTTCTTCATTCTCTCCTCGTTTCAGACTAGACGGGCGCCAGGGTGGTGTTGACTGGGCCCAATTAGGCTTGATCAGCAAGGGACTTGTTGGCAAGGTCGTTCTAGCTTTGGGGCTATGAGGAGGAGCGCCAATAAGAAGATAAGCACAGTCGTTTGTGATACGAGGTCAATCTAGAAGGCGGCCCGGGGCTGCGGCTAACGGAGCAAACTATAACCCGATCTTTCCCCGCGTCTACATTGTATCATGGCGTCTGTCTCTACTATCTCTGCTCATCCACACCTTCAACTTCAAGACCTCACCTTGCGACACGATCATAACACTACCGCGAAAGCACTCACCACGCGATGGAAGTCGCAGCTGAACCAGAGCTTCAATATGTCGGGGATCCTCTTCCTCTATCGGCTGGCTTTTTGGGTGCCGAAGTTCCTCTTTCATCAGTTCACAACGTGCTGGGCAATTCGCAGCTCGATTTCAACTCACTTGACTTTTCCCATTTCGAGACCAAAGATTTATCGCTGAAGTGGCATTTGGATGCTTTATCGTCCACAGACAATCTGTCCGACGATTGCGCTCCGAGCCTGATTACGGAGGATCACAGCATTTCAACGGTTCCTGAGACCACTTGCTCCCAGGAAGATCGCCTTTGCCAGAACCCACAAGAATGCTGTATCAGCCTCGCCACAGGGGTCCTCCGAACTATGCATGCCGGCTCAAGCTCCTGCATCCTGGGGATGAGGGGCCAGGATGGCAGTCGCCAGGCTCAATTATCGCCTGCAGCGGACGAGATTCTGTCCATGAACCAGTCCGCCTTGAAAGCGGTCCGCTCCATACTCAAATGTTCTTGTTACGGAAGCCCGCAGCTCCTTCTCATTGTCACCGTCCTCTGTTCTGATATTATTGCTTGGTACTGGAATATTATGGAGATATACAGTCACCGCCACAACTCGACCGCAGACAGTGCCGTCTTACCCACCAATGTAAGCCAGGCTGAAACTCGAAAACGGGAGTTCTTCATTGGCAATCACCGCCTGAGCAAGGACGTGGAGACTGCTCTTATTCGTCAAGTCCTTTCGGGCATGCTTCGGGAACTACAGGTCGTCCTTGGAGACATGGCCTGTCACGCAGGACAGTCGTCGGCAATCAACGAGCCAAGCAGTGGCCTAATGCTGAGTGATGTTCGAGCCAGAATGGTTGCTTTTCTCCACACGCAGTTACGCGCGCTCACTTCTGCACTGAACCACTCAGATAGCAACTTGCGAACAGTGGTGCCACCCATCTTGCACAATTGATGTACACAGTAAGGGCGCTGGCGCCTAAACTACGACATCATCAAGGACTAGCACATGTACGACGTGTACGAAATACGATATATGGCTCTTTCTTTCTTCTCTTGTCTCTTTTTTTTTTTTTTTTTTTTTTTTAGTGATTGAAGCGTGGACGTAGATTAGAAATAGGACACGTCAATAAATTTAAATATACACCAGATTTGAAACGCAGGGAGAATTAACGTATGTATCTGGACTCCATCTAGCTAGATTGGAAATGCTTGCTAGGGGTTTACATCCAGCTTTCTGAGAAGAGCCTAGGGAATACTGCAACTACAATTACAACTACTGTAGACTGTCGTATAGCTATCTTAACGCCAAATAACACGTGGCAATGCGTCTTGAGGCGTTCGCTTGGTAGGACTAATTATATCGGAAGGGTATTTGTGGCTGACTGCATACAAGGCGTCTTGTCCCGTTCCGCAGATGTCGGAACCCGAGAATCCCTGTTGCTGAAGCGAGAGGCACTAATGTACTTTACATGCTTTTAGAAGGATTTGCACCTCCGAGCCTAGTATTCCGCTATTTTTGGTACGAGGCTTAGCTATGGATCGTATGAGTCGGTTTACGAGCCACGATAGCTCTACACGCACACGTGCAGTGGTTTGTGCACAATTGCCCGGCCCTATCTGGCAGGAACATTTGATTTCTATGCAGGTACATATTTATAGAACGATCCTCGTGAAGGTTGGGGTCATATCTGTACACTGTGATTGACCACGTGGTGGAATTTATCAAGCCCTGATCATCGACTATCGTTTAGTGTGCCAAGGTGTACTTTCAAGTTGTCTAGCACCTTGCCTCTTCCCTCTATCAATTGATTGTTTCTCAGTGGATAAGAATTCGCTGATATTATTTGTATTGTTTTATGCTGGTTGCAAACCGGCGACCAACTAAAGGCCATTCGACACAAAATCGACATTCCCTCAAGCATCGCCCAGGCGCTACCATGTATTGGGCTATTCTGCATATTCTCGCAGTAGCACTGCCAACCACTGCTTTCGCTACGAATCATGCATGCAAAGTCGTCGAGTCCAAGATTCCAGGCCGCATCTCATACCCCGGGACAACAACGTACAATTCGTCCATCGCATCTTACTACGGCGACCAAGAGCGTGCCTTGAGTCCCAATTGTATCCTCAGGCCTACCACTACTGCTGAAGTATCCGGGTTTGTCAAGTTGATGACTTCAAACAACAGCACGAGTAAGTTCGCCGTTCGGGGCGGCGGACACACCTTCTGGACTGGCGCGGCGAACATCGAGTCCGGCATAACCGTGGACCTGCGCCTCATCAACCAAGTAGAGTTGAGCGAGGATAAAACGATAGCCCGCATCGGAGGTGGCGCAGTATGGGATATCGCCTACTCACAGCTCGTACCGTACAACTTGACCGTCATGGGAGGCCGTATTCCCGGGATTGGAGTCGGAGGCTTCGCCACTGGAGGTCAGTCACATTGAAGGACATTCCTTGATTTCGATAGCTAATTTGTTGATTAGGAGGAATTACCTTCGCCTCACGCGATCACGGGTTCAGCTGCGACAACATCCACGGTTACGAAGTTGTGCTCGGAAGTGGTGAGGTCGTCTATGTCGACCAACGCTCCCATCCTGACTTGTGGCTTGCTTTGAAAGGCGGGTCCAATAACTTCGGTATCGTCACACGCTTTGATGTGGCTACTATTCCTCAGGGCAAGATGTGGTATAGCATGCTTAATTACAACTATACAAATGCCACGTTGTGGGCCCACGCCAAAGCCTTCAGTGACTTTATGAAGCCGGAGAATCACGACGGCGCAGCCATGATGGGAATGTTCCTGGACTATGTAGACGGTAAACTCCTTCTTTCGGACGCCATGTGGTACACAAGGGAGGTTGAGGAACCCGCCGTTTACGACGCCTTTACCGAGATTCCGAACTTGGGGGGCGTCGCAGAGCTCAACACTACTGACAACGTCGTGGCGAACTTCGGGGAGAATATCCCGTCTAAGGTGGACCGGTAAGCAGCAAAGATGACCACTTTTACCGTTCCATACTCCACAATCTAACTAACTTCTCTAGCGGATTCCAACTAACCTTTTCATTCAACAACCCGGAGCCTAGTGTTTACATGCAACTCTTCAAGATCTGGGAGAAGGGCTTAAGCAAGATCGCGAAAGTGGAAGGCATATTCGTCGAGTTCTTGGTTCAGCCTCATCCCGTTACGAACGGCACCAACATGTTCGGCCTGACGCCCGGAAAGACGGACGACGTGATGGTCGATATGACTGCTGCCTACACTAACACGGCAGACGATGCGCTAGTTAAGGCTGTTATCACGGACATTGTGAACCAACAACGCGCTCTTTTGAAGGCGCACGGACATCTGATCGACTTTATCTACCTCAATTACGCGGACATCTCACAGAAGGTGCTCCAGAGCTGGGGCGCGGATAATGTGGCGAAGCTCAGAGCTGTCAGCAAGAGATATGATCCCAAGGGCGTGTTCCAGAAACAGGTTCCTGGTGGGTACAAAATTCCCATGTAGGCCTGTTGTATTCGTTGATTAGAACTACGGTCTTTGCCAATTAGGAGGGTTGTCCACCACGTGTAAAGCAAAAGTTGGCATTCCTCTCGGTGACCATACGTCGATACCATCTGCATATCTGCTGCATATATTACGTTATATAGATCTATAAATAGCAGAAAATGAACACCTTCGTAATATTGAGAAAAGGGACGTGATTACCATAGATGAACGTTTTCTAAAATTACAATTTCTACTGCCTCTTGACTCTCAGGTACACTTGTAATTAACGTGGGTTTTCCGTACCAAAAACACTGACCCCAAATATTGTATACGATAGGGTAAGAATCGCTGCACTTGGTCAGATTGATCGACCTAAGCTAGGTTTTGGAATGCATATAACCATGCAGCAACACGAGGTGGGATTTGAGATCTGAGTCAGCTGATTCGTGGGAAGCGTTCGAAAGGGTCCCACGAATCGTGACCCAAACAAAAGGAGCAAAGAAGAACACTGAATGGCGCTGAATAGTATTGGTACAGATCCGTATTAAGGTTTTACCCGAATACGATCTTAAGATTGGATCCTATTGAGGAATAGTTAGCGAGAAGCCATCCTATTGACATGGCGACGAAAGGAGGGGTCAGATGACCACTAAGGATAGCGAAGCTTTTCACTGTACTAAATCTAGTCCCTCCTCTACCCTAGCCTGCAGACCAGGGCCTCTAATTTCTAACCCCTCAAGGCCTGGAATCTGGAAAACTCCACCCCAAACGCAAGGTGAGGTGGGGTGAGGGTACCAATCGTATCTATCTTTTAGCTCACTCCTCTCATATCTACCCTTCCTGGATCTATCAATAGTATCTAGAAGGTTCATGTCTCTTTGAAGGATGGGTAGACCTTGCCTGAGAAAGCCTCATGGGAATCCACGCCGATAGCAATTCTTTCTGGAATCCGTATTCATGCAAGGGATAGAATAACCTCGGTTCAACCACCCACATTCCAACACAACAGAGCAGAAAACAATCTCTCGAGGACACCATGTTGTCGCACTTATCGTGGGGGCCAAAAAGTGGATTCGAATATATCGAGCTGATTCAGACTAAGGGAGCCTGAACGAAAAAAATGGGGGTGTGAAAGTCTTCTGGATTGGATCAGGCACAGCCTACTACCCCTCGCTCGTAAGCCCTAAATAGCTTGATTTGAGCAGTAAGCGCTTTAGTTTCTCCGCGCCCGGCAAGCGGCCAAGAGTTGCCTAAATGCTTTTTATTTGTATTTTCTTTTACTTTTTACATATTACGATTGAGCCGTACATGCATAGAAGAATCTCGTCTTCACCAGGGGTTCTGGCATTCGTACTCGTATTCCTGGTGCATTGCGGTGTGAGGGAGTTGGGCGTAATCTCACCATTCGCGGGGTAGAACAGCCACGTTACATTGCATCATATAGCAAGAACCATAAATTCCACGCTATATGCCTTGAAACGGGTACCCCTGTCGCTGTAGATCCGTGGTAATACATGGGGTTCGATATAGATAGCTTGCCCAAATCTCACTTAGACTCAGAATTTATATAGAGAAGGTTGGACAGTGCCGTCACACAGCAGACATGGAGACCTACAACCCCCAGATACCCGCTCGAAAGCTGAAAGACTCCTGTGATGTCTGCTCAGCGTCCAAGCTGAGATGCGATAAGCAGAAGCCGACTTGCTCGCGTTGCGCGAACCTCAACCGCCCGTGCACATACAGCCCTGCTCGCCGTGGTGGTCGACCGCATCGCGTACGGCGGAAGGCGAGCGAGAGCCAGAGTCAAGATCAAATTCGAGCCCAAAGCCCCCAGCAATGTTTCAAGGCACCAGAGACAAATACTAGCAACAGCCACTTGGTGGAGCCGACCGGAATCCCGAGCCAAGGCGACAACCAGGTGGGCTGCGACAATGGCTGGTTTCCCGGCACACATACCATGAGCCATTACCAGGATAGCCAGCCACAATCTGCAGCAATGTCATCATCCTCGTCGTCGTGTAATGTAATGAGCATGGGGCTTGATGCGGATACCGCCGAGACCGACTGTACCAAGGTCGCTCTGTCGATTGTCGAGCAGTTGGAAATGAGCAAGGGACGGCCTAGGACCGCTGCTCCCACGTACGGCAGCAGCGGCTTGACGGCTACCGAGGCATGCCAGCGGCTGCTGACCATCCTCATGTGTCCGTGTTCCGAGCAGGCGGATGTGGCGCTTCTGGTGGCATCGGGGTGCATTTCGCTCATGGACGTGGTTCATTGGGCGGCTGGTGCCGATTCCGACCCAGGATCGGTGAACTACGACGGGCCGTATACTAATGATGGCATGTCCATCAGCCAGGGCTCATGTAATGAAGATGTACTCATGTGGTCACGGCCACAGTCATCTTCACGCAGCTTGACCGGCGACGGTCAGAGTCAGGTTGGCGACCTGTCCAAGATTGCCAGGCTCATTTTGCAGTTTACAGATAGGTACTGCCAGGATAACAAGGGTGGCGCGCGCTGGGAGCACACTACCTGGGTTGTTGCGCCTGTGGCGGCTTTGCTTCGGTGCAAGTTGCAATCTGTCACTCAGGGAGTGGCAAGACGGATGGTTCTTTGAATTTCCTCGTATTTTGATATATTACTGTACATAGTACATCTTGCAGTGTTTTGGAGAGCCTGGCTAGACCATAGACAATACCGACTTAGTTGCGGGACAATGTATAACGACCTTGAAAGTGCCCCTTGGAATTGGAAATTGATGACGAGACTAGTCTTTATTTGTCTTATTTTATTTAGGACTCAACAAATATGTTTGTCTGAGCAATATACTTTCTAGCATTCATTTCATTGCAAATCTTTGCGCTAGCGCTCTAATGTGTGAATTTATCGTTCATCTACTTGTATGATCAACGCTCGCGTGCAATAGTCCCCTTGATCTGGGATGGGCGACTTCCCATACATGTACCGGTCGCCTACTGGGTTCCTGACAAAGGCTGGCCAGCGATGAATCGCGGGAATCCTTGGTAGCCAAGCCAGAGCTCACCAGTTCCTGGCGGGCCGCCGACAATCTCCTTCTGGCGAGCCTTGAGCTCATCAACGTCCCAAGCGGCGAAGACGATTTTGTCTTTGAGAAACTCCGCTTCGGGAGAGGCAATCCAGACAAGGAAATCGGCGGGAAGAGTGACTGCCAAAGGAAGAATAATTGTTAGCGACTGGAATACAAGAGCAGGATCAGTCAATACTTACTGTCATCATAGGCATATGGCAATTGGATCGTCTCTGCCAGCTTGGCCGACATGGCCGTTCTGAGGAGTCCAGGATGCACATTGTGAAGACGCACTTGCGGATTCTCGGTGGCAAAGGACTGTAAGAGCTTGACGGCGGCCATCTTGCTGCTCACGTAGGCTCCCATGCCGGGGAATGGGGGGAACAGGATGCCGGCCGTGGTGAGATTGATAAAGGTGACTGGCTTGTCCTCGCTGGCACTGACGGTCCTGTTTGCCAGGACGACAGCCTGCGCCGTTACCAGTGTACCGACAACGGTGGTCTTGTAGCCGTCCAGAAAGGTAGCCGGATCCGCTTCCAGAAGAGGCACGACGGGGGCCAGGACGCCGGCACAATGGACGAGGATGTCGATGCCGCCAAACTCCGCAGCCACCTTGTTCATGGCATTGCGTACGCTCGCAGCATCGCACAGCTCAGCCTCGTGAGTTTGAATCGTCACCTCTGCGTGACTGGTGCGAACAATCGTGGCTGTTTCTGCCAGCGCGTCGGCGCGTCGACCGAGGAGGATGAGGGCTCGGGGACCCGATGCAGCGAAGGATGAGGCTGTGGCTCGGCCGATGCCGCCTGATGCGCCAGTGATCAGCACAACCTTGCCCGCCGTGGACAGGCCCGGCTGAGTTGGGTTGATGCCAGCATATGTGGCGGTGTGGGTAGTCTTGGTGTACGATGGTGGTGTGGCCATTGTGTCAGACTCTCTGTGGGGCAGTGATCGTGTGAAACAGTCGAACGAATTATAGTCGCGTGACGTAAAATGGGAATCGCTTCAATGTAGATACGTAAACGTAAGCACGTAAGATTGACGAACCCTGTGAAAGCAGAGGCTGAGGCGAGTATTTCCGGTCAAAGTGTGTTAGAGGGAGGTTGAATAGGCAGGTAAGCAGGCGGAGGGGCTCGTTATTAATAGAGTGCATTGTCAGCAATATTGACCCTAGTCGTTGTTGATACGACCATTAGCATCTGCCTCAAACCAACGTCGATGAGGGGCAGGAAGCACCTGAGTGGGTGCATAGCTCGGCCGGCAGCAAGCCGTACAGGGATCTCGGCCTGGCCCCGCATTAGACAGACATCGGGGGCTTTTTCCACCCTCAGGTCTGGATCGACGGAGTCCGAGAATGCGTGGCTCGTTCGAAATCCACACGTATCCACATACCAACAATGTCTCATTCGGTCCGCCTGCAACAGGCAGATGCCTCGGAAGCCTAGAAACGGACCTCTTCATTTACAAGAGAATGTCCAAAACCTCCCGAAAAGACCAATAGTGAAGGTGCAACTGCTCCTAGGGTACCCACCCGTTCGAGTTGTGGATCCCGGGCCACCAGGAACAAAGAACAGGGCACGCAGACAGAGCATGGGTCCCCAAATACGAGGTCAACAGCAAGGGTCCAACAAAGCCGTCCTACCTAGAGTGCCATCACCTAACGATCGTAACCAAGTCATAACCTAACCTAATCTAACCAACCTAGGTTGTCAGGGCGGTGGGCAGGGTCTCTTGGAAATACTGCCGGCAGATAACAACCCTGGCTCACCGTCCGCCTAGATAGGTTCATTTCCGCCTTAGGCAGAACTAGGTTAGCTATATAGGGAACAATATATATATATCAACCAAACAACGGTTCAACTGAGAGTTGGAACAACCAACCCTACTAACCTAACCTAGATCTTAAAACCCGAATACGACCCGTTCACAACTCGATGTAGGAAGATAGTCTATCTAGCGGTATCTATAATAACTGAAATCTACGGTTGACAGGCAATATGTCCTTGTAAAGCAGCCCTAAGCAATATGTTTCGTTAAACGCATTGAAAAGCGAAAGTAGGCAATGTCTAATTTTCTACAGACTGTCGCTATACACTTGGTTCCATTGGACGAGGAACCTGGCCAGGGACACCAACAGACTCCACCGTGACATCGGGACTGGTAGCAAAGAATAGAAGGGCCATGTCTAGTTTGGTTTGCTTTATGGGTACAGGAAGGTCGAACTACTGGGGTTTGATGGGGACGCGGTCATTGATTTAGCCGAGTTCAAGTTCCTTTCGGATGAGCCTAAAAGTTCCCCTCATTTCCACCTCCTTAGCATAGACTGGTCCTCTAGCGTATACCCATCTCGTCAGATAAATTGACCTTTGATCAACCATCATTTCGATTACCGGTCTTAGCTTTATTACAGACATGGAAGAGGCAGACTATGTTATCGTCGGTGGCGGTACGGCAGCCCTGGTTGTTGCCTGCCGACTGTCGGAGAACCCAGAGACGCGCATCGTCGTGCTGGAGCGCGGTGAAGATACATCGAGTGATGCTCGCGTTCAGGATCCACTCGTGTACGAGTCTCTGATGGGGAGCGAGATGGACTGGAACCTCAAGGGGGCTCCGCAGGTAACGAGGATTCCCCCCCACCCTCCTCTACTAACAATGGCTATGTGCTAAAAATGAACGGACCAGGCCGGACTGAACGGTCGGGAATTCAATCAAGCGGCGGGCAAGGCCCTGGGCGGGTCTTCGGTAATCGATGGTTGCATATTCCTGCCTCCGGCTGCAGCGGCATTCAATGCCTGGGAGTCGCTGGGCAATCCAGGCTGGAATTGGGAAACGCTGGCGCCCTGTTTTCAACGGGCATATACATTGCATCCCAGGACTGGTGGTCCTCAGTCTAATACAGCCGGACCAATCCAAGTGAGCTACCCGGTGCCTACGGAGAGGGCCGACACCACTCTGCTCGACGCATGGAAGCAAGCATTTGAGGAACACGGCTATGGTTACGCTGACGAATTGGTGTCGGAAGGGGCGACTATTGGTACGCGACCGTATACTGCGACCATCGACCCGGTGTCCGGACATCGCAGCAGCGCAGCGAACGGATATGGCGCTATTATCGCATCTCGTGCTAACGTCAGAATCGTCACCGGTGCCAGCGTAACTCGTATCCTGTTCGACTCGTCTGCACCTCACTGCCACGGCAGTAGAGGTCCAGATCGAAGCCCAGGGGACCGTCCTATTCAAACCCACCAAAGAGGTGATCATGGCTGCGGGCGTGTTTAACAACCCCCAGATTCTCGAATTATCGGGAATTGGTGATCCGGCTCGACTCCAAACCCTCGGCATTTCACCACTTGTCCACCTGCCCGGGGTAGGAGAGAACCTGACGAACCACGCTATGAGTGTCCTGTCGGCCCCGGTGAAGGCGCATGCGGACATCCAGGATATCGCCCCGGGCATGAAAGCTAACGCCTTCATCCACCTCGCGCCCATGGACATGCAAGAGATTCTTGATCGGGCCCGCGAGGCCCCAGACCACGCAGCAATTGCAGGGATCCTGAACGGCCCAAACGAGGCGTCCGCCTGCATCCACTTCGCTATCTACCCCGGCAATCTCGCCATTATCGGCATTTTCCCTTCCTTCCCTTTCTCCAGGGGCAGCGTCCATATCCAGTCAGCGGACCCAGCCAGCAGCCCCCAGATCGATCCAAAGTACCTGAACCACCCGTCTGACCTCGATTCGATGGTCCGGCACGTTCAGCATTTGCAGGAAATTTTCCACTCGGCCCGTCTCCAGCCCTTCGTCGATGCGCCGCCGCCCCAGGATCGAGAGGCGCTCGCCCAGCTGGTGCGCGAGGCCATGGCCATCCCAACGGCCCATGCGTGCGGTACCACCGCGATGCTGCCCCGCGAGAGAGGCGGCGTGGTCGCGTCGGATCTGAAGGTCTACGGCGTCAGCAATGTTCGAGTGGTCGATGCAAGCGTCTTCCCCGTCATTTCGCAGGCGAATCCCATTAGCACCGTGTATACGGTGGCTGAACGGGCCGCAGATTTGATCCGAGCGAATTGACTAGCCCATGTTGTGTTTTTCCCTTGCATTTGGTCTTGGTGTGTTCGTGGTCCTGAGTGGTAGGAAATAGTAGAATAGTTCTTTATGGACGAGAATAATATGACTGAGTCTTGTTTTTTCCCGGGTCACTACTAAGTGCTATCAGAAGTACCGATTAAAAAGAATATCATCGATTTACGCCAGAAAGATCCTCGTCAAGAACGAACTTGACCTTTTTGCCAGCGCAGTGGATAAATATTAAATTGCAACAAAAGCATCCCTGCAAAACGGAAAACAATTAGACAAGTTTCAAGACGCATATCTACGAAGTAAGTACATCAACATCGCCGAGATGGACGGAACTTGGTTCCCTACCCCAAGTCCTACGAGTACCCAGGGAGCTCACCCGCCTATTAACTGTGTACAGGCCGTACGCTGTATAACTGGATATTTGGTATTTTGTTGTGCCTAAACTGAGAAATACTAAAAGAAATCACTTGGCAGCCGCAAAGATGACCGAGCTTTGCATAACCGGCGCATACTTCTTAACCGCCACAGCACGTAGCCCTGCTTTGTCCAGGATGGCATCCCACTGCGACGCCGTCCGTTCCGTTGTACTGAATAAAGAATACATTTGAAGATCGAGCCCGGCCGGCCATACATGAGCATTCTCCTCTGGCACAACCACTTCATCAATCGCCACCAGGGAATCCGCTGACATGGCGGGCACAATGTTGGAGAGAATCTGCACCGTGTTCTTGTCGTCCCAGTTGTGAAGAATAGCTCGCAGATAGTAATACTTGGCACCTTTCACGGGCTGGGTTTGAAAGAAGTCGTGCTCCATCCACTGAATGCCTTTGATATCGGGGGCACATTTGATGACTTCACCACGGTCCTGAACGATCACTCGGCCAGCGAGCTCCGGGTACTTGGACAGCACTTCAGCAGCCTGATGGCCAGTGTTGCCACCAATGTCTACAAACATGGCACCGTCATGTCCAATGCTGACAGACTGATCGAGAGGCATCATATCCACACCATTGGCGTCTCTGGTCAGCCGCATGGCAGCTTGAAAGTTCTTCAACACATCCGGATGCTGCTTAAGCCAGGGATAGGGCTCCAGATCCGTGTTGAGAGCCTTTTGAAACGCACTGCCCTTGGGTTCATTTTGATATCCAGTCTCCTTTAAGAATTCGGGCAAAGCATGGAAGGCAGGATTGCTGAACGCATGGAAAAACCGGATGGGATGCTCAATGCGTGGGTCGGCAAAGACGTACGTCTTCTTGCTGGCCACGTACTGGTCAGGTCCTGTCTCTCCGACCAGACGACTGGCGACCATGTATCGCATGATGCGAGCGACGAGCAGTGGGTCCGCCATAGTAGCCTTGGCAAGCTCTTCGGCTGACAACGGTCTTTTGCTCTCCACGAGGGACTTGAAGATTCCAAGGTCCCCGCCTATGCAAACCATTGCTGTCTGTCGACCCTATTTTGAGAGCTTCATTAGTATACATAACGTGATGCATCCAAGCCCGGAATTGATTTTATTTTAGCTTACCGCATCAACTAATCGCACCACAGTGTCGAAAGGAGTCTCCAAGTCCTCCGCCGATTGGTGCAGTGACGAGATCAAACGGTGCCTAGTGCCTTCTTCGATTGAAGTCTGGGAAGAAATCTTCTCGGCTGCAATGAGGTCTGCCATGCAGCTTTTGACGGAGCGCACCTCGACATTGTTGTGTCCATTTAATTCATCATGGGCGTTGGTCGTGTGGCTTCCATTGGTGTGGGCATGGCCATTGGAATGACCATTTGTTTGGCTGTGGCCATTGGCCTCCGTATGTCCATTAGTGTCGCCCTGGCTATTGTTCTCGATATGGCCGTTAATCGCGGTATGACCATTCGTCTGGTCGTGGTCTTTGCACAAGTGGTTTCCATTGGTTTGGGATTCGCCATTTGAAAGCGTCTTCTTGGCCGCTCTTGCTTCGCCGTTGAGGAAAGACAGCGCATCATGGGTTGTGTATTTGACCTCGGCTTTCTTCGCTGGGGACAATCCGAGGTTTCCCCTCTCCAAACGCGGAGCGAGGCCGTCGATAGAGTCAAGGGTGAAATTGTCAATGTTGAGCGAATCCTCGGGGCGGACCATGCGTCGTCCCTTCAGGGTCTTTAGGATTGCCTGCTCCTCTGGTGTCAGATGCTTCTCGAGTTCGTCGAGAGCCTTGCGGTTGGCCTCATCGTTAGCATCTGCATCGTGGCCGAGTGACTTCAGCTTCTGCACGAGAGCCTCTTTCTCTTCAAACGAGACATGCGCAAATGCCCTGAAACAGAACTCGACCGTCTTGGACATTTCAGCTTGGGTCAGCTTTCCCTTTGCGTCGGCATCAGCCTGTCCTTGGATAACTAGATCATGCGGTTAGAATCATTGACTTCACTGTTCGATCATCATATGAAATGAACTTACTGGGTCTGAACAAATCAAACGCTCTTTCAAAGCTTTGCTCATCAAAATCACTGATTACGGGCTCGTCTTGAGACCGGATCTGCTTCAATGCACTAGACACGACCAACAGGAACCGTGTGTAGCTTTCGGAAGTCTTCTTGTCGTGCCACGACGCCGCAACAGTCTCATCGCAGTCACCGCGGATAGCCGCTGCAATAGTGGTTGCTGCGGACAGACCTCCCGACAGAGCCAAGTGCACACCAGAAGAGAAGAATGGGTCAATGAAGGATCCAGCATCTCCAGCAATGCGCACACCCGGGAAGGCATAATTGGAGGCACTGTATGACCAATCAGAAGCCGACTTGACTTCCGATATGAGCTCCGCGTTGGAAAGCAAATCCTTAATGCCGGGAACAAACTCCAGAGACTCCAGGTAGAAGCCCTTGGAGGAAGGTTCGGCCATTTTGCGCTTCTTCTCGGTCGCCATTTCTTGGTTCTGAACCACACCTACTGAGTGGGTGCCGTTGTGCAGAGGGATAAACCATACCCATCCACTCGCATCTGTTGAGTTATGAAGACTCGAGTTAGCATGATTTCCTCTCTGAAGGCAGTATGAAACACCCAGTTGAGTCGTACCTTTGAGTGCTTCGAAATAGGGAGCACCCTCTTTGTGTGTGCCGACACCGTGAACACCACCTCCCTTCCAGTAACCCCAACTGGCAACGTTCCTCAGCCCCTTGTTGAAGGTCCGATTCTTGAGATACTTGGTGCTGATAAGACCATTTCTACCCGATGCATCCACGATATAATCCATGGCAAGAGTGCCAGAAGTCCCGTCCTTGCGAGTCCAAGTAGCAGATACGGGACGGCCCAAGGGATTCGCATCTTCAGATGGGGCAAACTCGATTGATGCCACCTTGGTATCGTCAAATGTCTTCACGCCACATTCGGCTGCATGCTTAAAGAGCAGCTCATCTGCCTCGGATCTGATCACATTCCAGGCATAGCCTCCTGGTCCACCCGCTGCGATGAAATCCGTATCTAAAAGAAGTTAGGCGTACTCACATGCATCGCAATTACATCGGGCTCTATTGAATAACTGCTGGAGACTTACATGTTTCAGGCCTGGACCAGTTGAGGCGAAAGGCACCTCCGTTCTGCTCTAGGTGTCAGCGACCAGTGTCCTTATACAGCTAGCAAAAAGGTTTTGGGCTTTTACTACTCACCTTTACATTAAAACCATGGGCATCCCACTTGTCGTAGGCGTCAATAAACTTGAGAAAGTGTCGCATTGACGGGAGCATGCTTTCACCGATGTGGTATCTAGTGCATGTGTAAGAATACGGGAAATATCAAGAGTTGATTTATCCACCCCCTCAAAGCGCCGGAAACTCACCTAGGAAACTTCTCTGCCTCAAGGAGGACCACATCGATTCCCTCCCGCGCAAGAGCCGATGCAGAATAGGAGCCAGCTGGCCCACCACCGATGACGAGCACCTGGCACTTTTCCGGAACGTTCGTCATACTTGATAAAACTAAATGCAATGATTTCTCTTTTATCTTGTTGTGTTCGTAATGTTGCTGTGCTGAAATGGATAAGCGTTTATTCTGAATTTCTACAAACTAGGTAGGACGAAGTGAAAGACATATATAAATTCCAAATGTTGCCTTGCACAAACATTACTATACAGAAACCACTGATTCTGACACATTATCGGCTATTGTCGTCTGTTCGGACCTCGTGTTGCTCCCGGGGGCTTTTTTTTTTTTTCGGAGGGATTATGTTAGGGTTGAGGCAGGCTGCTGACTCTCGGAATCCGAGCTTCAGTATTCCACAGCCTTGGCTTCCGCAGCACAGCCCGGCTTACGCCTCGTATAGCAACAATCTTGTTGACTGAATTTCTTGTAACGAATTGAGAATCTGTCTTCTCTGTCACTGGCGTGTCAATGCTTTCAACAACCATGCCGGAGGGATTTTACTCGTCGCCATTCTGGGCTGGCTATCTAGAGACACAGCGAAGCAAGCTTCCTGTGCTCGCAGAAGTCGACGATGGCTTGTCTGACCGTGTTGTGCGCTTTCTGGGATACAACCCCGGAAGCATGCAACTCCAGGGCACCAACACATACCTAGTTGGTACTGGAAGCTCTAGGATACTCATTGACACTGGAGAGGTATGGCGCTTGCCCACCATTTGAGCACTCTTCGCGGTTCCTCTGTTCCTGGGTGTGTCACTCCTACTTTGGTACAGTTGGGAATAATCTAGATACGTACTTCGATATCCTGTTAACTTTTGAAATCTGTCAATATTTTTTGTTTTCATGTTCTCGCCCAGGAACTCAATAACCGACGTCAACAGGGATCCCCACAATGGGCACTGAGTGTGACCAGATATCTCGAAGACCACGACATCTCCATTTCCCAAGTCCTTCTCACGCACTGGCACAAGGACCATACTGGCGGGATAGCCGACCTCCTTGCCCATGATTCCAACATAACTATATACAAGCACATGCCTGACCACGGCCAGCTGGACATTGTGAACGGCCAAATCTTCCAAACACGAGATGCGACCCTAAGGGCAGTCCTGACACCCGGGCACACCGTTGACCACATGTGCTTCGTGTTGGAAGAGGAAAACGCGATGTTCACCGGTGACAATGTGCTAGGCCATGGCTATAGTGTTGCTGAGGACCTAGAAGCCTACACAGCCAGCCTTCGCCAGATGGCAAGCCTAAAGTGCGCCGTTGGGTACCCCGGCCACGGAGACATGATATCTAACCTGCCTCAAACCATTGCAAAATATATCGCGCAGAGAGTCTCAAGGGAGAAGCAGATATACTCGGTTTTGGTTAGAGAGACTTCTTCCTCTCCTTCATTCCGTAATGGGAGTAGCGCGAGAAGTGCTAGAAAAGCCAGAAGCGGCTACACAGGAGGCGTCAGCGACTCTAGTGATAGTCGTATCGACCAAGACATTAATGGAACGGAGACAGTGCAGGGCCTATCCACAGCTGACATAGGCGGTCTCATTTACGGAGAAGTCTCCAAGGATAGCGCAACGTTTGACTCTGCTGTGGGGCCTCTGTTGGATCAAGTTTTATATATGTTGCTAGAGCGAGGCGAGGTCGGTTGTAGACTGGTTGGACCAGATAGGACTACACATTGGTTCGCAACGGTCCAGCCACTTTAGCAAAGAAATTTTGGTTCTTAGTAGTTGTTTACGATAATGAAGAATTTGCATTTTGGAGTACCTAAATGATAGTTTTGTAGGACATACGCATTGACTGACATTTCTGCATGATTTTCCTTTCGGCTTTTCTGTACATGTGCACATTTCTCTTTCCGATCGTTTAGAATCTGGCAGTCTGATCTACTTGCATCTTCGTCACCACTGCGGCCCTGTAGCCGGAAAGTGACTGTTGAAGGATTCCTCGGAGGCCGTCTCGGTTTGACTGAATATACTTGATACGAGCTTAGCAATATAGCGCTCCAATGATCTCCAATTCGAATCAACGCTGCCACCGCTAAGACTGCTCAATTGAGTATAGTGGTTCATCAGTACCTGCGTCAAATAATCCCCCGAGTCGGATTCCGACCTTTGTTGGCGCCATGGAACGCAATTCTCTGTCTACCCTAAGCCAAGCCAGTCTACGAGAAACGAGAAGTCAGCTGGAAACTACGTAGACTATTCCCAGCCAGTAGTAGTCCATCTATGTTTAGAATAGAAACATGAATACCATTGGAGAGTAACACGAGGTCTATCGGTTGTATAGGATTCGTAGTTGATGGTCCACACCACCCCTAGAGGTCACGTTACAGATGTTCGATTTGCTCTCTAATGAAAGCTGAAAAGCCTTCGACTGGTTTCCCCATCCGATTAGGATTTGCTATTCTAGTGGATTCAACATTACTTTCTGAACTTTTGTTTTCTTCGAGAGACGAGAGATACTTTCAAAACTCACACAATGATCGAAAACACCACTATTACTCCTTCCGAATCACGCTCACCAAGTCCCAGCCATGCGAACGTCGACATGGACGCCAATATACCTGAAGAATTTATTCTATTCAGTCACGAGCTTCCCAGTGGTGAAATCCAGGACCTGATACGCAGACTGCACAGATATTCCATGTTACCTGGCTATCCGCACCTTGCTAGGTTCTTGCAGAGCTGTGCCTTGGTTCTTAGAACGGAGGTTCAGAAGCTGCCACGGCCATTGCGAGATTCTGTACCGCCATTCCACAATGTGGTCACGCTGGCCTCGCACTGGGATGACTTCAAGAGCAGCTCCCTAAATGGTGCTTGGGACGGTGCTTTTCTATGCATCTATGAGATAGCTATGCTCATCGGGTGAGTCGCTATATCCCGTTCTATAGAACTATTGCCAGTGCTTTCTAGTAGATGCTAGGGTTAGATATGAGCTAATATTCTATGTAACTACATACAGACACCATGAGACACTTGATACTTCATACCGCCGTCCGGCATGCTTGGTAGGAATAAGCGTCGGCCTATTTTCAGCAGCAGTAGTAGCTGTTTCCGAGTCCTTATCGGACCTCGTCTCATACGGAGCTGAAAGCGTACGGACCGCTTTTGCATTCTGTGTTCATGTACAGCGCGTTTCCCAGACGCTTGAGCCTACTGTGACAGAGCAAGCTACGTCAGTTAGCTGGGCTACGGTCGTGATAGGCGTACCAGTAGAAATCATTCGGGAAGAGTTGGACCGTTTCAACCACCAAGAAGAATTACAACGCACTGGTACAAATACAATGCCACTGACTGGCGTGAGTATTAGCCACGTTAATAATACCTCCGTTGGAATCACAGGTCCTCCCACACGTCTCAAGCAACTCTTCCGGGAGTCAGAGATACTTCGTTCTTCAAGGCACTCAGAGCTGCCCATCTCAGGAGGGCTGTGTCATGTTCCAAATGTATATGACTACGACGATGTGCGTTCCATCCTTGCCACGGCAGAGGTCTGGGAGAGATGGGGCACCCGTGCTACACAGGTGCCATTAATATCGCCATTTACAGGTTCACCATATCAGTGTTCCGATGCATACCATTTGATAGAGGCCATCTGTACCGAGGCTTTAACCAAGCCGCTATTCTTCGACAAGGTCGCAAAGGGCGTGGTGACGCAGCTGTCGGGCGGACAACGACCGGATATGCAGTCCTGTCAGATACTTCATTACAGAGCATCCGTCATGTCAGACACCATCGTCGCCGACGTCGCCGAAGACCTCTCGACTCGTGATGTGATTCGCGAGTCTCTGGTTGATTGGGCCATGCGCGACGCATTTGATCAACCTCAACATAGCCCAACCTCTCCGCAAAACGCAAAGCTAGCTGTCGTCGGCATGTCATGTCGTATGCCGGGTGGCGCAGATACCCCTGAACGATTTTGGGAGCTGCTCGTAAACGGAGTTGATACTCACACTACTGTCCCTCCGGACAGATTCGATCTGGATGCCCACTTCGATCCTAGTGGTGAGAAAGAGAATACAGTTGGAACCCGATTTGGTAACTTCATAGACAACCCCGGCTATTTTGACGCAGGATTCTTCAATATGTCACCACGCGAGGTAAGATAGCAACATGAATCCACAAGCTCGCCTTTATATCGATAATCTAACCCCACACAACTCTTGAAATAGGCCGAGCAAACAGACCCAATGCAGCGCCTAGCACTGGTTACAGCGTATGAGGCGCTCGAGATGGCCGGCTTCGTGCCCAACCGCACGCCTTCTTCTCACCTCTCTCGAGTTGGAACGTATTATGGACAGGCTAGTGACGACTACCGCGAGGTCAACGCAGGCCAGAAGATTGGCACGTACGGCATTCCTGGGACGGAAAGAGGATTTGGTAACGGCCGCATCAACTACTTTTTCAATTTCCAAGGGCCCAGTTTCAACATCGACACCGCATGCTCCAGTGGATTAGCTGCAGTTCAGGCCGCTTGTTCGGCGCTGTGGGCTGGCGAGGCCGACACTGTAGTTGCCGGGGGTCTGAACGTCATTGTAAGTCGCCAGAATGAGTCGTGCCCGAATAGGCGGGCGATAGGTGTTGCCACAATACTAACGTGAGAACCTTGCAAGACAAGTCCGGATATCTACTGCATGTTGAGCAAAGGGCACTTCTTATCAAAGACTGGCCAGTGTAAGGTGTGGGATATTACTGCCGACGGTTACTGCCGGGCAGATGGCGTGGGATCTGTCGTGATCAAACGACTAGACGATGCATTAGCTGATAACGATGTGATTCTGGCATCTATTGTAGCTGGTGCTACAAACCATTCAGCGGAGAGCATTTCCATTACTCAACCACATGCCGCGGCTCAGAAAGAGAACTATCGCCAGGTTATGGACAAGGCGGGTGTTAGCCCTCTGGACGTTAGTTTTGTCGAGCTTCATGGCACAGGAACTCAGGTTTGTCTACCCAAATATGTCAATCGAGTGGTTGTCCTTGAAGTATCAAGCTGACCCCAGAGTCTCGTTGTAATTTCAGGTTGGAGACGCTGTTGAGTCTGAGTCTGTACTTGACTTTTTCGCACCTTCAGACCGGCGGCTACACCCTGACAAGCGCCTTCATCTGGGCGCCGTCAAATCCAACATTGGCCACGGCGAAGCTGCTGCAGGCATTGCATCCTTGATCAAGGTTCTGTTGATGTACCAGAATAACATGATTCCCCGTCATATTGGCATCCAGACGGCCATGAACCCTGTTGTGGCTAAAACTCTTGCCAACCGCAACGCCGGTGTACTCTCTGAGAACACTCCATGGCTTCCAACGTCGGCCTTCAAGAGGCGTTACTCTATTGTGAACAGCTTCGGTGCCCATGGCGGCAATACGACGTTACTGCTCGAGGATGCCCCGTTGGAACGCATGGATAGAAATAAAAATCACTCGCAGCAGGTTGTGCCTAGCAGCGAAGTGGTGTGCATCTCAGCTAAAAGCAAAGCTTCACTTCGGGCTAACGTCAGGGCTTTGGTCAACTATCTGAATAATCACAAAGAGACGGGACTCAGAGATATTGCTTATACCACGAGCGCTCGGCGGATTCACCATCATATCCGCATTGCCACCTCTGTTTCCAGCACTGCACAGCTGCATTCTTTCCTGCAAGCCGCTGCTGATGATATCGATGCACATGCGAAGCATGTCGCTACGGCTACTAAAAAGCCTGTTGTATTTGCTTTCTCAGGCCAGGGCTGTCTCTACCACGGCGCTGCAGCGCAGCTATTTGAGCGAGCACCTTGGTTCCGCGACCAGGTACTCCAACTCGATCGCATCGCTCGGCGCCTTGGTTTCCCATCGATACTAGCCACCGTTGCTGGTGATGCAGCGAGTATCGGCTCCACCAGGTTTCCGAAAAGGGAATCTACCCCAGGTAGCGAGGAAAGCCATGACGTTGTAGCCTTGAGTGATAGCGACACAAGTACAACTTCTACGACGCCGACAGTTGATAGTCCAGTAGTTACTCAGCTTGCCCTGGTGGTTATTCAGATTGCCTTGGTACAGTATTGGGGCCTGCTTGGTATCAAGCCCAACGTGGTTATCGGTCACAGCCTAGGAGAATATGCTGCGTTGGTCGCAGCTGGCGTCTTGTCTGTGGCAGACGCTCTATTCTTAGTGGGTAAGCGAGCTGAACTCATGACGGCTGCCTGCGAGCCCCAGAGTCATGCCATGTTGTCAGTTCGTGGTGCGTCTGTCGATCACATAGAGGAATTGTGTCGAGAGGATGAGAAACACTATTCTTACGAAGTATCGTGTGTGAATGGGTTAACCGACATTGTTGTCACCGGCCTGCGAGAGGATATGGCTTCCCTTCGTGACATGCTCATGGGGGCTGGACTGAAATGTGTCCTTCTTGACATACCTTTTGCGTTCCACAGCCAGCAAATGTCACCCATCCTAGATGACTTCGAGAGAGCAACTCAGTATGTTACATTTAAGAATCCTACAGTCCCAGTTGTCTCTCCACTACTCGGACGGTGCGTTTCGGAGGACCACGTTCTTGATGGAAGTTATTTGTCCCGTGCAACACGCGAGCCTGTTAACTTTGTCGCTGCCCTCGACGCTGCATGGTCAGATGGCATAGTAAATGACAAGACGGTCTGGATCGATATCGGGCCGCACCCGGTCTGTACCTCGTTCGCCAAAAATCATTATGCCAAGGGGGCAACGCAAGCCTTTGCATCCCTCCGCCGTGGCGACGATACGCTGTCTACATTTACAGGAACTCTTGCAGCACTACACTGCCTGGGTCATGCTGTTGCATGGAATGAGTATTTTGATCTCAGGGAGAATCCCGCTCGCCTGCTTCACCTCGACTCGTACCAATGGAACTACAAGAATTACTGGATTCAGTACGAGGGGTCGTGGACGTTAGACAAAGCCAATGCTGGACAACGCAACAAGGACAACAGTTCAACCCCCGTTTCGGCTTTCTTCACCTCTTCTGTACAACAGATCATTTCAGAGGAATATGGCGAGTCCATGGGAGAGATGAGGGGACTAACCAACTTGCATCATCCCGACCTACGGGGAGCAGCAGATGGGCATAAGCTAAATGGGAGGAGTGTTGTAACTGGAGTATGATATCTCAAGCCCTGACTTTCTTTCATTTCAAATTCCTTGGGTAGATTGCTAACTGTAACTTATACAGAGTATTTGGGCCGATATCACTCTCACCGTTGGTGAACACTTGTACAAGCAAATGGTACCAAACGGTGGTACACCACCACACATGGACGTGAAAAATATGGAAGTACTCGAAGCCCAGGTACTGCACCCAGAGGCATCACAAGGGTCGGCCCCGGCACAATATATTCAAATCGAAGGAGTCTTGGATATGTCGCAAAAGCAAACAACAGTACGGCTATACACAGCAAGCCCAAACGGGACTCGTAATACCGACAAGGCGTTTGCCACGGCAACTGTCTGCTACGAAGACGCGCAGACCTGGCAAGAACAGTGGCAGATGACTTCACATCTGGTTGCTGCACGAGCCAATTCGCTGTGGGAGATGACTACAGGCGACGAAAATAGTCCCGACAAGAGCAGAGTGAGCAAATTTTCGCAGAGCGTCGCGTATCAACTCTTCGCAAACGTGGTGGACTACGGCCCGCGTTATCGCGGCATGCAGCGCGTAGCATTCTCTGAGGACACTCTGGAAGCAACTGCTGACGTCCTACTGGACAATGACGAGCATGGCACTTGGCACACTCCACCTCACTGGATCGACAGCGCTTTCCAGCTTGCCGGCTTCGTCATGAACTCTTTTGGTGTTCAAGGTGACGGTAAAATCGCTGGGTCATCCCGTGATTTCTTTTATATCACCCCAGGCTGGCGTCACTTCCGGCTGCTGGAACGCCTTGAGCCTGGCCCTAGTGTCACGTATCGCAACTTTGTCCGGATGTTTCCTGTCGATGGCGAACCGGGGACATATACGGGAGATATATATCTGCACCGCGGTGAAAGGCTCGTGGGCGTCTGTGCAGGGGTTAAGTTCAAAGCTGTTCCTCGGGCTTTGATGCCGGTTTTATTCCCTCGGGTTAATGCTGGTAAGAAGCGAAATCAATCTGTCGACACTCATTCGACCAAAGGCGAAACCAAGGAGAATGACACTCAGTCCCAGCCACTCCCGGCCAGTGCTTTGCAGAGGCCTAAGAACTTGACGACTCCTACCTCCAAAGTAACCAATTCGCAACACGAAGATCAGGCTGGCATCTCACCAAAGTTTAACTCTCCAGCCCCGGTAGCGACAGTCACGCAGCAAGTCCAGCCTGTACAGGGTGGACAAGATCAAAGCCAGAATTCCCAAGCAACTGCATGCCTCGCGATCATTGCGGAGGAAACCGGACTGGATCTGGACGATTTGAAAGGCGATGCCGCCTTTGCTGAGTTGGGTGTGGATTCTCTAATGTCACTGGCACTGTCGGCCAAGATACGTGCAGAGCTAGGTGTTGATGTTCAGGCGTCCATTTTTCTGCAATGCCCCACTGTACAGGATTTGGTTACGTGGTTGAGCAAGTAAATAGATACTTATCAGTAGCGTATGAGACATTAGAAATTCACTTTGAAGTCAAACTAGTAATGGACACCGTGGGGAAGCGTGCAACATGACTGGAGACTGGGTCACCCTTTCAATGAAATTCAGTTATAGATCAAACTGAAGAATCGGGCCATGGTGCTATCGAACAGCGTTCCATGCACGATATATCTCAATCCCACTCAATCAAAATGCCACACCCATCGAGACCGCGTCTTGACTACCTTATCCCCAACAATATACATTCATTAATTGCGCTTTGGACTTGGCACTGATGACTCAACGCAATCAGATGGTATAAGTTATACAAACTCAATATCATGCACTATTACTTGTAGGGGGATGATGTAGAGCAACCCAGGCCCTCCAGCTCCCATGCTTCAGAATACTGAGAATAAGCACGCAGTCTAGGACATGGACTCCTTCAAATCAAGGCTGACAACCACCCCACAGTCCAGAAGCCATGGTAACTTTAGGTCTCAGGCGGATTTGAGACGAGGGTGGCAGGCGGTGCCTTGACTGCCATGGCCCCTGTAACGCTGGTCCTCGCTTTCATTTCCAAGTTTTAACCTGCAACCCACCCGCCCACCCGACGATCATAGAACAAGTAAGGTAAAACGATGCCTATAGCCATACTCTCCTAATGTACGGAGTATGTTCGGGTTGGTCGCCTGGCCAGCGTGAGACTATGATTTTTAACCCAGTCAGACTTGTCGGATCCGACATGCTAGCCTCAGTTGGAACAGGGATCATTTGGAGACCATGTTACATCGTGCACAAAATTTATATGCACACCCTGATCAGTGTAAGGTTATGTATCATATGAATTACCGATACATGGCTCATTAAGCAGGGTGTGGTGCATGTCGGAATGACGGTAATATAACATCTAAAGAATAGGTACACCAAGAAGTCGCCAGATAAGCCAGTCAAAGCATTCGTTCTTTGTCATTTTGATTACTACCGTATATGGAAAACCCAGTTGCTCTAGACAAGCTTTATAGCTAAGAGATGATATTACTGAGAGGAAGCTTGATTTTTGTTCTCCACTGTAAGTCTCACACTTTGTATAAAAGACTGCCATCAGATTTTTAAATCGATTCCGTATTTGAGGCCCGATGATTTACTGTGCGAGCCTCGATTCGCAATAGAAGTTAAAAGGTGGTACGTTTTTCCTGGTCATCGGTTCGAGACTAAGGCTTAGGTACATGGATAGTGCTTATGTAGGGCTCCAGTTTTCCCAGAGATTAGCTATTGCGGATGAAGGTAGGAAAACTGTTGATTCAAACCCTGGCCCATAGACTATCTCTCACAACAGACTAAAGATATTAGTCTCGTGGGGGACAATAGGTACTTCATGTACTGTACATACAGTACCTTTGTCACCTTTGTAATTATCGCTCAATTATCTTATGAACCCCACCCTCTCCGTCTTCCTGTTTCTACTTGATCTCCTACTCTTCGTCTTCCTCCGCTTCTTTGGCTTCCCCGAATCCTCGCTCTTTTCCAGACATGTTGTTGCCAATAGTTCTCATGATACTGTCATGGCTAGTAAGTGTTGGAATGTAACCCGGCTTCGCCCAAGACTAACCCGAACCGCTCAGATCCAATACCCATACACGATGCTCATCGGGACACTATCCATAATTGAAGGACCAACCAGCCAACCCTCAAATACAATCACCAACTCTCTTCGCACCACTATCAATCACCTACGTACCCAGGTCGGCAACTCGTTCTACCTCCGAGGGTTCGCCCTCGTTCTCATCCACGACATAGCCCGAGATCCCATCCTCCCAGGTCTCCTACCCATGGAAGGCAACTCAGCGTTGAAACGAGACATCCGCTCCCTAATTTCCGTAGCGCTTTTGGCAAATTTACAAGTCCTCTGGGTCCACATTGTCATCACCAAGCCATCACGGAAGTTCCTTTTCCAACAACTCCCCAGCCTGAATTGCTGGCTCCGAGTGATTCCCATAGCCCTCCTGGAGGTTATATTGCGCAGATTGGCAGTCCCAATCACGCTATTCCTCGAACTCTACCTAATACATGCTCTGGAGATGATAGACATTAACCAGGACCTGGATAATAGCCAAGCAGCAGGTCACGTCTATGCTCTCGCGGCTATCGCTCCCAGGTTGGTTGAATTCTGGCTTGCTCTCCCTGCTCGAATTATATTTGTTCGGATCGCAGCGTCCATGGTCCCAGATGATGATGAATTGATTGTACCGCTTGATCCACAACTCAAAGTTGGTGCTCCGGTGGGCATGTTCGATGTGTGGAGGAGAGATTCGTGGGCGCGTGCTTGTAAAATCCAGACTAGAGGGTTTATGGCAGGGGCTGCTATCTTCATTTTAGGACAAATGGTTCTTCCTGAGTTTCGGAGTTATGTTCCTTTTTTGCCGATGTGGTTTAATAGTTGACGAGGTAAAAGAAGAACAGACAACTTCTCAAGCTATGCCAGTACTATCGTTAGCTGATCGTGTTGAATGGGTGAAGCCCAAGTCTCCCACTTTGATACTTGAGAGATCAACACCCAAGATATACCCCTAGAACGTGGGTCGGAGCAATGGAGAGCCCACGAACGTATGCAGCTATGACTGAGAGCCTTACGGGAAAAGAATGACCTGAACTGCGATCGGCATTGATCTACACCTCTATATACATCCCTCAAAGTCTATCACGATGATCCTGTTTCTCAACACTCACCGTGACATCGACAGTCCTAAGCACACCCCCGTTCCCCTGCGTCAAATGCCTCGTACTCTCCGCCCCTTCACTCGAGCTCGACTGTCTATCCCCCTCATCACGACCCAGATTCCCACCCGTTGAAACCTCTGTAACCACCCCGTCCGTATTGCGCCCATCGAACATCGACCGCCCGATTTTCATCGAACGGCCGCGAGCTGACTGGCTTGCCCCCGAGGAAGACTGGTTGATATACCCACTTACCTTGGTCCGCGGAAGTTCGAGGCCGATCCCATCGGGGATTTGCGTTGTGGTGAGGCCCGAGTGTAGGCCGGCGAAGATGTGGTAGAGGGTTGGAACACAGGCGGTTATGACGCCAGTGAGCATCATTGTTTGAGCGATGATTTCCCAGTTCACGATGTCCCCTATATGGATACTTGTCAGATGCATCCCGCGGTATTTGAAATGGGGATGGGGCGTCACGGACAGGAGACGTCGGTTGAGTGGCTGAAGGAGGAGATGAGGGCGAGGTGCGCAATCCCGAGGCAGACGACGCTGTGAGGATTAGTGAATTAGCCGTGTAACCTGGTGGTCAAAGGTTGCGGTTGGTGATCAGTACCTTGAGCGCGCGGAGAAGGAGCACAAGATCTTCACTCGCTTGTGCCAGGCCATCTGGACGTTGCGCATCATGAAGAAGGGTAGGACGACGATGATGACCTCCGTGAGGATGTTGAAGACTGAGATCGGATAGAATATGGCACCCTGTTACAGAATAAGCGGCAATCATGAACTGTCTTGGTGTATACTGACCTCCCCAGCACATCTCTCGGGCGAATATAGCCACGGACCAGGCATCTCACATTGAAACGCGATACCCAACACCGCGAATATCGACCAGCCCACGACAATACCAGTGGCAACAGCACAGCTGCGACGCAGGATCTTACTCGGCGTTAACCTCCAAATCAGCAGAATGGTCGACATCTTCGAAAGCGACATAGCACCGATGAGCAGGATATGCGCAACATATGCGAACTTGCTCCAGGTCTGGATATCGTCGTCGCTAAATAGGTCTTGGTGTCTTCCCAGTCCATGATCAACAGCCTTCTGTAGGAGAACGACTTGGATGATGGCAAGAATCAAAGCCGCCCAAATGGGAGTATTGACCGCGGTGCGTCGCTGCTTGAAGTAGATCGCAGACCCGAACTTGGCGGCCACGAAGATAATGGCCACGATCAGAAGGGATACTGAGGTCAAGGTGATCAGTGTACCGCGATTCTCACTGGACAGGGCCTGGAAGGCGTCCTTTTGGTCGGCCATCGCTCCATGAGGTGCGTGTCCAAGTTTGAGACCTGCTCGGAGAGACTGGTGCCACCACCATATAATAAAATCTGATTTTTTTTACATCCCTGTCGCTACCCTGGTCAATTGGTATGGCACCATCGCATCTCACTTGCGCAGGGAGTGCAATGTGTTGGTTGTTGACTGCATCGGCTAAATTAGAAAGACTAAGGGTTAATTCGGTTCACACGAGATTTTTCCGACAATCGCATTGTCAAGTGGTCCAGACTCAATATAAAAAGGGACCAAAGGCCACTAGAAAGCAATCGGCTCCTCACTAGACCATTCGAGCCGCCAACGAGACAACGCCAAGGACGGGCCGTGCCATTGAATTGGCGGCACAGCATTTCTATCATGATCTCCGGAGATTTTAGATCTAACACTAACTACCACTAGACATGCGAACGACAAGGGTGTGCGTCCAAGCGACAAGACCGTTATAACGCCGCGCACCACGTCGCAGCCCGAGGCCACGACGATTCGTTTCGCATTCATAATGCAATTAATATCCCTGTCTAGCTCCTAGGAGGGAAATGAGAAAAGTCGGCAGTACTTCTTGCCGTCTTCTGGGTCAGGACACTGGCCTATTTCCTGTCGACCTCTCTTCTCCCACATCTTGTCTTTCTTTTTGTTTTGCGTATGCGAAAGAAGAGATCACTCATGCTTCACAATGCAGGAAGAGATCGAAATGAAGAGCGAGAGCGTTGTGCGATCAGGCCAAGCAGGGAGTAGGAATGGGGGGTATGAGAGCGCTACAATGCGCCAGAAGCAACAATTGGAGGTATAATTGCGCGGCCCAGCTGTTCTACACAGTCTCTAATACTTATTTTCACAGCGCTATCTCAACTTCTTCTCCTCCGTCGCCTTCTCCGCCTGTCTACTCGCTACATGGGAATCTGCTGGTGGTAGTTTGCTCTCAGGGTTGTACAACGGCGGCCCAGCAGCGATCGTCTATGGAATGATCTTAAGTACGGTCGGCAATCTGACTATCGCATGCTCTCTGGCCGAGCTTGCTTCTCTGTATGTGCTTGACTCATTTCCAACGGGATGGGGCTGACCTCGAGCTTGACAGACACCCTACTGCCGGTGCTCAATATCACTGGAGTTATTTCCTCGCGCCTCGCGGTCGTCGATTTATTAGTTTCTTCCAGGGTGAGCTTCTGGCTGCATTATTCTTTGCTTTCTTTGGGTCAATTGCTGATGAAAGCAGGTTGGGTCACCGTCTTCTCGTGGTCTGCTCTCGTCTGCATCGCCCCGTACTTTATCGGAACCCAAATCCAGGGCCTGGTTGTGCTGGCGCATCCTGACTATGAACTTGTCCGATGGCGCGGTACGCTGCTCATGTGGGCCGTTGCGATTATCCCAATTCTGATCAATATCTTCGCGCGTCGCGTTCTGGGAGCTATTGAGGTCGCTGCAGGAATCATGCACGTTATCTTCCTGCCCGTCACCATTGCAGTATTCGTTATTCTCGCTCCGCGAAACCCGGACTCCTTTGTCTGGGAGACTTTTGTCGGTGGCCTTAGTGGCTGGAAGGATTCGGGTGTTGTATTCTCCATTGGTCTTCTTGGTGTCATTACTCCCTTAGCTGGTAGGATACTCCCCATTTTCTTCACCTCTTGTCATACCAAGGGTCTAATCGATGTAAACAGGCCTCGACGGAGTAATCCACATGGCCGAAGAAGTCAAAAACGCCAAAGTGGTCGTGCCCCGGTCCATGATCCTCGGCACCATGATCAACGGAACCCTTGCCTTCGCCTACCTCATCGCAGTCCTGTACTGCATGGGCGACTACACCGAGGCCGTGCTGAGCCCCACGGGCTACCCCATCATCACAATCGCCTACCAAGCCACGGGCTCCAAAGCAGCAACCTACGTGCTGATGGCGATGGGCATGCTCCCCGGCTGGATCGCCCTCTTTAACGGTCTCGCCTCCGTAACCCGCCTCACCTGGGCATTCGCACGCGATAACGGCCTCCCCTTCTCCGACTTCTTCGCCCGCGTCGACCCAACCTATAAAATCCCCCTCCGCGCTCTCTTCCTCGTCGCATCGTGCATGTTCGCCCTCTCCTTCATCCAAATCGGCTCTACCGCGGCATTCAATGCAATCCTTTCTCTCAGCACACTGGGCCTCTACATCTCCTACCTGATCCCCCTCGTCCTTCTCGTGTTCAAGCGTTTCACTGCGCCACAGGATATCCCACGGGGCACATTTTCGCTAGGCAAATGGGGTCTCCCCATGAATTTGCTTTCTATCCTTTTCGCTACCTATTTTGTTATCTTTTTGCCGTTTCCATCGGCACTGCCGGTTACCGCAGAGAATATGAACTATGCCGGGCCAGTGCTGGGATTTGTGATGTTGTTTGCTTGTGGAGATTGGATTGTAAGGGGGCGGCATAAGTGGGAGGGACCGACTATGCGGCCTTATGCGAGAGAAGAGTAGATTATAGGAATAGAAAGTTGATGTGGAAAAGTGGGTGGAAGGATTGAAATACTATATACTATATCGTTGGTGGCTTTTATTGCCTAGGGGAGTACGGAGACCTAGTGACCTACCAGGACAAGAGGGCAAAAACTGAATTTACCCCGTCAGAAGCTGGTATTCTGTTCCAGGCGCCTGCTTTGTAGTTCAATACGGATTCGCTTAATCTACCTTTTATCCCTTCTTTATAACATCTAGACTTGTTAAACCATGGGCTGAGCCGGGGTTTTCACCTTCGTCAATGTTCACCTTCTTACCCCCAACTCACCTTAGTGGGCGATATTCTCACCAGATTGCCACCCATCTCTCTTATACTGTCTCTTGATTTAGCGTATATCTAATACGTAATCTGCAAATGCGTGTGGCCTAAGTACGGCTGAGCGAACGGGAAGCCCTGTTCTCCACACCCTATGGTCGTATGTAAGTATCCTACCCTAAGTCTTCGGGCTGTGTAGTAATAACCCAAAGCAGAAGCGAAAAGGCTTCTTTCTTCTATAGTCATAGCGATGGTTCATCGTCCGATTAATTGCCCCGTTAAATGAATATCCGGGATATCATCAATCTACTCAGAATATATCTACGGTATCCAACTCCCTATGTTTGTTATTAGAACAACAGGCAAGAGAACTCGGAATTTCCGGGTAATGCGCCACTTTAGTTGGCCAAGGCCGGAAAGGATCATGAGCCTTTGTCCATACTCCACTGATTGACATCACAATACTGCTCATTCAGGGCCAGACGTTCTTCTATTCGTTGCCGTTATAGCACCATGGTTTGTCATGTCTTGGAAGAGTTACATCTACTCGAAAGTGGAACCGATAGTAGTAAGACATATGAAGACCCTAAACGTTACGGAGGCGTGCGCGGAGAGTCCTCCCCAGCTGGGTCAAACGGCACGTGACTGATGACCAATCATGTAGCTTGAGAATTAAGGATGCAAAATGCTATTGGTCAGATATCACGTGGCCACATGGCACCTGGCGAGGACTTTCCGTGCACGCCTCCGTATAAGATAGCATATTAGTGTACCTTGAAATGGTGCTGATCTTGATTGTCTATTCTATTATATGACCTATTCTTACCTAGTTTAATTTGTCCTCCAGAATGAGATATCATCGCCTTGCTAAGTAGGCCCCATATCCTGGAGTTTATTGGGCTTTCCCTTGCATTTTTCAGAAAATTCAACGAATATATATGTATATCTACATCTATCAAAACATGCACATTTAAAACCCATCCCCGCACGACTCTGAAGACACTGGTTATCTCTGCACACGGATATTGCACCTCGTAGGATGCGTTCCAAGTCCCTTTTATATATGGAAAACACAAAATGAACAATATCGTATCTACCGCCATGTCTGCCCTTTCCACTGCAGGAAGAGTGTCGGAATAACGCTAACCGCCACTATCAAGCCAACCAGAATCCCAGTTGACCCAAGAAAACCCACGCTTGCCAGCATCTCCGGAAACCTGGAATGGACACATTAGCAAGTAGTTACTTCTTCACCAACCGAAAGTGAACTCACCAAAAAGGGCCGATAAAGCCCCAGATCTGACGGACAAAGGTAATGAAGACCCCAACGCTAGCCGCTTCCGATCGATAACAGTCCACGGCGTAAGTGATATTGACGGTGGTGATGATTTGGTTCCCGACGGCCGCGATGGCAACGCCAAGCAGCGGGGTTATCGTCCAGTGAGACGAAGCGTTATTGAGCTGAACGAGGAAGACAATTATGCCCACTATAGCCATGATCAGGCCGGGGTAGCTCAGCCAGAGTCGATGCTCGGGGGCAACGGGGCGGTTTGTTCTTTTCGCTCGGTACAACATCCATCGATCTGAGATGACTCCTCCGATCTGGTCCCCGATTATCGAGCCAACGATCATTGCTATGTATTGGAGCCCAACCTGTTCGGTGTCCAGACCAAACATCTCCGGGTACAGTTGAGGGATCTCGAGCGAGGGGAAGATGCTTGCGAGGAGAAAGACCATGGCATATACCGCGGTGGGAACCATCACACAAGGACGGGCGGCCATTGCCAGGGGCTGAATGAAATCCCATACTTTGAGGGGAGTCGGATCAATCCGTTTGAAGGAAAAGAATCGGTGCAGCAAAGAGTCGGGGCCCTTTGCAGTGTCGCCGCGGATATAGAGGGATTCGGAGCCAAAGGCGAGGTACAGCAAAAATTGAACACCGTTCGTCTATGACGGTTAGCATTTTTCACAAAGCGCGTGAGGTCACAAACAATAGCTAGCGTCCAGTATATCCATCGGTATCCAACCCGAATGGCAACGAAGCCAAAGATCAAGGGCGCTAGTGGCACCCCCACGGTGACCATGACGGCCCATACACCCATGCATCGAGCCCGGTCCTTCTTGAAAAAGGTCTCGGCCACCACTGCACTGCCAATTGCTGCCGGGGGGCTGATGAAGAAGCCGGTGATGGCCCTACATAACCCCATGGTTGCATAGGAGTAGCTCTTCGCACAGCCCACGTTGCCGACCAGACTGCATATCAGGGACAGGAGGAAGATGGGCCGTCGTCCGTATCGATTCGAGAGTGGCATCCAGATAAGAGGAGCAGCACCCAGGACCGCAATGACCAGGGAGGTCAAGTAGCTTGCTCGGTGAACGCTGACGCCGAGGTCTTCTGCTATATCCCCGAAGGCGGACTGAATCGCAGCCGCGGTGAAGGTCGCCATCATCGCATGGAACGCGACCATTACCAGATTGAGGGATTTCTATGCGACTCAAGGAGTTAGTCGGTGTTATCCATCTTGCATCCAGGAGTTTTGTATGTACCTTCCAGGTCGGCCAGTTATAGGGGTCCGCGTCCGTCATATCTGGCATCGGGTCGAGGTCCACCGTCCCATGGCGCTCGAGCAAATACTGTCGGTGGTCTTCGGTCAATGGATTCTCATCTTTGGTTTCGAGTTGCACTGAACATTCCAAGTCGTACTTGCCCCCGGACACAGGGGAACTGGCGTCATCATTCTCGTAGTGTGTCGTTGGTTTCTCCATGTCGGTGGTGTATTGGAAACCAACAACATTGCAGGGGATGGATTGGCCATTATGAAAGATTTAACCCGTAGGTCGAATACCCCGGAAAACTCGAACTCATCTCCCCACAGCCCGGAGTTCCCCCGGGAAGTCCGACATCGCGGGGTCCTTCCGGACAGCATGACTCGATTAGTGAGGGTTCCGTGATTAAGAACTAGACTAACATAAAAGTTAAATTGCAAATTAAACTTAAGCGATGTATGATGTCTTGGCGGGCAATTTCAGGATGGTCCCTTGGTTAGGGCATCGGATGTCGGAGAATATCACCCCGAACTTCCCAAATTGGAAACCTTTCATCCGATTGGCTCTGTCGGCACAGGTGGACCTTCCCCCGCAAAAGCCAAAGAAATGAATCAATTGTTATTTGTTAATTTATCCTAATCTAAGATACCAAGACCCGAGTGGCCAATAGCTACATAGCCCAAGCAGCGAGCCAATTTTCTGGCCGTACACATAATGAATAATGATGGGGACAAGGCCTTAAAAAAACGAACACTTGTCTATGGCGTATTTCTTATATTTTTTACCGAGACTTTTCATTTCTAGCGTTAATAATCTTAGCTACTAGCAGGGCGTGTGCAGCCGGGGAAATAAAGAGTATGGAGACACTATGTTAACGGCGCCTAATTAGGCCTAGCGCTATTTCTTCGTAAGCGATTTTCTGCCCTTTCTCAGCGGTGTAAGGCAATCAGGTTGCCACTATCAAAAGATAGGCGGCAATCACAAAATATACATGCAACACGATCTGTCCATTCGAACTTAACCCGGGTCTCTATCGGTGAGTCATGTTGTACAGGCTCGGACCGAAAATAAATACGATAAGACTGGCAAAAAGAAAAACCCAACAAACAGAAAATTTGTTTCAATCCTCCTACCATCACGGAAAATGCTCCTACTGCTACCATATGAGCTGCAGATGCAGATTATAGACCATGCTTCTCCCAGGGATTTACCTTCTCTGTCATTAAGCTGTAAACATCTTAGGGAAACCTGTCGCAAACACCTCCGAGAACATGACGCGTACACACGACGGCTATCGCAAGACTCTGCTTTCGCAACGCCCGCAAATGTTCGATACCACAAAGCTGACCAGGCGTTCGGCATTGGTGCTCCACGGTTGTTGCTTGACATTGCCCAAAGTCCCCGTCTGGCCCGGTATGTAGAGGAACTGGCACCTCACCAGTTCGACGTTCAGGACCGCCCAAATGTACCCTGGGAACTTGCCCTCCGGTGGGCCAAACGCCTTCTTCATCAATCGCCCATTCTCAACGAGGAGGACGAAGTGTGCGATTGGATGCATGCGCTGTCCAATGGGGTTGGTGGAGCTACACTAGGCCTGCTCCTCAGCCAGCTCACCGAGCTGAAGCGGATGCAATTAAATGTGTGCGCGCAAGACCCAATCACGCCCTACGTCCCCCGAGCCGTGAGTAGGCTAGCAGCGAGGTCACAGAAGGGACTCCTCGACCAGGCCTTGTCGGTATTAGCGGAGGTGCGAATTGAATGCACGTCATATGGGGACGAGGATGAGTACGAGGATGAAGGGAGTAGTTCAGGAAGTAGTCAGGACCAACGGGACCAAAGGCCACAGGCAGTCCTAGCCGACGATCATTACCAGCAGATCATCCGTCTCTTGGCTGCGTTGGCTCGACTACCGGGTCTTCGGACTCTGTCTGTGATGGATTATTACTCCCAGCCAGTGTGGCAGGAAGGCACCGAGGACCGAAACACTCTCACTCTGGACTGGGACGATGCCATGGACCCAGCCTATCCTCTGCCGCTCGCAAAATCAGAACTCGAGTCATTGATTGTGGATCGTGGAAATATCTCCGGTCGAGCGTTGTCTCGGATTATTGAGGGATGCTCTAACTTCAAGCAGTTCAAATATATGGTCTTCCATACACCGGAAGTATTCGGGAGACGCTTCAACGGCGTGCTATGCCAACCGCATCTGCCCGACATGACCGTGGAGGCGGTATGCCTAGCTCTTTTAACGCACGCGAAGTTGACGCTACGGCATCTCCATATCGAGTTGATGGAATACGGATCAATTTGCGGTTGTCGGCATGAGCCGTGTTTGAAGCCGTATAGTCCCTATATGTCTATTAACCCGCACACGCCTCCCACGACGAACTGGAAGTGGAACGAATTCACCCAATTGGAACGTCTTACCCTCGACATCGATTTATTCAGTAATCTTGAGGATGGCGGATGGCTGCCCTTCGCACAGACCCTCCCCGGCTCTATTCAGGATGTCGTGATCCTCGCGTCTCGCTGTCCCCCCGAGGCGGATCAGCGAGACTTTGAGAATATGTTTCGGGACTTTAAGCCACAGGAGTTTCCAAGCCTCCGGTCCATCAGCGCGTGGCATCGAAACTCCTATTCCGACCTGGGCCACAATGGAGCTCAGCACCTCTTGACGGTCTATTCACAAGCGCTTGACCGCGCTGGCATCCCGCCAATGCAGACTGTGGAGTACAGCCTGGGGAGCGAGTATTTCAATGAGAGGCAGAAAGCTCATCGACGCCAGTGGCAAGGGATCCAAATGAATGAGTTCGGGAAGGATGACTACTACCTATATGCGCTGCCGGAGAAGGATCTAGTGGGAAAAGTAGTGTTTGGTGTGTATCATTCCAAGGGAGAAATTCGAGCCAGGGATGACGTCTATAGCGGAGTCATGATTGGGAAATCGTGGGGCTAGTTATGTAAGGAATACGAATACGCGGAGTGTAGCTTTTAAGCATTCTCTTAAATGAGTGGTTGGTAATGTCGTCTCTTGGGATACCCGTTGCACCAAGATGTATGCCTCTACCCCACGATGTCGAGTCTGGGTCAAGTTATGCACATGGTCGCTTTGGAAATCTGTCTGGCATGGATCTTCCCACACCTAGTATCAGTGACCTGATTAGTCGCCTAAGTAGTTATATAACCTACAATACCTCTTAGATATATATAGAGTGGTACCGTTTAACCGCTATCCCTGACCGGCACCCGCCCACCCACTAGATCTAGAAACCGCTCCGGCAGAATTTCGCGTTAATTCTCGGCGTTTTCTAAGGTTAGAGGTCCAAAGGCCGAGCAGCACCGCCACGTATGAAGTGCCTCCCAGAGCCAGCCTAGATTGAGTAGGTGGATAGGGCCGAGAAAGCACACGACACCAACAGAAAAGCCGCACAACTCCCGAAGAGTTCCCTTGCTCGTCCAGGCCCCGAGTCCTCCAGAAATTCCTAGACGCCGGTCTTCAACGTATATCATATATTACGAAAATCAGAATTCGCACAAGACACAGGAAAATCTCTTGGATTTTTCATCCGCAGGGAAAATGATCAAGACGTCCGAAAGAACAAATCAGATGCCTCCGGCAGCAGTCAGGTAATGACCCCACAGCCCTGGCCTTAAGGTTGGCCTGTATGGTTACTAACTTACTATGGTATACCATTTTCTACAGGTGTGATATGATTAGGCTAAAAAGTTAGCTGTCGAGATTGGCTATCTCGCTTACCGTAAAATCAGCCGGGTTCATAAAGACCCCCGAGTGATAAGCGCCCTGACCTCAACCCAACCAGGTTGTCGCCTGGACATCTACCAACGTTTCGAAGGTTTTCCACAGCCGCCGGAGCAAAAGAACCTCCTGGCTTCTGTTCAGGAGACACAGTTCATTGAGAATCATGCTCAGCTTCCCATTTATTTGATCGATATACATCAATACTACCCTGTTCCATACATTCTCGCAGACAGCCAATGCAGCCCAGAAGATCGGCCAATGTACATACATAGCTCATGACTCCAGCTTTAACAGCTTCGCAAATGCCCCATCTGGCCTGCCCAATAACTCGCGCGGATGACCTGATTCGATAATCCGACCACTATCTAGGACGACGACTCGGTCAAAGTCCAAGAGAGTGTGAATCCGGTGGGCTACCATGATCACGGTGCAGTCTGAGAATGATTCCCGTATGACCTTCTGTACTCTTGCGTCCGTGTCAGTGTCCAGACTATGACGGGATAGTCAGCATACCACGCATGTTGAATAAAGCAACAGAAAGCAACAATCCTTCAACTTACCTGCTCGTTGGCTCATCGAGTAATAGAATCTTACTCTTCTTCAATAGTGCCCGCGCTAGACAGAATAATTGCTTCTGGCCCTGGGATAAGGCCTTCTCATTCAGTTTGGCATCTAGCACCGTTTCACCATCTCCATCGTGGTGGGCAAGGAGAGCATTCCAAACTCCAACGCACTGCAGCGCACTGATGATATCCTGGCTCGCAAGCATTTTCAGCGGATCGGCGTTTTGTCGGATCGTGCCTGGGAAAAGAAATGGCTCTTGACTAAGACAGCTGATGTGCTGTCGGATCGACGATCGGGATATGAGGGAGATGTCTTGTCCATCGATGAGGATCTTCCCTGACAGTATCTCGTTGAGGCGGAGGAGCGATAATGCGAGAGAGCTTTTACCACTATCAATTTAGTCATTCGTCAGTCGCTTGTTTTTATCGTCGTTGGAAACAGACCTGTCCCAGAAAACGAGACCAGTATGCTATAGTGTGTGGCCATAACTTACCTTCCAGACTTACCACACAATCCAACCTTTTCACCGGCATGTACATGAAGGCTAATACCATCTAGTACGGGCTTAGCCCCCTCCGAGCAATCATACGCGATGCTTGTATCAGCAAACACGATCTCCCCGTGACGGGGCCATTCCGGTGTGGGTTCCTGAACCTGAACGCCCAGATCCTTCTCCTCACTGGGCGTACTTTCGGCGAAATCTTTTATCCGCGCAATCGCCCCAAGGGACGTCTCAAGCAGTGTCCAGTTTTGAATCAGCTCCGACAGAACCTGACCCAGATCAATCATCGTGACAAGGGCGACACCCAATAGACCCGGGTCGACATGTTTGCGAAGAGCCGAGGCTGCTCCAACAATGAGCACCGTTAGAGCAGCTACGATTAGATTGAGTACCAGGCTAAGCCAGCGTTGGATACTCAGTAAGAGATAGAAGGGCTTTTGAGCTGTATCAAGCTTTGAGAGCATCCTGGACGTAGAGGCGTGGGTCCATGAGAAGGCGCGTATAGTAATCACTCCGGCCAGCGATTCAATAAAATGCGTATATAGAGGGCTCTTAAGCTCGATTCTGGAATGGATTCAGTTAGCCTGATGACTACAAGCTGAACGGAATCTGGGTACGGTCTGACACTCACTCCAATAGCCGCAGTTGACGAGATGTGCGCAGGTAGAACCGCTGGACAAGGACCAGCACAAAAATGAGAACTGGTAGGGCCGCTGCCAGGTAGGGGAGTGAAGCTATAACGACAGCCACTTGGGCAAAAGCGCCAAAAAACTCTGCATGCGGGGCAAGTCAGCAGATTTCATATTATTCCTGTCTTATGTACTTGCGGAATCCTGTCGATATAAACCCACGGGGAAGGATCATGTCGACCAGTCTCATATCTTGGCTGAAGCGAGTTACAAGAACTCCAGTCTCGGTATTGGACAAGAAGGATAAAGGTGCACTAGAGTAATCAGTCGACGTTGTGCTCTTTTAGCTATGTGAGCGAAGTGTCAAGCTCACCTCATGCAAGCCCGGAGGACTATGGAATGCAGATTCTTGGACGCAGCAGGCACAATAATAACCCATGTCCAGCTGTCAAATACAAGCCAAGTTAGCGCGCGATGAGGAGGTGGAAAGAGGGCTTGAACTTACAACACAGAAAAGATAAGGGCACTAGCTTCGATGACAGCCAATGCTGCATAGAGTCCAAGCCAGTATCCTAAACGTGAATTCGAGGCGCTATCACTGCTAGAGGACCAAATATTCACCCTAACGTCTATAGAAAGGTAAGCCTCATATTGCAGCAAGTAGCAGTTCAAGACAGGATTATATCGTACAGCGGAATCCATCAATTCCAGTATTGACGATCAGGAAAAGTAGCAGAATGGCGACACGCAGGCCGCCCAAGCTAGAAAAGTAGTACTTATACACAGCTAAATCATTTGCCTGCCGACTACCATCGGTAGTAGGTGAAGGACTCATAGATCCTGTTGTAATATTTCGCGATTGACTTTGCCTGTAACCAAGGTCAACCGTTTCAGCTAACTCATCCATCTGTCGTGATTGCATGCCTAGATTGTGGATATAACCTCCAGCATGGCTTCGGAGCTGGGTATAGCTGCCTTGTTCCAGGACCTGGCCATCGTCCCCTAAAACAATGATCAAGTCCGCTTGAGGTGAGTGGTGCACTACATAAGTGGATTAGTGTAAGGGACATATTATTTCAACCAAGCCAGATAATTGGGACAGTGGGGAATGAATACATACCGTTATGGGTAGCCAGAAACGTGGTGCAGCCCAGCTGGCGCAGCAATCCAGCCGGACCAAAAACATTATTAAACACCAGCTGCGCTGTTGCATTATCTAGACCACTGAGGACATCATCGAAACACGCAATATGCTTTCGAGCATAAACGGCTCGCGCTATAGCCTGCGGCAGAAATTTAGAGTAAGTGGCTGACTGGTAGCTGAATAACACATAAAGAAGCCTGAGACTCACAATTCTTTGCTTTTGCCCACCACTCAGTTTGGCACCTTTGCTGCCTACAAGCGTTTCATCACCTGCTGGCATTCTCTTGAGATCCGGCTCCAGCCCACATGCTCTCACCACGGTGTGATACCATTGAGCATCAAACACAGATAATAAGTCTTTCCCAATAATATTTTCCCGGATTGATGTGTTTGTCAACCATGAGGTTTGTTCACAAAAGGCCAGATCCGGATTCTTGATAAAGAGCTCGCCCTCCAGCACGGGTGTCTCACCAGCAATTCCTCTAAGGAAGGTAGACTTACCACTACCTACTGCACCAACTATCATAACGAGGGTCCCGTTAGGAGAGGATTTCAAAATAAGTGAAATGCGAGACTTATCAGGCAGAGAGGGATTCCACCCAAAGTGGACATTGTTGAGGGACAGAACCACATCAGACTCCTCTCCGAAAATAGGGCTGGCCACGTGCTGTTCAAGGTGAGATAGCTCGATGGTGGATGCACTTGGGGATAAAAGGGAGGGACCGCCAGCTATCTGCGGCAACTGTCTCTTTTCTGTGTATATGTTGGAATTAGCAACTTGACTGCAGGGATAGATTCACAGAATTGGCCAGGCTACAATGATAGCTAGACACTCACCAGGGCGATTTGGCTGCTTGAGGAAGTTCTGTATTCGATTGAGACAACCTATCGATGCGAATGTGTCTGGAATGGCTAGCAAGAGATTGGAGAGGGGAGTAACCAGCAGATTAACCAGTGAGAGCGATGTGATGGCCTGCGAGACCTTTAGGCCGCTGGAGCCTTGCACCATAGCTACTATGGCATAGCCAGCGAATGTTGCGAGCTGCCCAACAATAGTGGGAAAGTTGACTAGTACCTCTCATCAGTTTAATCCCGATCTGCCGGTCCACCCATCCACAAGGTTGAAAGTATAACGTACCCATGCAGACACGAACTGTCTGAATTCGTCGGAATCTTTTGGAGACCCTGAGCTCGTCATCGCGCAAGGCATTGATCATAGCCCCCATAATCTCGGTTAATCCAAGGAACTTGATTTTTTGGATAGATCCGAGGATAGCAGTTGTGAAGTTGATGCGTTTCTCAGTAGCCTGGAGCCAAGATTTCTGCCGTGAAGACACAGCATGCCCCATGCCGAGCGATGCCACCGTGAAAACTAATTGGAAATGGTCAAATCATGAACACTATAATGTTTAAATGCGTATATCAGTAGACTTACTTATTACTACCACGATAGGTGCGATACAAACAGCACCTACCTGGGTTTGAAGAAGCCAGGTGGCCAGTCCCAACTGGAGGATATTGGCCCAAATCTCACAGACTGTGGACTGGAAGTATTCAGCAAGCATCTCGATGTCAGTACCCATGAGGGAAATAGCACTAGACTCGTCAATACTACCCAATGGTTGGTTCATCATGTGTTGAAAGACAATAGCCATAAGTCCGCCACGAAGCATCGTTGTAGCACGATACCCCAAATGTTGGTAACAGGCTGTGCACACCTTGATGATAAAGGTTAGTGCAGTGCTTGCGGACAATATGAGAGGGGAAATGAGTATTCAAAAGTGTGTAGCTTACAGCAACTCCAGTAAATACAATACCAGTGGCCGCGATCAATCCGTAACCTTTATCCAGCGAAAACGAATCACTCTGCTCTAGAATAGTGACAACCTTGCCTACCAGGAACGGCTGGGCGATACTAAAACCTACAACACAGATCCGAGGGAAAGCGACTCTTACTATCTCCCACCGTAGACAGCTAATCACAGCCAGAAGTAGGGCATTTTGCCCGCTCTGTTCAGAAGAGGCCCATGAATCCGCGAATTGAGCGGATAGGTCGCGGGAGGAGAGCTTCTCATGAATTGTAGGCAATGAGCTCCCGGTTAGCAACATGGAGTAGCCGTTCCACAACAGGCCGTTCAACCAGCCGAACAGGCCTCGCTAAATAACCCACTGAGGCTCTCACCAGATCTCACCTTCTCGCTAGGTTTCAGCCATTTTCGCTTCTCGACATTCTCCAGAAGTAAGAGAAGTAACTTAATGGCAATAGACGAAGAAAGGCAGGCTGCATAGGCTGGACTATCTGATGTCAACCAAGTGGTGCGTACACGTACAAGGTCAAAAAGTAGCGTGGTAAACAAGTAGGAAGAGACAAGGAAGGAAGGCCGAATGGAGCGGACGTGCTCCAGGTCAATGAGAATGACGAGGGCAAGCGCCGCTATGAGCTCGATAATGGCGCCGGCAAGTGACTCGCGCCCAATTGTACTAAGGGCAACCAGGGCGATCTGTACTACCACCAAAAATACGGCTAGAACCTGTTTGAAACCTCTCAAAACCTCGTTCTTTTATATGGAGATGGGGAAATAAAATGAAACACATACGATTGTCACCACACGCCTTGCAGAGGAAAGTACTTTTGGAGATTGTCTGGATAGCTGAATAGACGGAATGGCACCAACAGCAAGAAGCAGGCAGCCGGACCGATAGTCAAAATGCTTGCTTCAAAAAGGACGGTGAAGTCAAATCCTCCGCGACAGAGCGTTGTAACGAAAGGGCCAAATGAGTCGTCACCGCAGCGGTCTGTGTTGGATGAGGACGACATGATTGCCCCAGTCGACAAGCCTGTTGGCCTATCGATTACCCTCTTCAATTTATAGATTATGAATGGGCCTCGAACTCTCAGGATTAGAGACTGGGTTTGTCCTGTCTTCTAAGGTTTTGAGGTTGTGAAGTGCGGCACTACACAATTTGCCAGCACAATTTGTCAACCAGAAAGGCTGCTGGGCCAAATTAAATTGTCCAGTTATAGGCACAGGCTTTATAGCTAGAGCATATTTCATACATTGGCGCGATGGAAGGGGCTTATCAGTAGTGGGCTCATTAGTGCCGGGGGGAAAGACACTAGTAGCTATAACCATACTTATAAACAATGAGCATCCCTCCAGAGTTACATCGAAGGGTTACATGACATCCCTGTTCATTAGCATTGCTTATCGACCATGTGGTGCGTGAACGATAGTACTTTGGAATCTGAACCAGTGTCTGTCCATGCGCACTAGTTGACACTAGCAGTTATGCTACGACCGGGGCCTGCACGTATCAGACCCCGTACTGGTCTTTAACTCCGACGCCTCTCACGCTAGTGAGCTTGACCTAATCTCTAAACCCGTCGGGTCTCTCCGGAGCTCTCTACCGTGATTATGTGATACTAACTGTGACTGGATTAGACTTAATGCTATTTTCCAGACAATCTGAGATCTATATCTTATCAGACTGAAGTAGAGGTTGCAAGTACTTTAATATTCAATGTTTAGTTGAAGAGTATTCTATAATATATGTGTGTTAGAGTTGCTTAGGTTACACTCAGATGAAAGAAGTCTCTGAGTGGCATTGAGAATGTAGTCTACAATAAAACGAATTGACATTCGGAGATTAATTAATCCTATAGCTATTTTAATCGAGCCTCATCTGCCACTCTAAAAGCTTTTGTAGCATGCATAACGAGTTTCTAAAGTTAACCAAGAAAGCTTGGTTGTCCTTATATATTGTACATCGATGTTCCACTCAGTAATCCCCTTCCAGATCTCCTCCCAGAAGATCAGTCTCCTGTTCGGTAGGGGCACGAACAAAAAGCAACCCCACCAAGCAAAGAAGAAACGACCCCGCCAGAGCAAAATAGGGCAGTCCAAGAGAAAGTCCACCCAGCTTCATACCCATTTCAAACAGCCACGCCAGCGCCGGCCCCGCAAACAGCATACTGATCGTTTCCACGATCCCTATTAACGTGTTCAACTTGGATGTGTCCTGTGGTGCCACATGGCTGATAGCCAATGAGCGGCACAGGGGGCCCAAACCAGCCCCCAAGCTCTGCAGCACCAGTCCGGACAATACAAGTCTAATCTGCGACGCAGCCATGCCGAGCGCTCCGACGGCGGCGAGGGCAGCCGAGAACCGCGCAAGAGTGAGATCCTTACTCGCCGGGCGCTGCTTTCGCAGGAGCAGCTTCGATAGCCAAGGAAGGGCTAGAGACAGGACCACCAGGTGTATGATGCCACGGATGGTGAGGAGGTAGCCTGTTTTGGCAAGGGGCCAGTCGAAGCGTTTGCTTATATACTGGGCGAAGAACTGCGACGTGGCGAGATGCTCGGGCATACGTGTGAGGAAGGTGGCGAGGACAACGATGATCGAGGTGGACTTCAGCGTTGCGAAGGAGGATTTGAGAAGGTGCAGGGACTGAGCTAGGTGTGATTTAAAGGAGTTGCTGCATTGTGGTTGCTCCTCCGAGTCAGGCTGGTCGTCGTTTTCAGGGAACCCATCCCGCTTTAAGGGAGGGAAGGACTCCGGGATGAAGATCAATACGCTTAGGCCGATTGGTAGAGTGAAGAAGCCAAGGATGGCTGGGATCCAGGGTGAGAAGATCTCCATAAGCTTGGAGGAAATAGCTGGGCCGACGGAAGCGCCGGCTAAACTTGCCAACACCATCAAGAAGAACGCCGCCGCTCTAATGGTGATTGGGTTAGGTATTGTAGATTTGTCGTGGAGAATTATGGCTTGAAGAGATACCTGTCTGTTTCAGGCACCAAGTCTGAAGCAATAGAGTACAAACTGGCCACTTGGACTGTACTTCCACCGCCAACCACATTGAACAGGGGACCGGCCAAGATCAGTTTTACTGATATGGTGCCTTGTAGAGCAATGACGGCAAGCTCCCAGGCCATCGCAAGCTGCGATCCTACCGTGGAAAGGAGAATAATTGGTTTACGACCGATTCTATATGATTTACTATACCGCCGTTGTTCTTCAAGGTTGGAGAAGAGCACACCTGTCAGCCAGGACTCCGAATGGAAATGCAACAATCAGACCTGTGTCCTCGGTCAGTCTCTAAGGATATAGGTGAACAAACCAGTACTTACCGACAATGGCCTCTACTAAGAGGAGTGACCCGTTAAGATAGGCTAATTCGGACTGGATCTGATCAGTCTTGCAGAGACTTTCGTCAAGAGAAGAGCCTTGTTGGATGTATCGCCGACAGAGGTTGTCTTCAATTAGTCGTATCAGGGGTAGGCTGATAAAGGCGCCAGAGCCCGCCAGGAGGAAGTTGCAAATGACGAGGTATGTTAAGAACGACGGTGTCCATCCCGACGCTCGTAGTTGAGGGCTGCCTAGCAGCGGGGATGTTTCTTCGTGCATACTTGAGACTCGTGAGGGTGTCAGGAAAGAGAAAGGACGGGGGAGACATGGTAATAGATAAGAGGTTGGTTGTGCACTAGCAGATGCAACGCTATGATAAAGTGCTGTGCTAAGTACAAGGGTATGTGTTAAGCATTCTTACGGCAATTTCTGGCTAAGGCCTGTCGGCCTCGGCGGATCTGACGGCCAACATTCAACAGGATATCCAAGACAAAGTGGATCTTCGCAATGGAATTGCTAGCACAGCCATGACTACTAGTGTTCCCGTCCTAGCTCGATCGGTAGTAGTCATTGATAGGCGTATCTTTCTTCGGCTGGCCAATAAATTACTCCATTTCGTCCTCTGTGGTGTCTGAAGTCCTTTTATCCGCCTTAGATATTTACTTTTCGAAGAATAGTTAATACACACCTCTAGTCCCAGTGACCCTACCGGCCCCTGAGTGTACTTTTTTTTTTTTCTCCTAAGAACTGCTTCGAGATAGAGGCAGCGGCTCCTTGTAGCTTTGGTATAATCAGCTCCCCTATCGAGAGTATTAGGACAGCTGCGTACGCCAGCCAGATAGCAATATAGCCTTGAACGCAAGCTGGTTACACTCACGGATGGGCTCAGATGGGTTTACGGACGAATTCAGAGCACAAGTCCATTACATTCTTTCAAAATGTCTCCTGATTCTCCAGCTGCTCCGGATTTATGAGGATACATTTCTTTCGAAGGCCTTATAAAATAGAATAATTCCACATAAGACTCCTCCGAAGAAGTAGAAGGTTATGAAGTTGCAATGAAGTGCGACAGACAAGTAGAAACTATGTTGCGGTATACTTCAATTGACCCCCAGTTCATGCTTTTGTACTTGTAGGATCATATGCTTGTTACAATAACTTTCCCTACAATAGCTTCCACATAAATATCCAAAAAAAAAAAAAAAAAAAGAAAGAAAAAAAAAAAAGTTGAAAATAAAGAAAGTGGAAATACAGCAGGCCCCATTGCATATGAGAGTTCAGCTCACGTAACATTCATATAAACAAGTTCATTGGCTTCACTACAATCCAAGCATATATAACCTGAAGTGCCGCCGGTTGCGATACAGGAGAAGATAACAAGGTGTATGGAGAGAAGCCGCTAAGCATGTGGATCCTCAATCTCCCCATTAATGATCTTCTCTGGAATCTCTGTCTGTAGAACACCATCCGAGCTGGTATACTCGGGCCTTGAATAGATTTCAATGGCATCGGCCCCAGCGCTTCCAATCGCATTCCAGAATGTCCAGGCTGACTTGAATGGCACCCTCCACTTCCACCAGATCACATCATCCATTACCTCCGCCGGCCCAGGAATCGGGCCTGGTCCCCAGCTCGATTTGTCGTATGTATAGTGTAGGACCACTGCGTTCTCTGAGGGCGATTTATCGTCCAGCACCGCAAGCCATGAGTCAGAAATACTCGTTGTCTGGGTATCAGTGTGCTTATCGAGGCGGTCTTGGAAGAATCTGCGCAGCTCGGCGTCGCTTTTCCCTTCAAAGCCGGTGTCGAAGTCTTGGACGGGGGTTTGAGTATTCCATTCGTCTAAGGCTTCCTGGTCTGGGGTGCGGACTAGACTAAAGAAGTTGAACGTGTTGTCAGGTATAGCACATTCATTCATCAGTCGGTTGATTACCTGGAAATATTTAGTAACTGGTCTCGGAATCTTGTATGGGAGTACGAACGCCCGCGCGGACTTTTGAAGTGCAGAACAGTAGAACGGCAGACATGGCAAACTAGGCGTTCTTTTCCAATATTCAAAGACGTTTTATTCGTAGGAAAAAGAAAGTGTCTGGGTGAGAGTGAAGTAGGCAGGCGAGTTGAAAAGAAAGAAATATTGCCAGGCCAGATCCCCCGCTTTCTAAACCCCACGCGTGGGTTAGTCAGCCCATGTGTCAAGATGTAGCCCTAATCGAAAAGACCTATTGTTCACTGCAAGAGGAAAAGGGGGCCATGTCGAAAGTACCTGCATGTCAGACACAGAATTATGTGATCAACCTGGAGGAACACCAGCTGAGTGTGCCAAAGCTGCATTTCACCACGCCACTCTTCCATCTGATTGGTTCTGTTCTACATAAAATGGTTGCTTTTTCTGTGTAGCACCCACTCCAACCACTGATATGGCCGATTGCCCGAGACTCCGTCGCTTACGACCTGACCAAACTGATTGAGCTGACGAGCCTTGCATCGACGACGAGATTCACTCCACTCACAATCAAGCTCACGTTACATTCAGCCCCTTGGGGGTGTCACTTGCCTCCACGTAATTCCAGCCCCCAGTGCGCTATTGATTCTCGGTAGCTGGGAGCTGTAAAGCGGTGCGGCTGTATGAGATGTATTTCATCATCTTGGGCGATAAAAGAGGAGGGATTGCCCTGGGGCTGTCGATTAGAGCCTATTCAAACTGCTACACTCAGTTAGATCCGGTCAAAGATTCCCCCCAGAATGCAGCTTACTAAGTCCCTCCTGGTATTCGCGCTTTACATGTTTGGCACTCAGCACGTTCTAGCTGTGCCTGTCAATCCCGAGCCTGATGCTACGAGCGTCGAAAATGTTGCCCTTAAAACAGGCAGCGGTGATAGCCAGAGCGATCCCATCAAGGCGGACTTGGAGGTCAAAGGCCAAAGTGCTTTGCCTTTCGACGTCGACTGCTGGGCTATCCTGTGCAAGGGCGCCCCGAATGTCCTGTATGTCTTCCTTTATTGAAGCTCTTGATGTGGCTTGTATGTTTGACTAATATATCGCACCCTTAGGCAGCGCGTGAATGAAAAGACGAAAAATAGTAATCGCGATCGGAGCGGTGCGAACAAAGGGCCTTTCAAAGATCCTCAGAAATGGGGCATCAAAGCCCTTCCACCTAAGAATCCATCCTGGAGCGCACAAGACTTCAAATCACCCGAAGAATACGCATTTGCGTCTTCCCTTCAAGGCGGAACCAAGTATGCTAAGATCATCACTGCTTCAATCAATGTGTTGTTAGCTGACTCCGATGTGACCAAGTGCCATCCTAGCGCCCGTCAACCTCGCTTCTCAGAACTCCCAAGGCGGCGTCTTGAACGGTTTCTACTCGGCGAACAAAGTAGCACAATTTGATCCTAGCAAGCCCCAACAGACAAAGGGAACATGGTTTCAGATCACTAAGTTCACAGGTGCAGCTGGGTAAGAACTTCCAGTACCATGGTCATATGCAATTTACTAAGAAAATACTAGTCCTTACTGCAAGGCTCTGGGGAGTAATGATAAGAGTGTGTGCGATAAGAACAAGAATATTGCAGGGGACTGGGGCTTCGACCCGGCGAAATGGGCATATCAGTATGATGAGAAGAATAACAAGTTCAACTATGTTGGTAAGTAATCAGTGTACTTCTATGGAAGAAAACAAGGTATGGGTGTACTTGTATACTATCCATTTGATCTTTCGTATGCAACTGGTTGAAAATATGGTTGTGAGATAAGCCTGGATTATCTATTCAGCTCGCAAAGAATGCAATGACACTTGAGCTACACCAATTCTTCGTAACAGAATATTTATGATTGACTTGAAGAAGCCAGCTTGCGTAGTATTCATTGACTAAGACTAGCATTCCAGAGAAAGTAGAATGTTCAAAACCAACTAAGGAAACACATGCTCCCTAATCAATAAAGGACACCTCACCTAAGCTACCAAACATTCACCCCAGCAACTAATCTCTTTAACGATTGTACTCTGGAAGTATTGCACTGCTTTCAAGATGTCAAGTAGCTCAACGTGGATAGCAAAAGCCACGTATACATCTTCCTTTTGGGAAGCATTGCCACTTCCATGAACAGGACCTTCGGCCCGCTCCTTCAAGTTGTGCAAGATTTTCTTCTGCCACATTCCACTGCTCATTAGTTTCTTCGTAATCATTGCTGGCTGGAACTTAATGAAACATGTCAGTACTCTAGATGGCAATTTGATGTCTATCGACCATCGTGCGTGCGTGCGTGCGTGCGTGCGTGCGTGCGTGTGGACGGTACAGGCACGAGTGTCTCTTACCTTTCTCATCGCCTGTATTAACGACAGGTAGGCCAGCGGTTGTATCCTCGCCAGCAAGCTCCTCTGTGGTATTATTGCGCACTTTAAGGCTCGCGAATGTGCCAGGCTTTTTAGAGCAACCTCCCGATCGGCAATATTCGGCAGGTGGACAGTCTCTATCGGTGGCGCATTTCTTTATGATATCTGGAGAGATTGTGGTTAGGAGTCCTTGCAAAACAGATATTTTTAGGAAGGAGGACGGTGAGTAGTTCTTTACCATTGTGATTGCTAGTTTCAGAAATAGGCGCGGCGCACGCAGCCAGGTTGCAGAGCAATGCAAGGAAGAGGATGAAGATCTTCATTTTCAGATAGGGCTGCGGTTACTTACTTCAAGGTAAAAGATCGGAAGCGGTTGGGATGATGCATATGGAGTCAAATATGGTGGAGGCACAAGAAATTCTAGGATACTGGGAGGCTTTTTATGAAGGGATGGTGTGAGTGAATGATCTTGTGTTAATTCACTGAATATAAATTCTATCCTTGGGGAAGGCTGAATATGTTCTAACTGGGGGTTTATTCCTTGTATGCAGGCAAATATTGCGTCTCCTCTACTATTGACTTAAAATAGCCATCTTTACTAAGTCTCACAAGCTTGAATAGTTCTATTATAATAGATTCCCCATTGACAATAGGTATGACTATTATTCGAGCAATATGTAGCCAATACAAATATTCCGCATTGGGCAATTCTGAAGCCTTGATACACCATCATGTTATAAAGTCGTACGAATCCTAGTTATGTGGTGCTCTTACTTTCCACTCTATGACACCGATCTACTATGTATTGGTAGATAGTCGTATTTTGCTATAACCTGCAGATGGTTACAACTTGTGACTATAGGACAATAGATCATTCGCTTCACTTCTACATTGCAGTTACTGGCAAATTCCCTTACTGGCTACCAAGCCAAATACTATTGCTAAGTCTGATCAGCAAGAGTTCCTTTAAATTACTGACGTAAGAAATGTGCGGTTTCTTGGCGCCGTTGGAGATAATCAAAACCCTCGTATTCTCAGCCTAACGCGGGGTTATCCGGACCCAAAGCAGTAAATCTTTGTGTGTCTGCGGGATGACAATAATCGGTGAGATCTTCTTGAACCATGAGAAAGTTTAATGAGCTGAGGAGTAAAATATCCTCCAAAGCAAAAAGCAGACATCCCGATAAAAGCAGACAGGGCATCAGTCCAGATTCCACGCACACAAATCAAATTGAACAGCAAGCGCCTCCAGTTGTTTCCCCAACTCCTGGTGACAATAAGAGGCTAAGTTCAATCCATGAGGACCTTTGGAATAGAGCCTACAAGGAGCTCAAAGAGGATCCGGTCAAGGAGAAGTATATGAACTCTTACGAACAACTAGTATCGGACATCTTTTTGAGACAACCCACCAATGGATCAGCGCGTGCCGAACCCGTCCATGAAGGCAAAAGTGGTACTGATAGGACACCATGGACGGAATACCAGTTACAAAATATCGTTCAAAAAGGGCTGGAGAGAGTCAATGCAAGCCAGAAACGAATCGACAGCGCGTCTGAGGTTTTCGGGGTGGTGCAGAATTTGAAACCCATATTCAACGCCGTCCTGAGCAACACACCACATACTGCCCTTCCATGGGCAATCGTTTCCTCCACTCTTGACGTAAGATATCTGTTAAGAGATTAGTGTGAGTAAATGTTAACTCATCTCCAGATTCTTGCAAATCCAGTTCGATCAACCAAAGCTCTTTACGATGGGGTCAGTCATGTGGTTGGTAGGATGCAGTGGTATTCGAAGATAACCGACAACCTTCTTCAGACTGGTAGTGAGAATGGCCACCAGAAGCTCGAAGAAGTCCGTAAGCAGCTTGAGACTGGAATGCTCGATATGTACAAGTGCATGCTTTTTTATGAGATCAAGAGTGTGTGTTTTTACCACAAGAACCAGCTTGCAGTCTTTGTCCGTGGTCTTTTCAACATTGATGACTGGGATGGCGGCCTGACAAAACTCAATGAGCAAGAAAATGCTCTCCGATCTGACCTGCAGCAATACAAGCTGGAGCAAATCGTTGCGATCCTTGATCAAATGGCCACCAATAAGAAATCATGTGACGGGGCTGACGACGAGTATCGCGAATGTCTGAAATCTTTAGGCGTGGCAAACCCTATGCTGAGAACCAAAGATATTATAGCACGGAAGAATGAGGTTCTTAAAGATTGCTATAAATGGGTATTCCAGACGAAATCTTATCAAGACTTCATGGATTGGCAAAGCGAGGACACGCCGAACCTGCTTTGGGTTCAGGGACAAGCGGGTACTGGCAAGACGATGCTCCTAGCTGGGATCATGGAGGAACTGAATACATTCTCCGCTAACTCAGTCTCACCAACAACTCTACATTTCTTTTTCCAAGACAAGGACGGCCAGACTGATCAGAGTTTGATAGCAGTGAAGAGTCTCCTATGGCTATTGCTAAGCCAATACCCGTATCTCGTGCAATATGTTCATGAGGTACAGGGTTCCCAGGGAAATTTATTTGACGGTGATTACGCCTTCACTATTACTTCCGATTTGATCAAAACAATGCTGCAGGATGATAGGATTGACCCAGTTATCCTTATACTCGATGCTCTAGATGAATGTGAGTATAAGGCTAGGACAATGCTAACCAACTTTCTTGGTTCCCTACTACAATTGAACTCAAGAGACAATGGGAGGGTTAAGGTACTCATTTCAAGCCGTCCTCTAGAGGAGATTAAAATAGCAGTAAAAGGTATCAAGTCAACAATACCAAGAGCCACCATTGAGGTCGACAACATTTCACTCGAGGCACCAATAACCGCTTTTATCGAATGGAATATCGATCGATTAGAAGAATCCACCGAAGACAAAACCCTTCTACCTACAATCAGGAAGGGGCTTCGCAAACGGGCAAGCAACACCTTCCTATGGGTTTCATTGGTGTGCCAAGAGCTCAACCATTATGGGCTTCATATGTGGGAAGACATCCTTGGTGAAATTCCGGATGGTCTGGTAGAACTGTATGACAACCTTCTTGCCAAGTTAGAAGGATCAAAATACAAGCGTCATGTTCAAACTTGCAAGAAGACGCTTACAATCTCAATATTAGCACGTCGACCATTGAGCCTTAATGAATTAGCATTGCTTGCCGAAATAGAGGAAAGCATGATACGGTCTATCGTCCATGACTGCAGATCATTCCTCACCATCCAAGGAGACACTGTCTATTTGTTCCATCAATCTGTCCAGGATTACCTGCAAGTTAACTATAACCGATTGCAAGTCCAGCGCCGGGAATACATCCACCAATCAATCTTCGAGTTGTCGTTGAAAGGCATGGAAAGTCAATTAGAAAGAAACATGTACAAGCTCCCATATGCAGGCTCCAGCTTCGAGGACAACAGCCTCCCAGCTCCAGACCCACTGCGTGCCATCCGATATTCATGTCGCTTTTGGGTACACCACCTGAAGCACGGCGATTCCACGTACGATGCAAGTGATATGATTTACTCCTTCCTCCGAAAGCATTTCCTTCACTGGCTAGAAGCCATGAGTCTCATGCATATGATGCCCGATAGTATCGAGATCATAGAAGAACTAAAACCACTAACCACTGTAAGTCTACGTTTCACCCTACTTGTTCCAATGATTCCGCTGATTTCCAAAAGTCACATACTATGTTGCACGGGTTTCTTCAAGACGCAAAAAGGTTTACCTCGAAGAATCAACACACCGCTACCACCGCCCCGCTGCAGCTGTATAGCTCTGGTCTTCTATTCTCACCCCAGTCTAGCATCATCCGGCGAGAGTTTCAGAAAGAGATTCCCGCCTGGATAACAAGGTTTCCTTCGGCTGAGACGCAGTGGGATGCAGTCTTACAGTCACTAGATCATCCCTCCGCTGTGCGCTTTACATGCTTTTCGCCCGATGGTCGATTCCTAGCATCTAGCTCTTGGGCCGGTCCAATAGCTGAATATAGCATTATAAATATATGTGATCCAAACACGGGAGCACTAAAGCAAAGATTGAAAATTACCAACTCCATGAGCTCGTTAGCGTTCTCTCCAGACAGCCAACGCCTAGCTGCAACGTGCTGGGACAACTGGATCAGAGTGTGGGACACCGTTACATGGACCGAAATAAAGGTTCCTCACCAATACGAAAGGTCTGCAGTAGGGTTTACTTCAGGAAACGAGCTACTGGTCTCTACAGCGGGATTCTCAACACTTTCAATATGGGATATAAAGACGTCAGCGTCCGACCCGAAGATCAAGATTGAAACGCATGCCGAAATTGGAGCAGTGAGCTTTTCACCTGATGCTGCGCTGCTCGCCCACATTCGACGGGATAGAACCATCAAGATTTGGAACACCTCAACCGGTGCGCTTGAGCAAACCCTTGTGGACCAGTTAGGTAGCATCGAGGATGTCTTGGTCTTTTCCTTTGGTAATGACATGCTCGTCTCGAGATCACGCAATGCTTTGCGATTATGGAAGACAGCAAATCAGGAGCCGATCTTCACTCTCCCACATAAGGGGTCAGTCACAGCAGTAGCATTCTCCAGAGACGACAGCTTAGCTGCATCAGGGTGCTCGGATTATGTTATTCGGTTGTGGAACACACGGACAGGACACCTCGAACAGGTTTTAGAAGGGCATGTATCCACACCCATTTGTTTGTCCTTTTCAGTGGATGGCCAAGTACTAGCATCTGGTTCAGAGGATCATACCCTTAAGCTCTGGGACCTAATGAAAGGAAAGTTAGACCCAACTCAGATCTCCCAGCAGACAACTAGTCAAGATTTGGACAGTCCGTCGGATCAGATTGCGGTCATTGACCTTTCCCCTGACGAGCAGCAGGTAGCAGCAGGATCATGGGGCGGTGTTGTTACGCTGTGGGATGTGAAAACTGGAAATTTACAATACACTCTAAAGCGGACAACGTCTTGTTCAACCTTAGCGTTCACATCAGGCAGTCAGCAGGTAGTATGGGGAGGTTTTGAGGGTAGAATCCACGTGTGTAATGCGAAAAGCGGGGTTTATGAGGGAGAAACAGTGAAACGTCCGGCTCTACTGCGTCTAGAGCGCGAGCCCTCGACGCGCAAGCCAGAGGTTCTGTTTGAGGATGGATGGGTGGTAACAGTCAGCAGCGGACAGAGAATTCTATGGCTACCACCCGAGAATCGGCCTGCCTATTGGGTAGATTGGAAATGTATTGAAAACGGAAACATGCTGATATGCGGAACTGATAAAGGCCATGTTCATTTTTATGAGTTTCATTTGGAGGGGTTTTTGACATGATACTTTGGTTCCATAGACCAATTGTGGTACGACTGGGTAGAAAATGTGTGGGAACGCAGGGAAAGGGTATATAGTTGTTGGCATCACTCATGATGGTGGACTAAATATGGAGGTATAGCTGGCTCAGGCCAACTCTAGGCCATTAGACATCCTCTAAACTCTCCTCCCACACTGCACTTTACATTCTTTGGTGCACTGCAACGTTCATGTGGGTCCTCCCTCAAAAACAGACCTAGCAGACCCACCAACACTGCACTTTTAGTTCCCTGGAAGGTTGGTATAAATCTAGCTTACGGACAACTGAACTCCAAGCCAATTAAAACCCTATTAGCTTTCCTCCCACAAAAATGGACCCACCAGCACTGCACTTTTAGTTCCCTAGACGGTTGGTATTACTCCTATACAGCGGACACGTCTAATGGACTATATAATAGTGCGTTGCCGTTGGTAAACTTGATAAAGCTTCTACCCCGTAGGCTGACCGTAAGCTAGATTTAGTCCGCCGTAGTATCATAAAGAAATCCCAACATAAGCCAGTGAGATATAACTGTCGTGCAAGTTGTGAAAAGGGCACAGTTCCAAATATACATTTTGATCAATCTCTACAATTATTATTATTCATTCTCAGTCTCCAGAAAGCCTTCTCCGAAGATCGTATCATTCAGCAAGAATTATGGGCATTCGCAAGGATAAGAAGTTAGATCGGTATTATTTTGATGATCTTCGTAAGAGGAAGGTCTCTCTCAACATAATTTCGTCCATTACTTTCTGGGGCTCCACTGGCGACAATTACCCCAGCTGTGGCATACTCCAGTTCTGTCTTCGCCGGCTATCGGAGCTCACCTTCTCTAAGGTGCTCGGTCAGTTCAGCTACGTTTGCACAGAACAGAGACTTGATAATTTGTAAGTAAACTTGTCCATTTTCCCCGATTTTACTAAACATTCATGACAGGAGCCAACGCTTCCCACAGTGTGCACCGATCGGCTTGCATTCCTGGAATGACCTCCATCGCCGTCTGATTCGTCTGTATCTTCAGTCTCTCTCCCGACCCCCAAGGCATCCAGTAAGGTGCACCCTCGGCTCTGAAACTGTTAGGATCCAACGACTTCACAAAGCTAATATAATAATTCATGACAATAGGAACAATTCCGGCATTGATATTGGTAATGCTGCTGCTAAGTCCACCGCCGTAGTCCGGTCCGAAAATAGCCTCTGTCTCGAAGGTATGCGGGACTCCCAACCCCTTGCTAAGGTTTTCTGGATCCTGGACATTATATCGATAACTCCAAACCTTTTCACCACCCACTGCGTAAAGTTCTGTCATCTTAGTGCTCATATGAATGCCTGGACAGGTGAAGACAGCATCTCCATACGCGGCGGAGGCAGCAGGGAAGTATTCTGCATGAAGCGGAACGGGCTGCATGCCCTGATAAGCGCGATTGATCGACTTCAATTGGCTTGAGCTTAGTCCGGGGTATAGGCTAGTCAAAAATTCGGATATATCGGCCGGGCTCGTGGCATTGTAGGCAAAGCCGGAGCCTTCGTTTGTGTCTCCGCCGATAATCAAAGGAACACGGATGAATTTTCCCTGTGCAAAGAGAGGATATAGACGGTCTTGGATGAAAGCCCCGTCAACAACTGGGCCGAACTCCCAAGAAGAGGGCGTTGTACGTGTGGGATCTGTTGGATCTATTGAAGTAGCCTGTGCTTTCTGAATGGCGGTGATGTTGGCTGATCGCAAACATGAAATTGTCGAGCATCCGACAGCCTCTATAAATTGATTGAACTGTGCCTCGGACTCGGAGCTATTCCGTTGGGCAGGCCAGAATGGACTTCCAGCCACTGCTCCTACGAAAAGGCCATCATTGCGACCCCCGTATGCTGCAAGATGGTAGGCCACCGAGCCTGCACCGGCCGACGCACCATGAATGACGACATGGTTTGGATCACCGCCAAACTGCGGTCTGTCAGATTGGTGTGATATGACTTGAACCGATAATGAATTGGTTTCCTTACCAGGTGAATGTACTTCTTTACCCATTGTAGGGCTTTGCGCTGATCAAGCAAGCCGACATTGAGGTCACCATCTTGCTGGACTTTTTGACCAGCTAGAAAGCCCAATGCTCCCACACGATAGTTAAAGTTGACCAGTATAATTTCATGTCCGGATTCCTCTATCACCTGGGTACCGTTGTAGTTTGCATTCGAATTCGTCGCATATGCGCCACCCTGAATATACACCCAAACAGGGAGTTTGGAACCTTGTGTGGCACTGGAAGGAGTGAAGACATTGATGAAGAGACAATCCTCGGTTGTTTTCTCAGTTACATTCTGGCCTGTACCAACACATACTGGGCCAAACTATCGAAAAAAAAATCAGCAACCGGTCTTTTTGTGAAACGTGCATCCTCTTACCGCTGAAGCATCCTGGACGGAAGACGTGCGAGCAGGTTCTTGAGGAGCCCGGAAACGAAGCTCTGCTAGTGGCGGCGCTGCATATCGCATGCCTAGATATTGATCTACTCCAGCCGGAAGTCTCAGTCCTTGATACTGAGCATAATCAAGGTTGATCGTCGGTCGGAGTGAATCAAGGGGAGCGGCATTTTTAACCTCAACGAAAAAGGTTAACACAACGGACAGAAAGATGGCTAGTTTCATTATTGCCTTGAAGAAACATTCAAGGACATGCAATACTTGGTGCCACACCACTATTTATCGAGAGGTGGGGTATTGCCGGACGGCCCCTACTATTGCATGGCCTTCGGTTTATTTATCATTACCATAACGAGTTTTACCTTGGAGAGGCTGCATGCGGGAACAATCAGATAGAATTGAGTGTGTTCCATTAAAGTAGCAGATGGCATTTTTCGCGGAAAAATTCCCTCTACGCTACTAGCGTAAAGTTCCTCGCTTTTGCATCGCGGGTTACCTCAGATGGTTATCCATTGAGGCGCGAGGTTGCTACGTCTCTATCGTTGTCTACTTTTGCACTATGTGAGTGACGATAGGGTCAACATCAATACCCCCGCAGGCTTCCCCGCAAACCCCTCGGGACAATTCGAACCGGCCACCCTTCACGTTGATTTACGCTCTCCCTAGCTTGATTCTTTTGACTCGCTGCAATACAAAACTGTGTGTTGTTGTACAAAGATTACAGCAGTGGATATCGAGTAGTCACTCGCGGGAGAAACAGTCCTGGACAAGAATGCTTAGTGGGGCTTTCCGCAGCCATGGAGAAATTTAGGCTATGTATTGTCACGTGATCCTTGGGCCCTAAGCCCTGTACTGTGAAGGCAATCTATCCAGTGCGGAATAAGTATAGATCGACTATACCGAATCCACCCGCAAAGATCCATACAAAAGAGAAGGGATCCAAGGCTCCATATACGCTTTGATGATCTGAAGTTCAAAATATAATATAATTATCTAGATAGGCAGCCCATATATAAATTTCATCGATTCACACGGCCGAACATAGTGAAATCTCCGTGATTGCTCCAGTGCATAGTGAATCCTAGGCCAAGGTATATATATCTCTCTAGTCGGCCTTCAGAAGGCGTAGGGGTAACATCGATCACATCTAGAGATCACATGGTAACTCATGGAGTCTATAAACTTATACTGTGACTTAAGCGTGAGATCTATATACTGCTCTTCCACATTTACTTAGCTATTTCGCGAATTGGATGTGCTGCGGGTTTGTAACCTGCGGATGCTGGGTCTAGATTCTACAACCACACCACTGCGGGTTCAGCGGGTTTGCGGGGAATGAAAACTATCCAGGGATAAACCATTGGTTTTTTGGCAGAATAATTCTTATCAGAATATTCTCGATTTCTCTTGGCATTATCGGATGAGACAACTCTTGTACATTATTTTCTTTTCCTTGGAGCGAGAAAAAGAAATGCCAAGAACGCAAGGTCACACCGAGCAATAGCCGTTCAAAACATATGGACAAGCAGACTAATTTTTTACGAGAGTAAGCTATTTAGATGAGAGGATACGTAGAGATCCAGCCAATAAAGTGCTCATCCATAGTCAGTAAAACAGATCTCTATTGACGACGGTCACAACAGCTTTTATAAAAGTATGGGTATACTGCAGGCACGTGTTTCCGGTACATATTAAGGCGACCAACCCTTGGATTCCCGGGGCCCGCTTTTTGCTCTGTTGGTTCACTTCTTTGCCCTTGATAAGATGAGAATCTCCGCTCACAACGCCCATGATACGCCCGCTATATCTCCGTATCATCCCAAACCACTGTCTCACTAGACTCTTCTTGCTATGAGCTTTTACCCTTATTCCGAAAATGCCTCTATCGTATCAGGAGCACTACTATTGCGGGTACTATTAGACCCTATTATTAAGACACCCCCGTTACGACACGTATTTTACAGCTTTTGTGGAGCTAGACTTTTGTGAATTTTGCTAGTCCCTGTAGCTAGATCATATCCATTCGAAGTTCCAATACAAAAGAAAAAACCATTCTTATACCTCCATTATGATTTTGCTGGTGGTTGTTTCCTCACATTCTTGGCATCAACTATTTCTAATGTAGTAACCAGGATGTCAGCAGAATAGTAGTACGAGTATTCGCCACGTAGGACAGATACGACAATATAGCACTAAACCAAGTCCAGTAGATCCAGAATTGATCAGGTGAAGGTTTGTGTCAAAAGTAGGTAGAAGTCTACATCTCCCTACAAGTTTTAGAAAGTTCTTCTTCCGATCGACGAACCCGCTTCACGGGCTGAAGGCGGAAGCGGATGACAACCAATCACAAGGCAGGACCCAGCCCTAGGCGAAGCGGGCCGTCATGTGACGCACACAACTCAATCTTTTCGGCCACAAAAGAATCTGTTGGACTTTGAAGCTTTCCGACGACGACCCCAACGACAACCGTACCTGAGCCCTTTCACGATCCCTTTTAGGAGGCTCTGTCAAGATGACTGTCCAGAACCACAGTACGTGATTCCTTGAATTTCGATCCGCCGATATTTTCATATTCTCCCAAATCGCTTCGTCGTGGTGTCCGGGTGGAGAGTTGCATGGTCCGAGTATGCTGATGAATTGTTCTTCAGGTTTGGCCTCTTCCCGCCGGAAGTCGCGCAAGGCGCACTTCAACGCTGGCTCCGGCGAGCGCCGTGTCATCATGAGCGCCCCTCTGAGCAAGGAACTCCGTGAGAAGTACAATGTATGTTCGAACAATACCGAAAACGATCTGCAAACCCCTTGAAGAAGTCGGAATGGATATGGCATGAACCCGCCCTCCTCAGTCGGGATTGGGCTCGCTCACCCACTGAACTTTGGATGGAGTCGGGAGGAAAGCAACACCAACGACATGAAACTTGAGATGAAACAAAAATACAAGGAGCACAGTTCTGACGCAGTCGTCGATAGGTCCGCTCTCTCCCCATCCGCAAGGACGACGAGGTCACCATTGTCCGTGGAGGCCAGAAGGGCCGTGAGGGCAAGATCACCAGCGTTTACCGTCTTAAGTGGGTTGTCCACGTCGAGCGTGTCGTCCGCGAGAAGTCCAACGGCCAGAGCGTTCCCCTCGGTATCCACCCCTCCAAGGTCGTCATCTCCAAGCTCCACCTCGACAAGGACCGTGAGCAGATCCTGGAGCGCATCGGAAAGGGCCGTGAGGCTGCCAAGGCCAAGTCTGCTTAGAGGGTTTTGTCCGGGGTTTAAGTTCATGTTGCAATGGCGGTGACGGCGCTGGAGTTCTGAAAGACTCGCCAATGCGAGATCCAACCTCCTATGATCAGGATATATCTGCTGGAATGAAAAACGAAAAAATCTACTTCCTCGGTTCATGGTCTGCGCCACGGATTTTCAAGCCGTAGTGTTGGACTACTTCCCCTTCAAGCGTATTTAGGGATAATCTACCGGCAGCGACTCAATTGTCAGAGGGCCGTTTTCCTTTTTTGTTCAATGGGTTTCTTGACCACGAACTACTGTTCGAACTTCCCTCGTAGCGAGGCCCCTTCATTCTTTCCCTCTCAGCACCATCGTTCGCATAGCAGAACGTTGTGCTAAATATTATCCTGTCAATACCGTCTCAATGAGCCCCAATAGTTGAAGGGATGGACGAAACACGTAGAGGAATTGCGGAACCATACTCTGTAGTCATGAACCAGCGTCCCGCTTGCAAATCGATTTTGACGGCGTCCTCCCAATAGTGATATGCGAGTAGACCTCACTTGAGGCGCCTTGCGTACTCAGATGTTGTTCTTAAACCAAATAAACCTTGGAATGAACTTATCTTTGATCTCAAATCGCGACTTTGATTGCACCACCTGCATACAATTAAGTCCTAGGCCCCATGTGGACCTTAAGTCTTTGGAATAGTTGGACGCTTGGCCGATGTGAATGGGCTAAAAGCTGTGTACTGGTACTTATATATATTTGTGGCTCCGCTGATACTGGAGTCCATCAAGTACATTTAAGCCGTGTAAGAGATTGTCCACAGTTGCTTGCAATAATAACTACCGAGCAGTACCTACCATAATACAGAGACCGGTAGCTACTTTTCATTGGAAAGACTGATGAAAGAATATTGGGAATTCGCGTTTATTTGACTTTGAGGAACCTGATACCTTTGCTACCGCCTTTATGTTCCCGCCTTCCACACATTCTAGTGGCAGAATTCGGCTTATCAGGTCGCAGCAATCGTATAATCACGTGGACAACATCTAAACTATTCCTGGAGAGTTTCGCATGTTCTTAAGCGAAAGTGTCCGAATAGCCAACCACCCCACCGCCAGGTGTCGCACTTCGGAGGTCATCCGGTCTCAGACCGTCTTCTCTATTGCTCTATGAATGGAGGCAAAGAGAATTCTCACAATGGAAGAAGCTCCTATGAATCATTCAAATTGGTAGGACTTGGTTCCAGAGTGAGCTTAACTTGGTCTTTTGCGACTGGAGGTGTAATCGGGGCGGTAATATTTGTGATATTTCTCATCGTGATTACTATTTCGCATCAGGGGCCGTGGAACTAGATTTCCAGAGGTAAAATGGTTATCATATTGCGCTATCGATTGTTTGACAGAATCCATGGCTGAGTTTAATATAGACAGCTAGATGGCTGAGACACCACAGTTTTCGGTTACAAATCCCTCATATTTCATACGCTGGCCTAATGGAGAGAGAACAATGATCATGCATTGTAACCTCCCGCTTTCATGATCATTTGAAAGATGTGGCTATCAAGCTCCGCATCTTCAGCCGTGGTCTTAACTGGGGTTCCGTGCACTACCCAGTCATATAGCTCTTTGAGCTGCAAAGTGTAAGGATCTTCGTAGGTTCTGCGAATGATAGTTTCGCGGTACCCATCGCCATCCTTTTCGCAGATGTGCAAAGTAGTCTGGAGTCCTTTCACGTAGGGGGTGTCGTATTGTACGCGAACCGATTTGTTTTGACTGTAGATTTCAATATGGGCGTCGAAGAGAGGCACGGAGTCTATCCCGGATTCATAGCTCACCGCAAAGCCGGGATATTGGAAAAGCACACTATTGATTTATGGTTATTGCTGGACACTATATCGGCTAGAGTTTCAATGTTGACCCACTTCCAAAAGGGATACCCAAGATTTGCTCCCAGGACCTTATTTGGCATACCCAATGCTTCCCGCATCGCAGACAAGTCATGGCTCCCTAAGCCTCCAAGGATACGCCACATGGTCGTGGAAGACTTTGTAATCGGGACTCCACATTCTGATTCCAGAGCTTGCCTCACGAACTCTGTAGCACGTGTGGTTTTGTCTTCGATATCTTCAGGGCTAATGTCAGTGAACCTCTTTGGGAAGGTTCCAGATTGGGAAACAAAAGCGCTGTTAGGGCCGATGATGTCTTGGGACCGGTCAGTCTGAATATCTATCCTTCTTTCTATTGTGGGGACAAAGCTGACCTCTCACTCGAGCATATAACACTTGATCCATTCCACCAATCTCTTTTACTCCATCCACAAATGCTGCTGCGTGGCGTCTCATATAGCCAACCATAACCTTGCAGTTGGAATTTCGTTCCGCAGACTTTATTCTTTTGATATCGCGTACATTCAGTGCGAGAGGCTTCTCCACAAAAACGAACTTATTATTTTCTAATGCTAGAATAGCGTGGTCGACATGGTACTCGTCACTGTTGATCACAAAGACCACATCGACATCTGGCGATGCGCAGAGAGTCTGGGGCTCTGTCGTGATAGAGACCATGTCTCCCGCAATCTTAGACTTGCAATGCTCGAGCGCTTGTGTTGACACATCGCACAAGTAGATAATTTAAAAGCAATTGGACAGGAAGCCTAGCGTGGGAATATAAACAACCTGTGCCGCCTCGCCACAACCGATCAATCCAACGCGGAGAACCGTTCTAGATACCATTTTCTTTTTGTCTTTGGTTATGATCCGGAGCGGTCATTGTGCGAAGGGATATAAATTATTATAATATCTTATATTTCCCATCATTTTAAGGCATCGGCATTAACTCTGCTACTCCCCGCTCTTTACCCCACAGGAAATCCACCTACTATGTTAATTAAATGCCGGCCGACTCCCCCCGTTTCCCCGTCTTCAAGACCCACATTATAGCTTCCAGCACAGACTCTTCGACTGCGGATCAAATCATGGAAACCACTCATAGTACCTGATTCCGCAACATGACGCATCCGCGGAAACGAGCGGTCACCGCATGCGAGCATAGCCGCGCTCGAAAGATTAAGTGTACGAATGAACGACCCGAATGCCGCTCGTGTGTTCACTTAGGGGCGAGATGTTCCTATGACCAGAGAGTGAACCATTCATCGTTCGACCCAGCTAGCTTGCTGATCCTCGAAAAATTAGATCAAGTTCTTCGGAGACTGCCCCGCGATCCTGTTCCCTGGTCTCCCAATGTATCCACATCGGACGGTCTGATGCGCGGTAATGACATCAACGTTGATACAGCCCCCGGGGAAAAGGGTGAGCTACTGTCTTAATTGTTCGCGATGGGCCTAGTACTAGTGCTCCTAGGGCCATTCTCTAAGATATTTCTGTAAGAAAGTACAAGTTATACTATCCATAATCTATTCTTATTTACTCCCTGAGATACTCTATCTAGTATGTACGATGTCTGGGTATATGATTCTTTCTGCTTGCTTAGGTGCTTTATCAAATAATAGTCAAATAATTACATGATGCCCCTTGCATGAGAATTAGCTGTCAAAGATATGACAACGTTGCATAAGAATCTGACATGTCAATATCAGCCCCTGAAGAGCAATTCTGTGGTTGGCATATAATAATCGGAAAGCATTGCCTAGTTCTGAGACATTCTAGTCATTTGACTAGTTAGTTACTGTGGATCCTATTACTATGACCTGTATCCGTATGTTGTATTCAATGTGAGAGCACCTGCATCTGTATGCAAATATCTGGTTCTCTAATTTCCACTCGGCCATAGAAAAGAGGCAACTAGTAGGCAACAAGTACGGTCTTTTTTTACTAGAAAATACGATCGGGTACCTGCAGACTATTGGCGCTTTATTCCACAGACTATTGCTATTGTGTGATAGATAACAAAGCCGCCGATCATATTTCTGTGGCATCTAGATATTTCTGTTATTACACATTGAAGACTTGTCACTTTTTGTGCTGATGTAGCTGTTATGTATATCACAACTCATAGTGTGAAAGGATATGATATAATAAGAAAAGAAGGAAAGAAAGGGTATAAGAAGGGCAAACACTTCCACCTACGTTGTGACTGTCACTTCCATGAAAAGTCTCGACTTCAACCACCAGACGGGACCTAAAAGTTTCTATAACTACTTTGTCGTACCTTTAAATTGAGCTGCTCAAAATGAAGTTTCTGCAACGCCTCCTTCCCTTGGCTGTAGCCTTTCTGCCAATGACCTGTGCACTGTCAGATCCTGTAAGTGCTCCAGTCAAAAATGACTCCCAGGCCCAACTCTCATTGACTTTAGGAAATGATACAAAGTGTTGAGCTGAATTCCGACCCCAAGCCACCATCCTTGATCTACAATGATCCAGTCGGCGGCTCCGGTGGAAAGGACTTTTCAGTCATCGCCGCACCCTCCGAGACAATCGATACCCTCCATTTCTGGGTCGGAGATGGCGCTGGTCAACCAAAAGTACTCCGAGGACTCCAAATCACCTGGTCCGATAATCAAAAGAGCACAGTCTACGGAACAACGACCGATGACTATCAGTCCTTCAAATTTGCGCCAGGTGAAATCATCAAGGAGATGCAGATCGCCAAGGGGATACGCGCGGATAGTATATCTTTCACAACAACGTCCCGCTCGTTCTTTGCTGGAGGTCACGGAGGGAAGGAAGTTACGATGAATGTGGGCAGTGGCATACTTGTGGGTTTTCAAGGACGCGCGGCGAGAGACATTGATCGCCTCGGGCCTATCTTTGCACAAGTTCAGCCCACTACGTTGAAGGTTGGGCAATGTATGGACTGTAGCCAGGAGTGATGGGTTTTTGATTCGGGGAAGTTATTTGGCGACTGACATAGCTATAGTGGGTGGGAAGTGACATATACTCATTAGTTAATAGTAAGAATCACGATATTTGCGTTGCGTGGCGCAGCAGTACTTTTATCCTAAGCACAGCCTCGTCGGTCTGTAATTTCAGTTCCATCGCCTAACCAGACTTATTCAATTAAAATAACTATTCAGTCGTCAGATGATATCATCTCCTTGGTGCTTTACATATCCCAATATCCATGGCAGCAGCGACAACTAATTTCTCCCGGTTTCCTCGCTTCACAAGCCTCCCTCCGGAGCTGCGCTATCTTATATGGCGTTGCGCCCTGCCTGACAACATTGGCCAAGTCCTGTTCCCTTACAAAAAGGGGTGTTGGGGCTCTCGGCACTTGTCGGAATCTGACGAGGAATATACTGAATTGTGCAATACTGCACTCGAGTTCCGCCACAGTTTATTGGGCCCGGTGCAGTTTGATATACCACTATTCTTCGTTAACCGGGAATCCAGGGCCTTCGCCTTAGCTTGGGTTCGAGAAATGGGTATCGAGATGCGCTTTCACAGGGACAAACAGTCCTTCGTCTTCATGCGGCAGCTCGACCTTGTGCGTGACGTGTTATACATTCCGTTTGACAAGGTAGACGAATTCATCCAAGAGCCTCTCGATCGCCAATTTGAGCCAGATCTCTTCGCCCGGATGGTGGACTGGCATCCAAACGTCAAGCATATTGCCGTTCCAGAGGCGCTGCTGCAGAGCGATTCCTCTGCACTACGTGAGATATTCGACTTATTCTATCATCCAAAAACATTCTTTATCGTGGTAGATGCGCAGCCAGATTGGCATGAAAGCAACATCAATGTACACCAGCGATGGGAGCTCGACAGCATGCTGGGAAGAGGCTTCTTCTGGAACTCCAAGCATGGTCGCTTTGTCTGTGAAACTGGTCTTTCAATCGGTGATGAAGCCCTATATCAGCGGATAGAGCGAGCTATAGATGACTTGGCCTCATTATTCACACCAAGCCATCCTATGGACGACTTCGAGATCCGGCCTGTCTTTGTTATTAGAAAATGAAAGATGAGCGGGGCTTTGTATGTTGTCGTGCCTTTAGTTTCTCACGCCCCCGGTGTTCTTGTATATGCAGAAGTCAATGTATCATGAGAGACAGTGAGAACTAGCCATAAGAAAGTGGGGAATCGGTCTTTCTCCAAGACCTATTAGAATGTAAACTCACAATAATCCCCAAAATAACCCCTCAATGTTCTGGTTCTTAAAGTTAGGCGGATCCTGAACATGATCCAGATGTGACGAGCTAGCAGGCACGTTTATTGTAGATCTTGAGGTCGGTTCACCATCTAGTTCATACGAGTGTGTATTTGCCGCCTAGAAGAGCAATTACTTGGCACTCCTTCTCGAGTGAACGCTGCCAGACACATGAGCTATTGAAATTTGGTGTTCAGTCAAAAGTCACCTTGAATTGAGGTTCGCACCTAATGCCACTTTCTTGTAAAAGCCGTGCTCAGCGAACGTCGCGATTGTGATATTATTGGCGCTGAAGCTCTCTAACATCTCAACATGATAGTTATGCCGACTGGAAAGAGACAGACTCAGTATTTTTCAGAAATATGCATATCAATAATTACATAGTCCGCAGAAATCTTCATGGTTCGCACCGAGTTCCCATTAAACGCCATTATCTTCAATCCATTAGTCTAAGTATGGTAATTCCGTATTCTTCGATACATAATAGAGAAAAGCATAGCAGTCCTAAAACGGTCGCTATCTCACAAATTCATAACTCTGAGAAACGGCAACATCCTTATGTATAACGTGCCGATCAGAATAATTATTCTGTTGAGAGGGCAGACTCGATAACGATCCCTCAGGCGCCTCAGCACATTCAGCAGTGGAGATGAGGTGCGCCTGGTCATTCTGCTGTGTCTGGAAGGAGTTCGTATCAGTGCGGTTTTTCCTGGAGTTAGAAATCTTCTTCCAATTGTCAAGCTCATGGCTATGCAAATAACTGCCACTATTGGCGTTGCTGCTCTTGTTCTTGACAGAGACGAAGTATGCGCTCAATGCGGGCAGACACGCGCATATGAGCCCGATACCTGCTTCGGCGTTTCTGTAAGATGGTCAGTTTGAGTCCTTGCTTGTAGAAACGAGATGTAGGGGCCTTACGCTGTCAACACGGCATGAATCCAAAACCATGTTATGTCTGTTGTCGGGGCCTCCTCGACCATGATCACTAATCGCCAAATACTAAATGCAGTGGCTATCCCACCCGCGCCTAAGATACCGATGACCCGGAGCTTTTTCATTCGCGACATGTGCAGTGACCACAGCATCGGGACCGGTAGGATGAGGATCCACAGGTCGCTGACGATACTGATGGCTGAGTCGGCGATAATGACCTTCTGCTGGTCTATACAGGTCCCGCCGTCGCCCGTTCCGTACCAATATGCCGAAATGGGTTTGCAGAAGAACACCTTGATAAACAAGGCTGGAATGTAGTAGAGCAAGAGCACAATCAAGCTGATGTGAATAACGAGGACCTTGCGACGGTCGGGGGCGAAAATCCGTAGCATGACTGAGAGTAGGGCGAGCTTGACGACAAAAACCGTGGGGACGTAAATAAGGGTGATTGCGTAGGATGCCTTCGCTCGTATGCTTGTTAGTAACTGTTACTATTTCAATTATAAGGGTGGCATTTGGAGACGGGTTCCTTCGCGAGGCTATTTACCTTCTGGAAATCCACGAAGTCATTCTTTGGGACATCCCATCCATGATATCCACCCCCGTAAGCGTTCACTACTTCTGTTAGGTGTCGTTTCCCAAGTTACATTGGGAAGGGAGCAAACGTACGCACGAGCATGTTCACGCAGAACCCAACGAAGAGTACCTGTTGTTAGGCGTCAGGATGTACTCATGGTAGTCAAGGTTAGGTGCAAAGGGGGGTATACCCATCCTACAACAGTGGTGTCTATAAAATAACAGTCGTTAATCCCAGTATGATTGATTATATGGCACAGGGCAAGCACTTCACTAACAGTCTTCCAATTCTAGCTTCTTTCGAAGGCGTATCTTGATGACTATACGCAATGTCACAGCAACTGTCACAACGACGATACACAAGATTTGCGTTACCAGATTGACTGTGTGGAGGACATCTCTCGGATGTTCGAAATTGGAGGTGAGCCCTGGAGGCGGAGGGATCACTGGTTCTATAGCCATATCAGCTTCGCAAGGCTGTCAGTAGCTCTAGACGGCGACGAGTATACAGAGGCGTGTCAAGTCGATCGGTAAAAGCGATTATCTGTGGCCATAGTTTCTGACACAGATTAGGCAACTGAGAAGCAATCGTCCACGACGACCAGAAGATATTGATAGGATGAAAGGGTGCGAGCAGAAGTACGAAAGTAGATATCAGTGTGTCCATCGCATCTCATGCATCAAACTCCCCTAGCACCAGCCAAAGGGTCCCTATGATATCTTTGCCTTGAGATAATTTGCATCCCCCGTACACACTACTCAGATAAAGGATTAGGAGAACCGGCTGGTGGCTCAACACGCTAGATCCATCGTGTTTTACCTATTCCCCTTGGGTCGCATCAACTCGCCCCATCGGCCCGCTCCCGACACCATACTATAAAGCATTAATCGGATATTTAGACGTCATTATAGCGGCCCTTAGACATGAAGGATTCTCGGTTGAGTAATACATTGCCAAATGAGGGCATGCGTGGTGGAGCCAGAAGGGGGTAACCGTTTGATCGACCTGAATCCACAAGGGGGCCTCTTGTTTAGCCTAAACTTGGACGTTATCTAGAGTTATTTAAGAATTCATAATACGTTACGCAATACAATTCTCTGGCGTCTAAGACTCTAGGCTCAGTTTGATCTGTTACCCACAGGCGATGTAACGCTTAACGTAGATCGTCAAACTGTCTGCAAAGTCTCTTCAACGGAAATGTTTTCCATTACTTAATCTTCCGCAGTAGGATCAATTTACATGCTCAGCCCTCGTTGAGCATACCATTTTGGTGCGGTTTGAGGTACAAACGTGTGTGGCCACATTCTGTAACGGGCCGGTGGAGTCGTGAAGGATTCGACGGTGAGATAAATTAACAAATAACGTCCATCACGGCAGCCCATCCATACCTATGAGCCGTTTGTGTCTCGGAATCAGTGGGGCATATAATGCCCTTGTCGTACTATTGTAGACCAACAATAGAAAGCTCAGTCAAGCTGAGGAAGTGGTCGGACAGGCTCCGGTAAAGCGTTCCCTAGGGCTTAGGGCATAAACAGGCTATTGCTCTGATGCTCGAGTACACATTATACCATTACAACCTTGCCTCGCACTATTGTTTACTATATAGTGGCAGGAATAAAAACTAATATGAGAGTGATGAAGGAAAAATAGAACTAACGCAGCAGAGCCCAAGAAGCAATGTTGAACGCAGCCACTATGCTCTTCGCCAGACATGCCGGAAACAAAAAGCTATGTAGTACTCTATGAATTTGGCGAGCAAGTTATAGGATTTCCTGGCGCCTGTAATTTATGTAGAACCAATTACTTATCTCAAGACGAATTTGAGTTATCTGCACAACTAAATGCCGATCCTTTCAAGGTTAATGTCAGTAATAGTTTCCCTACGTGGGAAATCGTCAGCACATACCAATAGTCCCGGAGCTGTAGGCATCAACAATCTGAATTACGACGCCGTACGTCGCTCCAACCAAAAAGAAAAGACCCAGCAGCACCAGGCCGCAGTGCAGGACGAACACAGCCTTGTCTTTCATGGTACCGTTCTTGTAATGCCAGTGGTCGTATAGCCACAGCCAGCCCGGAAGGCTCATGGCGAGTGGGGCAAAACACACGGAGCCCACAAGGGCAATGAGATAGTTGAAGATCGGAATCGCCTCCGCCAGGATGAACGCAAGGGCACCGAGGATAACCGTGCTTGCAATCCAAGTACCCCAATGAACGACTGTGTTGGCCTGCAAGTGCCGCGAATTTCCTAGTATACGTACAAAGACATATTTGGCCGCCACCTTAAGAGTCACCATTCTAGTCAGCTTCCAGTAAACTATATGGAGTTGGCAAAGGTAATCGTGGAAAGACTTACATGCAGGTAAAGTGTGGCGCTCACAATCAATCCCACCAAGGCAACACCGTAAGATACCATCTTGATCGTTTGTCCTGCACTCTATATGATATATGTAATTAACTCCGGATTCACCGCACAAATGACGGGTCCAGGAAGGAAAGAAATACGCACCCCCAAAGATGGGCTCGCTACCCACTTCCCACACCAGCGATAGACGACCAAGCTAAAGGCGAGGTACGAAGCGGTGACAAGAGCCATACAGAAGTATAGTGGCTTCTTGTAATCTTTTGGGTTATGCATCTCCGAGATGACAGGCAGAAAGGCGCTGGTGCCGGCTGACGACACGAAGATTGTGCAGGAGGCCACCATGCCGGCCGCAAACCCGGGGTTATTGATGGCCACGAAGCCTAGGTCATATGGGCCCTCCTGAGGTGCGGCTGCTGGCCGGTCTCGTGTGGTTACCCCGATCACAACGATTAGTACGGCGGCATAAATAGAAATAAAGCCAGCATAGGTGAGCCAGCCCACATGCTCAAGTTTGCGAATGGAGGCGGTCGCGATAATGACAACCGTGGCAAGAAATGACCACCAGACAGTGCACGCGGCGTGGTGTGAAAGGGCATTTAGCGCGGTCGACACGCCAATAATTCCACTACCTGTCACCAGGACATAAGCAATAATGAACAATAACCCCGTCGCCTCCTTTGCAATTGTGCCTCCGACGACCTCAGCCATGTCAGCGATCGAATGGCAGTGAGGATGTTTTGTGCGAAAGTTGCCTAGAATAACAAAACAGTAGGTATTGAAGCATCCCCAAGCCACGATACTAATCGAACCTCCCACGGCACCCAGTGAATATAGCGCTGATGGTAGTGACAACACCCCTGTCGCAAAGAGGATCTTAATGAAGATCACGCCCGCATTGAACCACCCAACTTTGCGGAAGTTGACTCCAGTATCGGTCTTCTTGAAGACCTCTTTTTCCTCAAAAACCGACCCATGGGGGCTCGTTCGCTCGTCGTCATAGGCCATACTAGCCTCTGCCTTCTTGTTGTCCAGCATGGGGAGGAGTGGCTTCTCTAGACGGGACGAGGTGAACTGTAGACGGGCGAGCTGTAAGAACCAAAAGATAAAAATAAAAATAAAAACGAGCCACGTGAAGGAGGCATCAGCCTTTCCCTTCTCCTGCTTTGGTCTAGTGGACACGAAACATTCTGGAGGGAGGGATGGGCGATCCTCCTCGACGGTCAAGAAGTCTATTGACTAGACTGCACGCTAGTTCGCCGGAACTTAACAATCTAGGGGTTTCAGTAGTAAATACACACGGCCCACTTAACGACAGCGGCAACAGCCCGTCCGACTGACCCACTCAGTGTGATGCCTAGGAATGTGGTAGGGTGACATTCTGATATGGTGTGATTCCTGATATGCCATCCATGCCTCGTTAGTGTCAATTTAACTTTAATAGCCCAAGCTGCAGGAAGTGGAGTCTAGTGAGTAGTCCAGACTGCAAGTATTGGCCTTCGTGTGGCAACCTCATCGACATAACAGGCTCATCATGCGACGGTGGAATTAGCTAAGTAGCATGCTTTGTAGCACATATTAATGCCAAGTACTATAGAAACTCACCCCTCATCTCCTGCCGAGCCCTTACTTGATTGTGTTTTGCAGGGCATGTTCGTCATCTGACTACTTTACTTCTTGGACTGAAAGAGGACTCTATACCATGACATTCTCAGAATGACTAATTCGGGTTGAAATATTAGCAGAACGGCAGAATAATTTGACAGAAATATAGGCTCAGAGACAGACATGAGCATTTTTACTTCTTGCTGTTGACAGGGGGGCTAGAATTATTTACCTAGATCCTACAAGTGGACCTCATTGGCAAGATATGATGAGCCAAGACAAGTCTAATCCAGTCAATTGCTTGAAGGCTGCTTTACCCGATAACCATGGAACGAGGCAGCGAAGCTAGTTGTCAAAACTTGCTTACTTTCGTACTGCCTCTCTGCAAGGAAGCAGACTTCCCTTGGTTGAAGCACATTCTGCTAAAAATTCTCAGTTGCGTAACAGTACTTTTGTATCTCTCTACCATAGCACCTGCACAAGCCACAAGCGGGCGCTGGAACTTGCGGCTTATGTATAAGAGTGTGGGAGCAAAATCAGGCCTTAAGGTATCATTTAGACGGACTCAACCCTATAGTCTTGGACTCCTCTATTTCATATTTATCAGCAATTCACAGAGGCTATACTCCCATCAAAGCCGAGGCTCAGGATAGCAGCCTTGCACAGCTTAACCGATTACATTATCTCGGCCATGAAAAGGCATTTTCGATAACACGAGATTCCTAGAAATGCATTACAATCCTGTGATGATATTGTATACAATGGTCTATATTAATCTACAGGCTGACCTGAATCGTTTCCTGCTCTCTCACACATATCAGAATACCGGATTACAATCCCAACACACCAAGCATCAGACAATATGGCAAACAGAACCAACCCACCAGAATCCTATGAAACCCTTCCTTTTAAGACCATATCCATTTCCCATTTCCCAGAGACCTTGCCCACCGTCACCAAGGTAGTCATTCTGAAACTAAATCGCCCACGCCAGTTCAACGCCGTAACGGCGCAAATGATCGAGGAGATAATTGCGGCATACCAACACTTCGATACCGACGATCGAGTCAAAGCAGTAGTTGTAACAGGATCAGGCCCAGCATTCTGCGCGGGCGCTGACCTCCAAGTCGGGTTCTCTACACTGATTGATGACCTGAGGAAGGACCCTTCCAAGATCGAATCACACAGAGATGGGTACGTATCTTTACAACAATCATAGATCCTCCGCTTAAGACCATTCGCTAACATACATTCATATAACCAAGAGGTGGACGAGTCGCCCTAGCAATCCACAATTGTTCGAAGCCCACCGTAATGGCCATCAACGGCCCCGCAGCAGGATTCGGCATCACATTAACACTACCCGCCGCAATCCGAGTAGCCTGCGCAAGTTCGAAAATCAGTTTCGCTTTCTCGCGACGTGGACTAGCAATGGAGGCCTGTAGCTCCTTTTTCCTGCCGAAGCTGGTGGGAATGTCGCGTGCACTGCACCTGGTGACGACCGGCGCAACTTACACTGCGTCTGACCCGTTGCTGAGCAACCTCTTCTCGGAGATATTGCCGACTCCAGAGGAGACTGTTGCGTCGGCGCTTAGAATCGCAGGTGAGATTGCTGCGAGCACATCCACGGTGAGTACGAAGGTGATGCGCGATTTGATGTATAGGGCTCCGGGGAGCGCGGAGGAGGCTCATTTGTTGGAATCAAAGGTGTTTCTTGGTATGTTGATGTCCCGGGATAGTACAGAGGGTATGAAGAGTTTTGTGCAGAAGAGGGATCCCCAGTTTAGGGGAACTATGCGCCGTGATGCCCCTGTCGGTTGGCCGTGGTGGGTAGCTGTTGATGTTGCTTCGAAGGCTAAGCTGTAGGCTGCTTGTTCTGAGGACCGGTATTGTCAGGCAGCATAGATGTTACTTATTCATTTTGAAGTTGATACGGTGACCTGCTCCATTGCCCGTGAAGCTGCAGCCAGAATCCGTTTATTGTGCTCCCTACATGGGTTCGATCGCGTTAATAGCTTGCACACAGCCTTAGAATACCACCGAGGGATATGTATGTAGAAGACATCAAACAGTGTTTCACGATGGCAAGACAGTTAAGTCACAGGTAAGTAGATAGCTCTTATCACTGTATCATGATGGCAGATTTAAAGGCAGCTTCGACGTCAGTTCGTCTGAAACCGGGCGCCCGGCCGAGAATACAAACCCCGCGGAGTAGCACTGGTGTATGTTAGAACTAAAACCTAATGGAATAATACAAATGACCACATACTGCTAAGAAACCGTTCAATGTCGAGCATACGACTTTTGAGACACCCAGACAAGGTCGCGATTTCAGTATCTATACAAAGTCAGTGCCATGGCTCTCGTCACATCTGCTCTAGCTATACCTTCATGGGTCTGAGAAACATAGTCATTTATCGACTGGTACGTGTGTATATCTCCGTCTAACTGCGATATATGACGAATCCGTTGATCATGTATGGAGGGGAAGAGAGAAGATGCATCTAGATCCACCCCTTGTTCTCTTAGATATCCCTCCACATCTCGGCAATCAAACCATTCACCACCATATCCGCAAAGTTCTAAAAACTTCCGATGATCTGGTTCTTGATCGACTTCGCCCATTCCTCCTAGAGGCTGGAATAGCCCAAGGACTCGTTTAGGGGTCCTCGTATTCGCAGGATATATGGGGTTTCCCAAACAATCTTTCTTGGGATAATGCGTTCCAACACCACCAATTGAATAAAGCGGAAGGTTTGGTATCTCCAACGCATCTCTTACTCCGGCGCTGACAAGTTTCCGGAAGTAAGGATACATCTGCTTCCTGTCTTGTATGCAGGGGACCAATCTGAAGACTCTGTAAACCTCAAGTGGGTGGGACCGTGCATCGGTGAACAAACGAAAGGCGTACTCCAGACTGTAGCGCTGAAGTCTCCGGCAGAAGAATTTTTCTTGGTATGAGTATGTATAATGAGTGTCTCTGCTGTGCAGTTGTTCGATTTGCTGAATTTGCGTTGAACAACTGTTCGATTTATCTTCCACTTCATCACTGAAAGACAGATGTCGAGGCCTCTTCTTCGCAGAGTCTGCGACACGCTCCTTGTGCTTCCTGCGTTGATAATCCTTCAAGCACCCACAATCAATCTTAGGAATATCTTTAGAAGCGGGGTCATTGTGCATTATTTTAAGTTGTGAAGCATCTTTATCAGAACCAACACTTGAGGGGGTACTACTTTGTATCCTTGGCTGTATAAGAGAGTCGGAATTCGATGACAAAAGATCAGTTATGCAATCGAGGTGCCTAACAAGCGCAGGATGGCTAGATTTTAGCTCGGACGAAAACACAGCTTTATAGTCAGCGATTGCGGAAGCAGCCATATTAAGCCTGTATTCCAGATCTGCTGCACGCTCCTTAGCCTTTTCAAGAGCAACTTCTTTTTTGAGTCTGTAGGTCCGTTGGGCACGTCGGATCTGATCTCGACGATCCTGCGTCTGGATAAGCTTAATTGACTTCAAGCGAAGTCTCCCAATGTCATACCTCAGATAAAACAGCCCCACCATTGCTAGCATCCAGTCTAGGTCTTCCCGCACTTCTCCGCACGTGCAATCGAGAACGCACCTTTGGGATATTCTCTGAGGGGATATCCTGGTTAGCTTTTTCCGTGGGTAACTCCGAGTCCTGGACTGCGGGCTGTGAGCTGATCTTCTCTTGTCCCGCGTTAGGAACTACCGTGTCATTTGGTACGAGGTCAGACTCCACCGAGCCTTCTTGGCCGGTTGAGATATACTGACGAGCCGAGAGTACATCTTGTAAGCGGGAGGCCTGGCGAGTTTGGCGCCGGTTCACCATATTAGCTAGAGAGGCCGTGTGCTCGGCTGATGAATAAGAATATGATTTTGATCGTTTAGAGTTTCTAGTTGGTCAATAGACCCAGTCACAAGGCGGATCGTTGGTTCGGTTCGGTACGTTAAATGCATGAAAAAGTCGGAGGTTGAAGGGCACGTTGTATCAGAAGGATTCTTATGCAGTTTGCCGTGATAATGTAATCTCGATCGCCTCGGCTTCCAACCGGGTCAACGGTTGGGGCAGATCTCGCCGGTACCCTAACTTTATTGATGAGAATATCTCCACTCGACCCAACAGGATCTCCACTGGCTTGAATCTGATGGCAAATTGTTGTCTAAGGGCTACCAGAACTCTCTCTATGTTCCTATTTCTCACCGATTTATCTCTAGCCTATACGGGCTTAATAACTCGCTACGAGCGTCATGTAGCCCTAGCCAGTACCCTGCTCATCGCCACAAGAGATCAGTATACCGACCCAGCACTTTAGTAGCATCCCCATCAAAAGTATTATGCACGGCATCCCACCCAACCTTCAACTGTGCAGCTTCCAGATCCCGCTTCCTCCGCTCCTCAATTAGGCTCCACATAGCCAGTCCCTTATCCATATCCTTAGAAGGCAGAAGACCACATTCGACCAGCATCTGCTCCGGCGGGAAAGTCTTCCGGCCCTGCTTAAAAACATACCGGGACACAGCGGACGCAAACACCTGTTTCTCCGGCGACTGATCACTACCAACCTTCGGCCGGGTACGATCTCCGGGTGTATTCGGCTGCAGCAGAAACCTGCGATGGGGAAACGCGCCTCTCTTAACAAAATGCGACACAATGTAAATCCATTTCTCGTCCCAGCTGAGGACCCGGGACCAGACTTCGTACGCTTGGTAGGGCTTAATCTCTCTGCGGAAGACGATTTGCACTCCGCTCAGGATCATGACTGCGGTGGTTGGGGTAGGGCGGAATGACAGGCGTTGGCTGAATAGGAGGAGACTCAGGTTGCCGCGGGAGATGTCGAGATCGGTGAAGTAGGTCGAGTTACACTTGTGGATGTTGTAGTCACATTCTGTGAGAGGGGATCGTGTGCGGTGGATTGCTGGAAGAAATAGGCATTCTGGACTGAGATCCTTGTGTGTGATTGGGGTTATCAAAAGTCGTGTGATTAGAGCTCGAAGGAAACGAATCTGCTAGGATGTTAGGGTGTATTGCATTAGTGCTCTATGGGTTGTTACGCACAAACCACACGAAAGGTAGGTTTTTGTATGCAGCTACTAGAATGCACAGTATAATGAGTTTCCAGTTATCGAGTATAGCCATTTTGTTAATAGTTCTAGCGCAAGAAAAACTGCTCGCCAGAAGGGACCACCGATGCTAGAAAGTCATTAGAGAGAAGCCGCTTGCTTCCAAGGCTGCCACTATTTATCAGGGAAATGATATACTACGATAGTATTTTGTTGGGACACCCTCACCAACAACATTGTGCGGGTCAAGAGAGTACGCAACGAATGGGTCCTGCTCTCTTAATTATCCCCTTTTGTGGCTCTTTTCCGTTACTTGTAACCATATATCCACTCTCCCACTCCAATTAGACGCGTTAATCATGGCTGAAAATCATTTTATGAGCTTTCAATAGCTGATAACTTAGCTGAATGCACCAAATGCAGCAAATGATGTAGTACTATTTCTATTCCGTAACAGGCAACTGCCTTATACACTATCTATTTCATGCATGGAAAGGACATCCAGCAGCATAATTTGTTCCCTTCAGGCTCTGAAAGATAGCCTCCATCTCATCCTGTCCCCTTTTCTCCTGCGCTGCAGGACCTATAGTACGCAAGTCGTACCCCGACTCCTTGTACTCGTCCGTTTGTGAAGGAATAGCCCCATTTCCAAAGAGCCGTACTAAGAGAGCTTTCGGTCCCCATCTGTGCTTAACCGTAGGTTTGATATACCACGGATGTTCGATCCAGAGATTCCAGGTATACAGTCCCGTGGACGGGTCGGGAGAATCGTTTAACACATGCACAGCTTTGGAATCCGGTCTCGGCAAGCTGAGATAACGCAGTATGAACTTTCGCACTACCAGAACACTCTTTGCAAATATCGAGACAAGTATACCTGGCTTTTCAAATCTGCACCTGAGGTTAGAAACTGGCTGTAACGAAGACATAAGGCTCAGAAAACTTACCCCATACTTATTCTGCTGTGCTCTTCTAATTTGGTGACGACTACGCTTTCGATCAGTGGCTTCAATGGCGCGGGCATATTACATTTGGCCAATTCCATCAGTCTCCGACCAATATACCTCGTCGAATCCGTCGGTTGAGCTGCGGCCTTCTCATATGCCATCGTCCAGTCATAGAGTTCCTGGGCGAAGTGTATCCCGTCCTTCCAACCAGTCTCATGAGAAGGAAGGAATGTGAAGGGGATTTCCATCGCATCTCCCAGCGCCCTATGGAACACACCGATAGCACATCTTTCAACATCCGTCAACCGACGCCATTCATTTCTATCGACACCCCTGACAATATCGACAACAGCAGAGCCAAGGGTATGCAGCATATCTTCGTCCAGGATTTTGCCCGCCTTGCGATACCGAGCATGCAGGTAATTCATCCGTGCAATTCCCAATAGATGGGACTCGGAACCGGGCTCTCTATCATGAACCTCGTTAAGGACCACTTCGGTATCTGCGGCCCGTTTGGACGCATTCTTTTCGTTGAGCTGGCGAGTGGCGACGAATAATTTGGTCATTGTAGGAATGGATCCTGTCTTAACCTTTCATTAGCTTTTATTCCAATACAGCTTCGTATATGAAAACTCACTTTCAGTAGTGATAGCTTCATAGCGCTGTGGAGAGTGTACGGGAACTCTAGTTCTCGCAGTTCGCGGAAGATCTCGTGGGCTTCTTTCACGGTCATGCTGGACAGAGGACGTCCGTTGAACTTCGCCTCAATTTTACGGGCACGTTGGAAGCGAAGACGCTTGACAAGAAGTAGGTATGGTAGTAATACTGCCGCCGCAATTAGAAGGCGTTCGGGTGTTATACTGAGATTGGCCATGTTGGTAATCGAGAGCATGCTCTCGATGGGTTTGAAAGAATCAGGATTCTAAGTTATGGGTTACCGGGTGCTTAACACCTACTTATTGTAGGGCTTTATTTATCATCCAAGGTATATTTCCTTTCATATGAAATCCTGGGGGGAACAAAAAACCGTTGAGCCGAGATTGATGTTGAGACTGTGATAATCAGAATTTGCGGATATGGTTCGCCGAGATAATGTAATCCATGCAGATGGCCATCTACTCTACCTTCATAGAATCTATTCCAAGACAATAACCGAGTAGTACTCTTCTTCGAGTACATGCTACGCAGGCATGTGGCATCACGATCAACTCCAGCCTACTCATTCGGGGAGTGGAAGTGGTCATGACATATCAACTCGACCTTTGTGCGTGTCAAGTAGGTGGTTAGCTTGAAATATCTTTGTATTGGCCTTAGCTACCTGCTCCGCACTTTCTATGATCACATCATTCATAGCTATAGTTATATACTTTGAGTATGACTAGTTTGTTCACATCTGGGTGGGTTCCGCCACTGTACAAAAGGGTAGCGTCTTTCCTATGGGAATGGCGGCTCAACCATTCTCGAGACATAACCCACCCAACGAAAAGCATATTTATGGAGATATATACAATTTTCGAAAAGAAAAAAGGTGGTTTTACTCCCTCTCTACAATATTCTCCAGATCATCCCGTACTCTTCCATCACCCCGGTCAGGCCTCCAGCCGGTGCCCGCTTGGGCGACCGTTGCTACCAGGGCCAAAACACAGCTACCTAGCAGTAGTGTTTTAACCGCTTGTTCATAGCTCTGTATCGCGACTAACCTTTTAATCCCAGTTAAACTCTTTACCATGGCCGGGCTACCGAGCAGCTTGCGGATCAGTTCATCCTGTTCTGGTAGACCATGGGCTGCGAAGCCGGTCTCTAAGCTCGTTTTCAGCTCGCGTTGGAAGAATCCTCCGCCAATGGCAGAGCCAAAGCTTCCTGCAAAGCCTCTCGACATAGCAATCAGGGCGCTCACGACATAATGTACGTCTGGTCGTGTGAGATGCAGTAGATGAGATAAGCTGTAGTTCATCAAAGCGCCGGCCGCGAGACCGTTAAAGAATGTCACGGCCAGGTAGGCAATAGTAGGTGAGGAAGGTGTTGAGAGAATTGCGAGGACGAGATTTGCCAGTGCAAACGACAAGAATACGATGATATTCGAGCTATTTGTGTTGGTAGATGTCAGCTGGGCTTGTAGTGGCCGGACATGGATCGATAGCGCTCACATATAGTAACTGCCGGTTTTACGAATATGCAACCAGCCTACGAGGAGACCCCCGAGTCCGAATCCAGCATTTGTCGGTACTAGGATCAGGCCAGCAGAGGCCGGGGACCAGTTTCGGACGACCATTGCGTACACGGGTGTGAAAAAGAGAACCGACCAGCGGGCCATCATTGAAGCAAGGCCTGAGAGACAGGTCAAAACAACACTTCGCATACCAAGCACTTCTACCGGGATTATGGGCTCCGACGTGAATCGGGATTCAATCAACAAGAACACGGCGAAGGGGGCGAGAGACAAGATCAACGGTACAAGTTGAATCTCTGGTGACGCAAGGCTAAAGAGCAGCAGAAATACGGAGATACTCTATGAAGAGTCAGTGAAAACCGCCACGTTAGCTCGCCGATGTGCCCTTACCAAAGCTAGGGCTCCGCCATAGTCAACTTTGGCCAGTTTCCGTACCAAGGCACGACCCCAGAGGGGCTCATCGTTCGTTGAACTTGAGGGGATAGCAAAGTACTGAATCGGGCCCACAATGAAGCAAAGTGGCGCTTGAACCCAGAAGATAATGCGCTAGTAAAACCTTTAGTGGGTGTCCTTGGGGGTAGTATTAGAGCAACGTACCCATCCAAAAGCTGGCGTTAGTAACCCGGCCAGCACCGCACCGGTTGAGACACCGGTCGTCATTCCAACATTGATCAGCCCAATGTATAACCCTCTCCGCTTTTTGCTAGTCAGGTCAAGGGTAAGGATTATCGTTGTAACCATGATACCGCCGCCGCCACACCCGGTAAGTGCCCGCCCCAAAAGGAAGACGGCTAGATTTCGAGCTGCCGCGGTGATGAAAAGGCCTATCGATAGAAGCACGCAAGAGAAGAGAACGTATACACGGGGAGTAAATATTTGAGAAAGTCGACCCGCGAGCGGAGTGACACTAGACATTGCAATCTACCGACAAAAGCGGGTTAGCTCGAAGACATTGCATAGGCCATCACGATGAGCTTAAACATACTAGATAAGCTGAAGTAAACCATGTTGTTTCTGAAAACGCATCGAGATCCGCTGCAATATCCGACTGTGCCGTTGTCATCATGGACATGTTGGTAGCTAAGTCCGGGTTCAGTCATTTGCGGTGCAGCACCAGGACAGTTACATGCGAAGTCAAGAATACCTTGCGTAAAGAGGAGGAGTCCCATTGCGGAGACAATTGTGAATCCCCTACCAAATGAAATAGGAACATTGCTCTCGTCTGACTCGGCGGGCGAGTTATTGAGGAGAGGCGTTGCCTCCGAGGGGAATTCCTCCGTATGCTGTACTGCAACCATGATGTACGTCGCTGGGGGACTGGAAGGTTGTTAGGGAAAGGGTATCAAATTTCCCCTCGTTTGGGCACATTTCACGGCCAATGGGGATGACGTGCAACTAGAGGATTCAAACGTGCTACTCTGGGGAAATATGCACACTTACATAAATACCCATGACTGGATGGCGCCGGATAAGCATTTATAATCAGGGCCGGAAATAAGATAATCAATGATTCAATGATCAAGACCGGGGGTTGACAGGTGCCAAGAGAATGAGTGGAGCCGGTTACTGTAACATGGAATAAACAAGGAGAGGAAAAATAAAAGAGAAAGGGGATTGACTGGTTCCAAGGAATCAGAGATGGATCATGGAATCCAGGGAACAGCAGATGACAAGTAGAAAAAGCAAAAAGCAATGACCAGACTGGGGCTCGATCCCAGGACCTTATCGGTGTTAACGATACGTGATAACCAACTACACCATCCGGCCAATTGTTGAAAAGCCGTCATTAGCTTACGTATATCAAGCTGCTTGGCAATCATAGAGACGTTCGACAGAGTTGAGTCTTCAACATAGGTTTGTTGGGGCAATGAAGAAGATAAAAGGGTGTTTTCCTATAAGATATACTTATTAGTCATATACTATCTATTATACATGACTCAATGTCCAGATATAAGGCTCTGTGATGTAGCGGCTGGTGACCTTCCATTTAGCAGTAATGGCTGCTCAAAGATATATATCTCCCCACACGCTGGCCCGCTGTATTCGCAGGTGCCAGGATCAAAACGGCAGAAAACCGATAATGCCGACACGAAAACCGAGACTTTATGCATTCATAGCATATTTACACCCGAAAACAGTAATACATTATCATAAACTCGTGTCCCGCTGGGAGTATATGCCTTTACAGAATGGTTAAGCCAAATGGGATGAGGTCCAAATCATAGTATTTCTGCCTTGGTGCCTGAGGGTGTCTTGGCGGTAAGTCGACAATGTTCCGCAGATTTTCTCTGCAATCATCACGACCATCTCATCGCTTGCGCGACTTGCTACATATTCACGCGTCCACATTACCAGTTAGAAATCTCAACCGCTCTATAATTTATCAAAATGCCCCGTGCTGTTCGAGGCATGTGCACGTTGCTCCTACCATCTCTTGCGATCGAGCTAACATGCGCCTCCAACAGGAGTCCTGATCGAATGCGATCCGTCCGTGAAAGCCATTATTTTGAAGTATGACGAAGAAAGACACGACTACATTGTGGAGGACCTGGACGATGACCGCCACCTGGTTATCAAGGAAAGCCAACTGCAGAACCTGAAGATCCGGTTGGGAAGGGTATGCCTCAGAAGACGACTTGGTTGTGTTACTCTACTGACGACATCACGTAGGAACTCGATGAAAAGGTCATGCAGCCTGAGGAGTCGGAATCTGACGAATGAATATCCTGGATATTTCGATATATTTCCATCCTATCGCATCCTCACCGACGCTATCCTTTCGTTGTTACACTTGCAGGGGATGAGGAGGACCCGAAGCATTGTACAACGACATCGCGACCGTTCTGCGACTACCACCAACGACCGAAAGAGAACTCCACCATATGTTGGAATCAAGAGATGCCACGTATATTCGCCATGTAATCGGTTGATGACTCGACTTATTCAACAGGGTTGATACCCAAGGAAGTTTTGGTCCTGGGAAGTGGCAAAGATGGGTCCTGTGTTTCCTGTCGCATTGTCTAGGATTGGCATCAAGAGAGAGGTAGAGGAGCTTCGAGCCCTACCAATTTTCTTGGTTGTTACTTGCTTGATGCTCGTATGGAGCTGGAGTTCATGTATAGAAGTTCCTTCTATAGCGCTGACCCTTCCTTGTTTTGAGCCCTTTCGAAGTGTCCAGAACCTTATGAGGAGTGCGAAAAGGTGTACAGTATCTTCTAGATATCCAAGTTGATCTGGAGGTCTAACAGCCAATCAAATTGAGTCGCACTGCAGACGTCGTATGATTGAAGGTACGAGCCATTCCAAGGTTCCACGTTCTAGCCGGATGGAGACTCCCACCAACGGTGATCGCCATCACGTGATTCGTCGAAACGCCCAGAAAGCTCCCGCACCAACCAGAGGCGTCGAGTGGAAGCTCGAAAGTTCTCGACGCCTCAGGCACCATCCAGGGTCATCCTGAAGTGATGCCACCAGCACGTCAGCTGTTGTGAATCGCAGTTTCTGGAACATGGCTGACAAGAGATATAAGGGGGCACAAGACCTCGTCCAGTTGCACTTCTCTTCATCAGAACAACAACAATCAAACACAAGAACACAACAGCAATCGACTACAGACCAAATACCTCTTTCCACTACTACTTCTATCAAAACAAACTTGCCTCTGTTTACTCTCTTAAACAACCTACCTCAACACACAGCCAAAATGTCTCTCTTCAGAACCATGCCTACCGCTGGAGACTTCTCCCCTCTCTTCCGTCTTCTGGACGACTATGACACCCACCGCCAGAGCCGTGGTCAGGTGTCCAGCGTGCGCTCCTTCGCTCCTCGCTTCGACGTCCGCGAGACCGACGATGCCTACCACTTCGACGGTGAACTCCCTGGCATCTCTCAGAAGGACATCGACATTCAATTCTCCGACCCTCAGACTCTTGTGATCAAGGGCCGCTCCGAGCGCGAATACCACTCCCCTGAAGCCGGCGAAACCAAGGAGACAGAGGGTGAGAGCAAGGAAGTGGTAAAGAAGGAGAACAACAAGCCTCGCTTCTGGGTCAGCGAGCGCTCCGTGGGCGAATTCCACCGCACCTTTACTTTCCCATCTCGCGTCGACCAGGAGAACGTCAAGGCCAGCCTTAAGAACGGCATCCTCTCCTTGGTCGTGCCCAAGGCTGCTGCTTACACTGGCAAGAAGATCACCATCGAGTAAACGAGCCACGAGATGAGACGAGTTACGACCTTGCATGGGAGTTGAGCAGTTTGAACGTTGCCAACAGTGATATTTCTTCTTTCGACTTTCGTTTTAATCGACAACCCCCCAAGAAAAAGAAAAAGAAAAAAAAAAAAAAAAAATCTTTCCGACCTCAGTCGTTGAAGTTGAAGATGTTGATTCGTTTTCATTTCTTTTGACACTGGCGGGTGATGGCGGTGGATGATGGATTTGCTGGCATTTCTTAATTCTACCTCTTTGTACTTTATTAGCTCAATGCCTTAATCAATTCTTTAATTGGACTTCACTTCCAATAAAATTCTACCAACGTAACAAACAACATCATTACCTTAGTAACAGAAGTTGCCTTTTCAAGCGAAGTATAGACAGCTGACTCAGCCACGTAAATGCCAAGCCGTTCAAATGATTATGCTATCAGATGACATCATGTGCCTTTCCCCTCTCAGTTCAGCACCATAAGAGTCGACAACATCCACACATAGTATACATACATGTACAATATTGACATTGACATGTTAAGCATGACCTACCTCACGAGAACTTATATCTCTTCTACCCAATTTAGTAATAGTCGGAGGAAAGGCCCGATCCATGGATATGCCTCGAAACCTTGATCATTTCCGCGAACCGAGGCACGTGAAGTTCAACCGACGGTTATCAGATCAGATCGGGTCAGATTCATATTCATTCCACGTCCTCCAATTCTCCCCTGTAAATAATCGCATTGTTGTACATATCAGTATATTGATACTATACATACCACTCTAATTCATAACACTTCATTGTACAGTCCAGTAATCAACAATCTACCATCCCTACCTTCGATATCACCAACAACACCCAGACCAGCAATCCAAAATGACGACCCCAACCCTAACCCCCAAATACTTCAACATAACCTACCCCCAAGAATATGTTGCGCACGTCGAAATCAACCGTGCCGACAAAATGAACTCCTTCTTTGAAGCGTAATCTACCACACCCCCTACCTACCCCAACCCCAACCCCATAAACACACCAAAGCTAACAAGAACCAAAAAAGAATGTGGCTCGAACTCCACACAATCTTCACCCACCTCTCACACTCCCCAACCGTCAGAGCCATCATCCTCTCCGGTGCCGGCCCCAAAGCCTTCACCGCCGGATTGGACGTCAAAGCCGCCAGCCAGGGCCTCCTCTCCTCCGACGACAGTCAAAGCGACCCCGCCCGCAAAGCCTTCCATCTGCGCCGCCACATCACCTCCTTCCAAGATTGCATTTCGGCCATCGAGCGCTGCGAGAAGCCCGTTATCGTGGCCATGCATGGCTTCTCCCTCGGTCTGGCCGTGGACATCGCCACGGCGGCGGATGTCCGGCTCTGTGCCGCTGATACCAAGTTCGCCGTGAAGGAGGTGGATATTGGTCTTGCAGCGGATATTGGGACGCTGAGTCGGTTGCCGAAGGTGGTGGGGAATTTCGGGTGGGTGAAGGAGGTGGCCTTGAGCGCGAGGGTGTTTGGGGCCGAGGAGGCGCTGCGGGTTGGGTTTGTTAGTCAGGTGTTTGGGGGCAAGGAGGAGGTTCTCAAGGGGGCGTTGGAGATTGCTGGGTTGATTGCTAGTAAGAGTCCGGTTGCTGTGTTGGGCACGAAGGATATTTTGAATTGGAGTCGGGATCGGAGTGTGGAGGATGGTAGGTTTTCTTTTTTCTTTCTCTTGTTCTTGGTTCTCCCTTGTTTGTTGGTGCTGGTTGAAGGTTGGGTAGGGTTTGCGAGGTGTGCTGACTTGATGTTTAGGTCTTCGGTATACGAGTGTGTGGAACAGTGCTGCGTTGCAGACGAAGGATGTCAGCGCGGCGTTGTTGTCGGGGATTCAGAAGAGGAAGCCTACGTTTGAGAAGTTGTAATTACCATCTACACTACTGTAAATTCTATAATGGAGTATATTGCACTGGGCCAGATAGTATTGTATTATGCATAGATCCCTTGATTGACATCATATCCCACTCTTATACCGAACCTCCACTCCTAAACGATCTACACCCCGTACACACCACAGCCTTCGGCCCAAAACACCCCGAACATCCACATCCCCGAACGATAACCCGTTGGTGGAAAAACCCACCCATTAGCAAACCAAGGACCCTGAATACCCAGCGACCCCAAACGGGGAAAGAAAAAAGGGCAACGATCCTTCACGGGAGCGGGTAAGCTTCCACGTTTTCCACAAATAAAACATGCGGGGAAGGAACGGGGCGTCTGCTCCCACAAATAGAACCGCGGGTAATCTATGCATGACGGGGATCGACCCCGAGGAAAGGATGTACAGTGACGGAGGGACGGTGTGGGGTTTGGCTTGCTCCGTGTTGTGTTTGGGGTCAGACTTTGAAACTTCCGTCGGTCCGTGGCTGATACGCTTCTTGTACCTGAGATGGGGGTTGTGGTCATCGGGGTGACTTTCTATATCCTTTTTTTTTTCTTTTTCTTTTTTTTGTTTTGGTTTATTCTTCTGTTCTACTCCTGGGTCTTTTCCCCGTTTGGGGTTGTTTCTAGATGTAGATATTCCGTGGCAGGGGTTTGGATCTTGGCTTTGGGTATAAATAGGTTGGAGCTGCTCGTGAGCTTGTAGTTGATCGTTCCATAGATCCTTCATTGTACTGCTCTTTCATTACAGAATATCACTATTTCCAACATGAGATCCGTCCTTCTCCCCCTGTCCCTTCTTCCCAGCGTCCTGGGCGCCACCATCTATCTAGCTGGGGACTCAACCATGGCTGCAAGCGGCGGCGGGTCTGGCACCGACGGTGAGAAGACCAGGAACAGCGCCGCGTGTGGAATGCAAACTGACAACCGTAGGATGGGGACAGTATGTCAACGACGTGTCTATCACCGTCTCCAACAAAGCAATCGGCGGTCGTAGCGCCCGCTCCTATACCCGCGAAGGCCGTTTCGACGCCATCGCCGACCTCCTGCAAGAAGGGGACTACGTGGTGATCGAGTTCGGACACAACGACGGCGGCTCGCTGAGCACCGACAACGGTCGCACCGACTGCCCCGGAACGGGCTCGGAGACGTGCGAGACCACCTACGACGGCCAAGCGGAAACCGTCCTCACCTTCCCGGCATACTTGGAGAACGCGGCCAAGACCTTCGTGGACAAAGGGGCCAAGGTCCTGATCTCCAGCCAGACTCCGAACAATGTCTGGGAGTCGGGAGAGTATTCCTATTCGCCGTCGCGCTTTGTCGAGTACGCTCAATTGGCGGCCGAGACGGCAGGGGTGGACTATGTGGACCACGGCGCTTACGTGGCCGCCCGGTATGAGGCATTAGGGGCTGACACAGTCAACTCCTACTACCCCAATGATCACACCCATACCAGCCCGGAAGGGGCACAGGTCGTGGCGGATGCGTTCCTGAAAGCAGTGGCTTGCAGTGATGTCGCGCTCAAGGAGGTCTTGACCAGTACGGATTTCCCGGGTGACTGTCTGTAGATGGCAATGCTTGCGGCGAAATGATGCATTGGCAGGGAGTATGCTATTGCGTATTATGTATATAGTTCTCGATACCCACGCATCCAAATGACAATTTGGGTAATGACAGATTCCAGATCCGTCGGCATTATAGGTACGCCATGGTCTTCATAACATCGTATCGTGAAATAGATCTGAACCAACGTGTAACCAAGATTACCTCAGCTCCTCCAGCGCTTTTCTGACAAAACCACGGTTCTCAACTCGCTGGTAGTACTGGGCCAGATTGCGATAGGCCTTCATTGAGAATGGCCCCCGGGCTTGTACAATCTCCCTCAAGACCGGCCAAAGCGCACAGTCGTCCAGCCCAAACGTGGGCCCATTCAAATAATACTTCCCGACCAGGGCCCGCTCCCATGTATCCAAAGCCCGCAGATGGCCCTCTTTTTCTTCTTTCTGATGCTCACGCCAGCTCTTTAAGAATTCGTCAATCTCCGCGAATCGATCGCCCCCACCCAACGGCTCTACCCCGGGTCGGTTCAACTCCGTAGAACGCCGTGTCAAGTGGGTTAGAATGTTAATATCCCCGGCAATCTCTGTGCCGTCCGTATCGACATACACGGGTCCTGTGTCCTTCCTGCTGCTGGGAGTCTCCAGATTGTATCGCATGCCATGCTCGCTCAGACAGACCAACACTCGCAGATTGGCCACAACATCTTCGCCGGCTACTAGTTTGTTCGCCGACGCGGTGACAAAGTTAACCACGTCGAACCCGGCTCCGTAGACGGCATCCCAATTAAAGTCAATCGCATGATTTTCTTCACCGAATGCGCGAATGAGCCGTTCCGTCTCCGCGGGATCGCCGTGGATCACAGCATTAGCCTGATCCTGGCTTTTGGACACAGCTCCCTGACCCCAGATCGTGTCGCCAGCGGGGTTCAAGAACGTGCCAATGTGGCGGAAGGTGAGCGAAATTCGCTCGCCCCCGTACGCCCGTTCTTCCATGGACTTCTCTGTGTCTGCGCGCTTGTCGGGACGAATGCCGTGGAGCCATCGCATATTGGTCTTCTCGCCTAAAATGAACAGTGATTCGTGAGGCATTGGCACCCGTTGAGTTGCTCGACTGGACTCCCCCTCTTCGGCATCTGGGGATTGGGCTTTGCTCCGGAGGACCATCACCCGCTGCGCGCCAAGACTGACATTGCAGATTGATGATCCACGGACGATGTCCAGAGTCTTGTCCGAATGTTCTGAGATACGGTCTTGCCCGTCACGGTAGAGCTGAATGAGGACATGGTTCAGGGGATGGCGTAGGATGCGTTCCACAATCATGCGTACTCGGTCCACCGTGGCCGTGAAAGGCTGCAATGCTGGCGATTCGTCGGCAGGGTGACGATAAATGGGGATCGAGCCATCCGACAGTGGCTGCCCTTGAACAGCGACGAGACGCGGAACCTCTCCAGACATGTGATACATTTTCTGCCAGGCTACCTCCGTGCGGATCTGTTCAAAAGCATTGGCGGGAAGTTCCAAATCATAGACGATACGTGAATCGCCCTCTCCGATCGCATCCCCCGGTTTGCGAATGTCGCGCGATGGTTTGGATTTCGTGCTTCGTCGACTTTCGGTGCGCGAGGTGGATTCGGGTTTCGAATCTACTCTCTGCGTCCGGCGTGCTTTTACGCGTGCCTTCTGCGCCTTTTCCGCCGCCCGACTGTAGCGGGTGCGTGCCACCGAAGCCAGAATATCGTCATGGTCTTCCAGAGGGTCTTCACCCGGACTGACGTCGAGGCCACGGGGCGGAGGAATTCGCTCGATTGGTTCGGGTTCTTCCAGCCGGGCCGGTTTGGCTGGTTTAGCTGGTTTAGCTGGTTTAGCTGGTTTGACGTCAAGATCATCCATGACCCCTTCGATGCCGGAGGAGGTAGCGTTCCGAACCGGTCTGTTCCCGCCTTTGCGTGCGATAGCGTCGGTTTCCTGCCAATCGAGCTCCTCATAGAGCTCCTCTGTCGTAATGCCATTGGCCCCGAAGATGTCGGCCATGCGTCGCATCGCCTCTTCATAGCGGGGAAAGCTGCGGAAACCGAGGCAATCCTCGATCAGGGTGACGGAGAAGCCGTGCCGAACGGCATCGAGAGCGGTGGCATACACCGACGCGTTACACAGAGAACCGCACAGATACAATTCCGTAACAAAGCGAGTACGGAGAGAGAGGATTAGACCTTGGCTTTGCAAGGCGGAGTAGTCCGATTTGTCTACCAGGGTGTCCGACTCGGCATCAATGGCGGCTAAAATAGGCGCGGGGAACTGTGCGCCTGGCGTCTGCGGGCGACAACATTTTGATGTTTCGCTCGACAGAAAAGCCTCCTCATCCACGGGAGCTTGAGGATCTACGCTGGTTGGGCCTGGGGGGTTATCGGACCGAGGTCGTTTGTTAGCCGTCTCGGGGGCCAACACGACATATTCCTGTTCGTCTGGGGCGATCCATGGTCGGCACGACTCAAATTGCGTGCGTACCCAGATCACTTCGCCAGTGCGACGGAAAGCGCTCGCCAACTGGGGGAGGATTTCCAAGAATTCGGCAGTGTTGGGAACATGCAGCGCTCCCGACGGTCGCACAAAGTCATTTTGAAAGTCTAGGAGAAGCAACGCTTTCCGCGTTTGGATGATTGGTATATTACCGAGTCGGGATAAGTAAGTCATGGTCAACACATAGCGAGAATTGGGGGGTAAAATAAGGAATAGTCAGGAAGATAAAAAGAGAATACTATTGCCAGATCACCCTTAATTACCACACAGATGAAAAGCCCACGATGAGGAGTGGGGACCACCAGCTGCAAGCGGGAAAAGTTTAACAGCAGAGAGAAGGTCGCGATTTCTGATGATATGGCTTGTTGATGATGGTTTTGTGGAGAGTTACCGCCCCGACGCCTGAGGCATCGTGTTTGTTGGTCTGTTTTGGGATTAGTGCATCGACGGTAGTAATTCGTTCACCGCACTGGGCAGAGTACGGAGTAAGTAGTCCATGTTGAAAGATCCACGTGGGGTAGAAAATAAGTTGGAGGTTCGAGATCGGAGAATCTAGGCCATGACTCACCATTTGTGTCTCAGGGGTCTTTCTGTCATAGACTATTGTTCGATTTCGGGGACACCAAGTGCAGCGTTCCACGGAAACGAGTTGCGGACGATAGAGTGATGACTACAAGGAAGACCCGAGCAAGACAAAAACGGCCCCGGTTGAGGGCTGACATAATCCCGCTCGTCCCTTTCCCAGCCAATCACGGAGCTTTCAATCCGACATCGGCCGGGGAGGTCTGTAGCAACTCCGGATCACGTGCCTCCGGGACGACCCCAGCAACCAGCTTAAAATGCGAGTCACGTCCACCTCCAGCTCTCCCTTTTCTCTCTTCTTCTCCATTCTCTATTTCTGTCAATTCCATTCCAATCTCCCCTCTTTCCCTCATCCTTCCTTCCCTCCACCTCAATTCCTCCATATCAATACACAATGGCTGCTCGTGGACTCCCCCGCGCCCTCCGCCTGGCCCGTGTTGCCGCTCCTCGCTCCGTCGTCTCCGCCGCCCTCCCTCGTCCCGCTCTGGCTAAGGCTGCTGCCAATGCCCTCCCCCGTGTGACTCTGTCCTCTACTCCCGTCCGTGGTGTCAAGAACATTTCCTTCGCCGGTCACGAGGAGACCGTCTACGAGCGTGAGGACTGGCCCCGTGAGAAGCTCCAGGAGTACTTCAAGAATGATACTCTGGCTCTTATCGGTTACGGTTCCCAGGGTCACGGTCAGGGTCTGAACCTCCGTGACCAGGGCCTCAACGTCATCGTTGGTGTCCGTAAGGACGGTGCTTCCTGGAAGGAGGCCGTCCAGGACGGCTGGGTTCCCGGCAAGAACCTCTTCGACGTCAACACCGCCATCGAGAAGGGTACCATCGTCATGAACCTTCTCTCCGACGCCGCCCAGAGTGAGACCTGGCCCACCATCAAGCCCCTCATCACCAAGGGCAAGACCCTCTACTTCTCCCACGGTTTCTCCCCCGTCTTCAAGGAGCTCACCAAGGTCGACGTCCCCAAGGACGTTGACGTCATCCTCGTTGCCCCCAAGGGCTCCGGTCGTACCGTCCGCACTCTCTTCCGTGAGGGCCGTGGTATCAACTCCTCCATCGCCGTCTACCAGGATGTCACCGGCCAGGCCAAGGAGAAGGCCATCGCCATGGGTGTTGCCGTCGGTTCCGGTTACCTCTACGAGACCACCTTCGAGAAGGAGGTCTACTCCGATCTCTACGGTGAGCGTGGTTGCTTGATGGGTGGTATCCACGGTATGTTCCTCGCCCAGTACGAGGTCCTCCGTGAGCGTGGCCACAGCCCCTCCGAGGCCTTCAACGAGACCGTTGAGGAGGCCACTCAGTCTCTCTACCCCTTGATCGGTGCCAACGGCATGGACTGGATGTACGCTGCCTGCTCCACCACCGCCCGTCGTGGTGCCATCGACTGGTCCAGCCGCTTCAAGGACAACCTCAAGCCCCTCTTCAACGAGCTCTACGACAGCGTGCGTGACGGCACCGAGACCCAGCGTTCTCTGGACTACAACTCCCAGAAGGACTACCGCGAGAAGTACGAGAAGGAGATGCAGGACATCCGTGATCTCGAGATCTGGCGCGCTGGAAAGGCCGTCCGTGCCCTCCGCCCCGAGAACCAGAAGTAAATGTAATGTGCATTGGGATTTGGGAAAAAGTTATGACTGTACCATGATGCCTTGTTATATTTCAGTTAATTAATTTCATTATACCACGTTCAAGCAATTTCTGAGCCTTCGTCGTAAGAGTGTCATGTAGCGGAATCAATGCCCAGTAAAACTGATATAAGACTTGAACATCTCGTCGACCTCTGGAATATCTTACCCCAACAGCTGTCTAGAACACATTGATACAGGACCATTGACCTATTAAAAACACCTTGCAATTCCTTTTCAACGAAGGAAACTTATAAGTCTACTTGACGATGCGATAGAGCTTGCTTCAAGTGAAATAGCCAATAAATCTCCCCAATTCCCTCACCTCCAGACCGGAGAGCTCTAAAACGTACACCAACCCATGAACGAACCCCAGCTACCATGATATGGTATAAAAAACGGAGTAAAAGTCAGTCCCCTTGTTCCCCGAATACTTTAGCCCTTCAAGGTCAAGACTTCAAAAATATCAAAAGCGACGATAGTGAATAAGCCTATCATCCATGCATGATCAATTTGACTAGTGCAACGGCGTCCCATATACGAAGTAAGCTGTATATTAAAGCTCACACTACGACCAATAAGATCAAGTACAAGCTTAGATGCAGATCGTTCATGCCGAGTTGTAGTTATAATTAAGCGTGATCCAATAGAAGCTAGCTATTCCCTACTAGTTGGTTCTCTAGTGACCTTACCGTTCAAGGGATTTCAGATTAAGTTCTGAATAAGCACCTTACTTGGATTAGCTGTGTGAAATAGTCAAGAATGGTAACTGCGGCTCCACAATGGCCGGTTGTTGATATGTTGATATACGCGGCAACAGGTTTGCTGTGCATGTTTGCGAACTGAGATTATATCCTGGAGTTTGTTTACAATGACTTTGTTCTTTATGTACTTCTGTTTTATAAGATGGAAGTATGAAGTATAGTATGTGTAGAACCCGAAGGAGCACTACTGGCGAGTAAAGCCGGCAGATGTCCGCGAGCTAGACTTTACCCCTGCTAATATGAACACGTGTGTTCACGTTAATTCGACTCAATACTCCGAGCATTGAGAGACAACAGGAAGCGTTATCTTACATCCAAGGCTGTAAGAGGTGGCTTTATGGCGTATTTCAAAGCTTTGCCGCTGTGCCAAAAGACAAGAGTAGAATACTAAGCCTGAGGCCGGGCACTACGCTCGCATATATAAGCTTACGTTCAGGTAAATCAGATCAGACACCGTGAGAACTATAAGCAATCAAAGCATCAAGAAATTTGAGTCATTAGAGGTGGGGTATTTGATTTTTATTCCTCTCTAATAGTCTAGTAAACGGTATCCTCTATCTAAACACGAATGACAGTTCCATTCTCCTTCCGAACAAAGTCCAAAAAGACATTCAGCTCGGGGCTATGCGCATGATTGACCACAAACACAGCCGGCTTTCCATAAGGCGCATCAACACGCACTGTTTGTCCAGCGTGGTAAGTCTGGCCGGTCCAGACATGGGTGTAAGTGCGGTTTCTGTCAGTACCGGGGAGATACACATTCAACTTGGTAGTTTGGGGGTCCAAGACAGGAGCAACGTAAAGATCAGCGCCGAGGTAGAAGCTCTGGTAGCTAATATGGCGGGCCTTGGAGTCGTCCGGGTGGTACAGGACGGGCATTCTCAGGAGAGGCCAGCCGCGGGTCTTGCTTTCGTTGTTCAGAACCTGACGGCGGTAGGGGCCGAGACTCTTGAACATGCGGGCGTTGTATGCATAGTAGGAATATGTGGAGCTATTGGTGTAGAACTGGGCGTTGACCTCGGGCACGTTGCCTTCGTGAGACCGGAAGACGGCGCTGGAAACTGCGGCCAGTTCTCCCCAACGTCCGAGGATCTCTGCAGAACGTCCAATGGCGCCGGATGAGTTTGCTACGGTAGGTGGGTGGAAGGCGGTGGTATAGCCACCGAGGTCGGAGTGGCTCTGGGCATAGCCAGAAATGCCCATTTGGCCCATGATGGTCACGGCAGACTTGATGCCGTCGTTGACGCCCCAGACAGTGGTTTGGTCTCCGACCCAGAACAGGTTCAGGTGGCGGTTAGAGCCCAGCGAGGCAGAACGGTGAAATGTGACCATCTCGTCGAACAGGGGCATTTCTTTGGCCACAGAGCGCTGGAAGATAGCCCAATCACGGGGGTACTGGTTGTGGTAGAAATAAGCATCAGAAGAGATGTTCGCCAGCTTGGTGTCTGGGGTGATGGGAGTGTACTCTCCGAAATCCCACATGACACCAGAGATGTTGGCGTTCCAAACTTGTTTGCGGAGGACATCAGCAAACCATGCGCGTGTCTTCTGATTAGTAAGATCCAAAATACCAGCCTGGATTCCCTTGCCACTGGAGATGATAGCGGTGCCATTCGTGGTCGAATTCTGAACCATATATCCACCCTTGGTGGCCTCGAGGAAGAGGTTACGGCGGTAACCATCGGCCTTGGAGCTAACATTGGCGACAAATGGGTTGATGTAGGCCAAGGTCTTCACGCCATATTCTTCACGCAGATCCTGCACGAATTCAGCCCAGGTTGGGTACAGTTTGCTGTCGGATTCCCAATTCCACCAGAGACGAGAAATTTGCATGTTGCCGTATGGTGCTTCTTGAGAGTGGGTGCCAGACCAATCTTGAAGCCACACTGCCGCAACAGGGCAATCCTGCTTTAGACCTTCTTTAACGATGCGCTCCACCTTCTCCTGTCCGCCTTGAATACCCAAGATGGCGCCGTTATCGACCCACTCGGGCAAGGTAGGCATCTTGCCAACATAGTCGGTGAGCATGGTGATGGCATTGAGCATATTATCCGCCTGCATAAAATGGCCGCCAACTGTCAGAGCATCGTATCTCACAGTCACAGCGTTGGGTTTGGTGAAGTCGAATTCAGAAAAGGCAGTGTCTTCTTCCCTAAGGTAGAAGACTCTCGCAGCAGAGCTGATAAATTGAGGGATGGCAGTATAAGTCGTAAATTCGTTTCCACCGCTGAACCAGCTCTGGGAGTCTTCTAGGGCGGTGATGGGCTGATCGCCACGGCCCACACCTTGTTCACGGGAGAAGATGGGGATGGTCTGATTTTTCATGGACGCAAAGGATGCCTGAGCACCTAGACCGTAAAAGTCCTCCGATGCATGAGAACCAAAGGTTACATACAGCTTGTTCATTGGCGCGTGCGCTTGTGACCAGGCTCGACATTGACGTCGAATGCTACACGATCCGGAAGGGTCTTGGGTACCCAGAAGCTCATGGTATACCCAATGGATTGGTCCCCACAGTCTTGCAGGTATCCCTGGATGGATACATCCTCACCACTGACGCTATTTTCGCGCGAAGAGTGAGTGACCCTAGTGACATTCTGACCTTGGCAACGGTTGAGATCCACGCTGGTATAGTTGAAGTTGCCATTCGCACCGACCCATTGGTCTTTCCCGGTGCTGGCACTGAGAAAGTTCTGACCAGGGACGGTAGCGAGGAGAGTCTTATTAGCCTGTACAATTGACAGTTGTTGGGAACTCGACTGCCAATTGACTTCAATACCCTGTCCCAAAGTCCATGACGATCGCGACTCGCCCAACGTAGCAAGAGCAAAGACGCTGAAAGCGCCCAGATATGAGGAGTAGAGCGGCATTGCTGCAAGTTGGCCAACAGACTATGAGATTCAGCCCAGAGGAACAGAGTTTTCAGTGGCACGCATGCTGGATTTATGTGTTCCACGTCTCAGCATGGACGCTATTATGGCAGAACAAAATGCCGCAGGAAGTGGAGCGCTGCAAATACCGTGCAGCACCGTGTATGACGGTGCTGCATAGTGTTTCTTGGCTTCAGTTAGTTAGGGCCATACCAAATTTCCAACCCGTTCTTTCTTCTAAACGACCTGGTTCACAATTTCACTATGTGGAACCCATCGGCAAAATCTTCCGAATTCTCGGGATAGAAGCCAAGCAAACGCCAAACGGTGTACACCTGTGGGGTGGGCCTTTCTCCACAATAACCTGGAGGCTCTCCGCTTTTTCGTCGTTGGGGTTGTTGAAGGCAGTGAAATTTCTGGACAGAGTCATAGACCAACAGCAAAGGGAGTGATCGACATGCTTTTCTTCCTGCATGGGAAATCTCTACGCTTTGGCTAAATTAACTGTGTCTTTATACGGATCAACTCCGGATAATTGCATCTCACCACGTGACGTCATGGACAATACCTCAATGACCCACCGATGTAGCGAGAATTGCTTTGCTGTCTCGAGGGCCTTGCCTGTCGGAAAATACATGATCCCGCGGATACCATAGCTTGCACCGGTGCGTTTGGCTCCAGTGCAATGACTTATGTATGTTGAGCCTGCGATATGGTGCAGATCAGGGGCTTAAGGCTGGTAGTGACCATTTAAATGCAATCAAAGGGGTACTCTCCAGTCTTTGTATCTACTGTCCAGCTCTATTACCCGTCATCGACCTGACGAATCCAGTCTACATGGCCTAGTGGTCTGGGAGCGACGACCCCGTACCTTTGTCAATTTCCGGACTCTAATCAGATATGTAGGCGGGCTTAAACGTTGACTCATCCCCAAATGGAATTCATTGATAGTAGGTTTTGGGTAGGTCATAGAATCTTCAACAGTATAGTTTGCTAACGAGAATTTCACCGAAATAAGGTACTATATCCACACTGTGCCAACTCACATGCCTGATCTCCAATTACCTGGCTGTTTAATGGACTATAATTCTGGGGTCTAGAAGACGGTATCCTGACTGTACAGGGTAATCTCGGTGTTGGTCATCTTACTCTTCAGGCGAGCCCAGTAGCCCGCTGGTTCTTTGTAGAAGCGACTCACATGAACCATGATTTTGATGGGTCTGCGAGGTGTTTCAACAAAGATGAAGACATGAATAGAGCCAAGATTCCCGGGGCTTTGGGTCTGTTCCATATGCAAGGTTCGCGGTTTGTCAGGGTTATCATACCAAAATTTCATTTGGTATTCGGAATTGGGGTGGATGATACGCGTGTTGATGTCGTCGGACCCGAGCATAAAGCTGACTGCTGCCTTATCAAAGGCAGGAATTGGGGTATCGCTCGAACCATACCCGCATTTGAATTCCCATTCGACGTAAAGAAGGCTCAAGAAATACTTGAGAGCATCTTTGATCCTTGCGGCAGCAGCACGGTGGCTCATGGTCGCTCTCTTCCAAGAGATTGTACAGGGATTTCACTTTGATATTGGTGATATTGTCATTGACTCCGGGGATCAAGGTATCGGTCCATTCCTCGTATTTAGCCTGATTCGCAGGGTCTTCTACTAACCGTGCGCTTTGTTGCGGTGCACCACCTTCCATGCTGACACTCCCCTCCCTAGACTTTTTGTATGTCTTCTTTTCCTCTTCAGTCGCAGCCTCCACAGTTGACTTAACTATGCCGAGGAACTCTGCCTCAATGCAGGCCTTCCATCTCTCTCGCTGCATGGAAGAGGTTTCTGTGCTCGTCACGCGCATCTTGTATGAGTTTCCATAGAAGGTCTCAATGATGATGTGCGTTCCATAGACATCGAAGAACTTCCTCCAGTCCTGGCGTACAGCAGGGTCCTTCTCATCCCAAGCAGGCAGACGCTCGATTCACGAAATTAAATTCGGGTCAATATTATTCCACGTGTGGGCGCCTGGACGCGGAGAGGCAGAGTAAACCTGTTGCTCCATGCTGCACACCCCGTAGTAACTGTCGGTTTGGAAAGTGGTTTCATACTCATATTCGGCGGAGGCGTTGACAGAGACGCCCATGTAGGACACACCCATGGAGGAGCTCACGGAGAGTTTGCTTGCAAGTGAAGTACCGGTCTCGATTTGCAAGTCACGGTAGTAGGTCTTAACACTCGTGAGCTCCGCTTTGACATTCGCAGGAATACGATACGTGGTGCCGGAGCCTGGTACTTGACCCGACTCCTCACTGGTCCAGTCAGGCTGTATGAGGCGGTGATTCTCTGTGCTCCCATACGGAGAAGTGCGAATGCCTACATATTGTACGTGGCTTAGTGTAGGGAGGAGACCTATGTTCCAGGTTGGAGAGTGTTTCCGAGATCTGACATGGTTATACTCAGGCTTCTCGGCTAGGATCAGCACCGTGAAATTGCCAACTCAGCATGCAGCTGCAGATGCTTCTTCAGCTGGACGGATGCGGGTGGAATTGATGCCATTGGTCGAGTCAGCTTGACTACTCACTAGTAGTAGAACGTATGAGCTCAGCTGAACTTTCGATTTCATGCTTAGTATACACTATAATGGAACAATAAGCCAAAGATCAGGTAGCCTAATAAATATCCAGTACGGCGAACTGAGTTGTTTTCGATCCGTTCGATCCGTTCACTCTCTCTGATTTAATCGATCTGTTCCGATTTTGTTGATCGGTTCGACCTATCCAATCCGTTCGAGCTGTTCAATCCTATCGACTTACTCGCTGGAATGAGGTCTATATAATTTACTATTTAGTACAAACCAGCACATACGACCATAGGGTGTGGAGAACAGGGCTTCCCGTCCGCTCAGCCGTACTTAAGCCACACGCCGGGAGGTTAGTAGTTGGGTGGGTGACCACCAGCGAATCCCTCCTGTTGTATGTTTTTGTATTTTATTTAGCAACTAGTTTAAGTTAGCTGTATGGTGGTTGGTCTTCACCTAAATCTCACCCTAGAAGGATTGTCAACTAGGTAAGGATGTGTAGCAGGGAGCTAAAGATGACCATACCATTATTCCTACAGGCTAGAGTAACAGTTAGTACCAACCAGGTGTCACCTGCAGCCTAGACTGCTGAAGAGTATTTTCCGTCGGATACTTTTCTCGTCTAAGACCTGGGATGAAGAGTTCGTCTTCTCTGGTTTGTAGGGACTATCATGATTTTAAAAGCGTCATCCTCACATCCCATGTCTCCAAATCTCAAAACACTCCCACTTAACTAGTCAACCCATAATAGCGGCACACCATACGGTGTCACTTTGTCCTCTGGAAGCATATGCTTATCCGTGATATAACACACACAGAGAGAATAAATAGTTCACTATATCCAAGAGATATAGAGTGGGTTGGGTTCGTCGCTTCGGCTGCATCGGCTCGGCTTCACTCGGGCAAGGTAGAAGTTTTCGGTCGATACTATCCGTATCCCTGGGACGTGTACGTTAGCCCCTGGACGACCCAATGGGCAAAAGAACACTCCCTGGTGAAAAGGTGACCGGGTGCCAGACCAAATACTAGACCATTGGAGTTCGTTGGCCATTAGTCCTCGATATTCACGTCCTTTCATGTTCGTCTTTTATAGGCAAGGTTGACGAATGTAATCCTTAAGGGAAGCAAGTTTGAACGACAAAAATCTTCTGGCTATTATACATGGGCAAGTAATTTATATATAGGCAATGTTGCTCCCCGACAGGGAGTTGCGAGTAAGTAAGCTAAAATACATGAAGTTCCTTAAGATTCATCGTCTCATCCTCCGCCTTCTGAAGATACTGCTTCCGCAACAAGTTTTTCAACACTGGCGTATAGTCGAAAATGAAGTCTCGTAGTTTAGCTAGGGGCCAGGGGAGGCTGTGGAACATGGAACTCGAGAAGCGTGCAAATTCCATATGATGGTTCACGTAGTCAACGCGCTGCGCCTCATAGAGCTCGAAGCCTGCGCTGACAGCACGTACATCACGTAAGTCGACGCCATTCAGCGCTTTGGCTAGATAGTATCCGTCCTCGATCGCCATACCCATACCATAGGCGGCGTAAGGCGACACCGGGTGCACCGCGTCTCCCACCCCGACTATCCGTCCGGTGGACCACTTCTTCATCGAAGGTCTGTTGTAGATGTCCCATCGGTACACCTGTGTATCGAAATCAGTAGCTTCAAGCAAACGCGGCATTGGCTGCGCCCAGCCTTCCAGAATCTTTGAGACGTGTGCTTTAGGGTCCTCAGGCAGTGGTTGTCCTTCCCAGCCAGGCTCAACCACCCACCACTCAAATCCAGGTTTGCCGTCGTGAAGCATGGGAAAGAAGCTGGTCTGATATTGCCAGTCGTGTGAGATAACGCCGACGTTTGGAGGGATATCGGGGATATGGTCACACCATGCCAGCCACAGACGGATTCCCGTGTGAAATAGCTTGGGATCACCAAAGGCCTGTCGGGAGACAGCGGACCGAATTCCATCGGCAGCGATGAGAATGTCGGCTGTTACCGTGCTGCCGTTTTTGAATTTGACTTCGACACAATCTTCATGCTCATTATACCCGGTGACCTCGTGGTTACAAGAAACGACTCCGTCGGGGACGAGGTCAAGCATCTTTTTGAAGGCTGACGATCGCAATACTCCGTACTGCCAACCTTTGATCCTAATACGTCTCTCAACTTCGGTATTGAATGGCAGCTGCAGACGCTCTCTGCCCCATTTGTTTGCGAAATAGGTAGCGGTGTATGACCCGACGTTCTCTAGACTCATGCCGTAGGAGCGCAGGATCGCTAAGACTGGTGTGGATAAGAGAACAGCACCTCCGATGGCTCGGCACTCTGGCTGCCTCTCAAATACGCGGACATCATAGCCATGCTTGAGAAAAGCAAGCGCAGTTGAAATCGCGCCAGGCCCTCCTCCGGCGATCGCAACTCGTTTTCCGGGCCGCCAGTTTGACATCTTGGGGAGGTCTGCGACAGGGAAGGGTGGGTATGAAGAGAGTAAGCAGAGACAACTGAGCAATGTGAGAGGAAGCGACAGTGCAGCGCGGCGATCTGTATGTGATATAACCTGAGAGAGAAAGGAAAAGATAGATTTATAGACTGATTCAGCGGCTTTCGGCAACGCCCACATCTTCCGAGCGACCCTCCCTATCGGCACAGGCGTGGGTCAGTGAATAAAAGTGCTGCTGTATGCAGTGAAAGTGGAGATTCGCTTAGAGTACTACAAATATTCGCATAAAGCTGAAATGGGGATAGTAGCTAAAGTCTACCCTTTGCTCATGGAGGTTAGGATGTCAGACGGTTGGCGATGGGTGATGTTGATTATTTAGCTATTCCGCCTGAAGTCGTGTCAATAATTGTCCGTAGATTCTGCTAATACCCCAAGCCCCTAGAGACCGCATTAGGGTAATAGATTCCTCTAGTAGCCTCCTGCGTCCCAATGGAGATGGAGCAATATGGCCAATCCCCAACAACTTGATACGGCCCGTTCCCGACTCCACCCATTGGGTTTGATCCACGGTGTTCGTGTCCGGAACACCGAGCACTACTACTGGGGACCCAGATAGTGTGGATGGGGAGTCCTGTGCCTGTTGCAGCGTACATACGACGTCGTAGATCCACAATATCAAGGTGGCACGAAGCAGGAAAACTGGGGTAGAAAAGTGGGTACATTGCTGGTTTCGAATGGATCCAAAGACCCGCGCAGCATAAACGACGGCGAGGCGCCGAGCCTGTGGTTTTGAATTCCAACTCACTTTCAAATCTCCGAGCTCTTTGCTGTTAGGTAGTCGGCATTTCAACTGCAGGGCCGATGACAGGAGCGGAAGCGGAGGTATGTGGCACATCATAAGAGCAGAAAGAATGCTTAGTTGGTGTGATCCACATGCTTTTAGCTCCGGCACTGAAGGGTTGAAGTTTTCTTGTTCTGTGGCAAAAAGAAGTTCCTTGAGTACCGCTTTGCAATCATTTCTGTCTATATCAGCGTATGTCGCTGATCAGCGCCCATGATCACTCATGACGATATTAGTGAACTGAAGCAAGTGGCGGCGAGGTCCACGAATCTGTTGGTGGACAAAACGCAAAGTAGCACTCAACAAAATGGAAGCACGAGAGAGTAAGTCCACAGTATCAAGAATTGATGCGGGATACGTTCTGACAGTTGTCTTCGTTAGAACCCACGCCAGTATTCCTTTTTGCACATGGGTCAACCATGATGCTAGGGGAGGAATCAGAGCCTGCAAGAATCTGGGAAGAAGTAGGAAATGAAGCACTGCGACGCGGCATCAAGCGGATCGTCATGATGGTATGTCTCTTCAACTTCTCCACATTTTCCTTCCCTTTATCTCCTTAGCATTACCAGCCTGTATCCATTTACTAAGGTCTCTAACAAACAGGGTGCGCACTGGGAAACCACAGGCGATGCCATCGAAGTCAGCATGAACCAAAATCCGCAAAAGCTCCCGATGGGCGGCGTCAGGGACGACCGATATATACCCTATAAGCTCGCTCCTGACCTTGAAGGGGGACAGAAGGTGCTGGACATGCTCTGCGGCGCTGGATTCGATGCTAGGGCGGCTCCAACCTTTGACTGGATCCATGACACTTTCCTAGTTATCATTCGCATGTTCCCTCGTTGCGTTCCGATTCCGACTACGCTCGTTTCTATGAATGGTCGCTATGATCCGCATTTCCATGTCAAATTAGGAGCCGCCTTACGGCCACTACGGTATGAGAATACCCTCATTATTGGTAGTGGAGGCTCCGTCCACAATCTATACCGAAATCACTGGGAGCATATGTTCCGCTTTAACGATAATTTCGCCCAGCCGGTTCCCCCAGACCCTTGGGCCTTGCAGTTCCGTCAGGCTGTGGAAGACTCCATCACGTGCAACACTGGGCCTGCACTTCGCCGGGCATTGTCTCGATTAATGAAGCATCCGCGATATCGGGATGCCCATGGCACTGACGATCACTGGATGGCCTCCTTGTTCGTTGCTGGGGCCGCCGGAGGGGTCGACGATACGGGGCCGAACACAATGATGGGAGAATGCTGGGAATTGGTCAATATGTGTAATACCCAGTGCCAACTGGGGTCATGGGATTAGGGTCATCTGTAGGGAGATTAGTTCATGTTGTTATCTCTAACTATATTCTTCTTTTTTTTTATCTGTCTATTTGTTTTTCTTTTTCTTTACTGTGTACAGACTTGTCGGACCATGAGCCCGGGAAGGCTGATTTTTATATAAACTCAGGTTCGTTGAGAGGACCAACATTAACTGTGAATATGCGAAGGGTGTGCTCCCGGTTTTTGGTACCATCAAAAGGTGTATTGTCTCCATAAATGTTCTCCTAACCAAGAGCGAAAGTTACCAAAGAATCCCTCAGTATACGTACAAATCATAAACCGCTTTGCTGCCTTCTGAACTATGGACAATGTACAAGGTCTCCATCACCATTCCCCGCCAATGGGATGATCTCCGCGTGCTGTGAATCGTCCAGCAGTGTTCCTCCACAGTGACGACCAGTTCTATTTAGAAAGATCAATATCAGTAACGAAATGTCGAGTTGCAAGAACAAGGAACCACGCACTGCTATCATCGAGCAACCCGCAATCATGAATGTCCCCACAGCGGTAAACAGGCGGTTTTGTCGTCTCTGCTCCGAATCCAGGTCTTTGTTAACGGGGCGATAATCAGGCACTCGACGATATTCCTGTTGCCACCATTCTGGATTAGATACGGCGTATGGGACTGGAGGATGTGGAGCGAGGGTAGGATTGAAATCGGACGGTTGAGCTTCACGCCGGACGTCGCCTACAACAGTCGTCATCTGTACCGGGGATTGAGTCTCAGGTTGTTCTGTAGGTGACCGATGAATTGCGTAGTCTCCAACTATTCGAAGACCGGTGTCATCAAGATTACCAGCTTGGTGTTCCAGTCCACTGCGTGTAGTCACGGCCATAATGATGAAATTGAGGTAAATGAACCTAAGTAGTCGTATAGCTGTCGATAGACCGAGTAAATGACAGACCGTAGGGCATGATGAGAAGGCAATTACCTAATCACCTTTCCACCGCTCGGCCCATATGTAGGTTGTTCTTCGAATTGGCGTGGAGCCGAACCGACTATGTATCCGTCATTATGCGGATAGCTGCCGTTATAATCCTTGTTTCAATCTAGCTAGGTGACCCGACTATCGCGGAATTACTTCTCTTTTTCACTCTTCACGTTGGAGCTTTTTTTAAAGGAGTGTACCTACCCCTTTAACCCTAAGTAATATGGCTGAGAATAAGTTCGTCGAGGTTGACCGCGAAAGCTTCCCTTATATTTTCATGAAGAATGTGGACATACCTTTAAAGACCCACGAGAAGGGGCTTCTGCGCTGCAACGTTTACCTACCTAAGGATTCTGCCCCTTATGGGACACAGAAGTACCCGGTGATCGCAACATATGGTCCATGTAAGTCTGGTTTGCGGCATCCTTTGTGGTATGATTTAACTTACGTTGGAGATTCCGATGACAGATGGAAAGGACGTCCCTTATGAAGTGTTTTTCAAAAAGAGCTGGGATCAGGTCAACCCAGACATGAAGTCCACCCATGCATCTTGGGAGACCCCGGATCCTGGCTTCTGGACACGTCAGGGATATATTGTCGTTCGAACAGATGAGCGAGGTTCCGGCCAGAGCCCGGGAGAGCTTGATACCATGTCCCGAGGTACTAGTGAGGCTTTTTTTGATGTAGTAGAGTGGTGTAGTGAGCAGGAATGGTCCAGCGGTAAGGTGGGATTACTGGGTATTAGCTATTTCGCAGGCACCCAATGGCGAGTGGCTGCTCGTCAACCCAAGGGTCTGGCGGCCATTATTCCCTGGGAGGGCATGAGCGACTATTACCGTGATCGGGTTCGTCATGGTGGTATTTTGTCTGATCGTTTCATCGACTTTTGGTGGAAGAACGCCGTCCAACCGAATCAGTACGGAAAGCCCGGTCGAGCATCGCGCCAATGGGGCGATGACACTCTGGAGGAAGATCTTGACGAGCAGACTTTGTTCTCTAACCGGCGTGACCAAACCAAAGATACTGCAGCGCACCGATTTATGGACGAAGATTATTACAATACCCGAAATCTCGATCTGTCCAGCATTGAAGTCCCTCTGCTAAGTGTTGCAAACTGGGTAAGTGACTCGACTCTTTCGGGCACTGTGCACGAACACTGAGATTGATCTATTTAGGGTGGAATCCTGCTCCATTTACGCGGGAATGTTATTGGCTGGATGCGCGCCTCCTCTTCGTACAAGTTCTTGCGCTTCATTGTAGGGCGCCATGATCTACCCTTCTATTATCCACACTCTGCCCAGCTGCAGTTGTCGTTCTTGGATGCCTTCCTAAAAGATAACGACTATGACGGCTGGAGGTCTGGCCAACAGCCCCGTGTGCATCTGTGCCTTCGTAAAGGCGATTGTGGTGTAGACGATCCTGAACGCGAACTGAAGTTTCCCAGTCGTGCCGAGGTTGACTGGCCTATCCCGGACACTCAGTATACGAAGTTCTTTCTCACAACCAAACAAACCTTATCTAGAGAACCCGATCCTTCTATTGATACCTGCACATATGAGGCACTGACTGGGTAAGGTTCCTTTATTCGGATACTTTGTCTATTCCTTGCAAGCTTCTCATCATTTGTTTACTTTAGGACCCCAATCACCTTTCTATATAAGACGTCCTCGAGCCTGGAGATCACAGGACATATCCTGGCCCGCCTGACTGTTTCTTGCTCTCGAGAAAGCCCCAACAGCTCTCCACCAACTGATATTGACATTTTCGTTACCCTGCGCAAATTGAATGCCGACGGGAAGGAAGTCTTCTACACTGGTACGATGGGTGACCCGGTCCCCATTGTCAAGGGATGGCTCCGAGTTTCGCTCCGCAAAATCAATACTGAACATCCATTCCATCGTCACTATCTCCCTTACAGAGACTATACTAGTGCTGATGTTCAACCTGTAAAGGAGAATGAGAGATACCAGGTGGATGTGGAAGTGTGGCCGACTAATACTGTGCTCGACCCCAACGAGACTTTGGTTCTAGAGATTGCAGGCCATGACACCCAGGGTGTCGGCAAGTACTCCCACGAGCATCCGGATGATCGGGATCGAGCAGTCTTTGGCGGCCTCAACCATATCGAGGTGGGCCAGGAGTCTGGCTATCTCTTGCTCCCTATCATACCATCTCGGGAGGCTCTTAATTGATCACCTACCTACAGAGACTGAAGATATACATAGAGGATGGTACATTATGCTGTACTCAGCTAATTCATCCAATATAGATAAACGGACGTTTATATCGAGAATACAATGAAGGTATCCTGTCTACCTAGGGCAGAAGTTTTATTTTCGGTTTCAGCACATCTATGTGTACCTATTCATTTCTCTGAGTCTATTTACTGGTATCGAACGAAAGCACAAGTTACGCCTCGATGGAAATTAATACAAAGTAGTACTGTTTAGAATGATAAATGTGGCTGCATACATCTCTAAGGACTCCGGTGTTTCAAACCTGAACCCAGGTATACGACGATAATGTTTTGTGCGCATGAATGTGGCACCATTTTTGGCCAATAGTTAAACGCAATAGACTTTGCATCCCTTGATGCTGCAGCTATTTATAGGCACTTGGCTTGGCGCATAAACCTATCCCAACGGTACCATGAAGTGTCGCTAGCATTTATCTTCAATCGGCTTGTAGGCTACTCCTGTCCATACTCTACATTTCGCTCGGATGCGCCTTGTGCAGATGGGTCTCCTTCCCCCCCAGAAGATGGTTAGGAGCAAAGTTGAAGTCCCCGTCGAGATCCTATCTCTCCAAAGGTTAAGGCTCGGAAAGACCTCCAGGTAATCAGTAGCCGCCAGTACAAGTATCGCGTGCAATCATGCCGCGATTAGACCTGGTTCCGACGTAAGAAATGGAGCTGCCTTGAAACTTATCCTGAAAAGGAAAGGATCTGAAGGGAAATGTCTTTTGCTTCTGGTGATGGGTGGGCAACTACTGTATCTTATCACACCATCTCAAGCACATTAACCAGTGAGAGCTGCGGCATAACCGCCGCTATCCGGCACCCCTGTCTATCCACCCCAATAAGACAGCCTGGTGGCACTGCCACGCCCAAGGTGTTGTCTAATGTCAAGGATCCTAGTCTCCATTGAATTTATATTGCTTGAAACAAGGTGTTAGCGCTGAGCTGAGCCACGCATATGTGGCTAGGCTGCGCCTTAGGCAGACAAGTAAATGCCTTGGTCTCTACTCGTCTTATCAGGGTATATAGAGAGTATGGGTCTCCTGCAGCATATCCTACAAGTATCGACTCTCAAAGTAAAGCAAGCTTCCTAGATATCAATTCGTGCAATTATTACTATGCCTTCTACATACTCACGACCCCAAGCAACCTTCCTTCTCAACCTCTCTGAGATCATCCAACTTTACCCAGAGGAAGAACCATGGTGCGCAGGATACGCACCATCACAGCGTCGTCGCTGCCACATGCCAACAAATGCTCGGAACCGGAAAACCGCCATGTACTTATTAGACGAAGGGACCAAAGACATCCATGCAGGACGAGACATCAACGACCTGCTCGAAGACCTGGCTCCTTATGTTCTGTGCACACGATTCCACAAGAATCAGGCCCCTGAACTTGCCGCAAAGTGGAAGTGGCAAGTTCAACGATTCCTGGCCTCCTATATGGTCCTTGCTCCTGCTCAACGAGCTGCCCGAGAGGGACGACAAATTAGCTCTCTGGCAAGATCCAGGCAAAGTGTAGAGGTGGAATATTCACACCCGGAGAAATGGCTCACGGTACGGATCGGGGAGACTGAACATCTACGGACTACTCGATTAGCGCCAGCGGCTTCGCAAGGACATCTCATCAATGAGCGCGTCACTCAAACTGCAAACTCCCCCGATAGACCACGCGATAGACCACGCGAGCTCGCTATGAGCAGTCCTGCCGTTTCAACGCAGGAAATATCGAGTAGAACAAGAGCAGTAGCTTCCAACTCCCAAACACGCCTTCAGGTTGCCCCTGCTGCGGCATCGAACCGGGAGCTATCGAACATACCAACACCAGCTATTCGCGCGACCTCCAGTCATGTTCGCCCTGAGAGTGGCACAAGCGTCGCTTTACCCTCTACTATATCATCGCGTTCTGGCGATGCTACTCGCCGAGCCGTTGAAGGAGACTGTACCATCTGTTTTGATCCCTTGAAAAATGCTCGCTCTGAAGCTGGTGATGGTGCTCACCATGGTACAGATGACGAGGAAGAACAGCGGGAATTATCCTGGTGCAAAGCCCAATGTGGAGTCAACTACCATGCGACCTGCATTGAATCTTGGCTGAAAGCCTCCCCTAAGTCTACATGTCCGACATGTAGGAGTGCATGGAGGAAGTAGGGTTAAATTGTTCTGTTCAATTTGTACATGTGCATTAAGGGTTCTGCTGGTAGACTAAACTCAAATACCCCGACCAGAGCCGTTGAAAGTGTGATAGCATTTTTTTTTTTTTCATCAGTCCTATATATGTGAATAGCCTTCCCAGGGAAGCTGCTCCAGGTATTGATATGTCCGTCTCTACTAGTTATATTATCTAAGGTTTAGAAAGCAGGTCCTGTTGTATGGCCTCAGGCACCTGCCTCCTTGCTTTTATGCCTGGTACTGTATACCTTTTATATATGTGTAAGTGTGGGCATTTTATACACGGTTATCTTATTTTTTTTTTTGGTTGTAGGCCTTCACTATGTGTAGCTATTCTACTATTCTAGAATTATTACATCTAAAACCGCCCTACGACGTATTCATGCTGCAAGAGACGGGAATGAACATCAAGGTCATATTTATCTAAAAGGGTATATTAAATACTACCTGTATCGTGAGACTAGCTAATCATACGACTTAGATATGAACCTCTATGCTGTCGCCAAGCAAGAATGGCGAGCGGGCATACTTCACAGATTGTATTGTCCAAGCGGCAGCTGTCACGCTCCAGGTTGCCCCATGAACTCTCTCGTCGTGGTCATCCGGTTGAATGTTTCAAAGTCGTAAAAGAAGTCCGTGTCCCTCACGACAGGGAGCCAGCCATCCCATCCTTGTTGCGTGTTGGCAAAGACCTTGGAGAATGGGGCCCACTATGCGTTACGCCAGCTTCAGTCCACAACTGCGAGGTGTGCAGGACGTTCGTGGACGGCCGGAAGGAGACATGCAAGCACTACCTATACCCATCATCGTCGTAGAAGTTGATATTGGCATTTGCCACACCTGAGTTAGGCTGTTTAATTCAGCGAGAAGTCGAATGAGGCTCGCTGGAGGTGGATTCCGCAACAAACCAGCTGAACAAGAAGCTGAAGAGCTGAAGTGACTGAAGAGACGTTAATGCTACTGAATCTATGGAGAGTGACCAGGCCAACTCGAGGTAGATCAAAGCATATTAAGTAGCCTCTTCAGGACCTGATACGTTGAGTTGGAGTCAACCGGCTGCCTACTCAGCCACTGCCCTGTCATCAGGATATAAAGCAGCTGAACTCATTCAATCTTCACCCAGTTACCCCGTACAACCCCCGCACGTTGCGTCCCACGCTTAAGTCCGTTCACGTACACTCTCGTTTATCTTTGCAACTATCTTTAAATATCTGTCAGCAGACTGATCTACTCCTGTACGCAACCGCGGAGCTCATCAGCTTTAACACACGGTCTAGCTTTATATGGTCAAGTTAGATGTTCGAGGAAGCTTAGGGTTGCTCGTCATCGAGACCTTCCCAAGCTGATAGTCGTGTTCAAGCCTCTTGATCCGTCCTTCACTGACCGGAATCAAATGGCATATTCATGGATCTCAACCGAGTAAAGGTGCCATGGAGCCCTATATGTCCAATGCTTATAGACGAACGAAAAGCTAAAGGTAGTCGGACCTATAGACAGATAGGACATAGTATTTGCCAAATATTAATATCGGAATACTAACAAACAATCCTCGAATCATCGGCAAAACCTGACTCAACAATCACTGATAAGCTAGTCTGTCATTCTCTATCTACACCTGGTGCCTAGCTATCTGCAACCAGGCGCATTGCACCGTCGTACACTCTACTGTGGCTTAAGGAAGGGTGTGAAGCTCACAAAGTTGTTGCTGTTGGTACCGTGTTCCGCAATTCCAACTAGCACTTCCTTGCCATCTTTGGTCCCAGCACTGTTGACTACTTAGTGTCCAATAACAACTTGGTTTTGGGAATTTAGATATCATCATTTCTATAAATCTGATCGCCTGAAGCCTTCGGGTAATAGAGCGGCTCATAAATCTAGTTATATTCGTGCGGTTATCGATATTAGATTAGAGATAGAGCTTGGTTGATAGAGTGAAAGTAGATTAAGAAGCACATCAGACTCTATGTTATTTACAATCATGGCAAACTTAGTGCAAAATTAGAGATGCGCTTCCTGACCCTTTGTGTGAAGATTATTCAGGTCTCTGAAGGAGGTCTGAAGCTCGGAGAACTGTTACCAGTGCAATAGCCACAAGTGAGAGATTTCCATTATTGAATGATATAATTTACATGGGGTTCCTGATTCTTCTGACGGCAAGGTTTGACCTAAGCAATAGAGAAATGTAGTGAAATGCTTAGCGGTGGAGTTGGACATGTTTATGACCTGCGAATGAAAAAGCATGCTAGAAAACCTCTTTCGGATGAGCTCGGAGTGGGGTTCGGTGGATCTCGCGTGATGCAGATTGGAATATACATTTATTGCATATCGAGCCACAGCCATTCCGGGAAAGTTAATGCAAGGGCCAGATGCCTCTTTAACCCCTTCCTTATTCAGGATCTATTGTTTGCAGAATGAAATGACCTGTCTTCTGTGGTGTCCCTCCTCTCGTTATACCGATCCACAAAACCTATTCAGTTGTAGAGTGGAGCTTTTAATATTTTATGTATTGCGCAAAGATATACTCTTCTAGCCTAAGTATTTAGTATTCAAGCGCTTAAATAGGGGCCGGAATTGTCCTGAAGAAAGACCGAATGGGAGGGTCATCCGCCCATGCAGCGCGTGGTGGCCACCCCCATAACCTATGCTGTGGTATGTTTCTTATGGTGTGCTCCGCCGTAACAGCGTATTATACTTCAGTGCATTTTTGAGCGAGGGTTTGGGAGTGATTGAAAAGGTGTTAGGATGACACCAGTTTCGGCAGTGAACGGTATCTGCTGTCTATACTAGTCCAGTCTTGGCAATAAGGCTATACTACATTTCTCCAATCTGACTGATTGTTTGCCACATATACATCTTTACAGCAAAACCACCCTAAGGCCGAGTGACATTTACTGCACTTCGAGGAAGGGCCTTTCTAGCCAAGGCTTCCCGATTGCAGATGCTCAGAGGTCCGTACAAGGCTAGCTCCAACTATCTATGATCAGTAGATCGTACGAAGGCAGAAAGAATTTGCTAGAGTGGTATTTTCTGACTTTTCAGTGGAGACCTGGAATAAATAAGGATAGCTCCAGCTATCTATGATCAGCATATTATACGAAAGCAGAAAAGAAATGTACTATGGTAGTATTCTTCGACCCTTTAGTGGAGACCTGGAAGATACAAGGCTAGCTCTACCTATCTATGATCTAATATTATATCATACATAAGCGGAATGAGGCATGTACTACATGAGTATTCATTGACCTTTTAATGGAGGCCCAGAATATGTAAGGGACTACGTAGTATCTACAATAAGCATACCACACAAAAGTGGAAGCAAGGAATGTACTTACTATATTCGCTAACTTCCTGGTAGAGACCTCGATCTGCACAAAGTAATCATATGTGGCTGAGACATATCTGCCTTGAAGATATCCATCTAGCATAAATTCAAACTTAGTATAGATTAGCATAAGTTAAACACAAAAGTTATTAGAAAATACCAAATATATCCTAAGATCTAAAAGTATGTATTGTTCTGATTATCTTCTTTTGGAAGAAGTTTTCTAAAGTAATGAAATATAATTAGTTCTGATCCAATCAGAGCTCCTAGGACAGTCGGAACACACTACTCCGGACGTATACAACTGTAACAATACTGGCTCTGACTGCTACAGATCTACTTGACTCCCCAGCAGCTGGTACCCTGTCTGACCCGATTCTATTTAAGATGTAATCATCCTGGAAAATGTTCAGTATTATCTTATTGCTCAAAGACCTTGCGCTCGACATTCTGAGTATTACCAGATTTACCATCGTTGCAATAGGGTAGAACACCATCTATCTACTTAACCGTCCACCATGATTGAGCCACTACCTACCGAAGACATTCCAAAGCAATCCGTTTCCATTGTTGGAATCGCAAGTAGATGTGCACCTCACAAACTCGGGGCTGATGAGCTCGAGGCCATAGCGCGTCGTCACTACAGCAGTACCCCCTCGTGAGTCCCTACCCGTGACTGATGTTAAACAATTGGGGATTGAGTGGAATATTCACTGACCGAAGCAGATTGGAGAAGATGCTAGAAATCAACCGGAAGACCCGTATTGATCACCGATATAGCGTGTTCAGCTCGGACCATGAACACTGGCACCGACCGACTATCCCATCGTTCAGCGAATGCGATTCCCTCTTCAAGGAATACGGCATCCCGTTGGCTTCTGCGGCTTCCGCAAGAGCAATTCAGGACTGGGGTGGTGTTCCCGACGAAATCACACATTTGGTGGCTGTTACTTGCACGAACACAGCTCATCCAGGGTTTGATAGCGTGTTATGCCGGAAATTGGGTCTGAAATGCAACGTTCGTCGAGTTCTTCTCCACGGTATTGGTTGTGGTGGCGGTATATCTGCCATGCGTGTCGCGCACGAACTTCTGCTTGGTAGTACGCAACAAGGAGTGCCCGCAAGGGCTTTGATAGTCGCTTGCGAGGTGCCAACAGTGTTTGCAAGGTCGGAGCTTGATATTATGGATAAGACACAGGATGTCAATGTTGCAATGTGTTTGTTTGGTGACTGTGCAGCTGCCCTTGTTCTCAGCAATGGAATTGGCCATAAGGCATCGGAACAGCGGCCAATCTGGAACATTCTCAATTGCGAGCCTACTCAATTCGATGGCACTGAAGACATAGCGCATTTTAACGTTCATGACAAAGGTCTGTCATAAGTCGTCGTTGCGTACCTACAGCGACTATGTATACGCTAACCAAATAGTACAGGATACCATGCCATTATCGACAAGAGGATCCCTCAACTTACGGGCAAGTGCGTGCCAGCGGGATTCCAGTCTCTGATCTCCTCTACTCCATCCCTTGCATTGGAGGAAAAGAATTATGTCCCAAGCAATTACGGTTGGGCGGTTCATCCGGGTGGCTACGCTGTCCTTGTCGCGGCCCAAGATGCCCTAGGGTTAACTGCCGACGACCTGAGAGCGAGCTACGATGCGTATCGTGATGGAGGAAACACCATTTCCACCACTATTATACGTATTCTAGAGAAGCTGCGGGATGAGCATAAACATGGTTCCAACCAAAAGGATAAGCTTGTACTTGCGGCTATTGGGCATGGAATCACACTCGAAACAGCCATCTTAACCCGACCAGGCTCTTCCAGCTACCTTCATGCGTGAGTTCAGGCAATGGTAAGTCGGATTCTCGCTTGTAGGCGTTGCTACCTTTTGATTTTCCCTTTACACATGATCCGATCTCAGTATATGGGCATGTCTTTTCACTACTCATTTCGGGTAATGTTTAATATGAAATTACAGTAGCATAATCTAATTGGGTCTCATTTGATAAGCTCATAATACAAGCAAAAGTCATTTATCATTGATAGCCGCTAGTAAATTACATTAATCAATCTTCGTCCTGGTGACCCACAATTAGGCATTCGAAGTTCCAACAGGTCGGGACAAGGGTGGCATTCCAACCATACTGAATAACTTTCCGGCACCTGCAAGCGGTTGGCTCATACGTAACAAGCCGACACAACATGTGAGGCATTTCCATGAATTATTGAACTAGGTTTATCCCTTACCGCTATTGGACCTGTGTACATCCGATGATCGACGTCGCTTCAGGGGCTTTGGTATGCTCTCTGCCATTCGTCTCCACACGACCTATTGACTTTTACGCGGAAGAACAAGTCATAAAAGGAAGCTGCAGGGTGAGCCAATGATCCATCAACTCGCAGGGTATCACTTGACGCTTACCATTTCCGTGCATTGGATATCGATCTTGCCCCTTGCTCAGGTAACCCCAGCCAGCCACCCAAGAGCCAATATCCGAGGGTACGCTGAGATTTCACAGCAGCATATGCAAGACACTCTGTGTTTGAACGATTGTAGAATAACGTAGACAATCCATGTCATCTTTTGTAGAAGATCTCCCCGAGTGACACGCTCAGTCGGTGCGTCCGTTGTGTGAATCCTTCAGAGTTCCGCACTTGCTCATTACTTGTATCCCCCCTCACCCCCTAAGGTAAGTAACTGATTAGGTTACATATCACGACTGAAAGCGAGTAGTTGCTGAGGCTGGTTTCGAGGTATATTGTCACAGGCATAACCTGTGCACGGACTTTCTGTGTTTCCTGAGCAGGTCATACAAATGACACAATATTTTTGAAAAGCGGACTTTTCTACAACTACTTGGCAGACACATCCTCTCCTCCACTATTATCATATATACGTTTGAATCAGGTCAAGTGGAAGCCGCAATGACTGAGATAGTCTCCCAAGGAAGGCTTGAACCGAAAGTGCCAGATATACAGGGCAGCGGAAGTGAAACTAACGCTGAGCCGGACGCAGAAGAAGAGAGGTTCATACTGAGCCGGCACGCAATACTTATATTCTTAACGTTAGCAGTCCTGACCCTGATGGCTGCACTTGATGGTACTTCCATCTCTGTCGCACTACCGGTATGTGATCTGGAATGGTCAGAGCAAACAGCATTTCATCGATGTATAGATCATTGCACAACGCTTGCACGGAACAGCCATCGAAGCATTTTGGAGCGGAACGTCTTTTCTTCTCTGCTCAACAGGTAGGGTACTCCGATGAACCTGTCGGCGATATACCTGACGGCCTCTCGAATAGTATTTCAACCATCCTTTGCCTCATTTTCCCATATATTCGGCCGACGTCCCCTCATACTGGTTGCGATCCTTTTCTTTTTTACCGGGACTACACTGGCAGGTGTCTCACAAAACTTTACTCAGATGCTTGTGGGACGATCATTGCAGGGAGTCGGTGGGGGTGGAATCACTGCGTTAACCAACGTTATTGTCACTGATCTCGTGCCCCTGAGAGAGAGGGGGAAGTATTATGGTATCTTGAACGCTATGTGGAGTCTCGGTTCGGTGATGGGGCCCATACTCGGCGGTGGATTTGCGCAAAATGTTACGTGGGTAAGTCAGTCCAACCAAATTCTCTTCTAATAACGACTCATGCCTCTCTAGCGTTGGGTTTTCTATATCAACTTTCCTTTCATCGGAATCGGCACAATCCTCGTCATTCTATTCCTCAGACTCAGACCAGTTCCGACAACCTTCATCGAAAAGCTCCGCCAAATCGATTATGCCGGGATCATCCTATTCACGGGAAGCCTTTCTTCTTTCCTAATCCCCTTGACATGGGGAGGAGTATCCTATGACTGGGACTCGTGGCATACGCTAGTACCTCTACTTATTGGTGTTATAGGACTCGTTTTATTTGTACTCTACGAACATTACGTTACTAAGGTTCCCGTTATTCCTACGAGCTTGTTTAGTAACCGCACGGCCAATATCACATTCCTGGAAACCGTCCTCCAGGGTCTAGTCCTGTGGTGCCAGTTATACTATCTACCACTGTATTATGAAGCAGTGAAAGGGTATAGCCCAATTATCACGGGGGTGGCCTTGTTCCCCGGAACATTCACCGTGGCACCATTCGCAATCCTCACCGGAGCCTTGGTAACCTACACTGGCCACTACCGATGGGCAATCTGGCTGGGCTGGACCCTATCAACCTTGGGAAACGGTCTACTTTGCTACATTAAACCTAGCACGACCGTTCCGGCCTGGGTATTTCTGACAATGGTGTCCGGTATGGGACTGGGATTTCTATTTCCTTCACTGGCGTATTCAGTCCAAGCCTCGATGGACGATGATAACTTAGCCATGGCGTCGGCATTGTTTAGCTTTTTCCGTACCCTGGGACAAGCTATTGGCGTTGCGATTGGAGGTGTGGTCTTCCAGAACCTAATGCACAAGAACCTGCTCAAGTATGCCGCCCTGGCATCCAAGGCAGACGCATATAGTCAGGATGCTGCGGAGCTTGTTCAGGTCATCAAGTATATGCCTGATGATGAGGTCAAGGCGAACGTGCAGGTGGCATATACCGATAGCTTGCGAATTGGATGGGCCATGTGTTGTGGAATCTGTGGGCTTGGGTTGTTTTTGAGCCTGTGGACTAAAGGATACAGCGTGAATCGGCTCCTACGGACCCCACAAGGACTTGAAGCTCGGCCCGTTGCAGAGGATGACAAGCAGAATGTACACTCCTGATGAGTTGGGGGCCTGAGGTGTGTATCACGTCGCATGTGTTGCATTCCAATTGCCCTGAGTAATTTAGGTGTTAGGAGCTTTGGATAGTAGTTGGTTATATCTTTCCGGCCAGGTTGACCGGCGGTTAACCGTTGGTGCCTTCGGACCCTAAGGTATAAACGGAATACTAAGGTTAAGCTTTCACTTATTCTATCTGTTAAACAGGTAATTAGGTTAAAAGGGAATTCGTTGTGAAGAAACACAAAGATAGGGCCTGAGAATGATTGTGTAGAATGGCCTTCTTGTCTTGGATGGAATCGTGTCAATATCAATGAACTTCTGAAGCTACCCGAGTCAGATAGACTGTATATTATCTAGCTACTTAGCCAAGGAAGTAGAAACTAAAGGAATTCCCCCGGAACATAAGCCGGCATCGAATCCTCCCACAAGGAATTTGTCAACGCCCGCTTATTCCCCCCATCCGCATCCATAATGTTGATCTGGCCATACGGTTGGAATGTATTATCGTACAGCGCACACTCCGACTGAAACCCATACTCGCCCGTCGAGTACATGATCCTGCCGTCGTGTGACCACACGCATGCGCATCGTTCGCTTCACTACTCGTCAACACCTGCAGGTCCGAGCCGTCCGGCGCAATCGTACAGACCTCGTAGTTGCTCCCACTGACGCGTCGCGTAAACACGATCTTTGTCCCATCTGGTGAGAAGGACGGGAGCGTATCCCACCAATTCGTCAACACGGTGACGGGGTATGTGCCGTTGGCAGTTACCTGGTCGAGGTGTAGAATGCGGAGACCCAGCTGTGATGTATCGCCGTCTTCTGCATCGGCGCCCCAAACGCGGAAGACAATCTTTGTCCCATCGGGCAAGAAGCTGGGGAAGCCTGTGTTCAGGGTATTGTTGCCGCCTGCCGAGAGTGGGATCGCGCTGGTCGTGAGGTTCATTGCTTCGCTGCCGTCGGCCTTGGAGCACACGATCCACCCGCCGTTGGACGCGCGCCCGGCAAACCAGTAGCCGACGCCGTAAGTGAGCCAGTTTCCGTCGGAGGACCAGGAGGACTGGAAGGCACCGGAGGTGCCCTGTTCAACGGAGGAGAGCGAGAGGATTCCCCTTGCTACAGGGTCGAAGACGGTTTCGTTGTCTGTGCCGGTAGCGTTGAGGGAGATGACGGCGGAGTCGCCGAGCTGTTTTTGGGTGATGGCTAGTCGGCCTGCGGTGTTGATGGTTGGGAAGACGTCGGTGAAGCGGTAGGTCCAGTTGGCATCCCAGCTGTAGAGGAGTTTGTTCTGGGGCGGATATCCCAGGAGACCTTTTCGTAGACGACGCGTTTGCCGTCTGGGGACCAGGCAGGGGAGCGGGCAGTGGTGTTGTAATACGTGGTGCCTTTGAGGAGGTAGCCGATTGAGCTGGTGTTGCCTAGGTACTGAGGGTAAATCTTGACGCCGGAGGTGTTCACCTCAACAACGCGGTCGGTGCCGGTAGCGAAGTCCACGGAGACAATGGAGGAGTTGGCCGAGTTGACGTCGAAGGAGCTGTGCGCGTCCCAGGTTGTTTCGCGCGTCATCTCGTAGTAGACAATGCACTTGCCGTCTGCGGACCAGCTGGGGGAGCCAAGGGCGTAGCCCTCTTTGCCAATGACCTTGCGGAAGCCGGTTCCATCTGGTCGAATGGCGAAGATCGAGAGTTCCTGGGTGTGCTCCCAACTGCTGAGGCCCATGAACGTCTCCCAGCCGTGACCAGCCCATTTCGTATTGCGGTCGGACCATGAACAGCTCATAGACGACTGAAACATTGCCTATGGATTACCTACCACATGATTAGGAACATCTTTACTTGGATGCGCTCCCTTTCCGTTCCGTTGCTATCCGTCAGAGCTAGGTACTAGGTCCAGGGCCCTAGATAACACTTAAAGCTCGCGCAAGCCCCCCCGAATAGTCTGGTTACTGAAATGTGATTTGATCTGTCCTGCTACATGCATTGGCCCAGCACGCTTGTATTCTCTGCATACTAGAGATCCCAGGCGATTGTTATCAACTACTGTGAATATACTTTCCACAAAGGTCATGTCAGGAAAATACCTGACAACGTTTACCTCCGCCGAGGTTGAGACTCACAACCGTGCGAAGTCGTGCTATGTGACTGTGGCGTCTGAGGTCTACGATGTCACTTCTTTTATATATCACCACCCCGGTGGCAGCGATTTGATCCTCAGGCACTTGTTTAAAGAGCATCCGCTTCGCTGTCAACCACCCAGAAGCAAAAGATTTAAAAGGGAACTGGACGACTAAAAATTAACCAAATGGCTATTCTTGAATATCTGAAGCACCAGTTGGGTTGTTGGCATTGACCTCCGCCACAAAATTCCGCCAGAACCTAGGTCTGACGTGGGTCTTGAGCCACTCCATATCCTCTGGGCTCTCCCTCATATGATCCACCCTAGAGAGTAGAACATCCTCCCCACAATAGAGCCTTGACTCTATAAGCTTGCGTATCGGAGGCTTCTCACGTTTCGATCGCCGTCGATACGTGAAAGGAACGTCTTCTTTAAGCTTGGCTTGGATCTTTGGGTCTTTTACTAACTGTGGTAGTGATTTCCTGTGCAGCTGGAGTTAGCCACATAATAAAATTATCGAGTTTAACAGAACCTTACAGAGATTCTCCCGTCCACTCATAGGACAACACAGGCACATCGTCATCATTTTGAGATTCCAGATAATCAACTAAGAAGAAGCAAAGTCGGTTGTTCAAAGCAAACTGATTATTTTATGAGGCCCAGCGGAATTTTGGAACGCTGAAATCGCAGTTCCAGTGGTGCTGACATATTCGGTTCAGTATAAAATCCGTTCGCTCAAAGTTGCCATTACCTGGAACCAAGTGGGTCAACGTTTGGACCAAGATCCGAACTGGTGGCTCTGGCCTTAAGGGATTTACGGCGGAGTTTTCCGTCTTGTTTTCCGTTGTTTCCATTATCTGATGATGGAGAAGGACCGCTCTTCTTCACCAGATTGGATTAGACTAGTTTCCGAGGTGACAATAGGTACTAGGTAAGGATATGGAGATCCAAAGGTGAGGAGAAGAGATGGGCTGCGCGCCAAAGGTTACCTACCTCAAGGTGAGTTACTAAGCCGGTTAAGGGAAGGAATAATCGGTTACTAAGTATAGAAAAGCACGTGGATAGTTGAGGACCCTGAGCCGACCCCGTGGCAACTGGTACCCTGAAATACATAAGTCGTCTAAAGTTCAGCATACCCTTCTGTTGACTGTGTACTTCGTACGGTAAGTGTTAGTGACCTATGTAGTGGACTAAGGATTTATGTAGCATTCTGTAAACAAACATATATTAACTACAAAACTATATAGCCCCCTCTACAAAAGGATGCCAACCGCGGAGACTCGAAAGACAGACAAAGACAGAACAGACAGAGCCTGACAGATAAAAAACAAAACTGAATAGGCCGAAGGAGAGTCCAACAACAGCCCTTTCGACATTTTGTATCACCCTCAGCAGATGCAGTTATCATGTGTCGTTGTATGGCGATGCTGACGCGTTCCACGTGCGTCACGCGCCTTCCGACTGAACTTCTGTGAAAAATTGCCCGAACTCCGGTGAATGTGCCTTAAGTTCCTCTCTGTTTTGTTGTGGACTGCCATAAAAAGCTCCATAAGTGCTTCGGTCTGTCGTGGTCCGCTCATTGGGATTTTGAGACATGCGTTTTATGTGGCATTCTAGAAAATCATAATATACAATGAATGAGTATAGGTCTAAGCCTTCAATGTACGAAGCTTTGACTGGCTCATGAGCAGTGAGTATACCAGCACCTTTTACAATGTAGAAACCATCGGAGGCAGACAACAATATCCAGATAAACCAGCAATTTGATTTGTATGAGTGAGTGGCTGTCTTCGTCTTTGTAGTTTGTGAATTTTTCATTTTAAAAGGTAAAGAAGGCTTGACGAATTCTTCGGTTGCTCCAGGATATACCTAGTACCTGTCCTTTCAAGCTGGAATTGAGAGCAATGCTGTGCAGGTTGGTAAAGCAATGTCTCCATAATTCTCCAAGCTGCAGTGCTGAAGTCCCGCAAAATGTGCCCCTGTGAGCGTTCAAGTATCAAAACTGTTTCCAGAAAGACGGATTCTGGCATCCGTAGAAGCCTAATTGCCTGTTAGCTTTATACTTTGTTGGCGACCTAATACTCACGAAGACTCCGATATTCCCAAGCCCGTGTGCCGTGATTGGTCAGGATTGGGTATTAGGGCGAGAATGCCTTGGCCAAAGCGGGCCTGTAGAGTGCGGTACCTCCGGGCAAGCAAACGAAGGTTGTTTACGCAGTTGTACTCTTCCTCATACTCCGAGGTTCCAGGCTTGAGGTGAGGCAGGACTTCCTTCATCATTGCGATATTCAATTCTGTTTCTGCATTTTTAAGAGGGTTCCCAGGTCGTTTAAGAACCGCTGAATTGTTAACGGGGACGGCAACAAAACGTGAAACTGATGGCGTCTCGAAACCGCCACATTTTTCGAAGAGTCTGACGATATGATATCGTCGAAACAGATATAGGCATGCAATGCCCTGGCTCATTTTTGAGATGATGTCAAATGTATCTGCTTTTGATGAGCAATGTGGCATTTGTAAAAACCGAATGTAGGTCCCCGTTCGCCAGCTTTGAATTGCGTCCTGCAGCGATAATATTGACTGTGAGCTTCCAATACACAGTAGCAGTTTTTTGGCTACTTCCACTGATCGATTGTTGCAAGCCTTGAGAAGGCGGCTCTCAACCTCTACAGTGAAGTAAGATTCCTGCGGCGTCTGAAGATTCTGTGCTTTGCATTTTATAGCTTCTCTCACAAGGTAAGCTGCCACTTGATCATTTGTTGAACGTCGAACTTGCTTTGCTTTTGTCATTCCATTCTTATCTTCAAGTGGTGAGGGGGCAAGAGCTTTTCTCTTTTGATTCTCCTGGCGAACTATTTGTACATCGTTCTCAGTCTCAACGCCGTCGAAGCCTGAGGACACCGACGGTGCGGCTGTGTTCTCTAGTTCGCTTATACTTTGGGCGGTAGACCATTCTAGGCCAACGGGGCTGCCAGTGGTCTGCGATACTTCCCTGTTGTTACCCATTGGAGGGGATGTTATAGAGAGACACGGATTATCATCTACTCGAGATTCCAGTTGTGCGGGGTCTACACCATTTCTTTCTGGATCGAAAAAACTATCATCTAAGAGTCAGTCCTGTTAAAATCAAGTCAACGGTACCTTACCCTATGTGCTCCAATATTTCCCACGTAGTCTGATAACTTCTCCCACAGTCCAAATGCGCAGCTGCTATGATTGCCGCTAGAGCCTTTCCGACAACGATAGGACGCCCTTTGCCCGACCTCGGATTGTATATGATAACCCTATCCAGCGTTATGCGTTGTGCAACTGACATCAAATGATCATAGCTACACAGCTTTTGTTTCAGGCTGGCAATTTTGTCTTTATCTCATGAGCGGTGGCAACTACTGGGGTGTCTTCGATTCCTTACTTGGCCTAATTTTTTCCTCGTATGCATAGAAAGAGAGACATGAACGAATCACATCAATACCGAAGTCTCCCAACCACCGATTCCCCTGGGACCCTTCTCCTTCTACCCCTGGAGCAGTAAGGGCTTCGATCAAGCGGGTATCTGACTTGAATTGATAGTCAAGAGCCTTTGCGGCCTGTCTAGCGTTGTCGCCGATACTCATTGTGTTATTTTCACTGGCTCGGGAATCCACCAAAAGAAAGGAAGAAATTGATAGCTCCTGATGTCGGATATCGCAGCACCTTAATTTATTTCTCATCCAGGGGATCCCAGAAGTTGATAAACATATAATTTAGGGCCATTATGCTTTCCCAGGAGCGTAGGTGTACGGCCGAGTGACGTTAACCCTCCACAATTCACAATTCATCTACCCAATACGATGCTATGCGCACAGATATTGCATTTTTCTTTCATTACGGCAACAAGGGAGTGCTCTACATAAGGTTCACGGGCTCCATCAGATTTGCTTTTAACTTGATCACTATGTGCAATTTTGAACCAAGGCAACCGAGCCGGCAACCCAATACAGGGGTGGACATTGTCAGTGCTCTGCATAAGTCCCATACAGCCTACCGAGCGCCAAGCCGGATTGTCGCGAATGGGGCCCGGATAGGACGTTATAGTTGTGGTGGTTTTTTAATTACCTAAAATGGGCTAGTGCCGGCACCCCAAAACACAATGGGGTTGTTTCTATTGGCTTAGACTGGCACTTATAATCAGGCTCTCAGAAGCTAGAATTTGTGGATATACACTAACTCAGCGGTGTAATTGATTTTCAGGCATTAGTCCTCGATTGCGCCCCGGAAGGTGGTATTACTGAGTCGTTTAATATCAGAAAAATAATTATGTTATACACCCTATCTTTCCTATTCTTATACTTTATCACTTGATACTAATACCTGTATTGACACAGTAACTGGGGTTGGTTTATATAGGTTTTGTTTCGCATTGTGGTGATATCGCTTAGGAAATCACGGAATTCTATTTGACGTCATATAGTAAGCTCTGCGTGAGACTTGTTATTATGTGATCTAAAAGGGTGATATGTATATGTTGCCAACATTATACGACTTTCAATTTAGGTTCTACTAGGTAGATGTGTTCTTACCTAACGTAGAAATTACAACGCCCCCGTTTCTTACTACCAAAATAGGAATTTTATGGAAATAACCATACCAGTTTCCCGTGGTTGGTTCCCTATTTGATATCATTTACCTATAGATTAGCCACTATAACCCCCGAATTATGACAAACAAGAGATACCACCCGAAAGCATAATCATGTGCCTGCTAAGATAGTACGCAGTTACATATCGACTCATGGATGTTTTAGGTGAAAAAAGCTAGGGCAGCCAGCTTTACGTTTGCGTATTTATCAGCTCGTAGGCCTGAGGTATAGTATTGACTTTAATGTCATCTACACGGCCCAACCAGCGAGCCTTCGTCCCTTCTGAGAGAGCTTTGGGTGTGGAAGAGGCGGGCCACACCACCGCTTGGAATAATCCAAGAGATTGCGGCATTTTGCACCAATGACGCTTTTAGAAGGAGTTCGCGCTAATTAGGTATACTGCGCTCGCTACCTAAAGTAGTAAGGTGTATGACGCAGAGGCCGGTATCAAAGATGGCCCTGTCAATTGTGGTTTGGCGAATGTCTCAAGGGATACATGTATTTTCCTTGCTGCTGCACTTCTCAGTGCTTCAAAGGGCTTTCCCCTCTTAACCCACAGCCACAACCACGACTGCTAGCTTGGATATACCTACGGTCGAGAGCACAATGCTTAGTATTTGCCGGTTATATATAGTCCTTCGTTCCCCGAGTCTTATCTCATAAGTATACATTGTAAAACCCGTCCTTTCAAGGGTCTGCTCGGTTGAGACGCTTTTGTGCCTTGGACTCTTTTACTGTATCTTCGCAACTCCTCCTGCAAGCTTCCCTTTCTTGTGAGGACGTTATGGCCCCCGGGAGACGAAAGACTACAGAGAGATGGTCGATGTATCAAGAGCTTCACGATGATGTGTCACGATTACTAGCAGATACAGATCTGAATTTTGATTTTCACGACAGTGACGATGATATCAATTGCACAAAAATGCGCAACACTAATATTATGGGCCATTTCACATGTTACAACTCCGGGTGCAGATTCAAGGGATGGGCCAGCAGAAAGATTGCCATCACGATACGTCTATACCCTGGGCAGAAATATAACGCAAGAGTATACCATCAGCGCTGCAAGTTCTGTAATAGTCTCAGTCAGCCAGTTCTGGACGAGTCATATGCGGAACGAGTCACCTACTGGATTAAACAATGGAACGGGGTTCAGGTGGAGAAGCCTCCCATATCTGGCGTTAGCAAGGGTCCACACAACAGGCAACTGTGTGAAGGGTGTAAAGCTGGGCGTTGTACTGAGTCAGGCGATGACTGGCTTATGCAACTACAGAGGTTAGCTAAGTTCATGTCAAGCTTCAGTTCAGAGTTCACTAATTATTGTTCAGATTGACTATATAAAACGTCAAAATTTCCAACTTTTATTTTGCTACATGTCCATTGACCGACGTATAGAGGTGCATGGGAGAGATATTATGATCATTTGATTTCTACTACGCCTTTTTAGAAATCGGCCTAGGCGAGGTGGTTATACCTTTTTGGCGAGTTACGCAAAGCCAGACAGGTAGTGAGCCTTCACAGTGCGGATGTACACTTTTCTATTATCTCATGTATGGGGTCAAGTTAACATTATATATAAATTGATGATGTCCGTTCTGCCTTCTTGTACTCATCCATAGAATTTCAGTGAGATTTCATAAATCAATGTTATGCTGTAGCCGTTTCAAGGAGGTGTACTTCGTTTATATTGTGTTGAATATAAATTTCCACCCCGATTGTGGGACCGAGCCATCAGCAGTTCCGGAGTGCGTCGCCGGAATCAAACAGAGGGTAAATGTTGTCTGTCTTGGCTTGTGTGAGGTGAGCAACAGTCATAGCTGTATAACCTTACTAAAAAGTCTCATGGTGCTGCTATTTCCACGGCTAGCTTGTGTGAAAGTGGCCAACCATGGTGCACAGACATTCTATTCGGGTACAGCATCAACCTATCATGTCCTGACACGTCAGGCTAGCTCATCACCTGTTGATCCAACGCTTGAAAAATAGTTCTTACATAGAAGAGCTTCTGTTACGAGCTCGACTTTCTTTGCTCATACGAGAAGAATAGAACCCCGCTTAAATTTGACTGTGCCCTGTATAAGTTCACTTATGCCTCCATATCAGTACAAAAAGGAAGAATTTTATGCCGTTTATCGGGGTCGTGTTGACAGGCCTACTATATATTCTTCTTGGTAACCCTTGATATGGTTGGAAGATCGCCTCGGCTATGCTAATCCGCATTATATTGTAGGAGCCAAGTGCACCCAAGAGTGATAGGCTTCAAGGACGCCGATCAACAAAAGTTTGATACTCTCCAAGATGCTCGCAAGGCAATGACTTCGAAAGGTTTTACAGATTTTGCGGAAGTTATCGTACAAATAAATGAAAGCAAACCCTGGCCGTTCGGACATGGGAAATTTTACGCGGTTGCAGGTGGCAGGACTACAGAGGTCTTCACCGATTGGGAGTGAGTCCTTCGATCACAATCTCGAACAGACACCTTATGAAATGTAGGAATGCAAAAAAATCCATTAACGGGACCAACGCCTGCCAAGAGCGTTTCCGGACCCAACAAGAGGCTGAACAGTTCATTGAGGCATGGAAAGACGCCTATGCTGACGTATGGCGAAGGGAGATTCGACAGGCGTTGGACAAAGGGTGGAAACCAAAAGACATGAAATTCGATGCTGGGTTATTCTTGGACAGAGGCACAAACAATGGGACGACAAAAGAGGATACTGAGGAAAAGAAAGAGCAGAGCAGCAGAGGAGCCGATGATGACCATGAACTCTCAAAGCTTGAAGGATTAGCTATTAAGGAAGAGTCACAGTGAAGAAGGTTTTAGCTAGATATCCTTCTGCGACGTGCTCCAGGGATTTTAAGTTAGCCGACCCTGACACTTAGCCTCTGAATTGCGACCATGGTTCGATTTGCCCTTTCTGAGCTGGTATCTGCCTATGTACCTTCAAGCCAACTTTTGATGAGTGAATCCTTGTCTGTTGTTGTAGGAGCAGCGATTCCGCTCTTTTCGAGAGGATGGCGGTTTAGACGCTAAAACCACGCCTCCCATCTATTTCGGTTAAGGAGGCTACTCTCACCAATCGAAGATTGACGGTATCTACTTACCGCTGTCCTTCTGCAGTAAAGTCAGAATTGATTTCGCTCGGAACTGAATCAAAAGTAAATAGGTCATGTATGGATGCCATGCAGGTCGTCGAGCGAATCAGGGTGGCTGTCATTGAGGTAGGCTGGCACAGGTTTGATAAACTAACATGTAAGTATTACTTCTATAGGAATGGTTGTATCCTGATGTATGATGGGTTGGAAATCCAAGCCATTATGTATCATATTATAGTATATATGGATATGCCTTAACCTAAGCACGACATACTGGCGGATCTAGGTATTCGAGATAGCATTCCACGTCCTCTTCAGCTGATTCCGTTGTTTACTCACGAAGTATGAGGGGAACACACGGACACAAATAGATGGGATGGGAGTCTCTTCACTCTGGTTAAGCTTGTCATTACACATGACAAGTGCTCAATATATTTTCGTATAAAGTGTAATCAGGAACGAAGTCGCCGGCTTCCTCTACTAGATCTTCAAAATCTTGGTCGCTACAGAGGCTTGTGGAGAGGGTTATTGAAACTTTTAGAGCAATTATCTCGTGACTATAGCAGAGCGTCTCGGGATATTACTTCGCATTTCCACTTTGTTGGGGATGAAGACGAAGGCAGACTAGTTGCGAGCGCTGAAAGGCGGCACAATTCTATGATGTTCGCTTGAGCTGGCTAGCTTCTCTTATTCTAGGATACTAGGTACGAGTCTACCGGAAATATCGGGTGGCTCTGTTGATGTCATTGTAGCATTCATCGCTAGGCCTGACTATAGAAAATTAGGCAGTCATGTTTGTCAGGTAATCAACATATCGTCCTATCCCCTATCCTCTGCAGGAAGAGTTGTAGGAATCCTATCCCTCAATACTCAGATACTTCATGATGCTGTGCTTGCTTGTGATGTCGATGGAATTTGTCCGGTTGCAGCAATTTTCCGATTATAGACGACCTTCTCTGGTCACGCTCTACACTCCCTAGTAGGGAACCCCCCGGCTGAAACAGCGCCTTCGAGGGCTAGATATCCTTAACCGTCGAGAGATAGTACATACACACCTAAAACTGCTGATCTCTCAACTTAACGCTTTTTCACTTGGGACTATTGGTGTCGTGATGTCTAACGACTGGGGAAGCCCTTACGGCTTCTCGTTTCGAAGGAATGGTTCGCAACAAAGTACAGAAACCGATTGCGGTCAAACGTGGCAACCTTTTCACGCATGTTGTCCAACGGCAACCACTGTCCCACCCAAAGCAATGTCAACTGTTATTCTAGCGACGCAGACTGCGGCGATCTCTTCAAGCAACAGCCACATTGTGCAAATAACATAGGCAACCTCCTGAAAGCAAACATCTACTTCTGTTGCCCTCCTGAGACAGTGGGTTTTCCAGAAAACAAAATGGATCGGTGGGTTGTGCAGAGTCTGTAGAGGATGTGGGAGAAGAGTACAACCTGCTAGCGACTCTTTCTGCTGGTTCGTGTCTACACACTCGGTGGATAGCATGTCACGATCGTTCCTTCACTACGATGCTGATGGGAATACAGGCCGAGTTTCGACATCTACCCCATTACACCTTCTATGATATCTACTTCGCTTGCCACGTCCACACTGCCTACCATATCGACAACCGTTCCATCAACAGACTTCAACACCTACTACATCTCCGCAAAGTCAGTCATCGCAATCTTCTCAGATAAATACCGGTGCGGTCACAGCAGGTATCGTTGGTGGTGTTGCAGGTGTCGGTATTGTCGCTATTGTCGCCTTTCTGCTTAGGCTTTATATCCGACGTCGAGCAGCATCGCTGCATCAGGAGCCAAGAGCTTCTTCGTATTCTTACGGCTCCGGCACTCCAGAGGCGGTAGTTGCAAGGAATCAAGTTCCTCAAGAGCTGGACTGTCACGATGGAGCACAACCGCCACGATATGAGTTAGGTGCGGTGGGTATGACCACTCAGCCGGGGATGAGAGTAACCAATCGAGTATGAAGCGGCTTTACTATTGTATGACAGTTGTAGCCTCCTATATGACGTATAATCTATCAGGAACAGGATTATATGGGGCTTTATTTGACCAATGCTGGTACTCAAACGTGTTGTTCATCCTTCCTGTGATGATTCAGTTAATTGATCGGATACTAGCAGCAGCCACATGAGTGCATTTCATCATATACATTGAATCCCTTGTCTGGTCCTTCATCGAAATGAAGGAGTGTTTCCAATGACGTCTAATGATCTATGGGATTTATCAATTCGACAGAGCTACTAGATTTTGTACGAGGATATAGATCAAAATACTGAAAGTATGCCAAACCAACAAGTAATGTCCTGCGATGAATAGTCGCGAAAGTGGCGAAAAGATACCGAGGCATACAGTAGAGTTCTGAAAGCAACACCGAGCAAACATACTGCAGCAGAAGTCGCTACGGAGCTAACACAAAGATAGTCAACTATAGGTGAAAATTTCGAATAGGGAGGTGAAACAGAACAATCGCCCGCAGGGTACTCCGAACTGTGGCGACGACAGTAAACCACGGCTTTCTCAACAGAAACAACATGCGTAAGTGATTAAATGGTTTCATTTAAGGTAGGGGGACGCTTGCAGAGCATTGTGCTCCATTCTTTGCTCGGTACGGAGTACTCGTACCTCAGAAGTAGCTTATTTGGTTTTGCTCCTTCCGTCTGGACCTCATGGAGAGAAAGCCTCCTGTGGCTGCAAGGCTGGCCAGTTAGCTGCTGTGGATCGACTATCCAGATAGTGTCATATGATCAGGATTAGGGTCTCAATTTTTGGCCGTACTTCTTTCCGGAATCCTCCGGCCCCGCTGGCTGATCGGCATCAACTGTTTCTCTTGATGCAAGGTTCGTGTTAGCGTGCACCCACTTAGCTGGAAACGAACGACGGCGAAGGGTCTTGGCCCTATACTAGCCTATATCCACACACCAACCGACCAAGCAAACCTCCGTTAAGCGCCAAATCCTTCTCCCCAACAGTGAACTACCAACAGAGTCAGCTGTAGTTCTATGGTACTGAACATCGCCCTTCCCTTGGCCGTTCCTAATTCCTTTCTTTTTAATTTCCTTTCTCGAGCTATTTATTTGCTTACACGCCTGACAAGGCCACAACCTCCAGGGCCACGGTCACAGTTAACTCGCAGTGAGGCAGCTTGCTCCTCCACGCTAGGTATACTGTGGCCGAGTCCGTAAGATTATTAGTAGGCCGGTGGCCCGGTTTATCTACTCCGGAGTATGGACGAAAGTTCGGCTAGTCCCATCTTAATATCCTTCTTAACACATAGTACTCCGTATGTTTGGATTGCCAAGATAGAGATGCCCGAATTATAATATAAAATATGGTTGACGTTGCCTAGTTAGGCCTCGCGCTGTTGTTCTTCCTAAGCGATTTCTTTCCCACAGTCATGTTGATAGATTCAAGCAACATAATCAATCTAATCAAGGAATTCAATCTACATGACCATCTGACAAATATTATAATATTAACTTGAAGTATCGTTATAGTATTATTACGCAATCCCAAAGCAGTATGGGCAGCGAAGTTGCCGCAGTGGCCCATTTTATCCAAGATATATAATAGCACTGATAGCACCATCACACCCTCTCATAGTAGATTCTTCTTACCACCTACTGACTCAGTACTTCAGTAGGCACAGCCAGAGTAGTAAGGCAGATTCAGGGGCGACAAATCTTCGCTCCCAATTTGAACCTAATCTACGGAGTATGACCAATGTGAATGAATATGTGGAGTATAGCATATTAGGGTTACATCGCGCCAATCAAACGTAATGGCGCTTAACTAAGACGTCAGAGCGCAAATTTGTGCGTGTTTAGCTTCCTGTAAGTTGACTGCGGCAACGACGGATCGGGTTAGATCGGCACGGGCCGGGGTCTAAAAGGTTGCGTTAAGTGTCAGCCCGAAGTACATCTCCTCCCATTATAGGGTTAGTGTTAGAGGCTCGGCTAGAGGCTTCGCGTCCGACAGCTGGCACAGGAACCCACGGGGAGGAGGGTGCACCGTTCCTTTCCTTTCCTTTATTTTTATTTTTATTTTTATTTTTATTTCCCCCCCCCTTTTCTTAATAATATGACAGCAGGCCGATTACATCATAACAGGCAGGTCGCAGGATGCCAAAACTGCACATGAACAGGACTAAGGCGCAGATGCCATGGACATATCCTTCTCTGGAAGGAGAGGCTGTTAAGAAACCAATATAAAAAGAAAAAGAAAAGCAAAGTGGAAACAAAATAAGAGAAGAAAAAAATACAAAAAGAGAAGAGAAACAGACAGCTAAGCTCCCATACGTTATCATTGTTGTCCCACTCTAGTGGGGGCAGCTTATACTAGGAGCTTTTCATCGATTTGAAGGTTAACATACTGTTTTGGTCTGGGCGCTGGAGGAGCATTTGCATCCAGGCGTTGTTTTTGAAGGCCCTTTACAATATGTAGGAAAACTATAACCACGACAAAGAATAGCGCCAGCTGATATGGGCAATGCCCTCGAAAGCCGTCGGTCAAAGCGTCTCTCAGTTTGGAGGGGGTCCCAGCACCCAACTGGTTCAAAAACTCGCCATGAGGCTTATGCGATTGGGGCAGTGTGACGTCGGAATGTGAGGGATGGGCATCACCAGCTCTTTGCCGTGGACTATCGTCTATCACACGGTGAAATACAGAGGCTTCACCATGAACTCCAGGAATAGATGGATGGTACTCTGCATCCTCTCCAACTTGGTAGTTTTCATTATGTTCTTGGAGCCATCGTTCGTAGTCGGTCAGCGGCCTCCACTGCTGCAAGAATCGTGATCTTTGCCCGAGAATCCGAGGCATTTCTATTTACTGGGGACCGTCAATATCCTGGTGGGTCTTCGCTTCCTGCTGCCACCGTTAGCCTTTTTACATAAACCAAACCTGAGCACATACTCGTTTGCTAGCAATGTGTACGTTGTAGGTATCGCAGTTCTGTTGGATCAGGGGAGGGCAGATATAGACGATATATAATACACCATTGAGCTCGCCCTAACTCGGACGACAGGGCAGGGTGTCTAGGGTCTCAGGTGTTGGTCTCGCAGAGTCACAGACGATCAAGAGAATTGGAACAGCCGGGTTAGATTATCTTGTGTCACTAAAACCCTGGGTGGACCGTCCTAGTAATTAGAGGCTATGGGGCCCAGCGCTAACGAGCATCGTGGGCCCTCGCGGATGATTGGGAGTTCCGTCTTAGCGCCGTGCACTTTTTCTCCTAGTGGCCGCACCCACCCTAATAAGGGAATAATACGAGGCGCCTGTTTTTATACCCCTGCTGCCCCCTCTAGGGGGTATTCAGCACGCGAGAGGCTTACCGTGTCCCTCGGGTAGTGGAGTCTTTCCGGTTTCGCCTTGGCTAAGAGGAGTTTTCTGAGTCAACAACCCACTGCCACGGCGGGCTGGTGCGCTCTAACGTCATCGCTATGCATGATGGTAAGGGTAGCAACAACGCAAAAGCGATAGGCTGCTATCCTCAAAATTATGCAGTCATACTACGTACATATTCTTCAGAGCCATAGTCTGGATTGGTATCAGGGAACAATATCCTGGTCCAAATCCATACGTCGTCTCTCCATCCCCCTTTTTCTGTATTACTTAATTCGTTAATTCCCGGTATAAGGAAAGTAGCAAATCATGCAATTTATATACATTATAGCGCATTTGACGTTCGCAGAAGGGGTATATCTAGTCATCATATTGTCCTGTGTTGGAAGAAGTCTTCCATCTCTTGTACTGTATTCCGAATATACTCAGCAGCATCCTTATCAGCGATCGGGCGCCACCATTTCTGATGAAGAGACTTGAAGTTCTCCAGATCATCCTTACTAACAGCTATCGGTTTATGATTCCACCCAGGTCCCAATTCACGCCAAGGCATGCGGCTGTCTGTTTTATGAGCGAAGTTCAAAAGATTTTGCTCCGGGTATGACGCATCGAATCGGTCCGGCGTATCGAGAAGGGAAACATAGTAGTTGAAGAGTAGCTCGGAGGGTGAACAGACGAAGAAGCCTGCATTCATATAATTGTTTGCCACATAAAACTCTTTTCCAGGAACTGGGGGTAGTGCCATCTCTACCCACCGATCATGAATACCGGAGAGGAGGTATGTTTCAGGCAGAGGAACAGTAATGTTCATGTTATCATCCACACCTTCTCGAGGGGGGACGGTTTGCTGGATATCCGTGGTGGGATCGGTGAAGATATCATCTAAAGGATGGAGGATAATACTGTCGGCATCCATAAACGCGATCTTTTCGAATTCAGTAAGCCTCCACAAGTTCAACTTCGCAAGAACATCGATCCAGCGACTCCATTTTGGGTGGATCCATTCCCTTTCAAGGGTTTCAGCTGGAATGACCGTAGCACCCTCCTTTGTGAGAATGTCCCGTTGCTCTTGGGGTACTTCCTTCGTAACTAGGACAAGAAAGGGAATATGGCCTGATCGCGACTTCGTTTGAGGGCTGTATAAAAGTTGATAGGTGAGTAGTCGTGTTGCGGTGAAATAGGCATCTTTGACCTCCGTCTCAGTGTCCCCTTCTCCAGTGATTATTGTTGCAAAGGCGTAATTTGGCTTTTGAGAGACTTCTGCAGGTTCCGTGACAATTGGCGAGGTGGTGTCAATCGGAGTCGTGCTGGGAGAACTCTGTAGGCTCTCATGATTTATAGACGGCGTATTAACATGGACAGTGATCGGTTGAGATATTAAGGCTACTCCCTGAATCAAAGCAAGGGCTAGTACCGTTCCAGTAACGAGTAATACAAACCTTCCCACTCGCGATGACGACTTCCATCCCAAAAACCCTGGCATGTTGAGGAGCCGTGGGCCGTCGGAATCATGAAGGATTTGAAAGAAAGAAACTGGAGGAACCACACACTATCCGGCGAGTTGTTACGAACAGTGCACAAGATAGATACAACACTTTGGAAAAGAACCAGCATGAAGATGCATTAGGAGAAGGCGTGGGTTGGGGCGCTAAAAAATGTGTCTTACTATTTATTCCCCACTCATTAAAATCTCACATGATCAAGCCTTGCTAATTACCTAAATCTACCCTGCCCAAAATGGAGAGCATTTTGAAACCGATCAAGCCCTTGTGAGGTTTTGTTTTGGATTCACAATATCCGGAGTTCATTAGGATAAGGTACGTGGACTTCAGCCCTAATCAATACTAGAAAAGGAGAGCTAGCCGTGCAAAATAACGTAGAAAATGACATGCTCGCCAGACGCAGTAAGGCGATACGCCTCAATTTTACATTATCCTACTATCCTCAATACATGTCATGTTGTTGCTTTGGTATCATCCAACCGTCAGACTTTGAGTAAACATTCACTACGATCGGAATTTGGTGTATCTCGGCGCGTTCACCTATTGCCAGGATTCTCGGATAGCAGCATGACACCCCCTCGGCGGCGTCTTTTTCGAAAAGCTTTTGCTGATTTAAGGATAGCAACGGTAAGAACGATAGACACTAATAAAGTGCCTATAATCGCGTAGTTGTTGAATTGAGGTAGTAGGCTTGTGGAGGATAGACTAGGCATATTTCGTTGTCCTGTAAAGTGGCCATGGGGCGTGGGTTCTTTCTGACTGTTCGACAATGATTTATCTGCATCTTTATCTCTCCCAGTCTCATACATGTCGTTGGTGCCTTCCATGTCTGGTCCATAAATCGGCCGATCCCCGGGCTTGAAATGCTCATCTTGCTTGCGAAGCCATCTCTCGTAGTCGGTTTCGGGTCTCTGTAACCACTTTGACGGCTGTGGGCCTGGACTCATCTTTTTCAAACCTGCTCATGTGCTGGAGGATAGTCAGTATAGGGTATATGTGTAGAGTGGCGTGGGTACTGGCCTCGCAAAATAACAACTTAAATGATGAGAAGCTACGCCAAGTATTTTCCGGGGAATAATCCAAACACCGCTCCGGACTTCCTTTTACGTGATATTTGTACCAAGTAGCTTTGGATGATGGGACTTTTGGCCAGGTTACTAAAAAATTGACCCGCTCAGCCTACCGTGGGTTGGACCTTGCGTTGTACAAATCAGTATTGGTGCCGGGGGAAACCCGTGGCCCTTGGAGTGAACTGACTCGTAAACCCAAGGCTGTCTCCTTTCTTGGCAGTCCTAAAGCTCGAAATGGCATAGGCTACTCTATCCACGCTCGTCGCCGCGAAGCGCTGGGTTAGTACCCCGGCAGCTAATGCAGCAATCGATTCGCTTAGAAAATGAAAGCCCCCGTCGACCTTCCCTGGTCCCTTACCCTGGTAAATTACAGCGCTAGATTTGTTTGAGTCTCAACCAACAAACCCCTATTGGCAAAAATTCATATTTCCCCGCTTCTTCCTCGCAGACGGGGTGCATGGGGACTGGGACCACGGTTACCCCTTACCCTATATTCAGTGGGTGCAGGTGAAACTTCCGCATACAACACGCTTAATGACTCACTAATGCTTCACCACGGTATAATTTCGGCATAAAATGTCTGAAGGTTATGCTCTTCGGAGGGAGAAGTCCTGTATGGACTATGAAACGGACTGCGGCACAACCTGGAATGATTTTGTTGCATGTTGTCCCTCCGACTCATATTGCCCGGGAGGAGAGAGTACAACCGTCTGCCGGAAGTCGCACGTTGGAAGTGTCCCAGAGCAATGTGCAAACGGTACCTGGAACCTCTTCCACGCGAATGACTTTTTTTGCTGTGATCAAGGGGAACTCGCTATCAAGACAGTGAACACCGGGAACAGGGACACAGATGGATATGTCGGCTGTGTAATGTCTGATTATGCCTCGGTGGATTGGTTGAGTACTCTCACGGTGATGAGATCTGGAACAGGTATGTCGATTATACACTACTTCACTATCTATCGCGGCAACAAATCCTACTCTTCATTAGCTTTCGCCACTAAGAGGCGTTTAGTGTCATCAACCCCTACATCTTCGGCCACTCTATCGTCTTTCACAAGTGTTTCGACTACCTCGAGTATTTCAACTACACATACTGCAGAGCCTACGCCATCCAACTCATCGAGTCCATCCACACCATCATCCAGTACCAATACCGGGGCTATTGCAGGGGGTGTTGTTGGTGGGGTGGCCGGAGCAGCTATCCTCGCTGCCTTGGTTTGGTTTCTCGCGCGTCGCAGCAAGGCCGAGAAAGTGAAGTCGCCAACAAGTGCCCAAGACGCTTGGGATATGCGGACAGCTAGAGATTCATCCAAGTTCCAACAGTACCCTGTTCAGAAACTTGACGCTGGCTTAGGTCCTACACCACCACCAGTTTATGAACTGCCAGACGCTACCAGCAACCGACAATAATGGATACTATCCGAAGTATCGATTCTTTTCACTCCATTGACATACCCATGAAACCATTAAGTTGACTTCGCATGTGCGACACTTGTACCTATATCCCTGTTTGAATTGTGGAGTTCCAGTTTCTCAGCAAGCGAAGACACTCTAGCAAGCAGTCCGCCGTTATACCTCCTATACAAAGCATCTTCCGGATCTTTATCAAAGTATATTTGTAATTTGCCTCCCTGTAGACTATTTGTGGAAGTATATCTAGCAGTTATTTCTTACGTCGTAAATTACTGTTAACAAAACTAATCAGCGTTAGAGCTTTGTTGATACTGTTCGACATTTAGTACTCATATTGTTTCCATAACTGCCTCTCTGCTTTTCATTAATCTATTACTATATCTTTTACTATTGTATTAGATGCTTAGTTTCACCCTTTTCGGGCATTGATGCAAAGACTCTACCCTATTAATGATTAATATGTCCCCGACGAAAGAATATAATACTACAAATGGGCTACTATCATAAGCGAGAATAAATCAAGGACACACAAACAAGGGGGAACAGAGGGACCGATTCATTGCGTGATAAAGATCAAGTAAAACAGAGAAGTAAGATCGATTGGACGATCGATAATGCCCTTGTGGGTATGTGTGTAGACGATCGACAAGGCGGCGTGCAAGATATCTTTTAGCACAGTTTGTGTTGCCTGTTACGACGCTATGGTCAGAGGTCAACTACTACCCTACAGTCAATGATCAAAGCAACTGTAGCAGTCGGTTGGTGATCTACCTTGCCTTTCATCCACGGTTCTTGCAACAACCTTCTAAGGTTGGTCATCTCATCGTTATGATGTACATATGTGACCTTTAATTTAGCTGGTAATAGTGTCCTCGGCTCTTATAGGTTAGTAACTTTAACTAAGAAATATTCTTTGAGCATGTACCGATTGCTCCAGTTACTTCTGGGAGCAGATGTTGGTGGATGAAACTTACAAATATTAATCATGGCAGGTTTAGAGAAGTAGTGGGAGCGGTTATGGGAGACCGTATAGTGGTAGTATGAGGGGCGGGGCAAAACCTTCGACTAATTTTTAAAGCTGTATATCTCTACCAATTCTATATATATTGATTAGATATTATATGTATAATATGTCGACCATTTCACTACCACCCCCATCCCCACCTAAGCGTCCTGGTCGCGCGGCTAGAACATAAGGATCAGGAAGGCATGAATACACTATATAACCCTCTGTAACTACAAAGCCAGTACATACGACCATAGGGTGTGGAGAACAGGGCTTCCCGTCCGCTCAGCCGTACTTAAGCCACACGCCGGGAGGTTAGTAGTTGGGTGGGTGACCACCAGCGAATCCCTCCTGTTGTATGTTTTTGCTCGCCGGCTTTTTTTGTAGGTCGTTGGACGACTGCCTTGCCTTCTAAGACACAAGATTTTGGCATATAGACGGTCATTTTTTGACCACGTTCATTCTTGTAGCTGATCGTAGATATACTTCTCTGAGCACAAAGAGCTTGACCATAGCTCAAGGTGTTGTGGATCCTGAGCTGAAATAACCATTATTGCACATTGATGCCCATATGACAAGCGACTAACATGCACTTTACGCACTATAATTAATACCACCGTATTCCAGCAACTTATCTAAAAGATCAATGATGATGTCCACAGAAATCTTCCACTTTCCTATCAAATATACGGCTAAGCGCTTTCCTGGACTGTGTTAGTAAACCCATACCACCCGTAATCAACCAACAACATGGAAATCCCAGTGGAAACTGCCTAATTACTTTTGAAGAATATCGATAAAACCCACTAACTGTGGGCCCTTCATCGACAGTGTTCCTAGAATAAGCTAAGATAACTCCCCAACCCTCTTGAATAGATAGGAAAGGTAAAAGATGCTTTTTGAGAAATGAGAGTTTTTTAGGGACCGTTCGGCTAGCGGCAGATGCATGTGGCCGACTTTGAGAGAACTCTTGCCCAACAACTCTTGGATAATAGCCTGTAAGAGCTATGGCATCACGGGCGTGCCAATATGCATGCATTTGCCGGAAATTCTCTCCTCTTAGCCTTGTAAGCTCCCTCGCATGTTTTCTTTCCAAACCCGGCGAACTATATACATATAGCTCAGACTGATTGCAACCTGGATTTTGGTGTTTCAAGTGACACTTGAGTGATCTCATTGATAGAGCTCCACCTAGACTCGATCCAATGAATGTAATATTTCGTCTGTGGACGTTAGATTGCGTATCTAACCATGTTGCGATCTCGTCATGGATCAACGGAAAGCTCATCCTGGCTACACCAAACAGATTACCGTCCGCCCAAGCACCCATGGGCTCTCTGTCAAGTAGTCCATTCTGAGTTCGATATGTGGCCGGGTTCAGGGATGTTCCCCGGAATAGCAGGATTGCTCGATAATCTCTGTCGTCGTGGACTGGTTCAAGGTAGTGCCAGACAAGACCTGCACCAACGAGACGAATACGAGTGTCTGCGAACTGGTACTCGGTATCGTAGTCCCCCTGGTGTTCCTCACGGACATGAAGGTGAACCCTTGTTCCCGGAGGAGGATGGATGGCGGCCAAGATATTGGTCCAGATCCAAAAGTTGGCTTCAAGGGTTTGGAAATTTACCGCGACACGGGTATTATAAGATGCAAAGAAATTATTTTTCTCGTTTGGGCTGGCACTTCTGATAGTGGATGAGTCGTCAAGGAATAGCTGGTAATTGACGGCCCATTGAGTGACATGCAACGCCATGACTTCAAGTGACGAAAAGGAATTGCCGATACTAGAAAACTAGCGAAATGATCGAGTGGATAAAACTTGGTGCCAGATCAGGGATGTGCGGTAACGCTAATATGCACACTACTTGTATCGTAGATCGATGGCCTAGGGATTATGTCGTGTGATATGTAACCGGCCTCCCAGGAAGTATTTCAGAGCTTTGTTTACGATAGATTGGCTGTTGGTCCACAAGGATGGGAAACATTATTGTCCATGGAGAAAAGGATTAAGTCAGTCCCTTCGTGACATACAACATGGGGCAAGCTTCTTGGTACTCTCTGTTCGGTTTTCTTTTTCTGTTAACCGGGTGTCATTGTCATTGTCTTCGCTGTGACTGACCATGTAACGGTTGGCTATTTCCGAGGGGGCTTTAAGCCTAGTACGTACCATGGGCTAAATGGTCTAGCCTGCTTTGGCGAGTAGTACCCGCTAAAGCTTATTTGTTGAACCTTAGAATCAATCCAACCTCACCCGACTTGACTTCTTTTCATCCTGATTCATTGATTGTGGATGGAGCCACACCTAGAGCTCCGTGACCAAGAATTTAGATATACACGAACTACCGTCTCATGACATTCAATAGTATCTATTTTTGGCTTCGATACAAATACATGCGGACTTTCTCATTAGTTGTCCGACGTGCTGACGCAAGTCTCTCTGTCACGTATACCAGCGTTGTGACGGGATAATGAGTGCATTGTCTGTTAGCAGTCTTTAAGACTACCGTGCCTATCTGCTGAACGAAAAGTCGGATTGAAGGACATCCGTACGCAATAGTACTGAGGGAGCCAACCTGTTGATCTATCATCGTGATCCGATCTAAGATACTTTATATGCAATCGCTATACTGGAATCAAGACTATCGTTGCCTAATTACGGCATATTGAGCCAATGCCAAAGCCCACAGGTGTGAAGATACGAGGATGCTGAATCGACATAATAACAGTGATGGATACGTATATACCCGCAAGTAGATCCCGAAATTTGTATCTATTGTCATCGTTACGTCTATCCAACGTCCTTGTATCTATTGTTACTCCTTTTCTAATAATTCGATCCTGAGCGCTACTTTGTGGATATAATAGGATCTAACTAGTAGACTGTCAAGGAGTGGCAATGGCGGTTTCGCAGTAGCTGTGAAGCCATATTCTCCTATTTAAATTCAAACTAATGTAGCAGCATAGCAACCCTAATAGATACACCTTTTCAATGTCGTTGATAAGGTTTGATGAGGCTTACCGGAGGGCACAAGGGTTCCAAAGCCACCTGGCTTCTGTAAAGGAATTTATTTTCAATCCATATCTCCCTTGAGCTGAGGTATGGTTACATGATTCTGGATAGACGCAAGCCGAGTGATAGAAATCTGCGCTGGTTGAGTCATTGGCCTCGACACCACACAGTAGAGTCTCGGACGTATTTAACTTCTTTTAGGTTATAAGTTAGCGTATTCAGCATGGATGGCTAGATGATTTTACCTCGTGTTGGTCATGGCTGACCCATAACCCGCGCGGGTTTGGTCCCTACCCCGTTTGCGGGTTATGGAGAGGTCTAGACGTGTGAGATCCAGGGAACCCGAACCATTTTTGATTTCCGTGTCAAAGCCACTTGAAGTATCGTTTGAAAGCCGCTAGTACTCTGAAAAGCCTTGCTGTGCTGAAATGGATATTAATGCCAGGTTGTTCAGAGAAAGAACTGAATTTGTCTAGGGATGAACTGGCAACAGTTATCAAAGCAGGACAAGGTATTTACTGTACGCCTGCGTCGCAGGCTTAATCAGAGCTGCAGGAAGACTGTTTCAGCGATTTACTAGCTCTGTCTTTCGGACTCCCTGACTTTCTCTGTCCATTAGAACAAAATGGTATAATTCGGGAATAATCAAATATTTTACTTATTCAAAGCGTCGACTCAAGAGCTGAATGATGCGCTCAGTAACTGCCTGAACAGCGGATATAATAAGGATTAGCGCTCGCTTAATGATTTCCTAGAAATTTAAAACAAAGCAAAAAAAAATACTCTAATTATTGCCTTGGTAAAAAAACTGACTTATCCAAATAAACTTCCCAATAGCGGCCATATCTTAATAATATTGGAGTAACTCTTTTAAGATTGCTAACCTCTACCTAAGACTATTACTTATTATTAGTTACAGGACAATAGTCTACAAAACCAAGATTATTGTGTCAGCTAGTATTAGGGTACCCTTGATTTGGTTTCTATAAAAAGTATTTAGCTTTAAGATTGAAAATCAATAATATTGTACCTCCACTACGAAAAGATTCTACTCTGTAGGGTTCCCCTACGGGGCGCCTCATAGAGACCCTCCACTACGTGGCTACCACCTGTATATAAAACCATAGCTCCCTAACTTATTAAATTTGATTGTTTCCCCTCATTCATACGCCTGCTTTTCCGCTCGAAGAGACGAATGAAATCGCCTATATCGCTATATTATTATTGTTCTAAGGAACGCGCCAACGTGCCAATATACCCCCACATTAATCAACGCTTCCCATTACCCTTGGAATGTTTCGTCGCGGGGGTTTGGCTTCTCCAGTTGAGGCCGTTGTTGTCGCTGCTGGAGAAGCCAAACTCCCGCGACGAAACATTCCAAGGGCAAATAGCATTGAATTGAAGTGTCAATTAGATGCTTAGCCATATGGCATGTTCAAGTAGACTAGTTGAAGCGAGACACTCGACAAAATTGACAACCGAGAATTTGAGAATAACTAAGCGCAGCAACTTATTTCTTAACAGTCTCCACAGTTTCCGCATACGAGTGTCCAATCAGGGAACCATTCATCCCGAAGTAAAGTCAAGAATCTATCGATTACGGTGTCCGGTACCTAGGTTTTAATCACAACGGGCGAAGACCGCACACCAGTGTCCATCAGACACTTGTCGGCCCAGGAGAAGAAAACCTTGGAGGTGCTGACGGAGGCGTTGGATATGGGGATCAAGGGTCTGAAAGAAGTGCTATAGAGCGAAGATGATTGTGATAGTTCAACTCTTGAATTCCCGGAATCTTCCTATGGCTTATCATGCAATGAAAAGAGTGTAATGATACGGGTGGAGGTATCCAAGAGTTGTATCTGGCCGAGGCAAAAGCTTTACGGAACGCCCGCAGGAAGAGGTGGGTCCGCGGCCAACTGAGACTAGTGAATTCGTCTACCAAAGAGAAAGGAAAAGATATTCATTTCTAGCCTGTACATTCTTGCATGAGGTTGAGTAAATAATGACCTGGAAGATTGACTGGTTTGGGAGGGAGACGAAGGGAGAGGGAGACAAAGCTCTCTGAGCCTAGTACATTGCTTTCAGTGCTGGACCCACCACTTTGCCGCGGTAAAGTTGGCGATATCAAACTGATTAGTGTTATGACTTGTATCAGGCAAATTGTCAGCCCACCGCTCCCCATAGGATGCAACAGGCCACTACTCAGTACAGCACTCGAAGAAACCAGCTAGGAAGAATTACCATGCAACATGTCATTCACTTCTATAACGCAGAACACGGGTTGAATACATAGAATTGTGGGAAGCTAATAGCAAAGGAAACGGCAGCATTGATAACGTCAGGGCACAGCGCTTAGTGCATAAGGTGCAATAGCTTATTTGTTCTCTGGTAGATAAACACTCATCTCAAGCCCATTGGTGAATGGCAAAGTCATATTGCGAAATCCATTTCCTGGTTCTCTGAGGTAAGCCAACAAGTCCGCATATCCTTGAGCACCCGAGATAGTGTTGTCGGTAAGGACCACGGCGCCGTGTCGAAGATGCGGCTGGACTGTTTTGAGAGTTGGGAGGGCAAGTTTCGACCAGACTAGTCGAAGACGGTTAGTTGGTGCCCAACAACAAGCACAGGACCACGTGGACGGGATATACTTACTATCCAGTAAGAGTAAGTCGACCTCTGGCAGGTTCTCCTTCAGCGTTTCGAGGAGATCGCCCTCGCGAAAGTCAATCTCATTCTCCACCGCGGGGCCACATTGCTTCCAGTAGACTCGTGCAATCTTTGCCTTCTCTGGCTCTTTCTCTGTGGCGATGACCACACCGGGCTTTCCTGTCGCAGCCTTCGTTTTAGCTACCGCGAGAGCTAGATAGATAGTGCTGACGCCGAAACTGGTTCCCGCCTCCACCACATTCGTGGCTCCCATCGCGTTGATTAATTGATATACAAACTGACATTTATCCTCATCGAGAGCAATAAATTTATCGAGCATCAGCTTGTCGAACTCGGCTGTCGCATCCTTCTCAGGGAGCTTGTCCTCGAAGTCACCTATGACCGTGGCCGAGAAGACCTTGCCAGTTTTAGCGATGGTAGCTTCCTGCTCCAACGACAATTTATGGAGTTTTGATAAAAGTTGGAGCACATGGGGCGGTGCATCCACGGGTGATGGGGAGGACATATTGAATTGGAAGACGTTGGTTGATAAGGTTGGGATCGTGAGAACCTGGCCGAAAGCAGTGCTATTTATGGTCTCTGACAGGTGCAGACACTAACTTGATGACTCAAATTGTTGCTAAGCTCACTATATAATACGAAGTAGGTACATGTCTTTCCGGACGTTGTATGTGCCCAGTTATATGGTTGATGGTCTTGGCTTTTTGGAGACTTGGAACCAGACTGTATACGGTTAGCTCAATCCTTGGTACCGCGGAAATATCCGGGCTCGGCCTCTCGGAACTTCAAAAGCTTGTCCTTACATCGTTGTTCGTGTCTACGACCATAGGCTCTGGCGGCAGTCCGGTCTCGTCTGCGCGCTGGAAGTGCCGCCAATATGGAATCAATGATATTAAGTATATTGTGGGTTCATAGAGCGCGAGTATCGTGAGTTAAGGACCGAAGAATCAATGTTCACGGCAAAATCCCCCATAATGCCAAGAATACATTAAATCTGGTGCCCCTCATTAGGGCTTTTTTCGTAGGTGATCAAAGTGGGGAGGGAGCATGCCTTGGCATTTTGGAGTACTGAGTTAGTTCATCTACTTCACTTATACATATACCCTTAGGAGAAGCTTTGCAAACTAGTATGAGTATAAGCAAGAGTCTGAAATTGAACGATAATCAGTTTATTTAGAAGTACTACTACACAAAACTACCATGTCAAGGGTATTGTAATATTTCACAGTATTGATTACACTAAGAGCTCTTTCTCTAAGATGTAACCATATGCTTCTAACACTTTTCCAATCATGCGTACTACGTCCCAGTGTGCTTCCCCGCTCAGAAGTTTCGCCCAAAGCTTGATGACCCGAACACACAATTTAGAAAGGTGTGGTATCTCCCCGCCGCCTCTCACCGAACCCATCGCAGGGTCTGCCTCTGTCACAATATCAGTGAGATAGACAACCAGGGTTGTTTCCTCCTTATCGACGGGCACCTCGGACGTCCGATTTTGCATGGCAAGCAACCACTTGCTAACCACGAAAGCGCACTCAAGTGCACAGAGTGAATGCTGGAGGGACCAAGTAAAGGCCTGACTACGTGTCACGATACTGACGCCCATTTTAACCGGAATGCTGAGTGCGTGCGCAGCGTACAGCACTGCGTGTGACAGTTTAGTAGAGGGTGTTAGGGGCGGACTTTGGTGCATAGACATCGCAATCTCGTAAGGATTATGAGTGTTTAGAGCGCGCCACGGACCCACATCCACAACCAGCCGAATATAGGCCATTCGAAGCAAAGCTGTGGAGTTGAAGGAAATTGGGCCTTGTGGATTTCCAGGACTGAGGGATGATTCTGGGTCTGTATACCATCCACTCTCCCAGTTCCTCAGTGCTTGCTCCACGTTTGCTGCATCTGCTGGAGAAAGGCTCTGTTCTGAGCCAGGTTTGTATTTGCTCAACTCGCGTAGGAAGTAGATGTGTTGAATCAAAGCCAATATGAGGGTGTATCCACCCAGTGAGGAATATCCCTTGACGATTTCGTTGTCCTCCTTTCGCTCTAGGAAGAGATTCGAAAAATATGATTGAAATTCTGGCTCAGGTTCCGATCTACCCCGGATTTCCTGCCACTCCTTCTCAGTCTGGGCCGCCCAATCTGCTTCCCGCGAAGGTAGGTTGATGATCAGTTCTGAGGTTCGAATGGGGGGCGGGGTATCATTGACTATAGTGTGGAAATTTAAAAAGCAGTATATTATAGCGATTGTCCGCTTGAACCCTTCGATTTGAACCCATTGACGCCAGCCAACGCCTTCCGGTGTCTGAGTTTGCACCTTCAGGAATTCTTCCTTTCGCACAAGATTGACTATTGTGTTTTGTAGACCAAAGGCTTTGTTATATATGGCCTTTGAATTGCCCCATGTTGCCATTGCCATGAGCAAAAGGAGTGTTTGTGCAGCAGGTAGTGGATGGAATTGAGGGATGCCGGCCTGGCCCGCGGTCGAGTCTGACGGAACTTCTAGGACAGAGAAAGAGCTTTCCATCCATGGCTGACATCCGGGTTGCAAAACAGCCGATGCCTCATCATCTATTGGGAATGATCTATAGCAAAGCTCCGCTTTGCGGTTACGCAGACGTTCTTGGACTATGACATAAGACGCTTCGAACAGAATTCTCGCGTTATCATATTCAAAGTTAGACTGGGCTCCAATAACCGCCATGGCGAGTATTAGTTCAACTGGACACCTCTCTAGTGAGAATGTAGGGATGTGAAGAAATGGCAGATGACGGTGGAATCCCGAGAAGTATGTTCCGAGGTAGCGAGTCAAAGTATGTCGCGACTGAAGCACAAATTCAGGCGGAAGAAGGGGACTAAAGAATTGAACTTGCGCAAAGAGTCTATCCCAAAGTTGTTGCGTAATTTTCCATGGTTCTTGGTAAGTCTGCATTGACGGTAATATTTCAAAGGAAGGGAATGCTGAGGAGAATTCCTCAAATAGATGCGGGACCTGACGAAAGCCTGTGGCTTCATGAGATGGGGTAGTACTAGGATATTGCCAATGAATGCTGGAAGGCTGAGGGACCATCTCATCGAATAGAGAAAATGAGAGTGGCAAGTTTGGCTGGTCATGGGCTAATTGTGATGCTACAGTCATATTGTCAATAATGTGGGTCAAGTCACCAAAATTAGGTGCCGACTGATCCCATAGCACCTGGGACGAGTCGACGGGAGCCTCTACAGACATTGCGGCTGGATTATCCTTAGGAGTCTTCGAGAGACCAGAGGAAGGTGCGTCTAAAATGGGAGCCAAGAATGTATCGGAGGGTGGTAATATGGGCGAAGAATGGCCTGGATCATTGGCAGTGACGACCGTGTCTTGTTCTTCATGGATATGTGGTGATGTTACTTTTGCACCATGAAGAAGATAGCCAGAATGCTGCAGCGATTTGCCGCGCTTATCCAAAGGAGCTCCAAATCCACTTTTAGTGGACGAAGCAGCAGTATGGCAGAGGCGTAGGTGACGTGCGAGAAGGTCACTGATTCAGCCATCTTTAGCCGAGTGTACACTTAAGGAGTATCTGTATCTGTTTTTACCTTCTGGTAAAGGTTTGTGGGCAGACGGTACAGCCAAAGGGCTTTTCCTTCGTATCTGTAATATGTGAGGGAGGGTTCGCATCCAAGAATTGGAGTTCCTACGTAACCGTTCATGTCGTTGCAAGTGCTCATTCCGTTGAAATTGTCTAGCACAAAATTGACACCGGAATAACCTGCTTTTCTTCCTAGGAGAAGACGTATTTCGACGAGCTTGCTCCTCTGCAATTCTCTCTACGGGTGACATTCTATGTTTCTTTCTGGGAGGCATCGGCAAAGCTTGACTAGACATAAGATATCCAAGATGAGGAGATTCGTTTCGCTTTTGACGATGCAGCCCAGAAATGCTGAGTCATCTACGAGTCACGGGACCCGTGGTGGTTGTTGTTGCATCACTATAAGTCTATAACTATATAGCAGGTTGTGGCTGGAAATTCTTGAATTGTTGTACTGGCCATTGCAGTCTCAGTTCGTGGGGAGGTTTCTCGTCAAGCTTCGCCGTCACTTAATACAGTCTTTCAACCGATACAGTCTAGTTTAACATCCAAATCGATTTTTATCGAGTCGTAAATATACGAGATGATGACTCACAAGGCGTTATTTAAAGACTAAAATACAATCCACTTTCTTTCTTTCTTTCTTTCTTTCCTTCCTTCCTTCGTTCTTTTCTTTCTCTAGATCCTCACTTAACCATCCACAATGGCTACTCATCTCAACTTCGTCACCCTTGACGTCTTTACCACCACGCCCTTCAAGGGCAACCCCCTGGGTGTCGTCCACCTCCCTCCTGGGGCCCCGCTCTCTCAGGCCCAGAAACAGGCCATTGCTCGAGAATTCAACCTTTCAGAATCAGTTTTCATACATGATGTCGACCCAAGCAACGACCCCGACCCGCACACCCGCCGCATCGACATTTTCACGACGACCGAGGAGCTCCCCTTTGCCGGCCATCCCACCATCGGCACGGCCAGCTACCTCCAGGCGCAAGGGATCAACAAGCTCATCACCAAGGCAGGTCCCATTCCCATCCGCTCCGATGCGGGAGAAGGGCTCGTTAGCGCTGCTATTCCGCACGACACCCATCTCAACTCCAAGGTTCTCGGCCACATCGAGTCAACTCTTCGTGCGGACCGCCTGCATTCCACCCCCGAGATTCGCTCAGCAGAGCTTCAAGCTCCTATTTTCAGCATCGTGAAGGGGATGACTTTTGCTCTTATTCCCCTCCCGAGTCTGGATCTGTTATCTCAGGTTTTACCAGGCGCTTTCCCTTGTGCAATGCGCGACCTTGTTGATGTAGAATGGAGTGAGACGTTCATCGGGCGGTACTATTATGTTATTTCCGGGACGAGCGTCTCGGACTCTGGGGTAAGGACGGTTCAGTTGAGAACGAGGATGGTGGAGGATCAGATAGAAGATCCAGCCACAGGGTCGGCAGCGTGTGCATTGACAAGCTATCTTGCCCTCCAGAAGTATAGCGAGACAAGAATTCAGTTTCAAGTGACACAGGGCGTGGAGATGGGGCGGCAGAGTGATATTGCAGTCGAGGTTAAGGTTGATGTTGGAGAGGACGGGGTGAGGAGGGTAAAGGAGGTACAGCTTGGGGGCAAGGCAAGACAAATCATGAGTGGAGGTATTCTTGTGCCTTCTGTTTAAGCAATTTAAGGCTCTCTATTCGTGGTTCAGGGCTTGCCTAGGGTTTCATAACAGCAGCCAGGTTGATCCCTCACTCCACATATATTGGTCGAACACCTGTTCCATAGCAAAAATTGATAAATTGACAATAAAGTACAGGCGATCTAGGACTGCATAGTTATATTGTATGTTCTTTTATTAATGATCACTAGACCTAAGATTGCTGAAAAAAGGAAAAAAATTATTTTTCATCATCTCCTTTCCTTGATGAAACTATACAAAGATACGGACTAAACTTGCAGTCAAGTAGAATATCTATAAATATGTATCTATTTGTAATTTCGTTTCGAATACAAGATTTTGTCGGTTTGCATTAGTATGCAGACTATCTATACTAGATAAACCACTAATCAATCCTACAAATAAATGGAATAAGTATGAATATATTAGATAGGGGGTACTGGTCTCTGTGGATTCCGCGAGTTATAACTTTGTCGAAGAACATGAAAGCGTGGCATTCGGAAAGACGGTGTTCGGGCTTTGTTTTTCATCGTCGAGGGTAGTAGCGAGGCTTTGCATTATCTCGCTGAACTTGTCGATCGAGGCACGGTGCAGTCTTTCGTCGTGGGGACTTGTCCTCTTTTAGAAGCACAGGAGGCACACGATCATGCTAATGGGCGGTATTCTGGACGTGGAAAGTTTGTTCTCACGGGTTGAATGTGGAGGGCGCTATGCATTGTAGTTCATCACTACTTCATTTTCCAAGGGAACGTTCCTGCGTTACCAGTGTTTGTATCTCAAAATGTACCTAATCTAGTATAATAAGGATGACCAGGCTTAACCACCCCTTAACTGCGTGAAGCGATGGTTGCTATATTTCTGAATTAGATATTATCTCCGCCATATAGAACTGTAATAGAACTCAACTATTGCGAGAGTATTTTGTAAGGCATAACCAAGGAGCTGCTGGTACTCCGTATAAGCAAGTATACCCGTACCGTGACTCCACTCGGGTTCCCGATAGGCTACGGGTCCGGATAACCCCATTAGCCTATCCGGGAAGCCCTGTCAACAGAGCGAGATGCCGAATCTTTCGTTCATACTAAGTGTCTCCATCGGACCGTGACTTCGGCAGTCCTATATAAGGATCTCGACGGCCATCATCAAGACTGACTGCGCAACAGAATTACACGTATTGCCTCGAAGCGTGTATATATTACCCCGAACGCTAGTTATTCCCTACCAAAGATTCGGTCAAGTTCTCCAACAGTTCAAGATGCAGAGAATAGTGGTTATCGGGACGGGCTTTGCTGGAATGTGGAGCGCCCTTGCTGCCATGCGCTTGATTGACCTGCACGGAGGGAAAGCTACCGGCATTGAAGTGACGGTCGTGTCGCCAGAGCCAACACTGGTTATACGTCCCCGATTGTACGAATCAGGCGCGAAAAACATGAGTGCTTCGCTTGAAGATCTTTTCCGTGTCACAGGTATCCACTTTGCCAAAGGCACAGTCGAGACTATCTACGTCCCGCAACGCCTGGTGAAGATTGTGGACCAAGCTGGGGTGTGTTCGACCATTTCGTACGACCGGCTTGTGCTAGCAGCCGGCAGTCGCTTGAGACGTCCAAATATCCCCGGGCTTCGTGGGCACTCATTCAGCATCGACCAGCTTGGGGAGGCGGCAGACTTTGAGGCTCATCTGCACAGTCTAGCCTCCCTTCCTCCTAGCCCGGCTCGCAATACGGTTGTCGTTGGAGGCGGCGGCTTTACGGGTGTTGAAATTGCAGCTGAGCTACCCGAACGTTTACGTTCGATCCTCGGCCAGGAGGCAGAAGTGCGCGTCGTCATTGTCGAACAGGCCACCGAAATTGGCCCTGAACTGGGAGCCAACCCACGACCAGTCATTACTCAAGCCCTAGCAGAGCAGGGGGTGGAAACAAAACTTGGGGCGGGAGTTATGTCAGTGGACGACAAAGGTGTGGTGACTACCAGCGGCGAGCGCATTGAGTCCCTCACGGTCCTCTGGACAGCTGGACTAGAAGCAACCCCATTGACGCAGCAGATACCAGGGGCAAAAGACAAATGCGGCCGTCTTCATGTCGATGTGGATCTGCGCGTTCCATCCGCGAAGGATATCTTTGTGGCAGGTGATGCAGCCCTGGCCGAAACAGATGGCAACGGCCACTATGCAATGATGTCGTGTCAGCATGCCATGCCCCTCGGCCGCTTTGCCGGGCACAATGCTGCTGCCGATTTGCTGAACGTTCCGACTAAGCCCTACTCTCAACCTACATATGGAACGTGCCTTGACCTGGGCCCATGGGGAGCAGTTGTCACTGAGGGCTGGGATCGTACAGTCAGGTTCAAAGCATCTGTGGCTAAACCGATCAAGGAAAATATCAACCGTGTTGTGATATATCCGCCTAGTGCTAATCGTGCCGAAGCGTTTGCTGCTGCTGACCCAGACAGCCCTGGCCCTACTTTGACTTGAAATTACCGGATCCGGGATTTTATACATCGTTTTTGATTAGATGGATCTTAGATTTGCGGGGATTGGATGAAGTATCTTTATAGTTAATCTCTAGTTATCCTGTCTAAGCTATACAGCAAATAAGCTATTATCATCAATAAGCAGATACCATTCTTTGGCTCAATACAAAACCTGGGAATTGGGAACCCATCGCCAGTACCCGTTAAATTGATCCCCGTAGTTTGAGGTCCTATTTTTATACCGCCCATAACAGACCTAGCTTGGAGGGTGGACAATCCATCGAACTTGTACCCTTTCTCCGTGGGTTTTTTTAATAAAGTAAGTATTTATACACAGGCCTGGCCTGTGTAATAGCCGCACCTTTGTACTAAGACCTTTAATAGTAAGACACTTGGATATAACTTACGTGAGAAAGTATCTATCACGGGCGCCTCGAGCGCAAGAGCTTTCGCGCTTCTCTCCCTCTTTCAAAGGCTCCCCAACACGTGTCAGCCTTATGCACTGACTTATTAAGAAACGATTGACATTTGCTGACCATGAATGGTTGGTCTTGACCAGGAATATGAACGGCTATATCCCGGAGAAGCTTAGCTACTTTACACGAGACTAAAGAGAGATATGTGCTTTTACAGTTACTTATTATATAAATTCCTCAGGAAGTGAGAAAAAACGTGCTTAGCTGCGTGGTGCAAGTGGAAACTGAAAGCTCTATACATAGAGGCAAATAGCTAGATATATACCACTTATAAAATGAGATAGACTAATCACCGACCCGCCCTGATATTGTCATATCAAATCATGCAGACCGACACCAGTAAATTACTAGGTTTTTTTTTGATTTGCAATAAGGTGCATAGCTATCCATACAAATCAAATAAGCTGCATATATAAGCTGCATGGCTAATTATAGTACCCGACTCATACAGCTGCATGCTGCAGTGAGCTGGGCCTATAACAAACTCAATTAATGTTTCTTAAGCAAACGGGAACTCGGTCCACATCCTTGGATATTAAATAAAGCTGAATATTCTATGATTCCATTCTTGCATGCTTACCAAGGGCGCAGATCGGGAGACGATGTCAACGTTTAGGATACATTTGTCAAAGACCTGGAGAGATTCTTATCGAAGGATTCAAGATTATCCCATAAGTTCAGAATCCATTATACCCTGAAAACTTGTAGCCGATAGGCAAAGTCTTATTTAGATAAGCGGAGAATATGTAGTCATCCAACAGTGGAGATACCGGGTTAATTAACTAGCGCTAGATCTAGCTTAGCTCTTGTCATATAGCGGGAAGGTTGTCACAGTAAACATTGAGTATGCCCTAATATACCCCAGGATACCCTGAGTAAGAACCATTCTCTCACTATCAATATCTCCCAGCACTAAACCCAGGGATTAGAGACCAAGTGGACTTCCCGTATCCTCACTCAATGCGAAGCACCTTCCTGAACAAGCTCGATCGGAACCGAGCCCGACGGTGCCTTGCTAAAGTGGAGATAGCGTCCAAAATGGAGCCACGAGCAGGCTTATCAGCAAACTAGTTTAATTACTGTCTTAGCCCCCACGGACGACCGACGGGCCACCGGGGTATTCCCCGCAGAGTGTTCCAGCATAAATAAGACGAATTTTGTCCGTTCTGGCGACAGGGTCAGAGAGAAGTAGGTGTGTATCAAGTCGTTTTCTCCTTAGATCTCGGTATGCAGCTGCAGAACCTTATTCTCGTCGGCTCCTTGGCCGCAGGAGCAGTAGCAGGAGACCTTCGGAGACAGGTTGCCACAAATGGGACAGGCAATGCTTGTGCACAGATCAGCAGTAGGGCCTCTAGGACTTTAGCGGCTTCACCGTCGGGTGGGTTTCGTGTGGACTTTGCATTGTTGCAGGAGGAAGCTTTATACTAACTTGCACCATGTTACAGCTACCCCGGTCGTGGATGGTGAGCTTGCTCTGGCCTGCTTAAAGTCGGTTCCTCTCGGGAAGGCGGAGGCTCTCCAGTTGATGGAGTCGATTTTCCCTTATGTGGAGTGGCAGTCCGGTAGGTTGAGCTTAGCCATCCCAGCTTCGTGGTCGCAAACAAGGATTCTGACATTGAGTACCAGATACCTCGTATATTAAAAACCCACCCTCTGCTTATCTCGAGCCAGCCGTGGATATCTGGGCTGAACTGAACAAAGTGTACGACAACATCAAATCTGACAAATATGCCGGTGAATATGAGTTCCAAGCGGATCTCTTCAAGGCATTCAACCTCGCCCATGACGGACACTTCCGTTTCTTCCCCGACCTTCTGACCAAGGTGCTGACGTTCCATCGCAACGTTGGTCTGGTTTCCGTCAGCTTAGACGGCAAGGAGACTCCCCAGATCTATGTGCACAGTAAGCTTGTTCCTACCAAGTCACCAAAGACCCCGTCGACAATAGTGCTAACTTTATTAGCCGATATCGTCGAAAGGGTAGAGAACGGACTCGATCCATCTCCAGTGAAATCCATCAATGGGGAGGACGCGGTAAAATACCTCGAGTATTGGTCCCAGCTAGGAAGTCTGAACGATCCCGACGCACTCTACAACTCCCTTTTCTTCTCGAAGCCCTTTGCAGCAAGCACCCCGGGCTTCGACGGTTACTTCTCAGGAAGTGCCCGCTACGGATACATCTATCCTGGAAACACAACGGTAATCGAGTTCGCCAACGGAACGAGCAGATCCTACCGAACCACAGCACAGATCAAAGCCGACCTCACCGGAGTGACCGACGGCCAAAGCCTGTACCAGAAGTTCTGCACAGGCCCATCCAGCACGGAATCCGCAGCGTCAACCACCTCATCACCAGCAGCAACAGCAACCGCCACTCCAGCACCAGGATACCCAGACCCCGAAGTTATCAGCTCAGACAACGTCATCTCCGGCTACTTCCTCGACTCAGACAAGAACTCCGAAGTCGCCGTCCTGAGCATGTTGTCTTTCGAGCCCAGCACGCCCGCCGAGTTCCAAGCTGTGCTGGAGAAATTCCTCCGCCACGCCAAAGCAGCAGGTAAGACCAAGCTCGTCATCGACCTCTCCGGCAACGGAGGCGGCTACATCCTCCAAGGCTACGACACCTTCCGGCAGCTATTCCCCAGCATCGTCCAGGACGGATACACACGCTTCCGTTACACCGAAGCCCTCGCCGCCATGGCCGAGCAGTTCAACGCCGTCCTCCCAGAGGACTTCAACCCCGACAGCGCGACGGACGACGAAATCCAAATGTTCGAATCACCACCAAACTACCGCTACGACCTAAACCTGGAAAACAAGCACTTCACCTCCCTCGAAGAGAAGTTCGGCCCCCGTGAATACAACGGCGACCAATACACAAGCATCATCCGGTGGGACCTAGACGACCCGCTCACCACCGTCAACCAGACATACGGCATGGGCATGGAGATCACGGGGTATGGCACGCGCCGGAACTTCACGCAGCCATTTGCAGCCGAGGACATCGTCATGCTGTATGACGGCTACTGCGCTTCGACTTGTACTCTCTTCTCCGAGTTCATGCGTCTCCAGGGCGGCGTCAAGAGCATTGCTATCGGCGGTCGGCCGTCCTCGGACCCGATGCAGGGAATCGGCGGTATCAAGGGATCCAACAATTTCGCCTTCTCCTACATTTACTCTCTCGCGCAACTGGCCATCGATTCCGCTCAACCCGGTCAGGAACATAAAGCTAACTGGACGGCGCTCACGGAACTAAGCGAGTTGCCCACCAACCGCTCGACGGATACCTCCATCAACGTGCGCGACAATATCCTCCCGGAGAACCTGGACGACGGGCTTCCATCTCAGTTTGTCTACGAGAAGGCCGATTGCCGTCTCTTCTATGAGCCCGAGATGATCGTAGATGTTACTGCGATGTGGGAGGCTGCTGCCGATGCTGCTTGGGGTAACAAGGAGTGTGTTAACGGACATCTCGGGTTGAAGAAGCGGACGGCTACAAGAGCTCGTCGGAGTAGGATTTTCCCACCGCGGAAGATGACCGTCAATGTGCCTGCTAATCCGGTCGAGGATCGCTCGCCTTGGTGGACACAGAAGCATGGAACTAAGGTGCCTCTGTGAGCATGTGGAAACTCAATTTACCATGGCTTTTGCGTGGTAGCCCACGACAGAGCCTCCCTTGGCTCTTGAATCAAACCTTAATGAGACTTTAAGCGGTCAGGATGAGTTTATATAAGATGTTAGGTAATCTATTTCATAGTAGTAATCGAATGTATACTAGAATACAGAGATAGGCCGTCACATTGCTCCTAGTCCAAATCCTAATAGTCTTATTGCCTATCTACATATCTCCTAAACTGCCGAGTAATATAGTCAATGGAGAGATAAAGAATTTATGCACTCAGTTTGATATATAGGAACTAGTCATTCGACATAGACACTATCTGCAGTACATAATAGATAAGCTAAGGATATAAAAGTTATTTATAATAATTCTTCTTCTCGAAAACTGGTTCTACTATTCTTTCAAATATACGTATTGAATTTACATACTAATTTGTAGACATAATTTGTATATCAAGTACAAAGATGGCCACAAAACCAGATCCGAATGCAAAGCTACTAACTTCAAGCAAGGTTATGTACAGGAACAAAATTGCATTAGGCTGGACAGTAATATTCCGCACCAGGGGGTATAAGAAAAAGAAAACATACTATCACAGAGTATCACAGCCGAAATGCCTCTTAACATCCTCCTGTGTTGATGATGTTTGTACATAGTATTTACAATTACAGTCACCGCGACTGTTCCTGTTAACGCATATCAACAGGCAGTTCATGGGCCATTGTCTTGGGACCACCGGATAACTCTGAACGAACAGGATTATTATCAAGCTCCGCTACAGATACACCTTTGAGCTCTGTAGCCGGTGTGCCAGCATTAGGGCTTATGACAGGTGTGACCTGTTTCCGTCGACGCAGCAGGAACCAAACCAGTGCAATTATAAGCGCAACGCCTGCACAGCCGCCAACAACACCACCGGCAATAGCACCGGCATTGTTGGATGATGTGTCAGACTTGGATTCTGTTGCGGCCGGGGGATATGTATTTGTTTCGGTTGGTATAGCAGACGTAGATAGTGTTGGTGATGCTGATGCGGATGGAGTGCCTTCAGTAAGCAGTGATCATGGCGTTAGTTCCTGTATGCTTTCATTTCATTCTGTTCAATCTAGAGCTCACCACTTGCAACGAGATTGAGTAAACTCTGCGAAGGATTATCCAGTTCCCCGCTTCCCGGATCTGCGCAGGCAATACCTGCTCCACCTTCGCTAAAGGTTTGCACAAAGCCGCGCTTCCCCTGCAGACAGCAAAAGTAATCCTGATTATTGATATACAGGTCCCAGGTCTCATTGTTGGCGCAGTGTGGATCTTGTTCGATTAATGCTTTGCACCCTGACTTGGTACGACAACAGACATTTCGATCATTATCACTCCTTTCAGATGAGCAATACGTGCCTTCAGGACAGCAGTCATACCAGCGGCCCCAAGGGTTGTCGCATTCTTTCTCATTTGCGGCACAGGAGCCGTTTCTCCGAAGAGTGAAACCAGCAGGCGGGCTGGAGTAGTAATCATCCATCTTTTGTAACAGCGTGAGGGTGTAAGCTGGACCGGTCACCACCGGAAGCCTTTGAAACAACTTGTAAGGTTTCAGTGAGCCGCAGAACGGGAGTTGAAGGGATAATATGTGGGAGTGGAGCCAGGGCAGAATTTCCCCGATTGGGGTCAAGACAGCCGAGGGCTTCAGATGCAGATCGCCAATCTAAACCTCGTATTGACTTGTTGTGGAGGAGAACCCCAAGCACCGGAGCCCCTTAGCGCATTATTACCCCCACAATAACATTCCGCCAAAGGGTCTGTTCCTGCCCCGGAGTCTGGGCACTGCGGAATTGTGTGTCAGGATTATCCTTCCATACAGAGTGGAGGACCAGGAGACATGGGAAGGCAAGCACATTATAGATGTCCCAGCTTCAAGAACAACTTTCCAATACTATAACATGACTCAATGAGCTGTCATACTACCCTTTTCGTAGAGGTAGAAGTTTCAAGGAACGATACGTCAATAAGAGAAATCCCTGGCAGCATATCAACCAAGAAGAAACAAAAAGCCCCCGATGATCTATCAGACCAGGACGACAACCAAAGACTCCATGCCTAACTTATAGTCTATGTGGTGTTTCATCGCGAATTCCTCCCGTCCCACCTCTGCAATCAAAGACTTTAGTCGCACCCGGTCTTCCTCAGAGGGATATATAGTCCATAAGGCTTTTTGTGCAGCTTCAACCGCTTCTGTGCAGTTTTGAAGACCTTCCTCCTTGAGCTTCTTTGTTGCCAATTCCCATTCTTCGAGCTGACACCTCCACTCAGTTAGGGACGTATAGAGATCCTGTTCAGATATGTACGCTTTTGCCCCAGCCAGGTGAAACAACAACCGTAAGCTTCCATCGGTTGCCCAAAACTTCTTTTGCGCGTCGACCCACAACTTCCAGGGCACGACATGGTCCAAACTTCGATCCGCAAACTCCGCGCACTCTTCGGCAAAACATTGCCAATCATGTCTTGTCAAACAACTTAGGGGGCGCTCGCCGGTGTGGTCGTTTTATGAGGCTCTCGACTTTAGTCTTCCGAGAAGGAGTCTTTCGATAAAGTTATAGCGTCTCGATATATTCTCCATAGACCGATTAACCAGATTCTTCTCTATCTCCATCCACCGTCGGGTTTCCTGCTCGCAAGCTTGCAAGGAGTGCTGCGAACACGTTTGAGTACTCTGCCATGCCAGGATGGCAGAATCCAAAAACTGCATGTTGTCATGCCATTCTCGAAATAGTTGCCAGCTAGGAGTTGGATAGAAAAGGGACTCCCGGCACGCGTTCAGACTTTTCTTCCATGTCAACTGCACCCGTGCCCAGCTCTGGCAGACAATGTCATAATCTTGACTGGCAATTCGCCATCTGCTTGACTGGTCGCCACGAAGTAAGCTCTCTGACTCTTTCAGTTGTTCCCAGAACGCCGAGTACGCGTCTTGCCATGCTTCTGCCTCCTGATACCAATTGCTGGCCTGTGCCTTCCACCGGGTACCGGCCTCTTGCAAGTCGGCACACTTTTTCTTATGGTCCCCGAAATGGACGTCTGGGCTACCAGGTATGCCCGGCTTCCCCAGGACCTCGATGTTAGACCTGGAATGGCTCGAACGAACACGCTCCCACCTAGACATGCCTTCGCCGTCCATCAGTCCACGAACATAGCAGTCTCCAAGAAGCTCGCAAGCGGCTGGGAACTCTAATCTTACTAGGAGACGTCCATCGCGACGTCTCCGGAGGATAAATGGTGTCCTACCTCCCGGGAGCACGCAGACACGGTCACCCTTCTCCATGGTGGCAGGGCCCAGGCCAATCCTACCGTGCGCTGTAATGAAGAACCTGCGACGGTATGTTGCTTGTATAATCGAACTGCGAATGCTATTTGAGTTTAGGGTTTGGGCACTAAGATCCGCGGTATCTGCCATAAGTCTATAGGGACGTAACAAGTGTCTCTCTCTATAGTCAGGTACTTCTCTCGCCAACCAGCATCCGATAAGATCTCTGTCGGATGGAGATAGCCGTTGAGATTGGCCAGTCACAGCATCAAACACAAGGTCAGCACACATGGTGCGCTCGAAGTCATCACGGGTCATCATATTCTCGAAAAGGAACGAGTATTCAGCAATTACCGCAAGCCATGAGCTTATTGTCGAAGTTAGTACTGCATCCGACCACATCGTTTCTCCGACAGCCATAATCCGATCGACGATCAAGGCTGGTAGAGAGATACGGCCTTGTTCATGCACTCGCAAGCACATATGCCCTCCCCAAGGCCCGTAGCACTTTTCAATAATTTCACGGTACCTCAATGGTCCTATATAACAGTCCTGATATGCGCTTGATACTTCCTCCGATTCCTCCAGTTGCACATATATTGTGGAGTTCTTGCATGCAGTGTAGTGTTTCACACTCTCTACTCGGCTCTGTATTGATGCCTCAAAGGGTGAACTCCAATCGGGAACCCACGAGGGCAGTGCATGATTATTCTTCATTGTGAAATCGCCCGTCAAGACACCGAGACTCTTCGATCTGGATATAATATCGAGAGCGGTGCCAACGAAAACATCCCGCTCTGAGGCCGCGTAATTAGGCTCAACAGAAGGTTTGTCCTTTGCAAGACCAAGCAGAGCATAGACCTTATCTCTGGGGTCTGTTGCCTCTCTACCACTGAATTGGCGCAAGAGCTGTAACAATGTTATCTGTTCAGGACTCTGCCATCTAGCTCGGATAGACTCAATGCTGAGGATTCGTCTAGAGAATTCAAGAAGGACTTTCGTGTCGTTTACTGCGAGTGAGGAAATCTGCATCTGAGAATTTCCAAGCACGCGGTTTGCGGCCTTAACGAACATCTCCCACGGAGCAATCATAGAGCCATACAAGATCATAATCTTGGTGGCGATGACCACCTCTTGGATAACCCAGACTCTCTTCCACCATTTGACTGCGGAGAGAAATAGTCTTAACGCTTCCATGACCTCGTCTAAGCTGCCTTGACCTTTGCCCGCCATAAAGCTGTTCATGTCAACTCCGTCGGCTAAAAGTTGGATGAAACAGAAAAGGTAGCTCCCATCCTTGTAACTCATCTGCCTCCGCCAGACAAGGCCCGTATCTTTCTCATCGAGAGCCGCCGTAGAATAGCATTCATGGGGTGCGATTGTATGTGCTATGGCATCGCTCGTGTCGGAAGGGTGGTTAAAAGATTGGGAAAAGCTCGGAGCGAAAGCATCGCCCAGATAAACAACCACCTCTTGACTTTGAGCGTAGATCTTTCCCATCATCTTCACCTGTTCTGTCTTCTCTTCGTCGTCGGATTGATTTATGCAGACAGCATCGATCCATAAGCAAACAGCCTCGCTGTCACTGCGTAGCTGCCGTAGGGCACGTCGGAGATGTCTCGTGATATATACTGGAGAACCATTTAAGTAAATAGGTTGCGAGTGTTTCGACCGGCCCCATACATAGGATAGGGCCTTGTATTCCGGCTTTCCATTGAGTGAGACGACACGCCATTTACAACGGATTGGGTCGGACCATATGCCGGGCAGGAGGATCAACAGTCGGATCTCATTCGAGAGAAGCTTTTCTGACTGTTCCATTCTCAACATGAAAGTAACAAATATGATTAGAAACGGAGGTAGGGTATGCTCCGCAGCATCGATATGGAAACTGCGACCGACTGTTTCGCTGAGATGCTAAGTGAAGCACATTGTTGATTTGTACTGCGTCAAATCCGACGAGAAAAGGAAGCGATCGCGACTCATATACCCTGAGTCTCAGCCTTGGGCACTTGATGTACTCAGCCTCATCTTCGCAACTGTGCTGCACCGCCACAACACCACTCGTTGTAATATATGCCAACTCATAGTATAGAAGAACCTCCGGGAATAACCTCCGCCTTATCAATCGACCGATAAGTCAGCTCTCCCCTCATTCTCTCCACAACTCTCAACCCCACCACGTATATTTAATGAATAGAGTCATACCCTCCTTAAAACACCAACCCCAAAAATCACAACCGAAAAGAAAAGATAAAATGGACCCTCAATCCCTCGCCCAATCCCTAACCCCATCTAAAGTGCACGCCGCCCACGCCCTCATAAAACCCTACATCCACCGCACGCCACTATTGACCAACAAAACCCTCAACGGAATAGCCTCCACGCCGCAAACCCCAGATGCGTTGAAGGGAACACCCTACGAGGGACAGACACCTGCGGCCCCGACTATCCGGTTCTTCTTCAAATGCGAGAATCTGCAGCGCATTGGCGCGTTCAAGGCCCGGGGCGCGTTTCATGCTCTGCTGAGACTCATTGAGGAGAGGGGGGAGGAGGAGGTTAGGAGGATGGGGGTTGTTACGCATAGTTCTGGTACTTTTCTCTTCCTATTGCTTCCTTTTTCTTTTGTTCTATATGTTTGTTTTCTGGTTCTTATATTAATAAACCTTGATGCGTTGTTATATTTGAATCATCAATTGAACAGCAACTAATAAAGAACAGGAAACCACGCGCAAGCCCTAGCCCTCGCATCCTCCACGCTCAACATCCCCTCCTACATCGTCATGCCCAGCATCAGCACCACCTCCAAAATCGAAGGCACAAAAGCCTACGCCACGAAAGTCGTCTTCAGCGGATCAACAAGCACCGAGCGCGAAGCCGTCGTCGCCGAAGTCCAGAGCCAAACCGATGCCATCCTCATTCCGCCGTACGACGACTTCAACATTATCTGTGGCCAGGGCACGACGGGTCTCGAGATTGAAGAGCAGTACCTGGAACTTCTGGCGCAGAACCCACAGTTGAGTGTCCATGGTTCGTCTGGGTCGGGGTTAGATGCGGTGATTACGCCTATTGGGGGTGGGGGTTTGAATGCTGGTGTGGCGACTTTCTTTTCGGATAAGAAGACGAGGGTTTTTGGGGCGGAGCCGAGTTTTGAGGGCGCGGATGATTGTCGACGAGGCCTGGAGGCCGGGGAGCGGGTGACGAGTGTCAAGTCGTTGACTATTGGGGATGGATTGAGGACTCCTGTGGGATTGTTGAATTGGGAGGTTATTTCGGATAAAAAGAAGGTGGAGGGCGTGTTTGCGGTTACGGAGGAGCAAATTAAGGCGGCGATGAGGCTGGTGTTAGAGAGGATGAAGGTAGTGGTTGAGCCGAGTGCGGTGGTGGGTTTGGCGGTTTGCTTGTTCAATGAGGAGTTCCGGAGGATCGTGGAGAGAGAGGGTGGTGAAGAAGGTTGGGATATTGGAATCGTCTTCAGTGGAGGAAATACCACTGTCGAGGCGATAGGGAAGCTTTTTAGTTGATTCAAGACATAGATGGTGGGTATAGATGTCTGTTGTATAGAGCACATATCATACTTGAGATACCATGTCAGTCAGACAGCACATAGACATCATTCAAAGTTCACTCCGTCCGTCCCAACATAGAACCCAAACATCCCTCCATCCATTTCATCCAAATTCTCCACCACTCTCCTAGGCCAGTCCTCCCGGCCCCAACCGTTCACCCATCCGACAAACCTCCCCTTCAAGACAACCTCCTGCCGCATCGGAGCTTCTCGCTGCGCTTCATGAACAGTCATCGCAGGCGGGAAAGGCCTAACTACATCCCGCTGGACAACAAGCCGTAAAGTCGGAAACACTCCCCAGGGCCCGGGAAGCGAAGACCGGAACGATGGAGTCCTTGAGAAAGGGACATCCGAGGGATCAAACAGGGGAAAGGGTCCAGCAGGCCCGGATGCAGAGATTTGACCAGGCATGGACCTCCCACTCCATGCAATGGTGGTGTAAACAACTGCACAGCTAAACAGTCGTTGCAGCCGTTTCAATTCCGCGACGAGATCTGCATACATATCGAAAAGATAAAAGCTTTTCTTCTTGCGCCGTTCACTCTCGATCTCTTCGTAGGGGCGTCCGATGTCCTCTGTGCGAGCGACTTCGTCGTGTAGTTTATCCTGCCAGAAGAAGGCGCTTGCGCTGTCGATGATGATGGTGTGGAGCGGGCGGGCAGAGGAGAAATGGCGTGTCAGGTCGAAAAGATATTTGTCCATGGATTGGAGAGTAGATAGAAGAGCTGCGGAGGACTGAGGGCGGAAGACGTGGACATGTTGCAGGGAGGTCACCAGCAGGGTGTGGAGGTCTTCCTCGGTATACGCAGGCACACCTTCTGTGGTCGTCGAGTCTGTCTTCTCATTCTGGCTCTTGAATTTCTTGTGCACAATTTCTCGAGCCACGGTAACAAGTCGCTCGGCGTCAAAGCGGCCGTCCGTGTCAATGAAGACGACTGCAGATCCCCGGCCGAGCTTGACTCCGTGAAACTCAGACGGCAAGATCGCGATGGCAGTCAAGTAGTACAGAGTCTGGGTTTTGCCGGCGCCAGATGACGTACTTGAAATCTCCAAAACTGGGTCCGTACCTTTAATACGGGCCGGTGGGAGGATCTGCTCTCCAGCATAAATGTTGAGATCATGTTCTGGCTCCGATTGGACGGGTGGTCCTTCGTGATAGACTTGCTCTTGCTCGTCTTGGTCAGTAGTGGTCGGTTCTGGAGGTTGATGTTGTGCTTGTGCCCAGGCAGCAACAGCAGGAATTGGCATAAACACTCCTAGCAGGTCATCCAGTGCTTTGATCCCGAGGCGCTGTCTCGGGGTGTTATTGCTACTCTCATAGAGGCAATTCAAGTCATGCAGGAGCTGTCATAGTATTAGCATCGACTCACTCAGCACATACCAATGCAGTTGAACAATTGGCCAATTTTTTTAGAAACTATACATGAAGCGAGATAGGTGAAACGAAGTATACGAACCTGATCCAGAGTCTCCTCATGCACCTCGGCCAGCAATTTCTCCCCAAAGCTCGCGGCCATTGTCACGGCCTGTCGGGATGATCATGGATGCTGTGACATATTATGGCTTCCACAATTAATACCCAGTACTCTACCAATCGTAGTCAATATCATATAATCCACATACGTTGGTGGTGAGTGTACCACCCACAATCCACCGAGCAAGAGTGATATAAGAAGATGGAAGATGGAACGATATGCAACCCATCGGCATCGGATCCGACTCGTTCCCGCCCATGATCAATTCAACGTCGCAAATCCACTCCGGATTAACTCGAAGTAACCACACACCAACGCCCCAAAGCCACAACCCACGATTCCCCTGTCCAAATCAATCAATTAATTACTGGATCGCCATACAAAATACGAAGAAACTCAACAATGGCCCCCCTCGTCCCGATCTTCTCCGCCGAAGCTCTCCCCGACCATGTCAGCATCGTGCGCAAAAACTTCCAAGAACGACGTCGCAAGGGCGGTCCCGTCGAGTTGGAGAAATGCAAACTCATGGAAATGGTGCAGTACTCGTGTAATCCACCGCAGGATGGGATCCCTGCACCTGGAGTGGTGGTCTGCAAGCCGGTCGTGCGGTTGTTCAGACGGTGTGCCTGGCTCGCCTTGTTTTCGGTTCTGCGGTCGCTGACGATGGTCTTAGGTGTGCCAATGGGTTGACGGTGGAGACGACAGCCTGGGAGCCGATCAGATTGGAGGAAGAGGCGAAGCGCAAGGCTGCAGAGAGCAGCTCAAAAGTGAACAGCAAATGAAGGAGGGTCGTCTATCTTACATGCATAGCTACGGTGTTGATTGGCGTTCGTTCTACTGGTCCTCGCTGACGGGCTGATCTCTGCTTATGATGCTCAATATTTATATTAAACTCTGCTGCATGGGTATCTTCTCGAATACGGCTATAAAACAAAAGTCAAACGCCTGACGCCACTCCGATTTATTTGTCCTCGTCCCATCGCTCATGTGCTCACCCAGCTATCCACTCGCGAGATATCCGGAGCTTCTTTGTTGTTTGGCGGCCGTTCCTCGGGCCTTCGATTCCCAGTCGTCGTCCGACGCCAGAGATCCCTCTCGCAGTTGATTATGGGCGGCAACTCTATGTTCAGTGACACCTTGTTCCGAGCCTTCATATCCGGATCAACCGCGCCAGAGTCAATCTCCATAGGAGCGGGAGCCCCCGGAGCCGTTGTGTTCTTTTGCATCTTCTTCGCGATACCTTTAATCGTCTTCTCAAACATACTATCCATCGTCTCCGTCCTCCGACCCCATGGCTTCTTATCCCGACCTGACGAACCAAGCTGATTATCCTTAAACGCTGCGCGTGCAAGCTTGCGCAAGGCCTCCTCGCCATGGCGTCCATCCTCTGTTGCCCGTTCCCGAATCTTCCGCGGGTCTTGTTCGCGCTCAGTGAATACGGGGGTATGTCGGTATGTATGTTTACTAGGAAATTCGGGGAAGTGCTTCGGAATGTATGCGCTTCTCGCACGATCGTCTTCGCCACTTAGTTGCGGACCGAGGGACGGCAAAGTCTTAAAGGAATCATCTTCTTCCGGGGGAGGGCTCGGCAAGAGCGTGGGGACGGGGTCGACATTCGGTAGAGTTTTCACATGGGGCAGGAGATCGTCGACGCGCACACGGTGTTTCTTCAACGCATGTTCGAAATCATGGGGGACGGGTTGAGTGCGACGAGATGAGAGCATCGACTGGCGCACATATGACGCGAATTTCAGCAGATCTAGAAGCACAGGCCCAGTCAATATCTTTCCTCACAACACCTTCAGTTACACCTTATAGCATACACTCTTCGGTCGCAATGCGAAAACTCTCCAGCGCCGCTGGATCGGCCAGATCAAATCCTGTTTCTCGTAAGGTCTGCCCGATAGAGCGGTTCATTAAGTGGTCGACGTAGGCGTCATCGGTGATGGCGGGTTCCGCAAGCGCAACATTCACGGGCGTTTGCAAGCGATGATGATGGTGATAAGGGCGCTTTATGCGCTTGGCATCAGGGGCATTTGGCTGCTCCGGCAGCGACGAGGAGGAGCGTTTGACCTTGGGCTCGGCGGCGAGCATGGCGGATTAATGTTGATGTCGTGGAGAAGGGCCGAAGTGACGAAGACAAACAGCAAGTCTGCTGGGCGGTCACGTGGATTAATATGCCTAAGGCAGGAACAGACAGTACCTCGACCATGACATTCAGTTCAGTTCAGCTCTAAAAACAAAATACACTTAAGAGAATATATAGTAAAATAAAGTATCTCACATAAATCCCCATACCCCAATCCCCAAAATTTCCCCACTCACATAAAAAATAAAAGACAAAACCAAGTACAAAACGACAAGGAAACACCCGGACGGCAACGAACCAGTCAGGCCACTCAAAGCGGTCGCTTACGCCCGGAACGGAAAGCTTCAACCTCGACTTTCAACATCACATCACCACCGTCCTTCCCTCTCCCCTCCTCCAGCTGCCCACCACCACACACCCCAGCAGTCCCTAATATCTGCTGAATCGCTACACCTCCGCATTCTACATCGCCTCGGATCATCAATCCCTCACAATGGCCGCCATCGCCCCCATCACCGGCGTACGTTCCTCCCACCCTTCATGAAACCTTTCTCCTCAGTCCACCCCAGACTTCCCACCGTAAAGGTGACCGAGAAACTAACAGAAATACCACAGATGCTCCGCCGGAACCTCGTCCTGGACCTGAGCACCGCTTTCGGTAAGCCATGATTCCCGTGTCGGGCAATGCAATAGCATTCAGAAACGTCACCCGGTCTACCGGAACCTCGAATTCGGATGCAACCACCTCCAGCAATGCGCAATTCATTTCGAAACCATCATGTCGAGAGTACGGATACTAATGTCTATATCTCCAGGTTTCGGTACTACCTTCGGCTACCTCTGGTGGTACGGTACGTATCATCATTCTCCACCAAGTCAATCCTCAAAAGGATCCCCAAACTAACGAAGAGAAAAAAGGCTACCACCTCCCCCGCGTCCGCGCCCGTGACAACTACTACGTCCGTCTGGAGCAGGAGCGCGCTGCTGCCCAGGAGTAAATCTTCGAATCATGACCCATGCATGAACCTCGCTCGACTGGATTTGTCAAGGATAACCCGATGATGCTTGTTTCGTTTCGGTCCGCTTTCGCTATAGATGTCTAGAAGGAATGGGACTGGTGTTGTTGGTTCATTAGTTGGGTTGGGGACATGTTATGGGAGTGAGTCAGTGAGGTTGAATTAAATGTGAAGTATTTGATTTGAGGCTTGCAGTTACTACGGGTTAGTTGTTTGAATAGGGTTGTATATATACTGGTTTTGTGTCCAGTGGTAAGTTTGTAGATTTTTGGTACTTGTGCATGCACGAGTCTTGGGTTGTATACTAGGATCTATCTAACCCATAACGCGACCCGTAAATCAAGTAACACTACCTATACTATAGGTTACTACAGAAAGGAAACCAATCAAGTCATTTCTTTCGTAAGAATCTATCCAGTCGCTAATTAATCCCATAGTATAATGTAATGCAAAGGTCTCAAGAAAAAGCTCAAGCACCTCCAATCCCATATGCATATCCCCGAATGCAGACCCGAACATATCAATCATTGTCACATCCGAGTTGATACTCCGAACCCTAATCCTGTAGGGCCCCTGATGCTTAGCCGCCATCGATCTATCGATCTATCCCACTCATGCGTGAGCCGGCTCTCATTTCATCACGCGCTCGTACTGCACATTCCGGACGGTACCTCCCGTCATCGACGTGCGGACATTCCGTTTAAACGCCTCCCGGTTCTGGCGGAGATCATCGGCCGCTTCCTTATTCAGAGGATCGGAAGCATTCGGCTCGAGGAAGAGGAACTACGGAGACAAAGTCAGCGCACACCAGATCACCAATCCCAAACCAATTAAAAACATAAAACTAAGAGAAGAGGAAAGGAAACCAACCTGCATGCCCACAATAACCGCATTCAAATTCAACACCGGCTTCCAATCCTCCCTAAGAATATTCAAACAAACATTCCCCTCGAGATCAATATTCGGATGATAAATCTTCTGCGTACACTTGACCTTCGGCGGATCATGCGGGAAATTCTGGTTCACGTTGAAACTAAAGTGGAACGCGCCGCCTTTATACATGCCCTCGTCGGGTTCGATAGTGAGAGTGAAGTTCAAGATATCGTCGGGGTTGGGGAAGGACATTTTCATCGTGCTTCCGAGGGTGAGTTCTTGAAGGTCTGTATAACCGGTTCTTTTCGTTAGTCTGGGCTCTCTGCCACTGGGGGACGAATGGGTGGCGGGGTTGGGTTTGTTTCTACGTACCCCGCTGGACGCGCAGCTGGGCGGCGGTGACCTTCTTTTTCTTCTTGCCGGCGGCGCCTTCGGCATTTTCAGCCTGCTGCTGTTGTTGTTTCTGTGGTGAGTTTGGTTAGTTATTGGGAGTCAAGGTCAAGGGTGCTTTGGTTGGAGTCATAACGGACCATCGACCATATCTTCAACATATTGATTCGCCGCCACCAACTTGTGGGTCAGGGTCGTTTCAAAAGGGTATAAGTACAGAGACTCGTCAAGGAGAGGAGAAGATGGTATAAATAAGGTCCTCGGAAACGACAAAGGACCAGAATCAACAATGGATGACGATCCACATGAGGCGCAAACTCACGAAGGCGGAGAAGCGACAAGTTGGGTTGATTTAATGAACTGACGCCATGCGCCAAGCCCTCGGATAACGGAACTAACCGATTTTAGGTAGAACTTTGGAAGCCTAAGAGCCTCAGGTCCAGCATTTAATTTTGTTCAGTTGCGCCATCGATGCACCCTATTGATTCTAACCGCTAAGACTTTATAGAAAGCATAAGTGCCTGCGGCCATCTCGACCGCTTAAACCAGACCATGATAGCGAAACGAAAACAGCTCAAGTAATCGAAACATACAAAGAACGGATCGTATGTAGAATACAAAATTGCGACAAAAATGTGCCAAAGAATAACTCCTCCAGCCCCTGCAAGCCACGTAGAGAACAAGACACCCCAGTTTTCATTACAAATCGTGCCTCTTCTCTACCGACGAGCGAAGCAGCACATGAGACCCGTCTTACCCAGGAACCAACAGGCACCAATGAAACGGACAAGTGCGACAGCAGCGTTGGACCACAGGAGAGCCTGGAAGAAACGCGACGTACGGTCGGTAGCGGTGTTCTATTAGAGAGAAAAGACGTTAGTCGGTTCGTTCGGCCAGAGGGGAATTAATCAATCACTATAACGTACCGTGAATCCAAACTTGTCCATACCGTCACTGGTAATGCATACAGCCAAGAAGGCATTACTGAAGATCCACAACGTCACAAGACGGGTACGGAAACTCTTGTAGGAATCATCCAAGGACTTCTCATCCTTCTCCACAGGGGGGACGTAGGGGGTGAGAGCGCGCTTGACAGTGGCTTCAAATTGGCTGTCAATATCAGCCTGGGGCTTGTCGATTTCCTCAATGACAGCTTCCTTGCCGCCATCCTCCTTCGTAGTCGTTGCAGAAGGGAGCGCATCGGCCTTATCAGAACCCTTGGTACCCCACGAGACATCGTGCCAGTTGCTGAACGCGTACACGTTGAGAACGTTGATGTAAGATGACTGAACGAACATGTAGGCGGGGAACGAGGTGAACATATGCCAAGGGTCCAGGTACATGAACGAAGCGACGAAGTAGAGACCGAAAGTAGCAGCCAGGGCGATGATAATGATACCGGCGCCGGAAGACGAGAAGAACGACTTGAGGAACTCGCCAACACCTTGATCGGTGACGAAATCTATCGCATCACTGTTTGTGAATGCACGAACCACCAAGTACAGAGCGTCGACGACAACGTAGATTTGAATGATACCGAATACGACGAAAGATGTCAGGTACGAGAAGCGGGATCCCTTGGGGCGGTTACCGAGAGCGAGAATGAACTGCAAGAGCAACAATCCGAGGTAGACATACTTCACAATTGTGTTGATAATAGGGGTCGCCGATTTACCGAAGGGGAATCCTTTGTTACCGTTGCTCTCACTGGGCGTTCCGACCAAGTCCATGATGACGGTGGTGGTCAACCAGTAAGATGCCAGGGAGAACCATGTAAGGATAGTGTTGAAAACGTTGTACAACATCTGAATGTGCAAGAAGAACATACGGATGATGTTATGTCCACTCTTGTACATCCGACCGAAATGCATGAGCGAATAGAGACCGGCCGCAAAAGAACCGTTCAACCAACGACGACGCTGGGAAATGAATTCAGCAACACCTTCCGGCACGTCAGTTTCACCCTTCGAGGCTTTGATGTAGGACAAGTGCCATTTGGAGCCAGCCTTGGCGACCAGTTCGAAACAAAGGATACGATCTTCGGCCAAGAACATGTTCTTCTTGAAGATGTTCATGCCCTCAATACCCTTCTTACCCAGCTGTTTTGAGAGAGTGTGATCACCATGGAAATATTGTTCGAGGGGTCGACCCATGATGGCACGGAAACGATAGGCGGAGAAAGCACCAGGCAACACACTGACATAACCGAAAGAACTCTCCAAGGGTTTATCGAGGATATTACTGATCTTGTACTCGAAGTTCTGGGCCGCGACGAGGGGGTTGATCAGATTCTTCCAGCCTTTACCCAACATTGCGTGAATTTCACCACAAGCACCTCCCAGATCCTTGTCGTTATAGAAGCCCTCCCACAACGCCAGGAGGGACTTCTGGCCAGGCTTAGTACCGGCATCCAGAAGGATGCAAACCTCTGGATTCAAAATACGACCGAAGGCATTGAACAGCCATCTGTGTGAGTTGATCTTCTTGCTGTTCTTCTGCTTTAAGCAGAACATCATCTGCACCGGGGGCAAGGTGGTCGGGCCATCATCAGTGGGCCGGATGAGTTGCTGGTTCGGTGTCACGGACAATTGGGTCGTGTATTCGAACTATTTCCCGTTAGCTCACGCTCCTCCGTTGTGACCGACTGAAGCTTACAATATGAGCCACGGTCTCCTTGCCGTCGACGTCACGCTTCATGACACCGTCCTGATAGATACCGATGGTGGCGAGGACATCCAAAGTGTCCTTATCACAAGGATCGATACCGTCAAAGACCAGAGCGACAACAATTTTCTGCCAGGCGGGTCCACCTTTGTTCCAGAACTCGGACTTCTTGAGGTTCACAATGTCGCGAATGTTCTGCATCACACCGTGCAAGGTACGAGCGGTAAGGGTCTTATCTTCGTTATAATAGGTAATCGCAATCAACAACTCGGTGTGTCTGTTATACATGGCGGGACGCAGATTGTAACCATTGTGCAGGGTGAAGTCATTGGGATCACATGTCGCAGCGGTGTCTAATGGCGCGCGATGACAGATTAGCTCCCATGCAACACTTTATGGACTGCATTTCAACTCACATCGCATGTGGGTAAACTCCTCGCTGCCACCCTCCAGGTCATTACGGTACTTGGCTTGGATGGCATTCTGGATAGCACTGGGGACGGGGTAATCGACACTGAGGACGGAACCCTGAACTAGCTTGACCTTTCTGGTAGCGTAACGACGGAGGCCACCACCGCCACCACCTCCTGGAGCCTGGCGCTGGCGCCATGCTTCTGTGGAGGATGTTTCACTGCGAGCGTAGGGAGAAGCTACACGACCCGGGACGCCAAAGGCAGCCGCGGGGTTTTCTGCCGAGTTGCCGGAGTAAACCGAGCCCGTCGTGCTGTAAGGGTCATGAAAACCCGCGTCCGGAGCGTATGTTTCAGTCAAGCTGTATCCCGACGTAGGTCGAACAGGCGAGGTGCCACGCTGATGAGGGTCGTCGAAAGGACCACCGAAAGGACCGCCCTGTTGGTGGGAAAGCAGTCCTGTTGAAGCTTCTTCTTCATACTAAAAACGAACCGCAATGTCAGCTTGTCCAGAACGATTCGCGGTTGCTACGATCTGTGGCGGAAGAGTCAATGTAAAATCGCGGTCGTGGACTTACAGTGGCGCCATGGGGCAGGTCTTCCAGTCGATGACCGCTATCGTTGTAGTTTGGTGACTGAGCACCATTATCTTTACCAGGCGGTTGGTAGGCCATGGTGACAAAGCGATACTAACGCGCAAGCTGCACTCGCGACGAAGTCAAGAAGAGGGGGCGGGCACCGAGCGCAAGGAAAAACGGAAAGGGGTATCAGAAAAACAAGGTAATGAGATCCCCGGACCGGAGGAAAGTCAAATAGAACAATTGTATACTACTCGGTCAACGTGACAACAAACATGAACCGAACCGCGAGGTTGCACGGATCGAAAGGGCGACGTCGTAGGAAGTTAAGTGTGAAAAACACCAGAGATGTCGAAGAATTTCAAGGACAGCTGGCGGAGTGCGGGCACAGCAGGAACGTGGAAGACGCCGCCAGGGCTATCAAAGAAGCCCGCGTACTCAATCAGAAAGGTGCGGGATTGAGTGAAGACAGTATCACTGTGCAAGACCCAATCGCGGATGCACCACGAAGCGTCCAGAGGAAGAGGAAACAAGCGTGTATAAACTGAGGAAGGAAGGTAAGAAGTTTTTCCCAAAAAGGAGTTTGGGATATTTTTATTTGAGGGGGCAGGTGATCAAAGGGAAAGGGTAAAAAAAAAAATTATTAACGAGAGGCAAGTCAAAGGAACGTACTTACAGAGCACAGCCAACTGCAAATGAGAAAAAAAATTGGATACGAGAAGACAGCCTTTCCCTTTCACACCGTTAGAGTGGTCGAGTTATTATTATGTTTTTTTTTGTATTTTAGCCTCAGCCAGTGTATTGTCGGGGGAAGGCGAAGTTTGGGGGGTTGTCTTGGGTGGAGACGAGGATTCTTGACCAAATCTCTGGTTCGGGCTTAGGGCGTCCACACTAGATCCAGTAGACTGTGATCTTAAACAGTAAAAAGAAAAAGAAAAGAAAATATTCAGACAAATATAAATTCCTACATTATTCATAGGACTTATTTTTTTATCGATACTTGGATCCGTATCTGTATAATCATTGACCTAGATTTAAATAACCAATCCAAAGAATGAACTCACCGGACAATAATTCCCCATCGTACATGCCTCTACATCCGTGATCTCCTTTTTCCTAGGGTCTCAATGGATTGGATGTCAGGGGAGAAACCATTTCAGAAAGGACTCCATCCAGAGAGGGTCAACAACCATCCGTGTATTATATCCCGGTAAGATCATTACCACTGTAATACTTATTACCCACCCCGTGATCCATTTTCCTCATTTGCCCTGTTTGGGTGAATACATTAAAGAAATCAATACACTTCAATCAAGTACTTAACTATTGTGTATCAGAAGCAGTGGCTTAGGCTGGAGCATTGAGTTCTTCATCTAAACATACTGTGAACTTGAGACCTCTCGTTCCTTTGCATAAACATAAATCAGAAAAAAGAAAAAAAGGATATGCATTTGTAAGAAAGACTCAAATTGAGATCTTACTCCCTATTTACTGATACAGCCAAGCATTGAATCTCCCCACATGAAGAATAATATTCATAATAGAATGTCTATACATAAAACCAATTATTGTTGAGGGTCTGCGCCCTGTGTAACAGCTCTCGTCAATTTGAATATACATGTATATGTAGAGTCTCCTTTAGTACAGAGTACCACAAGTTCTGATCATTGGCATTCAACCAGCTGTGGTTCTCAAGATCAAGCTCCATATAAGCAGCTCGCCACCGCATGTCAGTGGAAAAAGTGTGACGCGATCAGTACCTTCCATTGGCAGAGGCGTTTGGCGAGAAATCATGGCCGACATTCCCTGCTGGCCCAGCATTCCACATCCCTCGTCAGCATGACTGAACTGCCAGGGGAAGGAGATAGCCGCGCAGTAATGGTCGAAGTCTATACTCTATCACGACATCGCCAGAAAAAACCGCGAAACCACAACACGTTCGGAGTTATTCGTGTTGCACTTGATCCACATTGAGCATCACAAAAGGGTGCCGCCTCCCATGAACAGATTCAAGAAGATCTTCAGTGAATCAAGAACAGTGTGCGAAACCCAACCAACCACTCTATTGATAGTGGAACGGCTGACCCGATTCATGACTTTTAGTTGATTCCCACACCGCCTGAACAGGCCCTATGCGGTAATTACCATACGGTTCGGTACGGTACGCCAACTGCCGTCCGACAAACACTTGGGATATTGGATCACCTCTTCTCAGGGGGTGGGACTCGTTCGACGAGACCCAAAGGAGGATAGTGACACGGCCAAATATAGCCTTGCGGGGACCGTGGTTGCCCACCCAAGAGGCCGTGTTAATCAACCGTTGGTCAACCCGACGCCACCAAGGACGCTAGCCTCAAATCCTTAAAATCAGCCAAGCTCGTCGGAAGGAGACGACGAGTCCAATGGGCGACTTGTACACGGCTTTAGCCTTGACAGCCTGTTCAGCCGCGGTTTCACACTTGCTGTCCAGGCTACTCCGTAAGGATAGGTAATTTTCAGGGACACCCCCGTTTCCACCCTTCACCCAACCTTCTCACTTATTACAAACGTTGACATGGTTTGGTCCTTTTTCAGGGTTTCCCAGTTGGGCTGGAGACGATGACGATCACTGCCACACTTTGGGGGTTGCGCTAACCTAGGTTCAGCTGTCTTCAATCCCCCTCCTTCGAGCTGTGGTTTGCTATTCTTGGAAATTTTAGTGACCATCCACTGCACTGTGCCACTATTGTGAAACTAGTGACATGGATTAGTATCTATCACTTCATGTTTGTTTGACGTAGTCTAAAAGGAGGGGGGATGGGGGGTAACTAAACAAAAATCATAGGTTAAAAAATTATGAGTAATATTCTGTTGCACAAAGTGTGGCTGAAGTGTTTGTTATCATATCGGTTATCAGAAGCTCAGCCACCGTCCTCGGCAAGTCAGTGTCCCAGCTTCCTGACTCAGTATCACTCCAGTGCAGAAGATCGACTTGGGATTATGATGCGGTCATGGCCTTATGGTTATCATAGATGATCATTCGATCATATCAGAGCCGATCAGTGTCGATACTTGCTATGCTTGTCTCTGTAATGCTATCGACCACGATTTAACTTTGGAGGATACTGCAGCCCATAACGTCAAAACTCAACACGCACACTACTTCCATAGGGAAAGTTAATGTTTGCTACAAGATCTAATCACTATCTGATGTGAATTGTAGTGTAAAATAGATTCTGTCGCTTTAATAGCTGATTTACTAATATAATTGAGTTGGTGGGCTCGGCCCTACCGTTGCGAAATATATATTGAAACATATACACTGTAGAAACATCGACTTTGTCGCGTACAAATAACTAATGAAAACCCTTTCATTTCATTCCATATTCCATTTAAGTTTTCTCGTAGTATATACATTTGCTATAGCATATATATATAGCCCACATTCTTGAGTAATCAAAGTTCAACAACTCGCTTACCTCTATATTGCACACGATTATGTTCTGCAACAACCGTCTATCTCGAATTCAACCGGAAGCAGGAGAAAAAAGTAACACACATAAGTAAAATAACGAGTTAGCGAGCGTTGCATCTTCTCTGGTTCATAAGGTCTTTGGCCTCGATTTCACGGTCTACATCGTGGAGGAGTTTTCAAACGCTACTGTACTCGACTAAGTTAAGCCTAGGCCCAAGACATACGGAGTATACAAAACATTTGTGTCAAAGTTCTCATTATCTGACACATTAAAAGTCAAGCTTGAGGTAATTCCAAGTATTGAAGCGTCCCGAAGAAACAGACGCAGATGTGTCTGATGTAGGATCTATCATCCTGCAGGCGTAAGTTACATTCTTAATCTGACGTTAATCCCAGTAGCTTCTATTATGGTGCAAACTCTCTCACTACAATGCCAAGAAGCCTAAAACCGAGTCCCCTTATTTACCATTTCTTCTCTTTCATGAATGTCATACATTAAGCTTTTCACGGAGCACGCTGCAATCCTAACTATTCGGAGTACACAGAGCAGTTCCAGCCAACGCCACAAACTCAGTGATTGATGACCTATGGTACTGTGGCATGGATGTTTTTCGATTAGATAATAATGAGGTGGTCCGATACGAAGCGTCATTTCCTGATTGACGATAGATCATAGGGCATGGTTTGACAGATAGAGGTGGAGTGAGCTTGGCTTATTAGAGTCATTATCTAGTTCCAGTCTTGGATCGTGCACAGGAACTGACGATGACTACAATTGAAACTTGAAACCGACTCAGCTGTGGCACACAAGCTCCACAGCAGACAAAGCGGTTGCAAAGTATCACGGCAGATATTCGTCGGCCGAGAGTTCAAGGAACCGACGGTGAGGGCTCTTCAATGCCTTCAGGGCATCTCGGCGATGAATGATCGAGGCTTTCACGGAACCTCGGACTATGCAGTGTGCACATTCCACGAACAACATAGAGTTGGCAGGATGAATAGGTACGGAACGTTTCTTTTTGAAAAGACCCGAAGAGGGAAAAGGCGCAATCTGACAGTCAACCAATGACGGAAGGTAACAAGTGTAACGAACTGGCAGAGTCAGCAGCCGCAGGGGACGGTGGAACCCTGCATGGGCAGTGCAATGCAGCCCTGCGATGTTGTTACCCCTTCGAGTGACTTGCTGACTGCAAAGTGACTGTGCCTCAGGCCAACAGGTGGGCTGCGACAGCGGACGGTCATTGGTGGAGAGGCCACAATTTAATCTCCCGGCAAAGAACGTGGATTGGGTCCAGACCAGCAGGCGAGTTCCAGACACGCCCGTCATCTCTCTTGGAGCCACGGCCAGCACTAACGATCTGAAGTGGTGGTGTATGACATGGCGAGATGGTTGGTTTAATTCCCCGAGGAGTGCAAGTGGCCCCCTCACTCTTTCCGTCCCTTGGGAAAGGCAACCGTCGGTCCATGGATCATGTCAGGGGTACATCTAGCTATGTAGGTACGAAGAGGAAGTACCTTCATTGAGTGATCATATCATTGATTTACTAATTAATACTCCCGTTGGAGATCCCACACTCAGCCGTTAGATAGTTTCCCAATAGTCATATTGATAATGTACCCGCCATTAGAAACATACGTACTCCGTGCTGTATATGTATACATCGTGCATATCGAGACAGACTCGACAGCGTGGTACAGAATATATGTAGGTACACCAACAGTCATCACCGAGGGGAACAGGGATAATATGGAATAGTAAGATCATGTTCTTCTTTATTGAGGGCTTTTCTTTCTGTCGGTTACATCGTTTTGGTCCCGTGCATGCACTCCACTTGCCCAGCCGGGGGTGGTGGTGATAAGCCACGGGAGTGAGTGGACGTAAGCATCCCGATTAATTAAACGAAAGTCAGTTGCTCTCCACCTGATTCCACCGTCCACCCGTCCGTCTCTCTCGCTCTCCTCTTGTCTGATTAGTAGGTCTGTCCTCCTTCCTTTCACTTTCTTCTTTCCCTCGTTTGAACCTCTTTATCATCTTTATTGTTATTGTTATTTCGCTTTCCTCCACCTTTCTTATCCCTCGTTCCATTCCTCTTCCCCCCTTCTCTTCTATCAATTCTGGATACCCGTTTGACCCTCTCCCAGGGGTCCCGCTCTGATATCCGTTTTTTCCCCTGGCAGCCGCAACGCGTGTCCCCCCGACGTCAACCTCCAACACCCACCTATCAATGTGCAGAAATTGACTTGTCCCTGCGCTGTGCCTCGCCAGACCTTTCGACCTTAACCGGTCGTCCGCAGCAAAATTCACCGTTGACAACCACCATCAACACCACTGTTCTTGTTCGTGGAGGACTATGCCCAATCCCTCCGTCCTTTCTTTCTCATAAAAAGACGCTTTCCGACGTATGATCCTATCGTAACGCTCACGACTTGACGTCCGTTCGAGCCTTCCACTCTTTTTGAATCTTCAGTACACGTTCATTACGCCGTTGACCGGCCAGCCACTCTTTTTCTTTCTGTGTTGCCAGCCTTTTTCATTTTAACGACGATTCCCAATATCCGCTTTTTTCTCCCCTTCTTATTCCTTTTATTCTCAAACCGTCATCATGTCCCTCTACCCAACCGACCCGTCTTTTTCTTCTAACGGTAGGTCCTTAGTTCTGGCCCGTCGCATTGGTTGATGTACTGACTTCATCGGCGCCAAGTCCTGTCCGGTCGATCCATCTTCAAACGATGTGTCTCATGCGATTCAACTGCCCCGACGTGCCCGTCATGCTCTTCGGGCGAAATATGTACCATGATCAGTCAGTCGTGTGACCAGTGCGCCACCACAAAATGCATTAAGACGTCCAGCGGTTCGAGCTCGCAGGGTAGCTCGTCAGGAGGAAGTAACGTAGGGGCCATCGCCGGTGGTGTGGTTGGTGGTGTTGCTGCTGTGGCCCTCATCACCTTCCTGGTATGGTGGTTCTTCGTCCGCAAGAAGCGTCAGGAATTAGCCCAACAACAAGGAACCAGCGACGGCGAAAAATCCAGCACCTTCACCGATGCTCGCCAGGCACGGAAGTCGACAAACTCGATCGCTTCTACCGTGCTCACTCGCGCTTCGAACGTCATCCAGATCGCCTACATCCCTGGAGTCACCAACCGTTCGCCCCCGGAAACGCCCCTGGTGCCGCCAGTTCCTCCGCTTCCGGGTGCCGCTCCCGATCAGCACTTCTTCATGCCCGGTGACCTGCGCGACTCGGCCTGGTCTGAGGCCTCCCGCCAGCATCGAAGTATCGCCCCCAGTTTGCGTAGCAGCGTTGCCACGACGATTTACCGCGATAATGCGATTGTGAGCCCCATGCCGGCTCAGCAGGCAATGCGCACCCGAGCCGCTGTGGTCAGCATTCACAACGGAGGGAACCCTCCGGGATCGGGAAATACGTTGGCGCCTCCCGATGCGCCTGCGGTCCCTGCCATCACGCAAGCACAGCTCGCTCGCGCCGCTATCACCGAATCGAATAGCAACAGCTCTATCGTGGCACGCACGGTCACTGCTAAACCGGTTATGGTGAAGGGCAGCATTAAAAAGAAGAACAAGAATCCGAACAATAGCAACACGGCTACGCCTAGCGCCACCTCGCCGGCCGTGCAGACAATTGAGGAGCAGTCGGAATCATCTACCTCGGCTGCATCGAGTACCAAGCCGCCACCTGGCCCGACCTCGGGATTTGATGCTAATTCATCCGACGAGGAAGAGGCCCATGCGAAGGACATCCAACCCAGAAAGGGCGGATCACCGGCGCCTAAGAGCCCGACAGTAATCGAGGATTCACCCGCCGTTGAGCAGAGCCCTTTCCAGGATCAGCCAAACCCCCAGACAAACCGACGCGCATCGGCGCGCTTGTCGTCTCGACTCGAGGCCGACGAGGGCACCAGATCTAATCGAAGCAGCCGAATCCCACCCGAGCGAACGGAAAGTCCATTTTCCGACGCCAACGAGGTGAAATGAGTTTCGTGCATGCTTTTCTCTCTTGTTTTCCGTTTCAGTCTGGGTCCTGGTTGGCGACTATTGGCGTACGAGCATGTTTGGGTCAATTGACCATGTTATAGAAGCTATGTTATCTTACTTTTCGTGTATCTATGATCCGCTATGCTTTTGGATCGATTATAGGTCTATCAATCATTCAGGAACTACTACGGGATTCGCCGTGATCAGAATGAGATTGTCTCTAGACCGTTTATTTTCCTACTAGCAATGTAATACCACTCTTGGTTCAGGAACCATCTGCCCGTCCCGGAACCAGAACCAGAACCTCAAGCTGAACCACGACCAATCATGTTCGCGACGTGGTTCGTGTGCGGACCAAAGTAAGCATCTTACCAGATGAGACAGAATCGCAACTATAGATCTTCAATTCTGAGGAAATAAGCAAATAAACATCCACCCCCTTGTTAAATCTCACCCTCAATCTCACCCTGAAACAATCCCCACATCATCCCAGATCGTCGCTTAGACTGCGGAGACCAGAAGGATCAAAAGAAAGCATAGACCCAAAGATGGTCCTGTTTCAGATGAACTTTATTCTGCGACGTGTGGGTGGTGAGGATTTGCGGAAGGGGTGTTTGTATATACCGAAAGGGGGTGTATATATATATCTGCCTCTATATTTGTAGAGAATAGAGTAAACAGGGATCATGAGTCTCATGCAGCTGTATCCAGAGAAGCCGTATCAGATTATGCCATCTCCTTACTTGACAGGTCAACCTGTATATGACTAAGTGCTCGTCAGCCCTACCCCTGGTCATATATATGAGGAAACTAGTCTCACTATATCGGTTAATAGCTCAACAGCCGATGCTACGACAATCCTTGCCGTAACAGGTAAACGTGCCCTATGTCACGTCTCTGGCCAGTGGATCTAGGTGATATTGTATTAGGTCTGTTTTACTATCTTCCACCACCCGGAATATCTATCTCTTATTAGTCCCTTTAGACCTTAGTATTCTGCCACCCAATAAACGGGTAAGTTGAAGGGCGGAGGGAAAGTGCAAAACAATATTTACAATATATAGAACCCCCCGACCTTTACAAAATCTTGGGGATGAGATCGACACTGCTGCTCTGGGGCTGGTGATGTTGGGGGAGACATTTGCACCGTTGGATTGTTCCGAGGGAAGTGTGGAAGGGGTGGGACACTGTAGTTTCACTTCGTCGGATACTGTTAAGTCTGATTTGAGGAGATTATATGCTTGATGACCTGCTGGCAACATGTCCACTGCATGTACTATACTCGACATAGAATCTAATTGAAAGACATCTGCCGGCATATCCTGCATTAGGATATCTCATTACATCCACCAAACTACCTCCATAAACGCTTCAAAACCAAGATACGGAACAAGATGGAATCCCACAGATCACCCCAAAGCCATCCTCCCATTACTCTCATACAACCTAACCCTCAAACCCTCAGCCTTCTCCTCAACCTCCCTCTCAGCCACACCAACAGCATCCTCCCCCCGACCCCGAAACAAGAACAACAAAGGAACAGGATCATTCCTCCACTTTGGAGCCCTCACCCCCCGACTCTTCCACATACTCCCAACCAAAGTCACAGCACCAAGCACCCACACCAACCCCGGCAGCACAATCCACTGCCACCTCACCTCCACATAATTCACACTAGCCATAGCCCTTCCAACCGCCATAGAGGCACTCACAGGATCCGAATCCGCAATGAAAACCGAATCACGGAACGACTTTGTCACCGCCGCAGCCACATTCTCCATGGCACATTGCAACTTATCCATACTCCCCACATCACAACCGGTGATATTCCCAATCGCCATCACCTGGATGAAATCCGGGGCTGCGTACATATTCAACGAACTCGGGATAAACGAAGAACTATACATAGACCGCATGAACCAGACACCCGTGAATAGATCCTGGAAGAAAGTATCGAGAGAGGAAGCGGCGAGATCGGAGAACATGAAGCTTGTGTTTGGGGTGATGCCTTGTTCTAGACCCCATGGTGGGTTGAAGTACATTCCTGCTGGGATCTTCTGGAGTTCGGAGTCGGATATGTTGAGGTCCTGGTCCCAGGTTGCCCAGCTGGTTTCCCAGGTTGCGATTGTGGTCTCGTTGTAGATGTTGTTGGTGACTGTGGCGTTGAAACTGTGGATTATCGGTTGAATGGAACATTCTGTTGCGTGCCATTTTGTTGTGTTTTCGGTGAACATGGTGTTCATGGATAGATTGGTTGGCGAGACCATTTGGATTGGGGGGAGGGTGGCGTTTTTGTAGATTAGGGCTGTGGAGGCGTGGACGGTTGCGATGGATAGGGGTTGCAGGACGTCCATACCGGAGAGGAACCATGCTGTTGTGTTTGCGAGTGGGAGGGCTGCTGTGCAGTTGGTGGTTCCGTCGTAGCCGGAGGGATTGTTTGTGACGGTGGTGCAGGTTGTGTTGAGGAGATCTGTGACGTTGGAGCAGCGCGCGCGGACTTCGATGGCCGCTGTTGGGCCCCAGGTGCAGTTGCTTGTGTTGCAGATGTATTTGGGGGTCGCCCATGGCTTGGACTGGTCGTTGTTGAAAAGTGAGTTGTAGACATTTGCTTTGAGAGATGGGTCGACCCAGACGACTGGTGATTTGTGTTAGTTATAGTTTATTTGCAAAGTATGGGAGCTATCTTACTGGCGTGGTTCTGTAATGGTGGCCCGGTGGTGTTGTAGTATGTACTATTTGCCAGGAAGGCTCTTTGCGAAGAGTCTACAACTGAGTTCGGAAAGTAATGAATGAGATTCTGCGTGAAGGGTTCAAACGCTAGCGCTAGAATCACAGCCAAACTACCCCAAACTGCGAAGTGACTATACACAGGGCAAAGCCCAGTAGTGTCAGATACAGGAGAAACAGAACAGTGTGTCTATCAACTCACCGAAAGCGCAACGTCCATATCAGCTCCCCACTTCCATAGAACCCCCGACTAGCCGAATCGAACGTCCGGAGATTCGGCATGGGTCGTGTCTCCTGCGCGAACCACACCCACTTCAACTGGCCCAGGGCCTCGCTGATAGCGTACAAGACACATCCTTTAGAGATCGTGCTCAGCCAAGAGATGACCGAGTTCAGCGATACATGCTTCCAGGTCGGTTGCGGCTGCTGATCAAACTTGGCGAGTATGACGATGATAGCGATGAGCGTTGCAGCTGATAGGATCACAGCCAGCACTTCCCAAACGTACCAGTCCGAGTTCGGCGTCCATATCGATCGTCTGGAGTTTCTTCTTTGGTTTCTTTTCTCTCTTATCTCGGGGGAGGGCTTCTGAGTTGGTGGTACCGGTGGATGAAACGTCAGCCGCAGCCCATCTGCATATAAAATATGATCTTGGCTCTGCGATATGTGTTCGTGGGAATGGACACTTGAGATAGGCGAGTCTGATCGTGAGGTCTCATTCTGCCGGTCTGGAGGCATATTGCTAAAATTGTGGATGTGGAGTAATCCGCCAGCACGGCGGAGGAGAGTATTCACCTCCTCTCATCTCGTATTCAGGCTGTGCTCTATACTAAATAAAACTGGTAGTATGATCTGCATGACACGGGATATCTTAGTTCTCGTGCTAGCATCCTAGTGGCAGAATCTAAAACCCAATGAACGTTTGACGTGTCGGCAGCCTTGCAGTGTGTTGTTGGGAGGGGCTGTGTTTGGGGTCCAAAGTAGGGCTTGAGGTGGAGACTCTTGGGCTATGCTTGGTACTTACTTTAATATGACCGGTCGATGGAATCTGGGATATCTATTTATTGCCGTCATAACCGTTGGCATCGCTGATCCTGCAGTTGTATGCCAGTGGTCCGTGACGCTAACCCTAACCCACGGAGGGCGCCTTAGTTTATATTTAAATTACTCTGCCGTGTCTTCACAAACTAGACCAAGACAGCACTTGAGCCCGGATTTCGCGAGTAGAGAGTAATGATTCTCACTTATAATCCCATATCCGGTACCTATGCATGTACTCTGTCCGTGTTATTATGCAGTTTGATTAGACCACAGCCTCAAAAGCGTTCCTCCACCCGACCATGGCCCTTAGGATATACTTGTCTACCCCTCCTTCTCAAACAACCTCATGATCCCCTGCATCCCACGAGCTGCAGCCACATCCAAAGCAGTCAGCCCTTGCTTATTCTCCTTCTTAGCATCCAAGCCACGCGCCATCAACTCCTCGAACAACTACACGCCATCGGGCTCACTCTCGCTCTCAGGTGTATCTTCCCGCGCTGCGATAGCATGTAGCAACGTATCCCCATTATCATTAACCACAAATATATCATGAGCTTGGAACATCTGGCGGACATCGTCTTCTGCAGGCGGTGAGCCCATGCCATATTCGTCTCGCTTCTGGACTGTCCGAACAAACGGAAACAAAGGTGTGTTTCCATGGGCGTCACGGGCGTTGACATCGCAGCCAGATTCTACGAAGCGATTGTATAGATCTTCGAACACAGCCTGGCGGTATATCTCTTCTTTTGATCGGTGGTCATAGGAGGAGCTAATATATACTAGAAGTGGGGCGAGAATGTGTAGTGCTGTTTCGCCGTTCGGACCTGTTATGAGGGGATTTGCACCAGCGTCAAGCAATGCCCTGGTCATTTCAAATCTTTCGTTGTCGCCATTCGCGTAGCTAAGAGCGTAGTAGAGAGGAAGCAGACCGGTGTTGTTGGTTGCGGAACAGGATGCACCCTTTTCCAATAACAGGGCGACGGTTGCGCATTTGCCGGAACGACAGGCAAGGTGGAGAGGAGTTGAGCCGTCCTTGTCCGTGACGTTGATATTTGCGCCGGCATGTATTAGTTCAATTGATGTCGACTCTTCGCCTGTATAATATCCATCGACAGAGGAGCAAACACTCAGCAATGGGGTAAGGCCGCTGCGGTTTGTGACGTCGAGAACATCAGGCATAGATCTTAAAATGGGCCCAATGCGGCCATGATAGTGGGCGATCTGATGGAAGACTGTACTGTTGCTATCCTCAAGCTCTAATAACGGGTCTGCTCCCCGCTGCAGGAGGAGGGCCATAATCGCCTCTCCAACTTCTCTTGGTTCCATGGCCGCAGCTAGGAGGGGTGTTTCCACCTCGGGAGTCGCCCCATATCGTCTCTTTGGATAGTATACCGCATTGACATCCGCACCAGCGTCCAGGATCATGGCCATAGCTTCACAATCGCGACTTTCTATGGCAACAAATAAGGCAGGTACGGGGCCCAGATTTATATCGGCGCCGTGGTCAAGGAGTCTCTGGACGAGTTTACAACCTCGTTTGGTTTTTAAAGCCACGAGAAGAGGCGTGGACTCGTTGCTGGGCGACAGCTTGTTGATATTCGCGCCATGCCTTAGAACCACCTCAAAAGTCTCATCTCTCCAGAAGCCATGTCTACCTGGACCTTGGCTTTCGCCGGCAAGCGCGCACTGTAGGACGGTGTTTCCCTTCGAGTCTGTGATTTCAAGGTCTGCTCCTGCGTTGCAGAGAGTCTCAAGCGCTGCAATGTTCCACCACTGCCCGCCTGCTGCGAGAATATGTGTTGCCGTGTATTCTGGGGCTGGTGGGCCTGGTCTGTCCGTGCTTGCGTTGGCAACCTCATCGAAGGGATCCTGATATGAAGCATTGACATCGATACCCAGTTCGACCAACAAATCTATCATCTGCAAGTTGGACAATTCTCGAGTCGCTGCAGTGTGGAGCAACGGGGGAGAGAAAGCATTAATGTCCTTCACATACGGTGCCATAGTCTTCATCGTGGTTAAGAGGCCCCAGTGCACAACGTAATGTACCGAGGTCAGCCCGTCAGGGCCCTTGGTCATCAAGTCCACTCCGGCACCTAATAGAGCGTCCAGTATAGTCTGGTTTCTCAGCGAAATAGCCGCCTGAAGAAGGCTATAGGCATCCGACCTTTCTAGACTTAGAGTTTGAACGATCTCCTCAGCATGCATACTCTTTAAAGAACACAGTTGACCCATTAAGGCTCTGTTTTCACGCTGCTCCCTGCGACATGAGAGCACATTCCATACCTCTTCGTGACCTAGATGTAAAGCGACATCGCAGGCAGTTTGACCAGAGCTATCTCGCATATTGAAGTCGGCGCCTGCAGACAGCAGTAAGTGGACAATATCCTGCATCATATATGCTTCGCTTTCACGCTCGATAACGAAGCTGAGATTCCAATATGCATCACCTCTCCGGCTTTGCAGGAGCGGGTGTATAAAAGGTCCCAATGTGTTGGATCCATCAATAATTCGTGTCCACCATTCTTCCCCGCTATGTTTACGCTGCTTCCTTAGTGCCGCAACATCGACTTTATGCTCTGCAGCCATGTGTAGCGGGGTCCTTCCATGGCAGTCTGTGATGTTAAGATTTGCTCCAACCTGCAACAGGTGATAGACACATTCAGAATTCCCTGAATTAGCTGCGTAGTGCAGAGGAGTGCAACCGTGCTCATCCCTTTGGTTTAATGACAAGGAACTTTCCTTATATAGTTTACACAGTAGGCCCACGACATTGCTTTGCGCCGCGGCGGCCGCGAAGTGTAGTGGAGTTCGACCGTCATGTGATAGAGCCTGCATATCTGCCCCTGCCTGTATAAGTCGCCATGTGATAATCCCTGAATTTGAAGAAGCACAATGGATAGGCGCAAGGCCTTTATTGTCTCGTGCATTGACATCTAGGCCTAGACTGGGTTGCAAGAGGAAGTCTATCTGGTCACAGGTGCTCGGGTTAGGAAGACTGGCTACCTTGTGTAGAACTGTTTGCCCACGATGGTCTGTTGTGTTTGCAAGCCCGCCCAGTCCAAGAATCACCTCGAGCCTAGTTCGCACGGGGAGGAAATCACCGCTTGATACGGCCGCGTCATGAAATGGAGTGTTTCCATCCAAGTCGATCCCATTGATGTCAACTCCTTTTTCAATGAGTAACTTCATAACTCTCAGCGTTGTATTCAAGTCTTGCTCTCCGTTCCCATGCAGCGTTAGTTGCACTTGGGCAACTAGGTGAAGACCTAAATTGGACTATTAGGACAGATAGAAGTTCAATAATATCTCAGGTATACTCACAGGACTTGTGTTGAAAGTCTATCGCTTTTGCATTGGCACCATTTTCCAGCAATCCGATGATGAAGTGCGGCTCTGCATTTGCGCATGCAGCCAGTAGGGCTGTCCTTCCCCTTCGATCTCGAGATTCAAGATCTAGCCCTTTCTCCGTGAACAATGAGATAGCGTTTACTCTTTCGTAGCCATCGCTTCCAAACGCTAGCTTATATATGCAGGTCTCTCCGGCTTTATTTTTGACCGTGGGATCTGCGAATTCCAACCATTTCTGCACGTCGGAGTACCTAAGCGACCATGATGTGCAAATGTGATGGAGTGCCGTGTTGCCATCGGAGTCCTGCAGGTTAGGGTCCGCCCCGTTTTCGATGAACGGCGTAACATCGCCGCCTCGGCAGATCGCTGCGGAAATAAGAGGGGTTACAAGGTCTCCCTGCCGACCGTAGTTGATATCGGCTCCACCTTTCACAAACATCTTGATAACCCTAGAGTTCATGTTATCTCTTGTTAGGTTGTGAAGGGGGGTATCTCCCTTGTTGTCAGTCGCACAGGGATTGGCACCATGTTCAAGCAGAATTTCCACGAATCGCTCTGTTCTATCTGATCCACGGGGAGTACACATGTGCTGCTTAGTCCAGGCAAACAGTGCAGTCTGACCGGCATCATTCTTTGCTTCAAGATCGCAACCCGCCTCGATCAGCAAAATGCCTGTTCTCTTCCACTCCTCCATGCTGCAAACGTCCCCTCTACTCCAAATTCTGTATCCGGCGGCCGTCCAAGCATGGATTGGAGTCTGTCCCCTTCCATTCATCGCGATATCTAAGTCAGATGGGGCCTCGGAACTGTCTAATTTGACCGATCTCCCATCCACATCGGCACCATAATGAAGCAGGATACGAACTGCCTCCGAGCTAGCGCGCCGCGCAGCTAGAAACAAAGCTGTGTTGCCGTAGCCGTCTCTCTTGTTCAAATTTTTCAGAATCACGGGGTGTCGAAGAAGGGCTTCGAGAGTTTTCCATTGACCTGTAGCCGACGCCCAATGAGGAAGGACTGTGCTCTTTGGAGGGAGATCCAGGTTCTGTAGCAGTTCTAAGACACAAGCTGTGTGACCTAGCTCACACGCATATTGTACCGGCGTCTTCCCTATTGTAGATGGTATCCACCACCAGTGGCCTTGGTCTTCACAGGACTTCGGAGACATGGGGTCTGCACCAGCCTCAAGTAAGAGTTGCACGACCTTGACATGGTTACCCCTCGCTGCGTGGTGAATGGGTGCTAGGCCGTCAATATCGTTTATGGTAACCGAGGCTTTGTAACCTAAAAGAACCGCTAGAGTCTCCGAATGCCCATATATACAAGCATAAGTAGCTGCCGTCCGATTACAAGAGTCAGCAAGATCCGGGTCCCTATGCTCCTTTAGGAGGTGCTGGGTATATGCCGGAAGCCCGGCCTGAGCGGCGAGATGAAGTGGATGGAGGCGATCGGGGACTGTCTGGTTCTCTTTTGCGAATAGGAAGTCCTTCCAGCTTTCGAAGCTGTGTCTATCTTTCTGAAAGAGAGAATCCAATTGTAATATAAACTCTAGATCATTGGAATCACACTTGGCTGCATGATAGAGTAGGTTCTGCGATGCATACTGTAGGAATGGGAAGTGGACCATTAGCCGCTTGCGGTCTGCCTCATGGTCTGCTGGCTTGGTCGGACGTGAAGACAATGACCAGGATCTGAAACAACCAGATAGAAGATAATCCACACATAAGAGAGTGAGAGATCGATGAGTTGAAGTAGGTGTTATGACGGGGAACGAGTCGCTAGTTTCAATGGGAGTTGTCGCAGTACTGCGATTGCTGTCTAAGAGGAACTCGGTAAACGTGTGGTGAATAACTTGCACGGTTTCGTTATCTAAGATCTCCAAAAGTGGGCCACATGAAGTACGTATCATGATCTTTGCATCCTGCGAGCTACTTAGCCCGCTACGATCAGAGCAAGAATTGACCAAAGCTGCTAATTCCGTGACACGAAGTGGACGGCATGCGTGTGTGACCCAGGAGAGTAGCCAGTATTGAAAGTGCTGGCTAGCACCAGAACGCGAAGAATGTTCGCGCAATATGCTGACATACATCTCTTCCAGAGAACTAGGGAGGTGTTGTAGATGTTTCTCCACTGGCAGCTCAGATTGCAGAAGTATCTGATCGAGCATGAGACGGACATAGAGAAATAAGCCTTGTGCTTTTTGGCTGAGCCTGTCCTGGATAGTTGACCGATTTTCTGACACAGCAAGATTATCCCGCTGATTAGCTACACGGTGAGCTATGTATGTAGCAATATCCTGGTCCACCATTGCCCCTGTAAGACGGATACGGTTCCGGAAGGAGCCTCTAAGCGCTGTCTGGAGATGAGCTTCTGGGCGACTGGTTATTATTAACTTGGCCGATTCCGGGTTCTGTTGCCCAAGCTTCTGTAGTAATTGTAGAAAACCGTCATTCTCGATTGCAAGCTCATCCAGTGCGTCGAATAATACATATACCTTGGGCACCGTGTCAAGGCCAAATAAGAAAAGATCCCAGAGCTCATGAAATGGAATGTTATCCACGTCCTGGTGTTGGGCTAGAAGTGTCTTTAGCCTCGCCTGAAGCAGAACACTATGATCCAGAAGCTGATACAAGCAATCTTGAACAAGTTGTCGGGGTTCGCTGTTTGCCTTGATGATTTGGCGAGCGAAGAAGTACGTCACCGGTATACCTTCTTCTTTGAGGGTACGAATCAACTTGGCGGCCATGACAGACTTGCCACTGCCAGGAATGCCTTGAAGCCATAATGTGTTAATGTTCGCATCATGCCAAGCCTGGTATTGCTCTGTTTGGAACAGCCAGTCTCCGGTCCCAGAGGCATGGGCATTCAGATGTTTCTGATATTCACTGCCCTCCGTCTCGAACTCTGTAGGAGACAACCAGGATTTGATTTGTCCAATGTCCTGACTGGTCGCTATGGAGAATGAGCTGGGATTTAGGTTGTAGGTTTAGAGCTGATGTTCGCACCGCTGTGAGCTGACTCTCCGTCTGGGGAACATCATTTAGCTTGAAATACATCGATGATGATGTTACATACAACATTGACTTCAATCACCCACCTTGCTTTTCCACGAGCACGAAATCATCGTTGTCCATGGTTGTCGTCAAGATACTGGACTGTTGCTGTATGGCAGATTAATGCTCTTAAGATGAGCAGGCAGACGTGGGGTGGGACAGCTTCCGCAGCCTAGCCAACACGAGCCGTGACCATCTCTCTCCAAGCGTGACTGGATTTACCTATTTTCCTCAATATAGTTGTTTAGGCTTAGCCTACTTTTGCTATTTATTCAACAAGTCTAAGTATTTGTTGAGGGTGAGTAACTTAGAGTCAAATATGGTTCATAAATGTACTATGCCCATTTACGTCAGAATCATTCTGGCTCCAAATTGCGACAAATCAATAACGTTGCCTCCTTTTGATATATCAAATATCGCGGATCATGTTCGGCTATCTATAACCCTGACAAGTGTGCTGAGAGTAGTCTACAGTACTCTCTGTTCTAAGCTCCAGTTCCCCATGTTACGTGTCGCCCGCTGCGTTCATTCAGCCGCTTCCATTCAGACCGACTTGACCAGGCTCAGGTGATGCTCTCGATATCTATCTGTACGGAGATGCTTTAGTGAGGGAGGGCGTTGGTTGAGTCACAAAGTCGTGGATATCAGGATGTCTTGTCGTTGTCTCTAATCTCATACTTCGTCTTGTTTCAGGTCTCCTGAGAAAAGGTAACATATTACTGCTTCATTTAGCTCGCGGCTTCCTTCTTGGCATCTTCCTTGAGCGCCACGATCCGGTTAAGCACAACTGAGTCTTCAGTACTATCCGAGTCCATCGCCTGTGTAGTAGTAAGATATTAGCAACTAGTTTCTGCGCGGGTATATGAAAAGGAATCGATGAGCTTACAAAGTATGCAACGCGCATGGCTTGGAACCGGACACCTTCTGGCCCAGACTGAGTCTTTTCGCCCTCGGCCTGCGGCCAAGGAGCACGACGGCGAACCTCGTCAAATCCAGAGTTTACAAGGGCCTCAGAGTAAACCGTCTCACTGTCGGGATTGATGTCGTTGAGGAATCCACCTTCCGCGGCCATGGGGTTTTCGGACTTGAAGAGCGGGTTATGAATCCGAACGGTGACCTTGCGAGAGCCTTCCGGAACCCACTGGATATATGCTTTCGGCTTCGGGGCGTCTTTTACCAAGACGGCTTGAATCTCTGTTACCTTGCCGGTAGCCGGGTCCTTGGAGAAAGAAACTGCCTTGATAGGATGGGGCACCTGGAGCAGACCGACGGTCTGACCTGGCGACAGGCGGAAGAAATCCTTGGAAGAAACTTCCCGGAAATCGGACTGGTCGATATAAACAGTCGACGTCATCTTCAACTTATAGGAGCCAAACTCAGGCTGCTTTGGCGAAAATGGTAATACTAGCTCTTGTCCTTCTAGATCGCCGAGGTCTTGAATCACGACGCGAACAGGGTCTAGGACTAACATGAGGCGAGGGACCGATGTTTCGAGATAACGGCGAACCGACTGTTCGAATCGTGTGATCTGGATGGTGCTGAGTGACGTGGTCACACCTAGCTCGTTGATGAAAGAAAGGATAGCACCAGGAGGTACACCTCGCCGGCGAATACCAATCAAGGTATAAAGACGAGGATCATCCCAGCCGCGCACATGGCCCTTTTCAACAAGTTCTCTCAGAACTCGTTTACTCATGACAGTACCGCTAACATTCAAACGGCCTAAAAATTTGCGTAAGCAGGAGCTTGGCGGGGTCAATTACAGTAACAAAGACCCACCATATTCGCGCTGCATAGGCTCATAAACACCAAGCGTTTTGTTCAGCCATTCGTAGCTCTCACGGGCAGTAACAAACTCTGTTGTGCAAAGACTGTGGGTGATCCCTTCGAAACTATCGCAGAGACAGCTGTATCCAGAGTTAGTAACCATAAATCTCAAGGACCTTCATGCCAGAAAAAGCACTCACTGAGCGAAGTCGTAGGATGGATAGATACACCACTTCGTGCCAGTACGGATATGGGGGGTACGGTTCTTAGGGATACGGTAGGCGACAATATCCCACATTTGGGGGTTTCCGTTCGTGAGGAGCTCCTGGCGCATCCGCAAAAAGGCTGTCTGAGGCTCGTATTTCCCATCACGCATATCACGGAATTTGGTAAGGTTGGTTTCCACATCCTGAGAGGCATGGGCGCAGTGGAACCGTGGCGATTTGCCATCTTCACCTCCACGTTGCAATTTAAGATCAGCCTCACCGCAGTGACAGACGTAGGCATTGCCCTGCTGAATCAACTTCTCGGCAAGGTCATATAAGCGCTGGAAGTTGTCACTCGAGTAGGTAACCTCATGAGGAGTAAATCCTGGGAGAAGTAAACCAATTAGCGGAGCGTACTAAATCCAACTCATGCGGGACACCATACCAAGCCAGCGAACTATATCTTCGATCGCATGGAAGTACTTCTCCTCCTCGGCATCCGGGTTCGTGTCGTCGAAGCGAAGCATAGTCACACCGCCGTGGTACCGCGCAAAGCCGAAGTTAATCGCAATGGCCTTAGCGTGGCCGAGATGGAGGTAGCCATTGGGCTCGGGAGGAAATCTGGTTCTGACGTTTGGCGAAGGTCTCAAGTTGTAGACTTCAGCGAGGAAGCCCTGCTTGAACATAGCATCCGGATCGAGGGTGGGTTCGGCCGATTTAGGAGGTGTAGCAGCCTTTGTCTCTGGCTTGCTTGGCTGGTTCTCTTTCGCAGCCGCCTTGGAGGCCTTCTTGGCTCGCTTTTGCATTCGTTTCTTGAGCTCGCCCTTAGACACCATCTCGCCCGTCTCCGGGTCGAGCTGGAGCTTGGCAACTCCCTCTGCGACGGCGTCGGCCATTGTGGCTATCTTTGCAGGCTTTGCAAATACTGATCAGTGGTGGAGTATCGCAGATGGGAAGTTTTGTTGCGAAATCCCGCCGATGTGTGTCATAGCATGGGAACCCCGCTATGCTTGGTTTTTCCGGACCGCGAGGGGCATGTGTCACGTGGTCGATCAGAGGGTCCGTGGCGGCTGAGTAAGCATTCTCTTCTATGAACCCTAACAATAGATAAGAGAATTATACTCCGTACCCTGGCAGTATATGTTCAGAGCAGTAAGAATAGTTTAAGTGGGTCAAGCACTCTATGAGGGAACCATTTTGTACTCAACTGAATCTTCATGAGGTACTGCCTTTCCGGTAAAATAGTACTGGATATCCGCAGCGGCATCTACAGGAGACACTACTATTTGAAGAACATTGCTCACTAACTTCTTCAGAATATAATAACATGTACTTCCCCCTAAGCAAACAAAGATGCGATCTCTCTCTCATAGAGAGCCAAGGTCTGCAACCTCGCCACACTCCCTTTAACCGTCAAGATGAATGGCTTGTCCTTCGTGGCGAAGATCAACCGCTCCGAAGAGAGCTTCACACAGTCATGACAATGTGCATTGACCTTCTCAATATAGGGCTTTAGACTTTCCCTCAAAGCCTCATTGTTCAACTCCACCCCAGGGTTCAAGTCTACCAGAAGAACCGGTGAGATCTGCCCATGTCCTCCGATTATCGCCGACTTCACGCTAGGATGAGCGATGATCTCTGGTTCCAGAAGCGAAGCATGTAGTCCGTCACCATGGGCTAGATATACATAGTCATCGCTGCGGCCGATAATCTTCCATAGCCCTTTGTGCACCGGATGTTCGATCCATAGATCATCTGTTCCGAAGGATTCTCGATCTGGATAGACTTGGAAGATCTGCTGCATTGCGCATTCGGGACGACGTACAAATACGAGCTCATGCAGGTCGTTCATGCGGTGTTGGAATTCTGCCCCGGAATGCTTCTGGAAAGAGAGGTAATCCCATGCATCCTTGTTCTGATGGATAGTTGTAAAGTACCCGCCTGCTTCGGTGCTGCCGACACAGGGGACAACTTGAGTGTAAGGTGCAAGTAAATTTCCTGATTTAGCTGAGAGGGGAGCTCCAGCATAGTGGATGTATTTTAGCTCGCGTAGCGCTTCAATACCTTCAGGAAGGAGGCAGAGTTGGTCAATTAGAGCGGGCATGAGAAGTGCACCGTCTATCCGGCCGTAGCGGAAAATGTCGATAAGTAGTTTGGGAGTGGGAGGAGCTGGAGGCCCAATAACGGATGTCATATTCACGAACCCAGTCATGGCAAGACTCATCAACATGCCAACGAACTATGTTAGTCAGTATGTACTCAGGATCAATAAAAGCATTGAGATTTAGCACATACATGGAGCGAGGGCAAGGGGGTGTACCACCTTCGCTGGGCATATTGATGAATATGAGTTTCTTCAATGTCCGGCAAAGAGGCCGCGATATCGGCACCAGCCATCATTCGATGTGTATAGGTGATTGGCTTGGGGTTTCCTGAGAACGAGTTAGTGTATGATCCTAATCTATCAAATAATTAATATACCTGTTGTGCCCGAGGTGTGAAACACCAGCCAGGGATCGTCTTTCCCCTCATCCCATGTCTTACCATAAAGAACTGGTAATGCTGCATCACCACGAAGAAACTCCTCAACTCCTGGTACCGTGATACATTCAACATGCGGTGCCTTTTGTAGAATAGCATCTACAGGACCAGCCATTTCCACGGGCCTGAGATACAATTTACAATTCTTCTTTTCCAGAATACGCAGCTGAGCCTCCGGCGTGATGAGTGGCGAAGGAAGAATCATCTAGATCTTGATCAGCTTATCTAGCATTTCTTGGGGTCTTTTAGTGACGGTTAATAACAGACCACTTTCTGCAGCTTCGCCACAGCTACTGCAAGAATCGCATACCGCAGGTCCTTGGGACCAGCATATGCAAAACATTGAAAGGGGTCAGAGGCCGCTGGAAGAGCCTGGCTTAGCCACTTAGCTGCATGGTTCGCGGCGTTGTTCAGCTGCTGGAAGGTAATATCCCGGTACCCCGCGGAAAGATCCTGGTCGTTGATGGGAAGCGATATCCAGGGATTAGTGTTAGTGCCGTCTTGGGCTCGGTTCTCGATGACAGTGGCTAAGATACGTTTGCCGTGGGTAACACCAGGCAGTGGAAAAGTAGCAGAGACCATGTCTCTACGTAGATATTCTTGTAAGAGTATGGATAGTCAGGGAAATCATTCAGTGGGGAGATAGGGAACAGGGATGGGGGCGAAAGAGGGGGAGCGTCTTTGTTCTTATATAGTGCAGTGGACCCGTTGGAAAGCCAAATAGAATAATATTAATCAAAGCTGAGAATTACTTCCGAATCATTCCGGAGTTGCAACTGTACATGTTGTTTTGTGTTTACTGTCGTTCTTTATTCATGCATTGCCCTAATCCCAGGTTTGTGATTACTCCCGCAATCCGACCAAGAATTAATATTTACAACCAAAAACAGCACACATATATACATATCACATATTCCCACAGGAAGCATTTACCTATTTACTGCCGGCCGCTGTAGGCCTTGGATACTTGTCCGGTTAAGATCTCTATCAAACGATTTGAGTGGGATATGTCCTTGCTTCGCGTAGAAGTTCATCTCATACCCTTTCCCATCCTCTATAGTGAAAGTTCTCTCAACTGTCACGCCACTTTCGTGAGTTGTCTTGAACTGTTTAAACCACCCAGGTAGTTTTCGCAGTAGTGGACGCAGGCGCATGGTGCACGCAGCGGTCATATACATGCCGCTTTCAACTATTGTCCAACTCATCAACTCAACATCCGCCCCTAGACAAGACAATACAATGAGCTTAAAGATTATTTAAAATCAAGAGGAGTTATACATACACGTAGGATCTGTGGTAGACTGTTCTTGCGACGTGAAGAAGGAAGCGGTTCGGAAGCAGGACGCAATCAAGCCTCTGGAATCCGCATTAGGGCAAGGAGAATTATACCACCAAGTTTCATCTTCCGAAGGATGTACTCACATGCTCCCAGAGAGAAAGACAAATGAAATAGCCACTCTCTTGGCGATTGATGCCTGAAGATTCCAGACCGTGTGCGCGGGGAGTACCATAATGGCAACGTCGCCGACTATATTTAAAATCCCGCTCAACTTGAAGAACAGGAAGAGATCGATGCATGTTCCGTCGCCCGTACGATCCCAGAAATATGCGAGTGGCCTGCATTCCATGGCACCGGCAATTGTCTGTGAGATGAGGAAGAGGACCATGTATACCATCAGAAGAACGGTGCATTTTCGAGCAACACCTGGCGTAAAGATAGTATAGAGTAGGACCAAGACCGAGAGTCGCGAGAAGCAGTTGGAGTATGCCGAGACCCAGCTGAGTGAGTAGAGCAGTTTCCCTCGTACAATTACGATATTCGGGTCTTTAACCATTAGTGCCTTAACATGGCGACCGGCACCGCCATGGGTGACTGCGACTGAATAGTCCATTTTTATCAGCAAAAGGGACCTATGGGGGAAAGCATGGAGCAACAATACAACAAGGGTTCAAAACTTACGATAGCCACAAATACAGGATGCTAAGGACAGGAGATATGCCGGGAGCAGCAGGATATCTTCGAGGCCAGTCTTCACATTCGGCAGACTGCGGACATAAAGACGAAGAGCCAACAGTATGGTTGTAACCACCAAGATGACCGACGACGCTGCGACGAGTCGATTCGAGACATCTTCTTCTAGATACTGGGACGAGATTTGTTCTCTTGGTAATGGTGTGCCAGGCATGATGTCATCAGAGTCCTCTCAACACCCACTTCTGAGGGAGAAGAAATATACAGTGTAACTATACATAGGAGCTCCTTCCATTGAAAAAGAGAAGAATAGAAGACAAGTCGGTCAGCTTGGTCCAGGATAGGCATAATAATGATTATGCAGCTGTCGACATTTGCCGCACACTCCAAAGCCAAGCGCTTACATGCATGTTCACAGCCCCATACTATCAGGGATTAGGGCCGTCACATCAACGCAAAGCATGGGCTGTGTATGCATGGTACCGTCCCATCTTAGTTACTCCAAGGCACAAACATGTAGCTGCAATGCAATGAAGGCAATATTCCTTGTTTGAAGCATGATGTGAGGGGTTAGCTACATACACCAACGCACGGGGAAACTGTATTGGGAAAATGTCTCTGCAATATGGCGCTATGTCGATCCTAATCAGCAGTAATTGGAGGCCGTACTATTTTGCCGGCAGAGGGGTAAGTGAGCGCTGAATTGCATATCAAAACCGCGCTAGTATGATCCTCGTATTGACTATCGATCTATGAGGTTAATACTCTAGTCAGCAATGGGTCGTTGGAAGCTTCTTGATCCTCATTCCTTGACACAAACTGTTACCTCTGTATGTACTAGTATTGCTCTGTACAACCTGGTCGCAATTAATAAAACTGCCTGCTATGACTGTGGTATCCTGGCTAACACATTTGCCAACAGGCAGGCCTGATGGCTGGATATTCTCCACTCGAATGCCTAATCTGCAGCCACTTTGGGGGCCAAATGACCTTTGCAGAAATGCCCACGAGGTAGAACGAGGATACCCTGTACTCAAATGAGCCTGCAACGATCGCTTTGCGCACTGAGCTCAGCCAGCCCTACGAGTTACAAGCATGAGGATGCATCCCGTGCCACGGACAAGCCCTGGACGTTGCTTCCTGGTACAGGCTACCATACTGTAGTAATTTTCCTGACCACTATTCCGGGTCTATTTGCATTAATCAATATAAATTAGAGTAATATAAAATATATCACGTAAAATCTCACGTTAGAAAATTGGCACTTCTAGATTGTTTCCGCCCCTTGACCCTCCCAGCGACCAGGGTGGTAGATTTCCGCCGAAAGATAAGACGTTAAGCTGAGTTGACCTCGCTTGAATGCACAGGCAATGTAAGTCTGGACTCCACACCCCTGGTCTAACGAGCGAAACGAGGCGTATTGCTCCAAAGCCTTGAGGAAGCGATCATGGTACGGGGAGTGTCCACCGCGACGTTGCAGAAACTCCACCAGACCCACGGCAATCGCATGATCACTTTGGCCGTAATGGCGTACAGGAATGTATACCTTGGTTTCAGGCTGTTGATTGCCCAGCTTGATATCAAAATTATAGAGCACCCCCGAAGTCTCATGTGATTTCGACGGTAACTCCTGGCTACATGGGAAATCCGCAGGGAGACCAAGGACGAGAGACCATAGCTCCCGCAGTTGCTCCAGGGCACTATCGTCCCAGGACGATACGCTTCCACCCGCGGTCAGTGTATTTTTGACGCTTGCAAAGCTGGTCGAGGAACTCCGAAAGTAAATCTTTAGCTTGGAAGCGGATGGATCCACACAGTCGACCGCGACGCCAATAAGATGAGCGGGAGTGCCAATCTCCTCTTGATGTCGCAGGAAGCCCTGCAGCGGGGGATAAGCCGACAAATCGGAGAACTGTGGTAGCGTTCGAACGGCGTCGTCGAGAACAGCCAATCGTGACTGATCAGTCTGTTCCGCTTTTACCGGGACTAAATACATTTTGCACATCTGACGGCCATCTCGTCCGAGGTCGAAACCAATGAAAACCGAGGAGGGACTGGACCCATAATTTTCGGCCGCTACCTTGGCGGAAGTGTCCTGGTTAAAAGCACGGGCGAAGTGGGTGAACCATTGCCAATCGGCGGCGGGCAGTTGGCGCCGGAGGTGATCGACAAATGCTATCGGAGCCTGATGGTTATATGGGTCCCATTCCGTCCCTGCCAGAGGGCCGATTGGCTCAAAACTATATCGGATGGTTGGTCGTTCCCCGTCCCAGCTCCAACTGTATTCCAGTGGAGAATAATCATCTGTCATGAAGCTTTTCCACCGAGGCGTCTGGCCTTGGATAGGACGTGCACCTAAGGCAGGTGCAACGCTTTGGGAGACGAAACGGAGGTGTTTTTGTAGCGTGGCAGCCTCATATTCAGCGCCTCCCATGAGCGTCTTCAGTGCAGTTCCCACGGCATTTTCCCAGAACTGCGAATCGACATATGACTCGTCGGCAAAGAACGTTGTGTCCTTCGGCTCTGTGGCAATCGCCGTGGATATGTGGTTCTTCTGGTATGAGATTAGTGGTTGGTTTTGAGTATGTCGGGGACCAAAGAGACATATGATGTACCAGACCGATGTAAGGGCTCAACCGACGGCGAAGTTGAAACAGCCTGGTTGAGCTGGAAGCGATGATTCTTCTCCCCCCTAGAACAGGTGCCATAGTTGATCGTAGTGTCTCACAAGAATGAGGATTGCTCTGGAAATATAAATAGAGAGACCAAGACCTCCCAGTCACGTCCAGGATTTAGTCTCGTTCATATCTTCCTGCTATAATACCGATGCTATTGGACACACTGTTCAGATAGCGTCGGTCGTATTTGGCTTGGAAAATGACGGCCGAAACGGGATTTGTCCCCACTGTGTTCTCTCTTCCGTCAGAGAGTGCTTACTCGTGGGTATGGGCTGTGAGTGCTGGGCTTGTGGCGATATTTGTGCTCTATCTTACACAAGGTATTGCTCGTCGCAGATTCGCCTACGCTCATGGCTGTCAAGCACCACCACGGTATGCCCACCGGGACCCGATTCTGGGGCTGGACTCCTTGCGAGACTCCATGCAGGCGAGGAAATCCGACAGGTATTTTCGCAGAGAGCAGCAACTACACCAAGCCTATGGCAATACGTTCATGTCGCTGCTTTTAGGGAGCTGGATGGTGAATACGATTGAGCCAAAGAACCTGGAGGTTCTCTTCTCTACCAAGTTTGCCGATTACGAGGTTGGATTCCGGCGTCGGAATGCCTTTGCCCCTTTGTTTGGCAAGAGTATCTTTCAAAGTGATGGAACTCGTTGGCAAACATTACGATCACAGCTACAATTATGTTTCTCGCGAGTGCAAACCTCGCAGTTAGGGCTTCTGGAGAGCCACTGTCAGCGTCTCCTGGCGGCTCTCCCTTCTGACAACCAGAAGTTCGACCTGGCCCTTTTTCTCCATCGCTTTGCTGCGGATGTTTCAACAGACTTCCTTTTCGGAGAATCAATCAACTCTCTTGAGAACCCTCAGAATTTGGATGGTGGTGCCTTGAAAGCATTCGCCGACACCCATAGCACTTGCGAGCTTCGATGGCTACTGGGATCTATGTCCTGGATATGGCCTCAGCGTACATTCATGAAAAATGTTCGCTTGACTCACCGCTTCATCCAACGATACGTTGATGCGGCTTTGGAACGTGAAGTCACGCCCCCAGGCAAAGCTTCAGATCAGCAAAACGAGCAGCGAATTCTGTTCATCGACCAACTTCGACAACGAACGCAAGATCCTATCGCACTCCGGGATGAGCTAACGACATTATATTTTGCAGGGACAGACGCCCCTGCGGCTTTACTTATCAACCTGTTCTTTGTGTTCTCCAAGAGGCCAGATGTGTGGGATCGCGTACGCTCTGAGGTCCAGTCGCTGGGAGGGAAAGCTCCCGATCTCCAACAGCTCAAGGGCCTCCGATACGTGCAAGACTGCATCCGGGAATGTAAGACAACAATTTTCTCTTTGTTACGATGGTATCATCATGAGTCCATTTGACGATTAACTTCTCTACCAAACCACCCAGGCCTTCGCCTTTATCCACCTCAGCCCTCCAACTCCCGTGTTGCTGTACGCGATACCGTTCTCCCTACGGGCGGTGGCCCAGATGGAGGTTCGCCGGTGTTGGTACCAAAAGGCATGATGGTTCACCTTTCAGTGTATGCCCTTCACCACCGAAAGGACCTCTGGGGTGAGGATGCGGATGAGTTCCGTCCAGAACGATGGTCCTATGAAAAACAAACTTGGGTGAGAGACCTTCCGTCCTGATAGCGCTTTTGCAATCTTCTAACTCATGTGCGTTATCATCGGAGTAGAAATATATCCCATTCCTCGGAGGTCCCCGCAACTGTGTAGGCAGTAAGTTGTCCCCCTATCTCATATGAACACTCAATTTATGATCCAGGGGTAACATATCCTCCTAGTGGACTTCGGTCTAAACGAAGTGGCGTATGCCGTAGTACGAATGGCGCAAAACTTCCAGACCATCACCAGTGTCGATCCAGACGAATGGGTTGAAGGGTCCAGTATCGCGCTGGAGTCGAAAAACGGCGTCAAAGTGGTCATGTGCCGGGATGCATAAGATTGTAATTAACAAGGGTGTAGACAAATATCCCTCCTATAGGAATAGGTGACATGGCGAGTGTGGGCTCAGCAATATGTACCCATGGAAGTGATTGCTACGTAGTGGTTGGACCGATAGGGTAAATTCCACTCCACTGTTGGCGCTAATGCAGGATGCATCCACTGGTTTAGTGCTGACATTTCAAGTTATGTTATAGGAATGTTTATTAAACGCCTCCTTCTTCGTGATTTGGCCCCCACGTGCAATGTAGAAAAGTACTGAAGGCTTAAGAGGTATAAATGAAACCATGACGATCAATTCCCTATCCAAGCACTTCGGAGCGACGCGATGCTACCATGCCAACTCATCCTTCCGCGCCGCAGGAGTTAAGGTACTTTTCGGTCCTGATCGTCGGTTAGAGGGTTTCGGAGAAGATTGGCCGTGCCTCTTGGCATTGACTGGACTTTCTTGATTAGCTTGTTACTGGCTTCTTTTTTGGTGGTATTTAATTTAGTGGTTTTGCGTTTCTGCCTGCATGTTTCACGAGGTAAGCCGTTGATTACACCATAGAGATTGAAATGGGAAAGTCATTCGATTTCCATACTTCACTGGTGCTGCAGCAATGGAGTCTGCTGAATGAATTGCTTCGCGGTGCTGCCGACGATCTGGTCCTCAATGGCACCGGACTAGATATTCCTCATGTGGTTTATATTGCCAGGTAAAAAATCCAGGCTTCACCGTTCACTGTGCTGTACTCTAATCTATCCCAAACCCTATAAGGTATGCAGGCAATGTGAGTATAGATCCTGCTTCTTACGAATCAATCAATCAAAGCCAGGCTGCCATTGCCAAGAGCCTTTCCAAAGGCGATGTTATCTACGGTATACCTCGATCTACCTATTGGAAACCCATGAAGAACGAAAATCTAACTAGCTGATCCAGGAGTGAATACTGGATTTGGAGGCTCTGCGGATATCCGCGCAAACGACGTCTTAGCACTCCAGCGCGTCTTAACCCGCGAGCTGAGCTATGGCGTCTTACCCCCGGGTGCGCGTGATCCTCGCCCTCCGTCCGACCGCCAGAAGTCCGCATATCAGGCGTTTGACCTGAGTCTCGAACATGCAGCCGAGTCTCAGCACCTGCCCCTTCCCTGGGTGCGCGCTGCGGTCTTACTGCGTCTGAACTCGCTGGTCAAAGGCCATTCGGGCGTGAGGCCTGTTATCGTGGACCGTCTACGGGATCTTCTAGTGAAGAATATTATCCCTATGGTTCCCATGCGTGGGAGTATCTCAGCCTCTGGGGATTTGAGTCCTATCGCTTATATCAGCGGCGTACTTCAGGGAAAGCCCACAATTCGGGTTTTCCGTCCAGGCATTGGACGAGATGTATATGCTGACGAGGCTCTTGCGGAAGCGGGTGTAGCGCCGATATCCTTGACGGCAAAAGAGGGTCTGGCTATTGTCAATGGGACGGCAATGTCGGCGGCTTGCGCCACCCTCGTGCTGCACGACACACATCAGCTGGCCATGTTAAGTCAGATCCTGACAGCAATGACAGTGGAAGCACTACTGGGCTCACCGGAGAGTTTCGACCCCTTCTTCGCCGAGGTGCGTCCGCATCCAGGACAGATCGAGAGCTCACGAAACATCCGTGTGTTCCTGCGTGGGTCTCGCCTCGCACTACAGAAGGACGGCAAGGACGGTTCGCTCCGCCAGGATCGATATTCAATCCGCACCGCGGCGCAATGGATTGGCCCCGTGCTCGAAGACTTGCTATTAGCACACCAGCAAATCAGCATCGAGTGCAACTCAGCCACAGATAACCCCCTAGTTAACGGCGACGGACAGTTCCTGCATGGAGGTAATTTCCAGGCCAAGGCCGTCACTTCTTCCATGGAGAAGAGTCGCCAGGCCATCCAAGCGATCGGTCGCATGCTTTTCACACAGTGCCAGGAGATGATCAATCCCGCGACCAGCTGGGGTCTGCCGCCGAACTTGGTTGCGGATGAACCCAGTCAATCGGGTATCTTCAAGGCCATTGACATTTACATCTCGGCCTTGACCTCCGAGTTGGGGTTCCTAGCGGGTCCCGTTAATCATGTGTACAATGCTGAGTTGGGTAACCAGTCATTGAACTCACTGGCTCTGATCTCTGGTCGATACACTGCGACAGCCGTGAGGGTGCTTACGGAGCTTGTGGCGGCGCATCTCCTCTCCGCATGTCAGGCACTAGATCTTCGTGCCATGCAGTTACAATTTTTAGACGGAGTCAAGACCGAGTTCTTCGCTCGGGTTGTCTCAATGGTGGAAAAGCAGAGCCCAAACACCACAGACGCCAGCAAGAACCTCCCAGCCACACTATGGGCCCATCTCCAGAAAGGACTAGAACAGACCGTCTCAATGGACAGTATAGACCGGTTCCCTCACATAGTCAAGACCATGCGCGTGCCCATCTTGGATTGTTTGCCCTTTCAAAATGTCGTTCTTCAAGAAATGCAGTCGTTCATTGACCAGCTCGGTCCCTGGCTCCACGAAGCTTGGTGTACCAACCGGGAGGCCTATTTGGTTCATGGCGATGCTAGCCCCGTGTTGGGAGACGGGTCTAAGAAGATGTATCACTTCGTTCGGAAGACTCTTGGGGTGCCGATGTTGTGTACAAAGAGGATATTGACGCCCACTGCGGAGGCCATGGCTGCTGGGCAGGTGGAGGAGGCACCTACGGTGGGCGGATACACAAGTCTTATCTATCGGGCAATTCAACGAGGTGAATTTTTGCCGGTTATTCAGGAGCTGCTGGAGGAGTGTTTAGCGAAGGAAGAGCTGGAGCGATAGTCTCATTCTATATTTTGTCAAATCCGCGCCGTATCAACATAGACTATATGTTAAGACGAAGACAAATAGATAACATTTTCCAATCAATAGAGGAGTCATAATATTACATAGTAAATATCATCATCATCGTTATTATCCATTAAAAAAGCGAGCATGAACTGATATTATCTTTCTTACATAGAGTGACAGAGTGAATAGGGCAAACGAGTCACATGCCCGGATAGGAAGTGTAATAAACTCGAAGGAAACAATACCGTAAGAAAACAGAAGCTCCAACATCCCCGCATACTCAAATATACATCCCAGTCAAGCACTAAAAAGTACTGATACCCCCGAGGTCTTACTTAGTCTTGGCACGTGCCGTGCTCACTTGGTTCATGATTATACTACTTCTACCCTTCCCATCTTCTCGTATCTCCATTGTGCTCTATCCCAGCTCCTACACATAACCTAAAGGAAGGATACAGCCACCCAACCTCCCCACAATGTCCTTCCCCTTCCGAATAATCGAACATACCATCCCAGGCCAACACATCCGCGAATCCCCCCGTAGCATCAGAGGCCGTCAAGAGACGCCCATTAAAATCGCCATAAAACAATACATCCCCAACGATGCCGACAGGCCAGACCCCACTCCCGACAATGCAATTACCATAATCGGGGTACCCGGAAACGGGTCCCCGAAAGAAATCTACGAGCCTTTATGGGAAGACCTCTACAGGCAGCTGAAGAAGCTCTCTGTGCCGGTGCGTGGGATTTGGGTGGCGGATACGTCGAACCAGGGTGCTAGTGCTGTCTTGAATGAAGAGGTTCAGGGGGATCAGAGTATGTAACATGTTTGGATTTGTGCTTTGGGATGAGCGGATTTGGCTAATTGGGTCGGCTTGTCTTTTTTTTTTTAGCTAATTGGTATGATCATTCGCGCGATCTGTTGCATATGGTTAATCATTTTCGGGATGAAATGCCGAGGCCGATTATTGGGGTTGGGCATAGTATGGGTTGTGCTCAATTGTAAGTCAATTCCTGAAGCCAGTCGTATAGTAATGCTAACCAACATGATACAGGGTCAATCTTTCAATCATCCACCCACGTCTACTATCAACCCTGGTCCTGATCGAACCAGTCATCCTGGAAGTAGCCTTCGGCGGCCCCAACCCAGCCATGATGGCCAGTCGCCGAAGGGACCTGTGGGAATCACCCGAAAAAGCCGTCGCCTCTCTCACCAAAGGCCTAGCAAAATGGGATCCCCGAGCTCGAGACCGCTATCTCCGCCACGCACTCCGCCCGGTGCCAACCCGACTCTACAACCCAGCTACAGATCCCAAAGTACCCCCGACAGCAGTAACACTCACAACAACCAAGCACCAAGAATCCTGGAACTTCTTCACGCCGAACCTCGAACGCGAGGAACTCGACCGTCTTCTCCTACCAGACTGGGACGTAGAGAAAGAGCGACCGTATTTGTTTTCCAGGCCGGAATGTTGGTCCGCCATGCGGAGTCTGCCGTACGTGCGGCCCAGTGTGCTCTGGGTGTTTGGTGGGAAGAGCTTTCTCTCTCTCCCGGATGCGCAGGAGTCGAAGATGCGGACTACGGGGACGGGGACTGGGGGGAGTGGTGGGGTGGCTAAGGGGATGGTTGAGAAGGCTGTGCTGCCGAAGGGGGGGCATACGCTTGTGTTTGAGCAGGTGGATTGGTGTGCTGAGAGGGTTGCGGATTGGACGCAGCGGTGGTTCCGGGGTTGGCTGGAGGATGAGAAGTTTTGGGAAGAGTATCAGAGTCGGGGTTCTGATAAGGAAGGGGTGAGGATGTCGGAGGAGGCGTTTCAGATTGCACAGATGCCTGTGGGGACGAAGAGGGGAGAGAAGCCGAAGGCGAAGTTGTGATGTTGGTTAACAGATGATACTATCATATAGGACTGTGTAAAGGAAAGACTTGAGTGTTTGAGGGATCGTGTTAGTACTCATATCCTCGTGAAGATGAAGAGTTTCATAAAACTTAAATATACTAGAATTCAGGTGATTTTCGATTGGTCCTTTGGCTAGAAGACTGATCAGTTTACCATATAGCTGTAATTCTAGGGAGAAAGCTAGGAACGTCTGCCAATAAAAATCCACTTTAAAAGAGCATCTTCTTATATGGGAGTCAACTCACAGACACGGCTCATTCTGACAAACCGTTGGCTCTCCAGGGCTCAGACAACGCCTGACCTCCCGAATCCTCTGGATGCCTAAGGCCCCCCACTGACCGAGAACCAACCGGGATAAAGCTATGGGACCACCCAACACATTTAGTCGTGGGGATAAGACGGAGACAACCACGTAGACCAAGGGAAATGGCGAGCTGGTAAGCACTAGCCATTGGCGATACGAGCGCGCGGATGGCGCAAGGCTTGGGGTATCCGGAATATTGCTTGGCAAGTGGACACGGCCCAAGGTAAAAGGAATGCGCTCTCTTGGGATATATAGATAAACTACCTCCTCTGTCTTGGTTGTCTAGCCCCAAATTAAGAGATCTGAATGCGAAAGAAACCATGGCAGACTCCCAGCTTGTTAGTCTGGAGGCCTTTCTCCTGGCTCATCCAAGTATTAAATACACAGCACCCTCGTCATCAGAGTTCTCCGCCGTGTGTAAGGTATGGAATATGGCCCGTCCAGACACCCCGCTTGCCGTTGTCCATCCCCAGAGCGCAGAGGATGTGAGTGTTTTGGTGCAATTCGCCAAGGCCAACGGACTCAAATTCACCATCCGCGTCGGCGGCCACAACATGGAAGGCCGGGCCATTGTAGATGGCACCCTCGTAATCGATCTTCGGGCGCTTACGGGGGTCAGGATAGCTGAAGATCGCCAATCGGCTACAGTAGAAGGAGGAATTCTTCAAGGAGAGCTCGGCACAAAATTGTGGGCCGAAGGACTTGCCACGCCCACGGGGTCAATACCCGGCGTTGGCTACGTCGGGTGGGCAATGTATGGAGGATATGGACCCTTCTCGTCACACTGGGGACTGGGGGTTGATCAGATTCTTGGTGCAACGATTGTGAATCATGATGGGGAGATTATTGAGGCGGACAAGAAGCTCTTGAAGGGCATTCGTGGGGCGGGAGGGGTGTTCGGTGTTATTGTTGATCTGACTATCAAGGTGTATCCACTCAGAAATGTAAGTGGTCATAAATATCACTTTGGTGAATCGATAGGTGCTGAATCTCATCTAGTTTCTGGCTGGTGCAATCCTGTTTGATTCCCAGCATATCAGCAAGACCTTTGCCGATTTTAACACCGGATACCAAAAGTTATTACACAATGGCATCCCGAAACAGCTAACCGTCCAACAAGCAGTATTCAACGCGCCTCCTGGACGCGTCTTCGCTGTTCTTGTCGCCTGGAGTGGTGAAGACATCGAAGAGGGCAAGCACTGGAGCACCCAGATCGCAAGCCTGGGACCGCTACTCATGAGCACAGTCGCGGAGACTACAATCCCCGAGTGGTTCACCGGAAATGCAGCCTTGGTCCCGTCCTCTGTATACGGGTCCAGTCATACACTTAATCTGCACAACGTTACGCCCGAAGTCGCCGAGGCAATCGGACGCAATTTAACGACGCTCCCGTCCGATCCAGGCACCATGATCTCCGTCCATCAGCTAAGAGGTCCCTCTGCGGCGCCGAAAGGCAACTCAGTTTTTGCTACCAGAGAGCCGCACTACATGCTCGAGATCCTTGGGTTTGCAGCGGTGGAGGACCGCAAGGGGGAGGCCGAGAAATGGGCGTCTGATATTGCGGAGGCGGTCTCAAAGACCGACCCAGGGAATATTCTTCCCACCACGTATATTTCTCTTTATTTTGCTCCAGATCATGGAGTTGACCCACTGAGTCAGTTCTATGGCTCTCACGCGGAAGAAATCCTTTCGTTGAAAAAGGAATATGACCCTAAGGCCTTCTTCCATTGGACTGTGCCTCAGTTAGAATAATGCTTTCATATGAGGATCCCTCCCCTCGCGGTAGCAAATGGATGATACGTTTCGAGGAATGATGATATTTGTTTCTTTAGAATAATACATTTATACCAGGTTCGTAAGAGAGGGAACAGCATGTGGTAGGGGCACATACGAAGAAAGTACCTGGGGAGGTTGGTAAAGCCTCCTGTAGGGCTGGGGTATCATATTCAAGGAGGATATCCGACGTAAACTGTGGACTGTTGCCGTTATATTTTTAGACATCAGAAGAAGCCATCAGTAACGACGAGCGTAGCACGGCGATGAACTGATATGTCATTTGCATGCACCTGCGCCGTATGCCCTGAGGTTTGGTTCCTTTGAAACTATTGCAGGTTGATTACTCACTGCCAGCCCTTGTGTGTCCCCAGTAAGGCGGCAGCGGCCCGAACTGAAGAGCTACAGTGGTCGAGATCCAAAAGGAACAGGTACGTATATGTACATGTATATAGTGCGAATTTCTCGTCGACGTTTCTCTACATAATGGTATATAATGAAGATTTAATGGTCGTAACAAGTGATCCTAGATTTGATGTTCCTCAAGACCCATGCCCTTCCCGATCTTTCGTATAAGAGCTCGCTTCAAGAAGGCCTCGCGTGCTAACCCGCGTGTGTGCCGGGACCATGTCTCTACCCCGATCACGCCCTTGACATGAGCAGTTTGTAGGGCGTAGATGGCCTGCTGAATACCGCGTTCTTCTGCTACCAAGTCGTAGAGTTGCTTGCCTACAACTGTTGGCGCAACGAGGACCTCGTCAATCGGAGGAAGACCAGACGGTACTGGATCCGAGCTCGACTGTGCAGCGGATGATGATATGCGACTTTGTGCATCGGCAATGACAGCATCGGCGCGGTGGAGGGACTGTTGCAGGATGGAGGTATTGGACTGGAGGCTTGAATTGAGGGTATTTAGTGATGAGATCTCGCCTTGTAGGGTGGCGATCGCTGCGTGCAAAGAGTCCGACTGTGACAGTAGAGAACGTGCCGCGGATTCAGTTTGCGACACATTCGTCTGCAGCGTCTCGGCCAATACCTTCGACACAGCGTGTAACAGCGCATCCTTTTCTGGGTTGGGGGGAATTGGCGGCGCAGGTCCTGACGCGAATGATGGAAGCTCAACCTCAAAAGGTGAAGTCAAAAGATCAGGAGTTTCGGCCTTGGGCTTCATCGCTGGTTGGGTCGCTGAACCTGGTCGCTGGAAACTGTGATGAGATGCCTGTTGAGGGGTTTGCGGTTGCGGCATCTGCTGGTATCGGCCATTGGTTTGGTGGTGTGTCGGGTGATGGGGAGAAGCTTGCTGAGGGATGCCAAAGGGTGGCTGTGGCTGAGGTCCACGGGGGAACTGCTGCGGCATTGCGCCAGGTGGCGCTCGGTTGTCAACTTGGGAAGGTAGGTGGCCTTGTGCATAGGCTGGCATTGGATGTGCCATGGAGTGCTGCTGCTGAGGATATCGCTGCGGTGGGGTGGGGCCTCCCATAGAGCCACTTTGTTCTGGCGGATACTGCGATGGGAGACCTGTAGGGGTGCTAGTACTCGGACGGGGTCGAGGCGCCCACCGCGGATCCTGTTCCTTCGGCGGCAGTGGAGGAAGAGGCGATGAAGAGTTATTCTGCGCTGCAGGAATCGGTTGCCGTTGCTCAGCAGAGGCCAATTGTCCAGGCTTCGGAGGCGGGGGAGGTGGCACCTGGGCTGTCGGCGCAGGCGAAGGTACACTCTGGTTCAGTGGGGAGTGAGACGAGGATAATCCGAGTTCTGCAGGGAGTGGAGGTAGAGGAGGTGGTGTTTGTGTTGGCTCGGGTTGTTGTGGGCGTGGTGGTACGTGTTGTCGTTTGTATCGGACAGGTGGCTCCTTTGCAAAAACCTCACGGAGTATAGATACGAGATCTACAAGGGTTGATCTCTTGAAGGAGTGCACTGTCAGTAAATTATCCCACTAAGTCTTGCGAAATCAACGAACCTCCCAGGCCTCCGCCCAATGTGCCAGGTAATGATGATACACCCTGCCCTCTAACGTCACATGTTGGCCAACGCGGACCGCCATATCCTGGGTCGGAGTCACGTAGACAATCGGCGGTTCTCGTGGGTAAGTATTGGGGACCCATAGTGATATGGGAAACTTGTACACAGTGCCGCGAAATGTGACAGGTACCGTGCCGGTGAGTTGCAGTAGGAGAGCCGAGAAACCATTTTCGTATGCTAAACACAGTTAATATCCAAGGATATTCGTCGGGTTATCGGGGATATCACGGACTGTAGACTTCGGTTCGTGGGGACAGGGAGGGATACTGAGCAAGCACGGAGGCCACATCATAGTAGGTGCGATTGGGGTCCTGATACGTCTGTCGGGAATCGTAATGATCCTGCGCTGGGTCAGTACCTTGCATTGGAGGGTGAGATGAAGGGAATGGAGTATACCCGAATCAATACGCTGTATAGCCAGTTGAGTGTCCTCTGCGGCACCGTCGCCATGTCGAAGGAGCTGATAGATGAAGTGCATGGCGATCAAGTTGTGTCATTGAAGTGGGAAGGGAAACTCCGCAGGTCGCATTCCCCCCGCATATTCTTGGCACGAGTGGCAGACCGAACCCCCGTGACATTAAAATTAAATTATTTAGAGTTATCATGACTCCATGTCCTTCTACGAACATCAAAGAAACGGCAAAATAACGTATTACAATATTTCAGCTATGCTAGTATTAGATGATGGAGTGCCGGAGCGAAATAGAATTAATACAGTACAAGGAAAATCAGCAGACTCCTCTCCGCATTCCAGACCTCGAATGTTTCGGAACACGACCTGAGTCGCGCCTTCGACTCTAAAGCCTCTGGCAACTATGAACCGACACATCGTGCTCCACAGAGATGCCGTGCCCCTGCTCTGGATCATACTGTCTTTTGACAGAGCTCTGATCCGCATAGCACACCGTGCTTGACTTGTTACTTGGATAGGTCATGGCGACGGCGGTGTCCGTGGATGATGTTTGATTGCTCCTCGTGCCGGTTGAGTCGGTGAGGCGATTCCACAAGGCTCCACGGGACGGAGAATTCTCGGTGGAGGATGATCGAGTAAGGGAAACACCAGCCCAGATGGAGGATAGCGGGAGAGAGATAGTGACCAGGGTCATAATGTTCGAATTAAGCTCGGGGACCGAGACCGCATATTGAAGAATCGAAAGCAGCGCTAAATCGATTAGTTCACACACACGGCTCATGCTAGTATAGATACAGAGGACATACCTGGAACGGTCAAGGTCTGGCAACCCATGACAAAAATCACTTTCATCGGCCCGAAGTCCCTCACCCCGAGTCTCCTTCGCTGATGGATAGCAAATCCGAGCTTGATAATGAAGATACTGCAGAAGAAGCAGATACTAATGGTGATGACGATATTTGTAGCGCTTTCAAGCCAGACAAGTGACAGTGGGGTATCAGTTTGGACAATTGTCTTGCAGTTTTCAACCATGTATCCTAGACGGAGCCCGACAGGAATAAGGGCAACCAAGATCGACACGCAAAGGAGAACGGTTCGATACCGGCGTCTGAGATTGGCACAGACGACCTGGACCTGGAGCACAAGCGATGTCTCAATGCAGACCAGGAGAAGAGTTGTAAGAACAACCCCGAGAATAGAGTTGGCGTACGCGGAAGTGGGTGCCCTAGAATAATCACTAGAGAAGTATTGGTATGCTTTCACAAAATCGGTTGTGAAGTAGATCATGTGGCAGAGGAGGCGGCCCATGTTTAGCAGCAAAGCACCGCCGTTGAGGAAAAAGACTGAAGAAGCACGCTTGTCGGGCCTAGTCAGAAGCAAAAGAATAATGAAAATAATGACTGAAGCACCGAACTGAGCCCCATAGTTGATGCAGATCTGGATACAATACTGGTAGAAGTCATTCAACGTCATCACGGGTACTTGGAACGGGGTCCCGTCAGCCGCATGGAACGTGAGGTTCTGGGAGTATGGATCGAACTTGGAGTCCATAATGGCCATCGTCATGAGAGGCTCACAGGAGGCAAGGATGTATAGAACAGTTGCGACTGGACGTGGATTGGAAGGCAAAGGAGAATATCCTGTGGGACGTTGTGAAGAGTGTCATATATGAGGAACTGAGGAACCAGTAGTCGAATTTGCTTGAAACTGCTTTAGAGAAACACGTCCAGCTCCTGTATAGGGACTTGAACATGATGGGAGCCACTGTATTGTTTCTCCACGTTGATAGTATTGGTCGCTAAAACAGACCGGATGTTGCACTGTACATGCAACACGTGAAACAGACAATATCTATACGGCTGAAGAGAAACAGAGGGTACAATACTACCTGTCCGGTGTAGTGGAGCTTGTTCTAGACAATGGGTTAGTCATGACGTTGTCGACATATCAGACTAGGCAATAGCCGAGACCAACGTCGGCGCCGTTAAGACAGACAATACTAAGAGAACAATATCAAGACGGGAACCAGCAGTTAAAGATTGGATTGTGGCCCACAACACGCTTCCGGTTCCATGGGCTTTTTAAGTTCCCGAAATACCCTTTTGCTTAACAGTAGCCTGAGCATTATTTGCCGTCGATCATTCTAGTGGTGGAATGCGATTGGATTCATAGCTGTCCAGCTTCAGGGTTTAATGTCATTTTTGCAGCCCTTGCAGGTTGCCAAAAACGAGGAGGCGCGTGACTCTACAGGAGAGGTGTCAGCAATTTAATTATTTTCAATACACAATGGGTGGTTTAGGATGGCCCCTTACCGTTTGGTAGCATGCATTGCATGGCTTAAGAGACCCATGTGTAGTCATTTGGGTAAGGGGGTCGCAGGACAGGATGCACCACCTGAGTAACACTGAAACAAGATACTTGCTGAGACTGGTCGATGTTTGCTATTTTTGGAGTAACCAAGCGGTGTCACAAAGATTATTCACAAGTCTCCTAGCCTCAGCTCCGTGGCTAAGAGCATTTAGGGTCAACATACAAGGTCTAGCTGTATGACGCAGTCTTTGAAACTGGACTGAGAGGAGAAGAAATAATTAGGAAACGACAAATACGATGTAGATCTTGGCAAACATCAAGTCCGGGATAGCACGTGAACAGTATTGTATGGCAGCCTAGTACTGGTAGCAGGTAGCATTCCAGGTTTGTCAGGGTGACCGGGGCTGAGGGCGTCGGGGTCGCATTGACACTAATAAGCGGTGCAGGGTACGAAGGTGAAATAGTACAGTAGGTAGCATTTCGATGAGCTTCCCAACTTTTAACAAGAAAGCAGCAAGGGATTCCTAGAGGTGCATTAAAAATATATGTCTCAAGACAAACTCTATTTGTTTAAGCTACATTCAAGTTCAAGTGTCGTCCCAGGCTTTCGTATTTCAGCTTTCATGGCCAAGTTTAGCTAACGACTCCGTAAGGAATTCATTAGCATTCATCAGGTCCGTGCTGCCATAGACAACTCTCCGCCTGGGGGCGCCATGAGACGCGGTTCCCCGGCCGGCCCCTGCACCATCGCTGCCGGGCTGTCCGCTGGTCTGACGGACCCAATCCTGCAGATTTCCGTATTCGTCCATGCTTCCTCCTCCGACGGTGAAAACAATCGCTTCGTTGAAGGCCTGGCGGCGCTGACCAAAGCTGGCGCCGGTTCCTGGGCCGGGAGTGCCAGAAGTAGCGGGCGACTGGGCATTGCGGGAAGCGGAAGCGGGGGGCATGGCTCCACGGGCATTAGCGCTGCGGGGGTCGAAATAGAGGTAGCTTTCAGTTTTGGCAATGGCGGAGCTGGAGGCAGAGGCTGGGTCCATAAGTGACTCGGTAATCTTGGTCAAGGTCAAGTCTTTGTTTGCAGGGAGGAAATTTTTGACGCCCGAAATTAGGGAGTCAAAGTTGGCACCAAGCGCACCAGATGTGATGCGATCTGTCAAGCGATTGGAGAGTGATGAAAAGCCACGGAACAGATCGGAGGATTGCTGCTGTGGTGCGGCTGTGGTCATCATGGTCATACGAGTCACTTCGCGAACTTGTTTGACGTAGGCGATGGGACTGACGTCCTGGACGCCTACACGGGTCAGGGCTTCCTCGAACTGACCCATGTCAGCACGGTTTAATTCGGTCTCAGTACTTAAGAACCAGATCAGGAAGAGTCGAAGTTTATCCGTCGGCTCGCTCCCCTTTGCCGGGTCATTGATGAGTTCGAGGATCTGCGCCTTAGATTGCTTCGTGATGTTTTCTTCCAACTCGAAAAAGTTGTCGAGCTGGCGGTCTTTGATGCCTTGAAGGAGTGCAGTTGCAATGTTCATATGCATGTCCAAAATGGATTTGCGTTCCCGCAACTCCGGAAGTAGAGTAATGGCAGCTTTCAGGTGCTGCGCAGAGGTGCTGGTGTCATTTTGGAGATCCTCAATGGATGACGCACCGGTCTTTTTTGTGATTTCATTGGCGTCCTCCTTGTACTTCGTTAGCTCCGCGTCGATGTCCTCGGCCACTTGGGGAAATGGAGCTCCGGCATTACGCTTCCAAAAGAAGTCGTTGCTGTTCAGGTCGTACGCTTTCTTAGTCACCTTGCCGGGGTTTGCCTCATCAGTCGTCTCGATTGTAATCCGGTTCAGGCGCATTTGAAGGACATCTTGGACCAACGACTGGTATGTCCACGAATGAGAAAGCATGGGAACCAAGTCCACATTACGGTCGACAATGACCAGCACAGGTCGTGACGTGGGAACTCCAGGAGTAGATTTCTTGTTGGTTGAGAAAAGATTATCCTTCGAATTGAGGATATGATCGCGGAGTTTGCGATCGAGTTTCGTAGCTATTAGCTCTGCTGCCCCGCCTTTAGGGCATCGGATGATAGGAATCGCCCCTGTTATCCGGATCAGTTACTAACTAAGAAGCAAATGATTTGGCCACACATACCCATAGTGACGCTAACACTGAATAGACCGCTCACAATCTTATCGATGATGGCGTCTAGGTCCTCATCACTTGTCTGCGCACTGTTAATCTTCCAGTAGGCATCATGCCCCAAGCCCAAGCTGAAAAGGTCCGGTTCTGCGACGATGAAATTAAGATATTGGTCATAGACTTGCGCAATATGTTCCGATGTTCCTGTTGTCGCTATCTGAGAAGCAAAATCTTCGAGCAGTGGCCGAGGCACGGACGATAGGAAGTTCACGTAGGCTGGTGTATAGAGTCCGCGAGCTAAGTCGTTGGTGATCATTTGAAGGTTGGCCGGGGTAGGCTCGACAAGATAGACAACAGGCACATCGGGGATAGGGTATCGATTGGAATTGATGTTTCTAGAACTAGTTGTTAGCCGCACATGTTAAACAGCCGATATCACAGAAGCGCGTACAGATGAATAGTAACGCCCCATGTCCGAAGGTCATTAACCCGGAGTACGCTACTTATAACGTCCCGTCCCATATTGTCGAACACCAAAACTTTCCAGATTGGGTCGCCATCCTCGTTCAAGATGGGGGTCGAAATGAGGCCTTGTGCGGAGGTATCATGGTGGCTGTCCTCGGTCTGCGGCTCGTGGTTTAGGTTGAGGATCTTCTGAATGGACGCTGAACAGTTGTTATCGTCAGCATGCGCTCACCACCCAGGAATGTACACATGAAGAAATTGGATACCTACCGACCTGACGGTCGCGAAGAGACATTGAGTGCGACGCCATAGTAAAGTAGTATAGTCTGCACTTAAGATGATATTCACAGCAATTACTTGACTTGAACGAGGATCATGACATATAAAGAAACTGACAGCACCCAAGCAGGCAGAACAATATCGATAGATCAGTCCAGGCCCGAGCTGTTGAGGGACAATTCAGTTGTTATTACCCACTCGCAACCAACGATCCAGAACATACCCTCTTTCTCTCCACTTGGCAACCCGTGAGAGAAGCTCCCGATTGATGAAGGCTGACGTAATCGGGCTAGTCCCAATGGAGTTAAATTGGTCCCTGTGTAAGGTACAGATTGCCCCCTTTCACAGAGGAAACGTATACAAACAACTCAAACTCCACCCTTCAGCCTGAGGCTGCCGCATCACGTGCGTCAAGGCTAGACTGAACAGGCGTAGCGTGGCTGGCCAAGGCTCCAAAGGCAACCTCGCCCAACCGAGCTGAGCTTTTCCAAGTCTCACCACCACCGGCACCTACCTATCCATCCCCCCCCCTTCCCTTCCATCCTTTTCGTAAAGCGAATGACTATGCTGCTTAATTACAGTCCAGAGTACTTCTTTGTATGAGAACCTTTTCTTTTCATCTTCTAAGACATATTTAAGAGAAGAAAAGGTCCACAAGAACAGGTTGTACAGGCTGGATTGTCATCTGCGAAAACAGCGCAGGAAAAAGAGTGACAAGGCGGCAGGGAATTTGAAAAGCAAAGATAAACAAGGAATCTGGAAAAAAGAAAAGGAGTTCAAAAGGAAAGACAAGACAAAAATTTATCTTACGTCTACTATACGGAGTACTTGGTCGGTGTATTCGAAGGGTTGACCTACCTGTGCATCAAGAGCGGTGCTTTTTTTCCTAAAAGAAAAGGGTACAAGATTGGGCGCGCAACACAACGTGAACGCGACTTGCGCGGGATACCATCACTAAGAAATCACCCAGGCAAGCAGGCAAAATAACTGTTTTTTTTTCCCCTTTGTCTTTTTGGCTCGGTCAGAAACAAAAGAAAAAGGGAAAATTTACAAGGGCAAGGGCCTTAGAACTTGTCAAATCCCTTTAACGTTTTGCAAAGCGGAGGCCAGTTTGCCACTGTCTGGACCATACATCCATTTATTACACACTCATTGCTTCAACTTGCTGCATTGTGAGAAATTCGGTTTTGCTTCCTCTTACCGCCTTCCCCACTCAGCGAATCAGCATCTTCCAGCGCTGACAAACGCGGATTGGGCCACTGATTCGCCCGGCTTGCATTCACTGTTCCAACGTTTATCACGAGTCTCTGTCCAATAGGACGACTTAGATTGGCGACTCCACCAGCAGGCTTCCCGCCAACTGCGATCCAGGAAGACCCGGCGTCCAAGACCTTTCCACATTTGGACCGTTACGCACGTGGATGCATGTGACTTATACCTACCATTTTGGGCTGTTCTCCCTTTAGTACTCTGACCAAATAACTCTGCGACAACATCCCAAGAAGTCCACTTCGGGTAGCACAGAACTGAATGAACGGCAGCATGGAGCAGTCGCCGCCGCAAAACTTGATGCGGGGTCTGCCTCATGCGCCAGTAGACCCGGGCTCATTGCCGCCGGAATACTGGGAGTCATTGTATGCGAACCCAGAACCCCCACATCAACATGCGCATACTCCACAACAACAGCTACAGCAATCGCAACAACCCCAACAGTCCCAACCAATGAGTATGAGCTGGGATCCTTCAGTGTTTAGTCAAACACCTCAGCAACGCAATTCTCTGCAACTTCAACAGGAACATGGCCATGGCTTGTATCCCTCATCCACTCCTCAATCTTGGCGACCCAACCCTTTGCATCCACAACAGATCATGCCGTCTAACCCACAAGGATTCGCGATGCCTGTCCAATATCGCCAAGTACCCCAGTATTCACAGGGGCAGGTACCTTTCGAGTCGCAGCCACTCAATGCGTCAGATAGCCCGTCTTATCAGCCATATTCATTCCCTCGAAACTACTACCCTGCTCAGCACATCTCGTTGCCCGACACCTTTTCTCAAACGCCAACACCGCAAGCTTCTCAGCCTCAGCCGTCACAATCAGCCCCTTATCAGTCTAATACGCCTCAAACCCCCATCGTTCCATACACCTTGCCCACAGGGTTCTCGGAGGAGACTTCGGTAGGACAATCTGAAACAAGGTCCGCGATATGAAAAGTCTAGCTAATGGATAGCAGCATGGTCAAATGCAGTACACAAACGAATTCCCTGACTCGGCGCCAACTGTGCATGAGCATCAAACTATCAATCCCCAGTTTCTCAACACCCCCCAACAAGCCAACAACCAGCATGCCCCCCTTAATAATTTCATATACGTCAATCCACCAAGCTTCGAACGTCAAGATAATCAGAGGTGGGTCCCGATTTCGAAAAGTCTAGTTCCACTCTACTTTCAGTTGCATTTACTTACTCTTTTCTTTAGGACATTCGACTACTTCCGGAACGACCTACAGATGCCCTCAATCCTGAACAGACCTACTGCTAACAGCCCGAGTGTCCCGGCTACGCAGACTCCAGGCGTGGAAGTAGTCATGCCTGCAAACCGTACGTTTCTTGATCTAGCGCTACTTAATTTAGCTGACTCCATCAGGCCAGCAACCACTCCTACCAAACACATCGGGAAAACCAGGGAAGAAACAGACCACGTCGAAAAAGGTAACAAAGAAGTCCGCGTCTAAAGCGTCGACCAAAAAGCCGGATGGGAGGTCCGCTTCTTCCGGGTCCGAGACCGATAGCTCTGATTCGGAACTGGAGATTGAAGCGCCAGAAGAGCCATCCCCTATTCCCCTCGTTCGTCCCAATGAACCAGAAGCTGCTGCGCGATATGATGCCCTTCGAGCCGTGTGGTCGCCGCGTAATAGGCGGCCTCATGCCGACAAAGTCAAAGGCGCACTGGTTGCGTTCAAAGATGTTGTCAAAGCTGTGAGGGATACGTGGAAAGAGAAGTCGCAAGCGATGAAGATGGCAGAAAACAAGGGCGAAAACGACAAAGCGGCCCAGATCAAGAAGGATGTTGTCCTTCAGCGGCGCCTGATGGACGTGGTTGTTAGCACCACTCTGGATCAGGGCCACCCCACGATCGTTGAGAAGTATGTCCTTTCTCTTTCATTATTCCTTTCTCTTAACAACTTGGCATATCGTTGTGATGGCCATAGAAGTCAGAAACGAATTGAGAGCCTCTCCCGCGTAATTTCCCTAGTGTGGACTTCAGCATATCTTCATAAAAAGAATGCTTATAAGTAAGGGTGGCTACTACCTTGCACCCAAGGACAGTACATACCTAGTTACGTGTCCTTAAGAACAAAGGAAATAAAGGGAGAAGGTTCTCTTTAAGGAACGATTCCCTTTCGGCGATCCTAGGATGGCCGCATAATCACCTAACTTGAAGAGCCGCTAGGCTAAGGCTCCATGTGATAAAGATTGACCTGCCACACTAGCCATCATGCTCAAGCGCCGTTTCATATTTTTCTACTGCTTATACAAATTCTATGCAATGTGTAATATTTGTTGGCTAACCCAAATTTCTAGGCTAGGAGAACATCCTATGGCGGTGGCTGCCATGTATTCGTTCCTTCTCGATCGGCATCAGGCATCTGATATCGATGGGGCATTCACCCTAAATCTGCTCAAGGTAAGTTCGCCCTCATAGATTGACCTCGCAAGATAACTAAGGCATTTTCATCAGCTACTTGCTCGATTTGTTACCATGGATGAAGATGTGCTTCAGAAAACGAATGTTGCCAAATTACTGCCTAGGTTCGTCAAAAAGGGCGGACAAGTAGCTAAAGGCCTTGCGCAGAAGATCTTGGACAATGCTGCCACTTCCACCAAGCGAAAGCAGGAGGGCAATAAAGTAGCACCCAAAGAGGCATCTCCCGCTATAAACACCATCTCCAATATTACGTTGGCTGATGGTCAGCGTACGGAGCTAGCTGGATCCAAACGGCCTCGAGATGCCGATTCCAATGGTCAACCAGCCACGAAGCGGATGGTTGTTACGTCAAATCTCAAGAGTAACCAGAAGCCAACCAACGGCCCTGTCACTAGCGCCGCCAAGCGCCCCCAGGAAATAGGCCCCGAGGCCAAGCCAGCAGCGGCAGCTACTTCACGTCCAAAGGCTAATATCATTGCTCCAAAGCCGACTAACCTCTTTGGAAGTTTATCGTCGGCTTCGAAGAGGCCAGGAACTTCGAATGCAGAGAGAGCTGCAGCTGCGGCCGCAGCAAAGTCCAGGTAAGCAAATCCGTGTAAGTAATTGAACTTCATCGTCCGATGCTAACGTTGAGCAGCACACCGACGGAAAAGAAAGAGTCCCAACCCGCGCCTTCTAGGCCGGCCTTCTCTTTTGGCGATATCATGGCCGATCTTAATAAGCAGAAAGAATCACCTCCGTCTGAGCCAGCTGAGAACATGCCACCAGAGACGGAAGAAGAACGAACGAAGCGACTCCGCAAGGAAGCGAGAAGAAAGCTGCGAGTCACGTGGAAGCCGGATGACTCTCTGACTGAAGTTCGCTTGTTCACGCATGATCCAGACGAGGAACTTGGACCGGGAGATCATGCCCAGCGGGAGGCTGGTGATGTCAAGGGAGAAGGTAGTGTGCTTAAACTTCACAGAGACCTGGACGAGTTCGACGAGGAAGAGGATGGCGGGGTGCGTGAAGAAAGCTTCCGTGATTACTATGAGCCTTCAGGTAGGTCATGGCCCAGACTCTCAATAGAAATGCTGTACTAATTCAGGTAGAAATTGATTTTGCCGACATCACATCGGAGGATCGTTCCCGGAATAACATCAAGCGCGCCGGCACTCAGCAGCCGACCAGTGCTGAGAAGGAAGCACAAGAGCACCGCGAAGCCACGACGCTTATGGTTTTCTATACCTCCGCTGCGGATGTGCCACCGTCGCCAAAGGAACCTCCCCCGCCTAGTGAAGATGAGCCGGCAACCGAAGCCGTTGCTCTTGGAGAACTCCCAGATCACGTTAAGGTAAGCATGATACTTTTTTTTCCCCTTCCCCGTTCGGCTTGTGAATCCAACCTAACCGTTTTATGGCAGGCTCGACAGGAGCGATACTTTTCTGCTGTTAATCCCCAGCCGACTCCAGCTCAACCTCAACCAAGCGCACAATCCAACCAGTTTGACATTTCAAACTTGCTTAAAATCATACAGAATGCGCCTCAGCAGCAGCAGTCAACTCCTCCGCCTCCCCCGCCTCCTCCCGTGACGCAAGCACCAATGTCGGACCTGGAGCGAACCATTAGTATGTTCCGTCAGCAACAGCAGCCACAGCAGCCACAACAGCCACAACCTCAAGCCCAACAGTTCCAGATGCCTCAGTTCCCTACCGCTCCCCAGGCTCCTACAGCACAGGGCCTCGACTTCCAGAAAATCCTTGCTGTCCTTAATGCTCAGAAGCAGATGCAGCAGCCACCGCCCGTCGTACCCCCTGTTCAACCGTCGCAGCCCGCGATTGCGCCAAACCTGGCTGCATTCATATCACAGTTTGCTGGGGCTAACCAACAATCCGGGCCCAGCCCAGCTCAAATGCCTGGTCAATTTGATGACCTAGAGCGCAAACGTATGCGTGAGGGTCCGGGCTTTGATGGATCGGAGGATGACAGATATAGTTATTTCAAACGTAACAAGCCGAATGGGCCCAATAAGAGTCATGTAAGTTGCTTCAGTCCTATATTTCCTTTGATGGAAAAAGGTTACTAACCATAAATAACAGCCCAAGGTTGGATTGGTCCCTTGTCGTTACTGGCCCGAAGGGAAATGCAGAAAAGGCAACGACTGCACCTTCCGTCATGATCCACTTAACTAATAATACTTCTCATGTCACAAACTCTTGATACCCCTATCCTTTCTTCTTCTTATTGGCATTCCATACAATAATGGATGTCTATTTTGCCATGCTCTTTGTCTCTATATTTTTTTATTCTTTCTCTTTGAATTGTTGCGGATGTATGTTGACACATAAATGTGCATAACGGGCGAGTTCACGGCGTTCTGCTTTGCTGGTGATGGTTTTCCCCTGGGCATTGGTCATCTCAGCGTTGTCTGTTGAAGCATTCTACCATGATAACGGAGTTCTGTCATTTCCGGTGGGCTTATGCGATTCTGCAGGGGCAGAATTTGGCAAGGTTGGTATTGTGTCTTCGGCGTGAGATTCAGATTCTCTCCATGGAAAGGGCTATTTATCATGCATGTATATTAGAGTGATGTCCTGGTGGACAGTCTTCTGATTTGTGACAAACGATGACCTCATCCAGCAGCTCTTTTATCAATTGAATTGTACTTTGTGAACTTATTATAAGAATTGCCAAACCTGCCAAATATGACTGGCTTAGGTAAACTTCCTGCTACTATATATTTAGAGCTACCCTCTGGACATTATAAGATCCGTTCCGTATTCAACGTCGAAATCCGATTTATATCCTTAGCTCTCTTGGTCGGTATTTATACTTTAACATAAGACTATGTAGATCTTTAGTGTAGTCAAAATATTGTTCTTAATGGACCTTGGACCCAGTTGCCCTTGTGGCTAGATTTCTACTACCAATGTAATATATATTAGTATTGAGACTATGTTTGGCTATAGTTAATTCTCAGCTTATAGCTAACTTGGCTATATATAGATTCTTTTAAAAAGGAAATTCAATAAACAATTCATGTTCATATGACAAACAATCCCAATCCCATCCATCACGACTTTGCCTGAACATCACCGACCATCTCCACATCTCGTTCACTGTCCCTATGACAAGAGCAATATCAGCACCCAAACAAAATACATCTTAACATAGAAAGAAAAAAAAAAAAAAAAAAAAAAAAAAAAAAAAAAAAAAAAAAAAAAAAAAAAAAAAAAAGACAAAGACAATAAAAGAAAGAAAAAAGTCACATACCGTCCCTCAACCCTACTCCAAAACCGACTCAAATCCCCAACAGGCAAATTCACCGGAAACCCCAAAGCCTCGAACAACTGCACAACGAGCAAATAAAACCCTAACAAACTAGCCACGAACAGCGCAGCACCGGCTCCCTTTCATTTATCAATAATCAGTAACCAGTTCATATCTACCGAAGAAAAGGAGATACAGAGAAACATACCATAATCAGACGATTCCCAACGACAGTATCCCCGTCCGCTAGACGCCAGTATGCGGCAGCTAGACAGACGAAAACGAGAATTAGGGCTGCGAAGATGAGGACGTAGACTAGGTTTGTGCGGGTGGCGCAGATCATGTAGATTGTGACTAGGATGGCCATTGCGATGAAGAGGAATGCTGGTTTGTTTTGCTCTTTTGTTAGACGGTGGGTTGTTGAGAGGAAGGGGGAGGATGAGGGTGAGGTACCGTATGTATTGAGGAATTCGGGGCTCTGGAGGCCTTCCATTGTGTTGGTTGTTGAGGTGGAATATGGGGCTGTTGATGGTTACTCTTGTCATGAATGGTAGGGGGAGTGGATGTTGTTTACCGGCGGCGTTGAAAGCTGGGATTTGGGTTGCACCGAAGGCGAACCAGAATCCTCCTGTGTCAATGAACTGGGTTAGTAGGGGTGATACTCTTGTAGAGTCGAAGAGGTATACCGATAGTGCCAAAGACGACGCAGGGAAAGGTGTTTCCCAGGATAAACTCCAAAATACTAGTGATAACTAGTAACGTTCCGCCGAGGAAGATGATGGGTCCCCTGACGCGCGTCAGTCTGTTACTGTACCCTTGAGTTCAGAAGGATAGTCCTACGTGAACGCAATCCCATTCCCACCAGCACCTCTCCAGGCCATCAAGCAACAGGATAGTGGCGTTGTGGTTACCACGAAGCCACCCAGGGCACTATAAATATAATATGAGTATTCGAGCTTGGTAGCAGACAAACGAAGGTTTGGCACGCACAGTGGTGTAGGGTTTCCAAATGTCTTGGTTAAGGCTGGCTGGCGATGTCTCAATGGGGTGAGGTACAATTTCTCGAACTGTTCTGTCGACAGTGTAATTGAGGTAGGAACCGTTGTTAGTGCTGGCATCGCTGTTCCTTCTTGGGATGGAGATGCATTGCCGTGGTTGAGATCTAGTTCGCCCGCTTTATGGTCGGCCATGGTCTTATACGTAGAGGACTAAGCTGAACAAATGAAAGAAAATAGTCAAGAGCCGTGCCACTGGTCAGAGACCCTATTTCACTGTTCTAATAGCTATTTATACCTACTTGCTGTGAGCCCAATACCTGGCTATATAACTACTGTCATATAGATCAACGTAGTCCCACCCGGCCGAACGGAATGGAAAGCTTAGCACAAAACTGGGGTAGGTCAACCCCGGACCCCAGATCAACCAGTCTAATCCATTTAGACTTATCAAGTACTGATAGCCTTACCGCCCGGCTCAATTAGTCCCTAGAGATTGGCTTTCGGTGGCAGTAGCTTCCTGCAGGATTTCGTGACGATCCACGGCCAGGCGAGACCCTAGTCCGGTTGAACGGAGGTAGGAAAAAGAAACTACAAACTACAAGAAATAGAGTTCACGAAGGATGCAGCTACCTTGAAAACGAGCCTAGATGTCTGTTTAATTTGTTTACCGCGTCGCTGGAGCGAATCAAACAGGGTTAAGATCCTGCTCACCAAGCAAGGCTCGAGTGAGACCTGCGGGCTTCAAATCCCGAGCGTCCGTTAAAGCGAAGAGAGGAATTTCATACTACATATCGTATGAATCGGGGGATCATATATAATCCCAAGACAATATGACTTCATGACCAGGGGCGAGGTCGAGGAGTCCCCGTTTTATGAGATGGTGGGTTGTATCGAGATGGAATGCCCGTGCTTACAGATCTTGCTGGTGATTTCGGGATAATAACTCTTCACGTGTGGGAGGCCTAGGTGCCTTGTAAGACAAGTCAGCATGAAAAAAGAAAAAATGAAGAAGATGAAACAGAGAAGAGAAGACAAAGGATATCACTGGTAATGCAAGCGCAGCCTGTTATCCAGAAGCCGTATCGTGGGTGTACTGTGGCGCGATTGATATAAATATACACCATCAGCAAGAGGTTGGCCATGTCCTTATTGAGAAAGACACTATTCAGGCTATGCACAGCAACAATCAAACGATATACTTCTTTATCTTTGATACTTTAGTACCAGGCTGGGACCAACCGCCATTTGGTGGTATTACTTAACATAGTCCATGTTTCAACAGCCGAGAGAACCTTTCACCTGCGTCGTATATGTGGTTCGATCAACTCGAGTGTCACTTTTACAAGCTTCCAACGAGTTTCTATATATAGTAAATTCCTTCACTTTAATTTGCTAGTCGCTGTTGCCTGAAAACATGGCAGTTTATCCTAATTTCAAAGGGGGTGCCTCGTTATATTGACCATTTGATGAGAGATATGACCGATATACTGCCTGAAGCATGCATACCTACATTGGTATTTTGGAGTTTTGGATATTACGGTAGATAAAGAGAGTCATGGCAATTGATAATCGAATCCAGTATAATTGATGGGGGAGTGGCTGATATTATCGAAAGCAGATAAATATCTAAAACAAGAGCGGGCCACCGAAAGGTAATCAAACGAGCGAAAGAAGGCCTGAGTGGCTATAAGTATGTATAGTCGCTCAGTCGCCCTTCTAAATTGGCACAGCAGAACCTGTCGACGATAAATTTCCCCATTCTGCCCTGGGATAAGGTAGTAAAGGCCATCCAGCACGAGACATGCTTGAAAAGGCGCAAAGGAAAGCCGGTTAATACCGACCATGGTCCTCCTCGTCCTTCTCGTGTTTGTTCTCCTTGTCATCCTTGTCAACCTTGTGACCCTTGTGATGGTAGTCGTCGTGGTCTCCCCTCTTGTCCTTCTGGTTGTCGTCCTCGTTGTCGTCCTCGTTGTCACCCTCCTTGTCATCACCCTCGTTGTCACCCTCGTTGTCACCCTCCTTGTCATCCTCCCTGTCATCCTCCTTGTCATCTTCCTTGTCATCCTCCTTGTCGCTCTCCTTCTTCTTCTCCGCGGAACCGTCAATCGCAACGCACTGTCAGGGACCAATGTTAGCTACTACTCGATCATGGCCGGAATATATCGTTGAGAAACCTTACCTTGCCACTGGAGCAGCAGGCGGTGACGTTCTTGCAAACGGGACCATCGTTGGTTTGCTTGACCAGAGCTATAAAACCATTTCATTAGTTCAAGGACTCGGGCGGACCTCGGTGGGGGAAGAACACACAAAAGAGGTTCCACTCATCGATGACGCCCGACTTCGCACAGGCATAATCCTCATTGCCGGCCAAAATGTCGATGAGACCCTGCTTCACCAAATTGAACAGCCTCTCATCCTTCTCCTCGTGCACATTGTTGCAGCAGGCAGTGTTGCCAATGTCGCATTTACCCTCGGCAACCTTCTGCAGGGCCTTGGAGTCGCCCGCTTTGCTGATGGTAGCAGCAGATGCTGCTGCGACGGCAAGCATGAAGAAGTTGAAAATGTTGGTGCTGTGCATCTTGAAGGCAAGCGGGCTTTGATATTTGGTTTGTGGAAACGAGAAGAGGCTTGGGAGATTATGATTCAGAAGAAGTGTTTGAGCTGATGAACAAAAAGCTATCCTGAGAGCTGGGGTTTAGGGCCTATTTATATTGTGGATGAGATATCTGCGATACTTCCGAAGGGTGATCGTTCGGCCCTTGCCTTTTGAGAAAGAATGAGCCGCAGCTTGTGTGATCCTGGCACTGACGACGACGACGATGACGGGGATCCAGTAGGTTGGTGGCTCCATAGCAGATCAACCCTTACAAGGTTCGCTTGCAACATTCTCCTGGACTTTAACTGAAACCCTACCTGCCCACTGCATAGGTTTTGAGCGTTGCTCAGTATGCCCTCTTCGCATGCTTGATGTCTAAGTGAGGGAGACTCTCCGTTCCCAAATCCTTGTAGATCCTCTGCCGGGGCACAGAAGTCATTCCGGAGGGGAGTCTAATTTCCGGAACGGTTGGTATGGGGACGGATCATTTTTTCCTGTGAAATCGCCGAAGTCCGTGGATGGATACCTCTTTCTGGCTAGACGAGAACGTCAGGTGGCCCGAGACGACTCCGGTTATCCGTCGAGAAGTCGTGTTGGAGATCTTTTGCGCATGCTTTGGCGTTTGCTGGGGAATGAAAGATGTGTACTCTCCGGTACGTCTCAATTGGTCTCGTGGAGTCTTCCATACTTTTATATCATGAGAATTCTTGAACCCCACGGGCTCCGAGAACAAGAGCGGCGGACCAAGGACAACGATGAACCCAGTCGTTGTATGCAGGAAAACGATATCGGGGGTGCCGGCTAGAGTAGGAGGGACCTAAGAGTAGCAGGCGAGGTACACCGTAAGAGCAACTGAAATACAAGGATAGTTCATCATTGCCTGGTGAGGTCTCATTCTGTCAGCCACATGGAATCAACACTTTTAGCCGTAGAATAGCGAACTACGAAGTTACATACAATGAAGGTTTAACCTCATGGGGGCAAGGGTGCCTTGCGAACCATTCTTTGCGGCCCAGTTCAATTGTACTTACTGTCCTTCCCTCGACAGGCGCAAGGAAATCTTTCTGGTCCAAATATGCGATACGGGTAAGCTTTTCTCTTCGCCGCATTGCGTTCCTACTTCGTAAGTCAGCAAGTCACTCGTATAATAATAGGCACATCATGACTCGCATTCGACGCCTTCTGCAGGTCTGATTGGGCCGAGTAAGAGAGCCGGTCAGCCGCGGACCAATGAGAGTATTGCGTTCCAGGACCCCCAGAATGAGCATTTCATTCCTGGGCTTCGTTACCATTCATCTTCTTTTCTCCCAGAGGATTCCAGATGCGGTGGCGCACTTGGGGGGAGGGGAGGCGCAAAACTTACTTCCTAGTGAGAGAGTGACCTTGAGGACACATCTTCTATGGGAATAAATGATAGAAGTGGAGAATCTGGGGAACTGACAAGCGAACCGATGCTTTTCTGGGGTCATGCCAGGGGGAGGAAGAATCAGCCGAACAAATTGAAGTCAAATATGAACCAAACCATATTTCGGAAGTCTATTCCGAGGTTTGCAAATGTGTATTACAATACAATGTGAAATAGTAAATTTAATCGAATTTCTAGAAGTAAAATATGGTACCTTTAAACTTGTCGTGCGGGCCGATAATGATATCTCTTCCGGAGATTATAAGGTTGCAGATGTAGCGTACTCGGACGAGCGATATGGCAAAGGCTTTTGGCCACACGCATTTTCCCTGCGCTCCTCGGTGATCCGCTGGAATAATTTTGTGTAGGGCTGGGGGGATTGTATACCAAATCAACGAGTAAAAAGTGTTACGCTATGTCTTGCTAACTATTCAAAGTTGAATGTGATACTAAATTCGCCGTGGGGTATTAAATCCGAGTCTGAAAATTACCGATCCCTGAACAAGGGCGATCTGTCCGCTCTCCGGGGTTTGGATCCCACGCTATCTGCCAACTTGACATGCCTCATGTCCTTCCGTTTTCACAAATTTCCGAGCCGAAGGTGAGTTTCGTGCTGGCAGTAGCCAATTATATCCGGGGGGAAACAATTCGCCCGAGCAATGGCTGGCCCCTGCATCGGGATATGCTTACCGACATAGACTCTATTAGGAAAGAGACCCTTTCATGAAATTAAGTGCCTGCATCACAGATCAAATGATCTGCATATCAAGGGGCAAGGTCTCGCCCAATATAGTCGAACTTTTTGCAGGTAGCTAAAATGCCACCGTATGGATATCCTATACCACTGTCGATCCTATGAGAGTCATGTTCATCAGGAATGATATCGAACATTGCGCTGCAAAGCAACTGGATGAGTTATGGGAGGCTTCATATTGTATATTATGTGCAATCTGCATCTGATAGAGTAGACTTGGCTGACTACCCTACAGCTCAGATTCAAAGTGTTCACAGGATGAAGAATGTATCGGACTATTTGACACTGATGAGCTGATGAAGGTTATCAGCCAGGATAATCTACCGCAGAAGTTGTGATTTGTGATCGATGTCATTATTCGTGGGAAGTGAGTACTATGTCTTAGGGTTTGAAGACTAACGAGTATTGATGATTGTATATAGCTTGTGGAGGTAAAGAGTGATGCAGTAAGGAAAATAGTTCAGATCCAGAGTTTTTTATAGTGTCGAGAAACTGCTTATCTCCTATATGCAAGTATGGATCTGAGCTATACCATAGTTCTTAAGGCCTGTCGATGCCTTATTTTAGGGCCGGACTTTCGGACATTGGGAATTCCCGGATAGAGACAACCGGTGGGTCACTGACGATGCATCGTGTTCCTGAGTGGGTACAGGAGAATCAAAGACCTCGTACTCGACCAGCACCATGTTAAAAGGGGAAACAAGTAAAGCGGTGTATGGAGACAGTCCAACACAGGATGGATGACCGCCCGCAGAGAAAGATAGACTTAAATAGCTCACCGCATCCCTCTCTGTCCTGAAGCCAACTTTCCTACTCTTCTCTCCGATATCCATCGCACCATCGAGAATAATGCATCAATTCAAAGTATACACCCGCTGGCGGCCTCTCACTCCCAGCGAGTCAACAACGCCAGAGATACAACGCGCACACAGCCAACAAGACAATGGCCGAGTATCTATCTCGCTCACCCCTTCTTCACGTTCTGCCACTGAGCGTCCTTGGAAAAGCGAAGCTGCATTCACGCGAGTATTCGAAGCAACCGATAATAACAAATCGGTCTTTGAAGAGGCAGTCGTACCAACTCTTCCCCATGTCCTTAGCGGACGATCATGCAATTTTTTTGCTTACGGACACTCCGGAAGTGGGAAGTCACATACGATCATCGGATATGATTTTGAGAATCCTGATGAATTTGGGTTATGCTTAGCAGCTGCTAGACAACTCAGCGAGACATTGGCTGGTCTTAATCAGGACACTGAGAACCCCGCTGAAGAACTGGCTATTGGGATTCGTATGTTCGAGCTACGCAAGAATATAGCCTTTGATTTGCTCAACGGACGGTGTCAATGTTATGTCCGTGAAGGGCCTGATGGGAAAACGCACATTAGGGGCGAGACTGAAGTCCTCGAAGAGGGCAAAGTTCGAGTCCGTCCGATCGTTACGAAAGCATGTTGGAGATTCGAGGACCTGCGCCAGGAGCTCCTAGAGGGACTCAAATTAAGAGCGACAGGAACATCCACGGTCCATGACCAAAGTTCGCGCACACACGCTGTTTTGGAACTAGAGATAGTAACGAGGGCGCTCCTTGATGCCCGCGATGCGGTTGTCCAGCGGCAATCGGAATTAGTTCCGGTAGGAAAACGTGCGACAGATATCTACATCGAAGAAAATACGAAAGGATATATTCAAAATGCAGACGGCAAATATGTCCCCAACCCTGACTACCAAATCGACCAGGCACGGATCGACGCCGCCGAAGCAAAAAAGGCCGAGTTCGAATCCTACGTGCAGCAGGCCGAGGACAAAGTTAGTGGTATTCTGAAGTCATCCCGTCATTCATGTCTCGGAGGAAAACTGGTTTTTGTGGATCTGGCTGGTTCCGAGTACTATCATGATAAGATAACTTCTACCGTGCCGCGACCGAAGCAGACACCCCAGGAGCAACAAGAAGGCCGGCAGATCAACACAGACCTCCTGGCACTGAAAGAGGTTATCCGAGCACGAGCTTCGAAGCAGGCACACGTTCCGTTCCGGTCGTCGCCCCTGACCATGGTGCTGCGTGACCACTTCCTAGGCACAAATACGACTGACAGTTATTCCGCTATGATCCTCACAGTGTCACCATCGTCGGAGCAATTCGCCGCCACTATGAACACACTGAAGTACGGGAACCTTGTAGGTGTAGCCGGCGGAGAGAAGAAGAGGGTGACGCGGTCGAGAGTGAACCAGTGAGGAGCAAGAACTGCATCCGGAGCATCTTGAATACAGCGAAGTGTGCACTAATAGAACCATTCCATTTGCGACCCCCTTTCCTCGTAACATCGCCGTTAAAGAAGGTCCTCCTCCACTAGAAGTACTTCGACTTTCATCCCCCATCCGTCCCTACCTCCAATCCAGTGCTTCCTTTTCCCGACTTTCCGTATCTTCTTCAGGTCTGCTTCCAGCTCTTGCTTCAGTCTGGTGGGATCAAACCCTACCTTCTGCAGTGAGACCTTCAACTCAATTCCTTGCTTGTTTTTCTTCTTCCCCAGATCGTTTGCCCAGCGCGCTCTTGGCATTGCGCGTGGTCTGGACGGATCAATGACGCCCGTGGGATACACCCGACTGATGACAAGACCCAGTTTCCCTAGATACCGCGTCCACCAGATTTCCTCCGGGGTAAGAAGCGACCGCAGGCTCTTCTTAAAGTCCATCTCACGAGGTGGCAATTCGCCACCATACCTCTCCTGCAGCATCAACGCCAGGCGAGCGCGATCGGCATGCGGTATACCATGCGCTTCCGCCAGGACCCCGGTGCTTGTGCTGTAGAGCGCGGCTGTGGCTGCCGTCTCTTTAGACATTGTAGCGTGCGCATAAAGGATATTGGCAAAGGCTTGAATGACATGTGGGCTAATAGAATGAGGAAAAGACCTGTCCTTTGTTGGACGAGGAATGGACGAGAAGGCCATGAAAGCCATCGCCTGGGCCGATCCGCGGGCGAAATTCATGGTCGCAACCTGCAAAGGATCCTGCTGGCGGATAACAGGTAGGATCTTGCGATACAGGGCACCCTCTCGAACGCCTCCCTGGCAGAAGTGTGCCTCCTTAATCCCATGAGGAATGGCCTTCGCGAGCACGTTCACGAGGAATGCGACCGAGGGGACTTGTTTTCGGCGACGATCAGACACACGAAAGATATCTTTTGCAGTCTTCGCAACCTTCTTCAACACCTCTGTGTTCTCAAAGTCCTTCTTCCCAACAGTATATCCATTGATGATGGAAATCGGGTAATACTCGCCCCGGACTTGATGCAGATAGAGAAGAAGATATCCCCACCCACGAAATCCCCCTCCAGAGAGATAGAGCTGAAAGCCACCTTCCTTCTTCGCCTTATTGACGAGTCGCTCAGGGATCTCTAAATCCTCCCACGCGCGACGAAACTGACTAGTCATCTCCTGGCGGAATTGCTCCTTGGCCTTGGCCGCCTCATCCTCATCTTTACCCTTCGTTAGAGCTTCCAGTTTCTGCGTCAGAGCAGCAGCACCATAGGGGAAGCTAATAGACCCCTTGGAACTGATACGCACGTCTCCAGCATGGGAAACAATCCAAGTCATCTGCATACTCCCACCCCCGAGGTCAATCGCCAGTCCCTCAATATCCGAAAATCCGCTCGCAATGCCCCACGCCCCAACAACGCCCTCTTCATCCTTCGGCAGCATTCGCACTTGGACATGTGTTCTGTTCTGGATGGTCTTAACGAACTCCTCCGAGTTGATCGCCGTCCGCGTCGCCTCAGTCGCAATAATCAGCATCTGACTCGCCGGTACCCCCACTTCCAGACAAACAATCTGGAAGCGAAGTATCGCTGCCACGACGGCATGAATAACCTTCCTCGGTATGGGAATTTGCTTCCCAGTCTTCGAGTCATATTGCGCATCGTAGAGTGAGATGTTGAACCGTTGAGAATACACGGTTGGCAGGATACGGGTGGTTGGTGGGGAGAGGTCCGTAATTGAGCATCGGATTCCGTTACTAACGGGGTGAAAATTAGATTGGTTCGTGATTTATAAAGTCACCTGTTTCTTGCCTGCCCATATCCACTATCCCATGGAGATATTGTTTTTCCCCTGGTTCCTGCCATTGCGTGCTGTTGTTGTTGTCAGTTGGCTTTTGAGACTGGTAACTGGGGAATTGAGCACCACCACCCATTTTGACGATTACAGTACTTGAGAGTTGGAGAGATGCTCAGCGATAGTCATATTTGGGGTAAGCTTTTAAAACAGAATGTAAGAATACGGGAGATTTAATACATTTCAGTGAAGCCTGGCGTTGCATGCCTTAAGCGGCCCGATGATGTCATGACTTGGCGATCATCAACACTTTCAGTTCGTTGCCTGAGGCTTGTATTTATACAGTGTTGAAGTTCGCATATTAATTGTTCTAGCTATCCTTGCCGCGTACCAGAACCTCCAGTTCAAGAATCTAGCGGTACTCCAGCAGTGACCCGTTCACGTCTCACCCATTTGCCAAATGTCATAATCCCCTCACGCCTGGAATGCACCAAAGTTGCCATAGTAAGGAATACACCAGCTATCTGATCCAAATCCAAAAGACGAGCATCAGTCTTCGGCCAGACAGAACGACAAATCTAGAGTAACACGATATTAAAAACAATCCGTACGATACAGAAGGTCACCACCCTCACTCCCCTCGGCCGATATACAATCCGCCGATACGGATACTTGTCGAATAGAGCCTCCCCGTAAATGCCAGAGTACAACAACGTCACAAACAGTAGTACATAAACGGCCAGCAGGACCAGAGGCTCAAGATACGGTTCAGAAAGAACGGCATAGACGACAGTATGACAGAGGAAGCGGAAAGTTTCCCACGTCCACTCTTTCACCGTTCGAGGGAAATGCGGATCAATCTCAACCTCCACGTCGTCTTCCTGCCATGATAGTCTGGTCAAGGGTCCAATGATGGGCAATGTTGAAACGAGCACAAATACAACGGCGGTCATGCCGGGGTCGATCTGACATCGTATCAGACGGATCAAAACATCGCAGAGGGCGACGAGAGGATAGCCGATTGTGAGGAGGATTTCTGCGTCGAGTTTATTTCACATCTGGATGTTTTTCTGAGCATTTCGAATGCCATATTGTGGATAGAGCTGTGGCATATGCGGGCATTAACCAGGCTAGATAGGCACCTGGGCCGTACCATCCCGAGGCACTGAGAGCTGAGTTTGTGATTGCTTCTCGTTTTTCTGTCCATGGTTTGCATCGACCGTTGTAATCCTGTTGGGACAGTGTGTCTATCACAGTGTCACCTAGATAGACTGGTTGTTCGGTCATGCTAGTGCCCAAGACAGCAAACCACAATCGTGGACCCCATGGAGTGGGTGTGATTTCGAGAAGGAGAGATACAAGCCATCGCAGTGTCCTGATGTAGAATACAAAGTATCTTGAGCCCCATTTAGCTATAATTCATGATAGTTGTTTGAAATCAATCTGTAACTATCAGTAGCCTAATTCCACGCCCGCATGGCAGTGTACATTTAGAGCGAGCTGCATCGGGCAAATGAATTCATCGTCATCACCAATTCCAACATGGAAATCATAGGCTCTCCGTTGGTGCCACCAGAACCCTTGTAATTCGAAGGAGAGCTCATGTTTGATATCTCTGCACCATCAACATCTTTCTAGCAGCCGTCAACGTCCCTCTTATAGGCTTGGTGTCCTCCGCATTCAACGCTATCAACATCCCTCTCGGAAGCCTGGTGTCCTCCCTTGGACTCGTAGGTGTATTATCCTTCTTTTTCAATTCAGGCAGTTACAGGGATTGTATGGTTGAGGATGAGACACAGCGATAGATAGTGAGAATACGTGTATAGTGCACCAAAATAAACACCTTGGGGCTGTGTTAGACAATTGCTAGTGCGTAGCAACAATTATCCGAGGATCTCCGAGCCTATCAAATTATGTGCTTCCGTACGGTGTAAGGCGGACTTTTCTTACTTTTGAATCGGATCAGTCTAGAATTTCATGCAGGAAAAGAAATTCAGTATTTACTCACATAGGATTATGCCTCAACGTATCACGCATCTAGGGGTTTCTTCTATCTCTCGTGATACCAAAATTGCTTATGCGAGCTCGTGCGTTCTGGACTTATTCTGCCCAAGTCCGATTTCCCCCCTCTTGTTTCTTGTCCCCCACAGCCGTTTCTCATACCAAATAGTATCAATATTTCCTACGCGAACTGCTTGCCAGACTAGTGTTGGGGTCTTGTATTCTTCGTGGCGACAAAGCATAAATAATCATGGGCAGCGAAACGCTGCCATATATCGTCTCTGCGGCGAACGACTCAGAGCCATCGAGGATTGACGACTCAGATCAATATGATCCGCTTTTAGATGTCGAGCATAAAAGTTTTTTAGAACAAAGTGAAAACCGAGTTGGCAGCCAGGCCCGAAGCCGCTTATCACTCCTACGGCGCGGCTTGCTTCTCTTATCCATTCTCTTTTTCATCATAGGAGGAATCAACATTGCTATGCTCTTTTTTGTCAAAAACGCCACTTTAAAGACTGGTGACGAGATTGCAGCCGTCCGAATGGGATTGACAGCAACAACTCTATGTTGACCCTCGGATCAAGCGACTGGGTATGAATTCGGCCATTTTGGGAAATGCATTGCAGAGGCCCGGGAGCTGGGCTGCATCTTCGATCCAATGTCCTGGGCGTGGCAGCGGCCAGAATGTTACCACGCTGACTTGGTAAACGACTTCCTGCAGAGAATGGATTGGCATTTCTACCTGAGCAATGAAACCCTTCCGACCGAGGAGGTGCCACGCGAGGAATGGGAACGTGGGGACCATTCTCTTCTTTGGGGGCCACGGATGTGGCATCAATTCCATTGTACCTATTCCTGGAGGAAATTTCACGACGCCTTCCGTCACCGAATGCCCATGCACAATGATATCCTCCAGCCTAAGCACACGCTTCATTGCGATACTGTTTTTCTTCACGATTACGACCCGCAGATTTCGGTGCCGTGCGATAATTGGGAGGGTGGATGCCGTACGACGGAACTTCATGCAGGATTCAATCGTTGCGGTTGGTATTGAAGTAACACTAAAGATTGGGGCGTGGCTCAATATAGGATCTCCAGAACCATGTCAAAGTTAATAAAGTCAAGGGCGAGTGGTTTTAATCGTGTTGAAGGCGGATATAGCTATGTAACTACGTTACAATTAGCCCGTGTATGATACTACTCAGATACTAGTGAAGCTCTTTGATCATATGAGTGATTGTCCTCCTCATAGTAAGATCCAAGGGTGGGCATGTAACTTGAGTAGACATGTGACATACTGGTTTTGATTTAGAGCAGGGAGTGTATGTAGGGGATTCTGCGTACTGACTACTAGTGCTGAGGCTGTCCATTGAACATCGTTGGAAAACCCACAGGGGTCTGTTATAGTGTGTCACGATGCTTGACCATCGAATATACCCGAATTACCATACACAACTAGTATAAGGCCCTAGCGATAAGGTGGCATCGATTGCGCAATAGGCGGCAGGGGTTCGCTAGCTTCCTGGCAGGTATTAATTAATTTCCCTTTACCGCTATCTCGTCAAAAGAAAAGCAAGAGCGGAAAAAAACGCCACACGACATTATGCCACCAGGGTGCTCGCTCCAGGCTGATAACAATTTCGGCCCTGCGATAGATCCTGGGTGCCGCGATGGCTTTGATTTCACACTATTGTTCGAGCAAGCCATACTTGGCCTCGTTCCTGCGGTCGTATTTCTCCTCGTGTGTCCTCTTCGATTGCAAATCCTGGTTAAGAGAGATGTACGGACTCAGCCTCACATAATGAGATTGGCAAAGCTGGTAGGCACTGTCGCATCCCTACTCGCAGAGTGAAACACGTGGTAACGTTGATTTCACCTCAGATAACCGCCTTGGTTTTCGCCGCTATTCAACTTGCCTTGCTTATCAGCTGGGCAAAGAACACCCGGCCAAATACAAAGTTGTCCGTGGCATCGAGTGCAATAAATTTGGCAGTGGCAATGGAAATTGTGGTCTTGTCTTGGGTGGAGGATGAGCGATCAGTTAGACCGTCATCACTCCTCGCCATCTACCTTCTCTTCACGTTACTCTTCGATGTTGTACAGACAAGGACTTTGTGGTTGTCACCTGGGAATCTCCTAGTTCCTAGTCTTTTCACGGCAAGTGTTGCTGCGAAAACTGTCATGGTGCTGTTTGAGAGCTTAGGAAAGCAGAAATACCTCACTGGCCCCTATCAAGGTCTTCCTCCAGAGTCGACGAGTGGAATTGTCAATCGATCGTTTATGTGGTGGTTGAACCGTCTCTTTTTCAGAGGTTTTCGATCTTTGCTTACTACTGAAGATCTTGATCACCTCGATAAGCCCCTGAAGTCCGCGGCAACGGCGCCGAAGGCATTGAGAGCTTGGGCACTACGCCGGCGCCCTGAGCGCCGCTTCGAGTTCCCGTGGCAGATGATCCAAGCGTTCAAGGGCCCGTTGGCTCTAACAATACTTCCACGCCTCTTCTTGATTGGATTTACCTTTTCACAGCCCTTCTTGATCACATCGATTCTCAACTGGCTTGATAACTCCCATAGCGCGAGCAATCACGGTTACGGCCTCATCGGCGCCACACTTCTGATATACTTGGGAATGGCCCTCTCAACCCTCATATACGACCAGCTTTTGTATCAGTTTGTAACAATGTTCCGAGGGGCAGCCTCATCGATGATCTACAACCACGCCTTACACATCCCCGATGGCACCCTAGGGGACCGTTCTGCCACAATTACTCTAATGACTACCGATGTTGACCGGATCATCAACTGTCTAATCACCTTGAATGAATCCTGGGCGCGGACGTTTGAAGTGGGCATTGGCATTGCGCTACTCGCGCTTCGATTAGGGTGGGTTTGCCTAATACCATTAGTGGTCGTTCTGAGTAAGAATTCAAATCTCACTACATATGCGATAAGTCGCTAAAAATCAATCACAGTATCTAGTGGAGGAAGTATTTATATCTCGAAGAATATAGGAGGACATCAGAAAATATGGGTGGATGCCGTACAGCAACGCATAGCGATCACCCGTTCAATGCTGGACGGTATCCAAACCGTCAAGGCGACTGGGTTAAGCCAAACCTTTCTTCAGCTCGTACAAAGGAAAAGAGCCCAAGAAACCCATCAAATGGCCAAGTACCGCTGGAGTGTGGTCTGGAAGAATATGATCCAGAATCTGCCTTGGGCCTTGGCGCCAGCTTTGACCTTCGTCGTCTACGCTGCTCAAGGAAATGAACTAGACGTTACTAAGGCGTTCAGCAGTCTGTCCATCATAACTCTTCTAACGAATCCGGCTTCTAAGCTATTAAGTGCGATTCCTTCCATAACTGCTGCGACGGGATGTTTCGATAGAATACAAGCATTTCTTCTGCTGCCAACCGGTCCTCAATACATAGGGGAGGGCTTTGTTCGCACGAGGGAAACGGAAGTCGATGCATCTCCGCATATTGGCGGAGTGAAATACATGACTTCCAAGGGCTCACCAGAGACTCCTGACCTTCCAAAACCTGTCATCTTCATGGAAAAGCTCAGCATACGCCCATCTTCGTCGGCAAAAATTGTCTTAAGAGATGTTAACTTAGAAGTCCCTCTAGGAGCGTTGGTCATGATCCGGGGGCCAGTTGGATCAGGCAAATCGACCTTGCTTCGGGCTATACTTGGCCAAGCAGTTTGCGAGACAGGTTCCATGGCAGTGATCAATCAACAGCCGGCCTTCTGCGCGCAAACACCGTGGGTTCCAAGTGGCACCATCCGCGATGCGATCTGTGGAACTTTCTCGGAGAGCCCCATAAGGGAGGGTGCATTTGATCAAAAGTGGTATGCGGCCGTTCTTCACGCATGTGCTCTGAATTTGGACCTAGATTTGCTTCGCGATGGAGACGCCACGCGAATTGGACACGGCTCAGGTCATGTGCTGAGCGGTGGTCAAATGCATCGCATCGCTCTTGCTCGCGCGGTATACTCTCGCAGGAAGCTTCTACTATTAGACGATATATTCAGCGCACTGGACCGGAAAACTAAGACTACTATCATAGCGCGTCTTTTGGGAGTTGATGGACTGCTCCGAAAAGTAAAATCAACCATAGTTTTGGTGACACATGAGAGTAAAACTCCATCCAAGATTTCTTTGTCGCCTCTTACGGGCTAACACCCTGGTAGTGGAGCAGCTATGTCGTGCGGATCAGATATATGTTCTCTCGGATGGGCATCTTCGTCCGGAAGAGCCCTGCGAAGGGCACGTCCATCAAGGTCCGGGGGATGACGCCGTGGAAGCTGACGGATCGACGGGATTCATAGAGCTGACGATAGAGGACAAAGCCGCCATGATCTCCGAGGCGAATGAGGTCGACGATCTCAGGAGGGCAGCAGGGGATTCTGCTGTTTATATGTATTACTGGCATTACCTTGGCTGGACGAAGGCTGCGGTATTTGTCTTCTTCGTGACAATGAATGTCTTCTCTAGCACGTACAGCCGTATGTGGATTCTCACTTGTGCCACTCCCGATATCACTGACATCGATCTTCTACTAGAAATCTGGCTTGAGCGATGGGCTGCTCGTAGTGGAGCCCAAAAGGCACTCTATGTCACGGTGTATATCTTCCTCGCCATTTGCAACACCGTCGGAAATGGTGGTTATGTTTGGCAAGGTGTTCCATGCGGTAGTATATCATGAGCCACGATTCCTAACAAATTATAGGGCTATCCTCATTCTGATCTCGCCCTCCACAGCGCGCCGACTTCATTATGTCGTACTAAAGACTGTCTTAATGTACACTCCATTTTTTTTTTTCTCGCACCTCCGTCAATTGCTGACACCTCAAAGGGCAACGCCTCGATTTCTAGCCACTGTTGACATCGGGTCAATACTAAACCGATTTAGCCAGGATATGACCCTGATAGAAAGCGATCTGCCTATTGGCATCTTAATCATGGTCTCAAGTAAGACCCCTACCATTTTTCACAATCTCCGGAAAGATTTGCTGACCACTATCGGCCGCCAATTATCGATGTTAAATGCTGATGAATCTAGATCTCTTTTCATCAATTGCCAGTGCTGCACTAATTGCGACCGGATCGAAGTACATGGCAATATCCGTACCGTTCCTAATCATCTTTGTATTTCTCTTACAGCATTTCTATCTGAAGACATCACGACAACTTCGACTGCTAGACCTGAAAAGCAGAAGTCCGTTATACTCCCATCTTCTCGATACGGTCGAGGGTCTTGCTACCATTCAGGCCTTCTGCTGGGAAGTAGACATTGGAAAAGCCAATTCAACATTGTTGGACGTTACCCAGCGCACGTATTATATGCTTAATTGCATCCAGCGCTGGCTCACATTAGTCTTGGACCTCGTCGTCGCTGCCGAAGCGGTCATTGTCGTCAGCTTAGCTGTGTCTTTAAGACACACTACGAGTGTTGGATTGCTTGGAGTATCGCTCAATAGCATTCTCGGTATGTCTTTCTAGGACAATTTACTTTACCGGTGCGGTCGTTTGGAGGTCTTGATATGCATCGTTACACTTCCTCTAGCTGACTCTTCTCCATGAAGCTTTCAATGGTAGCCTTTCATCTCTCATATCGGGGTGGACACAATTGGAGATATCCCTTGGCTCAATTCTACGCGTCAGAGAATTTGAACGCGCGGTGCCACGTGAGTTATCAACCGAGCAAGAAATCCCCGTCGACTGGCCATGTCAGGGAGCTATTGAGATCTCAGGCATGACTGCACAGTACAGGTATGTATTCCACAAGATACTATACATTCGCCCATCGCCACTTCAGAATTCGCTTTACTAACAAAATACACGAACAGTTCTGAAACAACAGTACTGAGCGACGTCTCTCTGAAGTGTTTGCCAGGTCAGAAAATCGGTATCTGCGGACGTACAGGGAGGTAAGTATCATCTCCCCGGGGGTCCTTTTTTTGTTGTAGGATCAAGCAGTCCTTGGCTGACTTTGCCACCGCGTAATAAACTAGTGGGAAGAGCTCTTTACTATCAACATTATTGGGCATGCTCACCGTGACCCGCGGCTCGATCGTTATCGACAACATTGACCTCGCTACCCTTCCCCAGGATATAGTCCGCGAAAGGCTCGTCACCATTTCTCAAACACCACTCATCATGGTTGGTTGTACAGTTAGGTTCAATGTAGATCCCACCGAACGCCTCCCAGACACAGACATCATCACGGCTCTCATCCGAGTCGGAATCTGGGATGGTGTGCTCCTCGAACGGGGGGGACTAGATGCCGAGATAAACGATAATCTATCGCTATCGCGAGGCGAGCAACAACTGCTACAATTTGCTCGTGCCATGCTGAAAGTACAAGCAAGGGATTCTAGGATCCTGTTGATAGATGAAGGTACCAGCAGCGTCGATGTGGAAACTGATGCTCGCGTGCAAGACCTTCTGCAACAGGATCCCTTTCGTTCATGCACGGTCCTTACGGTTGCCCATCGTGTTCACAGTCTATTGAGTTATGATCTGATCGTCGGTTTAGATCGGGGAAGGGTAGTCGAGATAGATGAGCCTATGGTTCTCAGGGACCGGGAAGATAGCATCTTTAGGAACCTTCTCAATAGTGGTGGGTACTAGTTCACGAAAGAGAGATTTACAAATCTCACCCAACGTACATATGACCCTTGAAACATGTCTCAAGTACAATAACGAGCGCTTCATCATTTGCCTCTGTTTTCTGGGCTTGCGTGACCATTTGAGTAATCGGCCAAGAATAGGAAGTCTAAGTCACTTTCGTGCTGTATGATACCTGATCTCTCTGGTAAGGCTATGGATCCTCCAATACGAGGGTAGCCATGGCGTAGCAGTGATTCAGTGATATAGCACTTTAAAACTAGTAATCTTCTCAATATCAGGACAAACGTAGCACAAACTATTATCAGAATACTAGTATCACAGGTCTTGCACATATCAGTCAAGATAGCGCATATCACGTTCCCCATTACAGTCTCTTACTCAATTCAGTATGATCTGAAAGTCTCTTGCCTCCCCGGTCCAAGATGAGGTTAATCGGCATTTGTACCAAGCAAGCCAAGCTACCGGTTTCCAGGTTTCGACTGGACCAAGCGTACTATATGTTGAACCCCACAAATTAAGACTTCCAAAAGCTTGGTCTCAGTATTTAAGCTTGATCCACTTCTTCCACGGCCTGGTAAACCTCCTTTGATCGCGCCAACCACGCTGCAACAGGATTGCTATAAAGAGGACATCGACGCAATTCATTTCTCCATATCCCTCGGCTAACGGCATATGCACCTTGGATATGAAGGAATATGGGGCTGTCAGATCCATTTTATGGGGACTTTAGGAGGGCTTTCTGCGTCAGTGGTAACTTCATGGTCTTCCTCGTGTAGGGTGTTATTTTCTTGAAAAGAAAGTTAAAAGGGAATAGAAGGAAAACGAAAGAGGAGAGGGATAGAGAGATACATAGGCTTCAACGGAGGGGAAACATGAAATCCTTTGAAAGCTACTGGTATTGCATTACTCAATCATTGAACGTCTCACCAGGAAGATCCTATACGAACAGGAAATAAAGAAAGCCATCACAACAAAGAAATAAGGTTATAGTCACACCGCTTGGGCAGGTTGGAAGCACTTCACCAAACGACGGAACTTACCCTTAGCTGGCCGTAATATTTCCTTCCCAGTGGTGACTGTACCCTGTGAAGAGAGTCTGAAAGCCAGGAAGCATGCCAGGAGCCTCGCCTGGTCTCGACCTCTCGGCAGAATCATCCACAAGATCCGTATGGTTCAGAGTATCCACCTGCCCGGGTTGGAACTTAAAAGCGACGTGCCTGACATCATTGACTTTTGGGTAACGACAATGAATAGAGTGGTACAGCGCACAGTCCATCCGTGGACCGGCCGAGGATTCCCTACCATCTTTGTGAATGGAGGGGAAACGGTGTGAGGATTGCACGACCCGGCCGATATAAATATTAGACCTGTATAACTGATATGTCATTCTGGCTTACTTTGGAAAACCTCAGCAGTTATTCGAGAAAATGGCGAATCAGTCGACCCTCAGACTTAGGGAAGTGAGTCCAGAGGACATCCCCAAGATCAGCGAAGTATGGTTCCGCGCCTTCAGTACGACGCCACACAACCTGGAGTTGTTTCCCGACACCCCCGCCGTGCGCACGTGGTGGAATGAAGCCAATTACCATGACCTCGTGAACAAACCATACCAGAAGTATCTCAAGGTCGTCGATGCCGCTCACCCCGGTGATATCCTCGCATACGGAAAATGGGACCTGCAGCCGGATAGGTGTGGTGAGCGATATCCGCCATGGCATCCCGAGTCGAATGCCGAGCTCTGCGACCAATTCTTCGGGGGCATAGAGAAGCAGCGCAGAAGATTGATGCAAGGACGAGAGCACTACTGTACAACCCCCTCCCCCCGACTGACATACGTTGGTTTTAATCACGTTATAGACCTAGATATGCTGGCCACCAATCCTGATCATCAGCGGCGAGGTGCTGCTTCCCTGTTGGTGCAATGGGGATGTGATCAAGCTGACCGCAACGGTGTCGCAATCTACATAGCCTCCAGTAAACAGGGGGTTGGACTGTATCGGAAGTTCGGGTTCGAGCTACTGGGAGGCCTTGACGATACTCCTGAAGGAGCCAATCCCATGGTCAGAGAGCCTAGAAGGCTGAATTGAAAGAGTAATGACTTTTGTCTCCTGTAGGACCAGGTTATGTGTATTGGCGTTGGAGGACTACTTTTCGTGTACTTATTCCCCTGCACCGTGCCTTTCAGATGTTGTGTGTATTTTCAAGGAATAACATCCTATGTATCATTCCATATATTGCACACTTCGCCGATCCATATCGATAAGTTCTATTTCTGAAATCGATTCTCGCTCTCCGCGGATGATGAACTGGCGCGAGCTTTGACTATCCTGAGATTGTGCCGAGCCCGGAAAGACCATCACGAGTTCCGCTATATTTTGAGAACGGTGTGGTACATTATGCGACTCGATTTCTGTTGACTGTGCGAAATATGAGCCGTCTCGCTTGATCGTTCCTTGGCCCCAACCGGTATCAAAAGATGCGAGGAAGGGTTTGATACATGGTATGGTGGCGGCCATGAGACTACAGTGAAGTAGCACTTCCGTAGCGATCACAGCATTTGACACGCGAACTGGGAGACGAGGTTCTTCGAATGCGTGGTTGAGGTATACTTGTCGGACAACGGCGACAGCGATTATGCTATGATCGTCAAATATAGCGAAATGAATTAGCATTTATTGCCAGCACACGTGTCCGTCGCGTTAATGCTTACGCCGTCCTCGTACTAAACGCACATATAACCGCCACTTTTCGCTTTCGCGGCATTTGGATACCCCAAACTAGGAGAATGCTTAAGCCCACAAGGAACGCCTCTATCATAATATCCACCGTCGTGAGAACCTTCCATCCGGTATTCTATACCTTTCCTTATCAGCCACGCATTGCAAAAGGGAAACGGTGCTGCCCACACGATCGATAGCACTACGACTCAAATTCCAGTGGTTGCTCGGTTGCCCACTGATCGCGATTCCAATAATCGATGCGACCGTCCACAGGCCGATCACGATGAGTGCAATGTTGCACCCATTGAGGTACTTCGTTACTCGTCCCAGCCGGCGCAGCAGGAGACAGACGGAAACTTTAGCGGCGCTATGACCGGCCAGAAAAAGTAGGTCGGCAGCATATAGGGCCTAGTTAACGGATCAGAATGGGCATCTGACAGTAGGTTCGCCGACCGAAAATGAATTTAAGCACCTTTCGTGCGCTTCTTGCCTCACTTGCTGGCATTTCTTGCATGGGCCTTCCGAACCCGTGTGACACGGAAGCCATAATGGCTCCCACATGGCCTATTCCAAGTGCCTATCGTGTTGACTAGTACCTGGAATGCTCTCTATTATAACTAGCTAGAATAGAAAGCCTGGGGAATGTCATTGGCTTGTTACAGACGTACACCACCCGCAAAAGCTGCGAAGTCATCCGCCCCTAAGGGACCGTTCATGACAAGCCTCATGTAAAGACGGAAGAGACACACTGTACACATCCATGACATGAACATTGTCGCAGTGATAATAATTAACCCTCTCTGATCTGTTGGCGTTATTGGATAGGGTCCTCCCATGGTTCACCTCACTCAGTCGCGAGAGGAAGAAGACCAGAGTCAAGATTTGGGGAGGACAGGTGTGGAGACATTTTTTCCTTCTCCGATCGAAAGGAAATGCAATTTCAGATCCCCGCCATCTAGGGAGTAGAAGATACAATATAACTCAATGTCCATGCCGCTTAATAGACCATGATTATAGCGATAGATCAAGGGCTCTCCACCAACGCTCAAAGGTAACATCAATTAGACCATCTACTGAATTCAGCTAGGAATACATTATAGTCGATGGTATCAAGTATCTTTGTGGGCGATCGGGACTTTCCGACCGAGGTACAGGTACTACGCGAATTGTCGCACTCATCAGGGGCCAAGTCTTGTCCAGCTCCTAGGAGACCGGGGGTTTCCAATACTGAGCAGGGCAGGGATCGGCCACTAGCGTACTATGTTCTTAACGGAGTCATCTAGACTTGTACCGCAGCCAATTAGTAGCAATATGGAGCCAAATCATAGGATAAAGGGTGACGTTTCAAGTGAATGGGACCATACCACCCTGGTTCACGGCCGGAAGGAATCCACTAAGGTGGTCGGTGGGCTTTAGGTCAAGCTTATGTGTCGATCGTACTTCAATTCCAAAGCCTGTACAGGATAGTACTTATTGGCTTTATGGGGACGGGTTGAAAGATGCTATAACATATTGTCAGTCGAATATTCCCTTTGGACACGAAGGTGTTTTCCTGAGAGGTTCATTCTAACCAGACTCCCTTACCCGAGTTGTTCAACGTTACATCGGGCTACAGGTGATTATTTGCTGGGATATCGGCCGTTTGCCGGGATTAAAATGTCTGGCTTGACGGTGGACCCTCTGAGCAGCGTAGCTGTCGGAATGATAATCCTTGTCTAGGCCCATGCAAGGAATACTCCTAAAGACGCACGGTTCCGAAGCACAGTGTGCAAATTGTCGCCCATAAATTTTGAAAGATTGTGTCCCTCCGTTGTCAACTCCTGAACGTCCCTCTAGCCCTACACGTTTCGGCACTGCCTGGTACAATATATCCCACAGACAATGCGGACCGAGAAAGCAGTAGGGTCAGTGGCATACGCCACAGCACCCGAAGACAATCCTTCTGATAAACATGGGACGGTACAGGACATGATGGACATGTGGCGTGTGGGCAGGGATCAGGAGCTGAATGTAAGCGATTGCAGATACATTCTTAGGGTGGCATATACTGAAATGATTAATGGCTTGCAGCGGAACTTTCGGTTTCTATCTGTCCTCGGCTTCAGTGCAGTGTTGATGTGCACTTGGGAAGCGGTACTCTTGTTAGTGCCACCTTGCCTATTAAGTTAGAAAAGTGCAGTTATGATTGACATTCAATCAGTGGCTCTTCAAATGGCTTGACGAATGGCGGAAAGGGGGGTATGATATACACCTACCTTGGAGGTCTAATAGGATTCAGCTTTGTGATTCTCTCGATGGCGGAGATGGCTTCGATGTATCGCTCTCCCAAATCACATAACCAGCCCATAGCTCTGGTCCACTGACAATAAAGACTAGGGCGCCCACGTCCGGCGGCCAATACCATTGGGTATCAGAATTCGCACCCCGGAGTTGTCAAAAGCCCTTGAGCTACATCACCGGGTGGGTGTGCGTGCTAGGCTGGCATACTGGGATCGCCGGCTGTTCATACACGGTAGCCAACATGTTGGTCGGTGTGATTGCCATCAACTATCCCGATTCATATACCTATGAGCCATGGCATGTCACGCTGTTGGTTATCGCAGTAGCAGTCGTCGCGTTGATGTTCAACACATTCTTAGCCCAGAAGCTACCCTTGATCGAGGGGGTTATCTTGATCGTCCATTGTTTTGGTTTCTTTGGTATCCTGATTCCCCTCTGGGTCTTGTCGCCTTCCGTAGCACCATCGGAAGTATTTGGGTCTATTGAGGATCGCGGCGACTGGGGTAGCAATGGCTTGTCATGCTTAGTAGGACTGGTTGGGCCGATATATGCATTGATTGGTAAGTGTCCAGAAGCCCGACCAAAACGGAGGGTCTAATCAGCAGTTATATCGCATCAAGGCCCCGACTCAGCTGTCCACATGTGTAAGAAACTCTTTTCTTCCCAGCGTCCAGACACTAAGCTCACGAAATACAGCCGAAGAAATCCAGGATGCATCTCGCGTACTTCCGCAAGGAATGATCTGGACTCTTATTCTGAATGGCGCGACGGGATTCGTCATGATTGTGACTTACGCATTCTGCGTGGGAAACATTGATGAAGTGTTGGAGTCTCAAACAGGCTTCCCCTTCATCCAAGTTTTCCTAAACTCCACCGGATCTGTGAAAGCTGCAACTGGTATGACAGTAGTGATTATGGTCATGCAGTTCTGCGCTGCCATCAGCAACGTTGCGACGACATCGCGGCAGGTCTATGCCTTCGCCCGGGACCAAGGCCTCCCATTTTCAGGAATCCTATGTCAGGTTCGTATGTGCACTTTTCTTCCCTGGCAAAGAAACAAAGGAAATATAAGAGGGAAAATGGAAAAGATGTCAGATTCATGTTGTTTACATTCCGACTTATTGCAGATAAGCCCTACCTTCACCGTTCCACTCAATGCCTTATTCCTCAGCCTTATCATCGTGTCTCTCCTCTCGCTTATCAACATCGGCTCATCCGTGGCCTTTAATGCCATTATGTCCCTGGGAACTGCGGCTCTCCTGTCGTCGTACATCATTTCGATTAGCTGCGTCCGCCTCCGTCGATGGAGAAACCAACCCCTGCCTCCAGCACGCTGGAGCATGGGAAAGTTCACGCCGGTCATCGACTCGATTTCGATTCTCGTTTTAATGGTCATTTTTGTGTTTAGCTTTTTCCCAGTCACGCGTCATGTCACTGCGCAGTCAATGAACTGGAGTATCGTCATATTCAGCGGCGTGACTCTCTTTGCCATGGCATACTACCACGCTTACGCGCGGAAGGTGTATAGAGGACCCGTTGTAAGGGTAAGGCTGGTCGAATGAGGACTTCCTTTAGTTTAAGTACTATGGTTGATGGACCATGCATGATCAAATCAGTACTAGCACTCGTTAAAATATATATCGTGTATCCGGATTATTAGTGGAGATCAATGAAGTAGGATAGAAATTGTGCATTGTCCCGCATTACTGAACTAGACAAACTGAGTGGATACAGAAAAGACATTGAAAAGAAGAACAATTAATTCTGCTTGTTCGTAAAGACCTCATACTACGTATCACGAACCCATTGTTCACATTGGAAACGAGTGGAACCAACTGGTGATGCAAGGGTGCAATGGATGCAAACCGATTCCAACCAATGACAGACCCGAGTCAGGCGGTGTGATCATCTAGTCTCGAAGAGGACTAGAAGGCGTTCTTGTTTGTTTCGTATAGCCCCGTCATGTGACCGCAGTGATTCCGTAGAGACTGCAGAGTGACGTCGTCTTCTGACGTCTTTTTGTTCTATATTCTTCTTCGCCGTCCCGAAAAGAAAGGTTTTCTTCCTCTGTTCGCATTCAGCAGAATGTGACTGATCTTCCCCGCGTCGGTTCCTGGAAATTCCTTGATCCGTCGCTCACTCTACGAACCGTGTAACCACCCAGCTTCATCATGTCCGACCAGTACCTTAGCTCCACGCCTCGAGACCAGGACTCCGAGGCCCGCGAGGCTATCCTGGCCCAGCACCTCAACCCTCAGTTCACAGCCTCGCTGCAGGATGAGACCTTTGCCCCCTCAGAAACGACCCACGAAGGTGCGGAGGACAGCCCGGAACCGCAGTCCTCTCTCCTACTTCAAGGTGGCGACATACACCGTGACCTTTACCGGATTGAAGCCAAGTCTAAGCAGGCGAAGATAGATAAACGGGCCGCAAGCTTTTCCGTTCCCCCAAGAGAGGCGGAAGATGCAATAGAAGAGGGTGTCGCAGCTATGGAGCCCGGCAGCTTCCGTCGCCATTTCGTGCAACAGCACAAGAATGGCAATTTCGATTCTCCGGGGGTGACGACGTCCTTCCTCGATTTCCTCGATCTATATGGTAATTTTGCCGGCGAGGATCTAGCAGAGACGGAGGAAGATTCGGTGGTCAGCGAAGACCGGGAAACTAGGACATTGCCATGGGAGCAAACCCCCTTGATCCAGAGGGCCCGGCGGCGTTCACGAGTCGGCCGTCCGGGTGACGCATCCAATATGAAAACATTTTTCACACTGCTGAAGGCGTTCGTTGGCACAGGCATTATTTTCCTGCCCAAAGCATTCCGCAACGGAGGAATTTTATTTTCCTCGATTACGCTAGTGACGGTTGCGTTGATCACCACTGTGTGCTTTCGCCTTCTCCTGCAGTGTCGTCGACAATATGGTGGGGGTTATGGCGAAATTGGTGAGCGGATTGCAGGACCTCGTCTCCGGTCCCTTATCCTCTCGTCCATCACCATCTCTCAGATTGGCTTCGTGTGCACGTGTTTCATCTTCACCGCCGAGAATATTCAGGCCTTCTTAAAGGCCATGGCGACTAATATCTCGACGGGGAGTTTGATCTTGCTCCAATTGCTCGTGCTCATTCCGCTCGCTTGGATTCGAAACATCTCTAAGCTGGGTCCGGCAGCGCTGCTTTCCGATGTGTTCATTCTCCTGGGACTAGGATATATCTACTGGTACGACGTTGCGACTCTCGTAACGCGACCGGGAGCAGACCCAACCGTCGAGCTATTCAACCCGCACTCATTCACGCTGACCATCGGTTCGTCGATTTTCACCTTCGAAGGTATCGGTCTCGTATTGCCAATCCAGTCCTCAATGAGGAAGCCGCAACATTTCGACCGTCTTCTATACATCGTCATGGCGATCATCACTACACTCTTCACAGCAGTGGGCGCATTATCTTATGCTACATTCGGTAACCGGACTCAGACAGAGATCTTCAGCAATTTCCCCCAAACAGACAGACTTGTCAACACGATCCAATTTCTTTACTCCCTTGCAATCCTAGTGGGCGCTCCAATTCAACTGTTTCCAGCTACCCGTATCATGGAGGGCAAGCTCTTTGGGCACAAGTCCGGGAAAGGTGACACGTCAATCAAATGGAAGAAGAATATCTTCCGAATGGTCCTCGTTTTATGCTGTGCCTTCATCTCCTCCGTTGGTGCGGGTGACTTGGACAAATTTGTTTCCATAATCGGGTCGTTTGCGTGTGTACCGCTGGTCTATATATACCCGGCGTATCTGCATTGGAAAGGCGTGGCCGAGCTTCCGTGGGAGAAACGGGGAGATATTGCTATGATGGTGCTTGGTTTCGTGTTTATGATTTACACTACCATTGCTACGTTGGCTGTTTGGGTTCAAGGCAGTCCATGACAGATCTCACAACAGGGGGTCTGGAAGGTGAATTTGCTTCATATTATTGCTCGAACGATGTCGATGTAGAGTTGATGCTGACTTTTGCGTAAGACTTGCTGCCTACTGTTTGCTACATCGAGTACAGGGAAACTTTCAAAGAATACTAGTTGTGCCGACTGGGTGTAGTTCTGCTGGGGTCGTAGTATAGGGCTACGGCACCGGTGCATTGTCACTGGACTGGTAGGGCCACGGAGGGTGAACGTGGATTCCGCTGGTCATCTTGATGTTAATGATATAGATGAAGGCTGATGACATTCAGCTAGGCAATGCACGTGTAGATTCTGACTGGCGAGGCTCCTTTGCGAAGCGGCGGCCGCGTACCTCTATATATGCTACCTAGAACCACTATTGTTAGAGTGCTCCTACATGTGCGCCGTTCCACCTAGCTGCGCCTGACCCCTCTTCCCTCCAAGTTACACCTGCAGTTCAGCTCATGTAAGATGCCTAGCTACGCTTCGGCTATTTGGGGAGAGGCGGATTTATGCAGCCATGATCTATGTTGACTCAAATCCGCAAGGTATATCACGGTCACAAACAGGAATGCTGTTGCTCAAGCGCGTCGTCTTACATATCGACATACTCATAGTTTGTCCGTTGAAACGTAAAGTTATTGCCTTTGCATAAGTGCCGTAATCAAATTGTTGATCTAGTTGTTGTAGAGTGCACTGAATCCCGCCTGAGAGTTCGTAACTGCTCAACATCTCCAACATTTCCTGTGGGGTTTTGCTATAAGATGGCCGGCTGAAGTGGCACCCAAGATGCAAGGAATCAAGAATATCTGCGTATTGTATACACGGTGCATTTGCTGGCTGTGTCTCGATCCAATAAAGCTCCAGGTAGGAGATACCTCCTACGGAGCACCTTGTGAATAAGCTTATAAAGATAGCCGGTGTGTGGTTTAAGATGGAATAACAGCCACCACATATTAGGCTTGGCACCCACAGCTTTAGAAATAAGATCTGCAGGTATGTGTGCCTGACTCTAGGTGGGAAACCTGAACTTTAACGGCAAGTAAGTTGATGAGTAATTGCTATCGCGTCTTACGGCGTACTTTCAGTTGGCTACGGGTTATGCGATACACATTAAGATAGTTCATACTCTAATTAAACATCAATAGGAACATATTCATGAACAACATGCCAAGTGTCGCTGGCTTGGTCATGCTCGTTCCGGGAGAATCGTAAAAAGCGCTGATCGCGCCTTTTGTTCCACTTTTCGACTTCTTCCTCTTTTGTTCCTGGCGGGAATCCGTCTTGTGACCGAAAGATGCCAATGGGTCCAAGGCGTGCCTCTTCCGGAACGAATAGTGTGGTGGGAGTCGTGGCTGCCCGGCCTGCCGGCACCGGATATGAGTGTGCCTCAAGTTTGGTGTCTTGAGTAACAGGGAGATAGCTAGAATCGACGCTGGAAGCGTCGCTACTATGGCCCGCACTATAGGCATGACTATCTATAGCTGTTTTGGTTGAGTCCAGTTTCAGAGGCTTGGTTTTGCCTTGGTTTGCTCTAATTGCTAGCGCTTCTTCTAGCAGCATGACCCTTTCACCAAGGACTGCTGCTCCAGCAGAGTTGTAGAAAGCCTGCGCCTGAGGTCCTCGGCGAAACAAAGCTAGTGCCATACGTCGAATCTTGGGTTCACGACACCTGAGGCAGGTAAACCAAAGCGGAAAACCGACGTTGATTTCGAATGTGAACGGCGGTTGTGTGCCGTCTGATCGTGCTAAAGCATTCATAGCGACCCCAGACTGTTCAATTATATTCTGGAAGCTTGGTGTATAAGTGTCGTATATCATGTGTGAAGACGATGTGCAGGTTGCGAGTATCACGAATGACATTTCGTAGTAAGTTAAAAGAAGGGCGCCTGTGCCAATTTGTTGCAGTGAATAACCGTCTTTCGTGCGCAGGCCATCTATGAGGACGGTAAAGGCAGTATGCCAGTTCCTTAATTTAGCTGACAGGACCTTTTGTCGGGCCACAAAGTCCGGGTGCATATACGAGGCGCGAAACTCGTGTCGGTGCTCTATGCAAGTGCGTTCAAACAGCTGGATCTCCATGCTTAAGCGAGCGATGGCCTCCCGAGCAGACTTGAGGGTGACAAACTCTTGCACCGGTACAGGATCATTGTCCAGGAGTAGACCGCTCACTGGAAGATGAGCAATGGTGAGAGCAACTACCCCTAGACGTACGAATATCGGGACGATTGTCTCCTCTAACAAGGAAGCATGTGTTGCTGATATGACCCCACAAGCTATTTGAGTGCGCAACATGCGAATGAGATGGACACCTTGACCATACAGCTGTAGTGCCTCTTGTTCATTTCCTTGGATGGCTTCGATGCTGATAAAGAGAATACAGCTTATAAGCCCGACGAAGATATCTATGCCACCACGCTCAATTCGCTGCCGGATAGCAGACACCGAACGTGAATACCAGCCCAGCGCGTCTCGGCGCTTTTCAGTGGGTGGGCGAGAATGCTCTTCGGGACTCTCGAACAGGTCACTGAGTGCGATGATGGCGTCCCATACGCCTGGCTCACTTCGACAGACTTGCGGGACGACAGTACGCCAGAAGTAAACATCTAGTCCACCACCGATAGACAGGGCGGCCTGCTGGAAGTAGTAGGCAAAGGCACGACGCTCTCGCCACACCGTATTCGGTACTGATGAAAGCGGGTACTCCTGTATCGAGGTGGTGGAAGGTGTAGAAGAGAAGGTACCGGAGGATGTGCCTGCATACTCGCACTTACGGCCTGTGCTGGTGCATCGGACACAGTTTGGCTTTTCTTCTCCACACTTGACTTTTCGAATTCTAGAAAGCGGCTCAATATTAATTACACTAACTACGAAAAGAAAGCAAGGACCTACTTGCAAGTTTTACATCCCAATCTTGATCTTATTGGCTTGATTGGACTGTTCAACAACGGGGACATATTGGCATGGATCAAGAGCAACGGGGTTAGAACGCGAAAGCGCTCGTGGGCAGTGCAAAATAGTGGGGTCACTGAGGCGAAGGGGATGCTGACGCGAGGAAGATAAAAACAGAAGCGAGGACGAGGTATCTTGATGCTGGAGGTTGACGGCAAGCTATGCCTCATTTAGGCAAGCACCTCTTTTAGTAGTAGACCAAGACTTTGACATCTTCATCTCTCAACACTTTTTCTCTTCGGAAAAAGCCACAAAGGTTCAACTAGGTTCAGAAATTTCACTAGATTATATGCTGATATGTAAATATCTTTCCAGGTAAGTTCTTGCCATTCTTTCTGTTAGATAAATCATAAAGGTTAAAGAGAAACATCGTGTTGATCTCTTTGTTAAAGCAGCAGGTATACCGTTAAGGCGGCGAGACAACCATAATTTTTGAACACCAACTGATATATTCCTGTACTAGGACCATGATATGAGGCTCACTGCAATTCTGCTTGCTCTATATGCTTACTCTGCGTATATCTCCCTGACTGACTATGTTGGACATTTCCAAATTACTTCCCTTGGGCTGACCATTGCTTAGGGGATACCACATTGGGGGAACCTTCGAGGCTATTGATAATGCGTACAAATATCGAAATAACTGGAGCAAGAGACGACCGATGGACAGATAAGAATCACCTCAATTAGGCTTGCCGCAGAGAATGTGAAGTTTGATCCTCAACCTGGGAAACGGCTCAACTTCGAACCTTGAATCCTTATCATTGTTTAGGTTGTACTTGAGGTACAGTTGAGAAGTTTTGCAGCGCCCCGGGCCGTGGCGCGTAGCCTACCAGGCTATCCTAGTGTATCGATCGATGTAAGACACACCAGCTAATCAAAGATCATATTAGCAGGTTTGCTGGAGGGTCAGAGAGACGAAAATAGACTCCTGTAGCATCAGACCAATAGGCGACTCAATATTTGACGCGGGCTGACCATCTAGACAAACAGTTCTCCCCACGACTTTTGTGATGTGCGCCATAGGACGAGGGGTTCAAATCACCAGGACTGATAGAGCCTGGCCGACCCTGTCCGAGATTACACATGTGGAGCGTAGGACAAGCAATCAGTCAGTCGCAATGGTGTCTATCCTAGACGAGTCAGCCTGGGGAATGTCACATAAGAAGCTTTACTACCCTCACCAGCCCTGCGTGTGGTTTAAGTGGCTGGCAAAGGACAACAACTATTGTACCCAACTATTGCTTCCCATTTCGATTTCCTTCATTTATTATTGACGAAATGTCAACAGGTCCACCTCAGGGCAAGATTAATGACAGTGGCTTTACGGTTCTCCAAGATGCGGTACACAATCCTGAAGTTGATATTATTTTCGTCCACGGTTTACAGGGCCACCCTGAGAAAACCTGGTCTGCCATCAAGAAAGCAGATCAGGATACACCAGCTAGCAAAAAGACCAAAGGCGGAATAAGGACGTGGTTTTCAAGATTATTGCGGAGACGCTCGGGGGCAAAGGAAGCTCAAGCGGATTGCAAAGAAGAATCCCAGAGCATATCCGAAAGATCTTCTCTCCCAGGAAAGATCTTGCGCATCTGCCCGCATCATGACCTGCGGATACGATTCAGATATTGTCAAGCTTGTCAACACGGCCAACTTCTCCACTATTAGTGGACAGGCTGAAACACTACTGAATGCAGTGGCGAGGGTTCGTCAGGAATGCCAGCGTCGCCCACTGATTTTCATCACGCACTCTCTCGGCAGACTGATGATTAAAGCCGTGAGAAATATCCATACTGTTCAACGAGTGATTGCCATATTTGCTGATCGACGTGTGAACTCAGGCCTTAAACTCATCCCGGAGAAAGCGTGCGAGGGACCTCCGCGCAGTCGCGGAATCCGTTTTTGCTGTGATATTCTTTGGCACGCCTCATCGTGGCAGCGGCATGGCAGGATTCGGTGAGATGGTGGCCCATGCTACGTCGGTCCTCACTATGAAACCGTACAATAAAAACATTGTGCGGGCGTTGACTGAAAACTCGGAGATATTGACGAACATACCAAGCGACTATTTGAATACTGAGGAGGATATGGCGAAGCTCAACCGTTTCGAGTCAAGTACGTTTCAAGAGGGCAAGGGCATGACGGGAGTCCCAGGGTCTCAAGGCAAGGTGAGAGTGCAATTTGTCCAGTTTGGTCTTCCTTGCAATGCTTGCTAACTATGCACATACGTTTTGGGTAGGTGGTTGAGGATGATTCGTCTGAAGGTGGCATAAACGATTGCAATGATCACATCAACAGGAATCAGATGGATATGTGCAAATTTTATGGGGCTGATGACCCTGAATACGAGAAGGTCCTCGGGGAGATCAAGCGCCACCTTTCTCGTGTGCGAGGGCAGATTGATGAACAAAGCTATAGTTAGTACGATACCTTCCTTAGATAAGTTCATTTTCATTAAGAATCATACCCATTTAACGTATAATTAGATGTCCTTATGAGCCTAGAGGAACATGGCGTATCTTCCAACCGAAGGATGGAGCTCAGACAACTTCTAATCAAGCTCCTTCCTCTTGCTCGCAGTGTAATTTCCTTGGCGCGGAGGAAGATGACAAAACGATTTCCTGCAAACACTGTACCCTGCGACCAGAATCAAGACATTGAAGTATACGAATGGTCGAGACGGGACGTAGAAAGGGTTTGACGATAGTGCAAGTCTCGGTCTCATGTTCCCTTTTGTGCTCTCATTGTTATTGATGGCTTGGATGAACTAAAGGACCCTGTTACTGCGGGTGATGCCATTGTCTTCTTGAAAGAACTTGCCATCAACTCGGATGTGTTCTTTCGGGAGTCTAAAGCTCGAACATGCCACCTATGTGGCCAGGCAGGCCATTATTTTTCTAAATCTAGTCTTTTTTTTTTTTTTTTTTTTTTTTTTTTTTTTTTTTTTTTTTTAATATTAGCTTCTATAGTATAGTTTATCGGTATTATACACGCTACGAGTGCTGTTTACCTTTGGTTCACACTAGTACACATAGTGCCGAAGACGGATGAGAGAGCCAAGGCGTGTCTAGCTCTTATATCAGTTATGGTTTGGGTTAGACCTAAGTAGTAAGAGCCCAGTATGTCTTGGCAAGTCGGCACTTGTGAACAATCGATGACTAGAACTGGGTCAATGTACCGGAGTACTATCTATCGCGTCACGGTAAAGCTAAAGCTGTTTGAAGAGTGTAATAGATAATGTCATGGACGAAGATCTCGGCAAACCCAATCTTAGTACCAGTATTATCGAGCCGCACGAACTTGTTAGATGTAAATTAGCAGGAATCATGCAGCAAGCTATCTTTGGAAAGGCTATTGCCCTACAGGTGTGAGCATTGATCCTGGCAGCTGCTTTTGAGCCTGAGCTCGCAACAACGCATCACGACATGAATTCCGTTCCAAATACTTACCACAGATGACTGCATGAAAGTATTATTTGGTGGCAAGCGCCCTAGCCCGGATTGCAACCGGTTTAGGACCTCGTGATTCCGCCACATCTACACAAATGACCGCCAACTTGTATTTCATGGGCATGGATCCAACGACTAGATGGATGTGGCGTAATCTCTCAAACTTTCTTCAGGATTGGCTAGAATGGCTTCTATCGGAGCTTGCTATTCTATACCATGGACTGCTCAATCCTACGGGAACTAGTGACGGGAATATGCATACTTCGACTTAAACTGTGAATGGAACTATTCTTTTATCTGTATTATCTTCGCATTACCCTGGATTTCAAATGCCATCTGACTCTGCAAGTGCTTAATTATAGCCCGATCAAAGCCTTCGTAATGCTAGTATATGCATGGTAACCACCTGCATTACCTTCCAGGGCCAACTGCAGTCGTCATCCTTTCTTCCTGCAAATCAGAAGATCATTCTAACTGTAGCCATACCCTTTCTCCAATAGACGCTCGGCCCGCTCCACTGTAGAACCAACGAAGCACTATCTCATTGGAGTAGGGCTGGAAAACCGGAATGCTGTTCACAGATGCAGCTGCTTAACCTTTCACACGCCCAATGGTTCACCCAGTAAGGTTAAATAGCTGTCTGAGTCTCATAGCAAACAAACGGACTGCGAACGTGGCACACTGTGTTCGGTATACTGCAGAGAAACTGGCCCACACCTTCTCTGTATATAGGACCCCAAGCCAAGTGTGTCCCACAGGTCATCTGGAGACAAAACCAGGTGAGTATAGAGAGCCGGGGCTTCCGTGCTACTAAGACTTTTTCTGATACCAACGGGTTCGACCAAGCCGTATTCCCTGCCGGAGTAGCCCTCCTTCGCTCTTACTACGCATTTAGAAAACGTGGAAAACCGTGGAGCTAATGTGGCGGGCAATAGTAGCGTTCTATCTACTTCGTGGCTGTACCGTAGATCATAGAGACTAGACATCACGAGGCCGACCTTGACTTGGAGAAAACGACTCAGTTTTTTCTACTTCCCTCAAAGGAAATATGTCCAGTTTCGCTAGTGCTGATAGTTGACACCCAGACATGTAACAAGATACCCTGGAGCACTGTTAAAACAGTTGATTAAATTAGGCTTAAGGATTCTAGGCCAAATTCAGCCGCAGCAGTGGGACCCGATACCTTACGAGGTGGCTGCTTACTGGTAAGAGGAAGCAGTTCAACGGATTGGCAGCTCTGGTGAATAGTGGGGTCATTTCCTGCTTGTCAGACGCACTGGTTTGTACTTTGTAACTTGGCATGATTACGAATCCTGAGTTTGAACTGACATTCTTATGTCTCGGCGTGCACGCATGTATCCGTGCGACCAGAATGCCATCTGACCCCCACAACCCTAAGGCAACCTGCCAAAGGTTGATCCCACCATCTTGGGGTGGATAAATCAGCCATCTGCGACTTCGTTGTACGAAGTAAACACCGCTAATCTATTTTTACTGAACGGCCCTCTTGGCAACCAACAACCGTCTGACTCGCGCATGAGGACGATTGGTGGAAATACGCACGATTCGGGCAGAGATCCACAAGGAACCCTGTCGTTTTGACAGACGACCCGGCCAAAGGATTTGAGGCTGGACCATTTCCTTTTCAAGCTGTACTCCGTCTAGCTTGAGAACCGTGGAGATTGCCGCGTTTTCCTAGCTAATGGAGTGAATACATATTTGCTTAGAGGGGCTATCTCGCGTGGGTTTTCCTCTCGCCCCGATGAAGGTCTTCATTGACCACCGTATGTCGTTGACTGGGCATCATGCCTTCACATCATGAAGAATACCTTCTACCTCCGTTGTCGAGATTATCATCCACCGAATTTGACCGACCACAGAGGTCTTGGAGCCCATTCGACCCGAACCCTCCCGACCGTTCCCACATCCACTATGAGCGCGCACCCTCCTCGCACCAGGAGCAGGACATCGCCTCCCACCATGAGACCTCTTCAACCGTAGGCTTAGGAATCCGAAATGCGAGACGCAGACCGGCATCCATCCACTTCGTTGAGGGCTTGGAGGAAGTGCGTCCGCGGGGAGAATCGCGTTCCCCGCACTTGTCGGAGCACGCAACGCCGCGGTCGCACACTTCGAAAACAGCGCTTTTGGACAGCGAGGTACGATGTCCGCATAGAGATACAATCGCCCAGCGTTGGTTTCGCTGGGTGCCCATGACTATCCTGGTGTTGGCGGTGTATGCGACCGTGTGGTCGGGGTTGTATTTCTTTGTCGCGTGTCTGAAGCCGCGATATGGGAACTACGTTGGAGTGGACGGCAAGCTCGCCGCCTCGACAGCCAACCTTCTGAGCGCGCTGTTCGCCAAGACAATCGAATTGGCGTATGTTACGGTTTTTGTCGCTTGTCTGGGGCAGTTCTTGAGTCGACGGGCCCTCCAAAAGGACTCCAACGGCATCACTATTTCAGATATGAGCATGCGGACATGGATCATGCAGCCCGGGTCGATGATTGTTCACTGGGAGACTCTGCGATATTCAGCGTTGACCTTTCTCGGTGCGATGACTCTCACGGCGACTATCATCGCCATGCTGTATACAACGGCGGCGGAGGCATTGGGTAAGTACACACGCTCAGACGCATTGACGATGACACTGGTGGCATCTATGATTCTGACCACGATCATTCAGTATCACCCAAGTTGCTCGCAGGACCGCACGAAGACCGAACCCTAAGGGCGAATGTTTCCACTGACTTCTTCAACCCCTATTACATGGGTATCAACTGCCAAACACCGATCTCTAATGAGGAGGATCCACTTTACCGTGGTACAACATGTCTCCAAATGCAACACGTCGGGCAGGCATATCACAACTACATAGCTTATCTGAATGGATGGAGCAGTATGATTACCAACGGCAAACACGCGTCGGCTGTGCTAGAAGAGCGACCTCCTCCGTCCGGCTCGATACACGACAACACAACAGTGACTGGAAGTTGGATCGATCGCAGCAACATGACCGAGTTGTCACTGCACTACAACCGGATGGTCTTGAATGTGACGGCTGCCATGCCTCATGCCGGAGTTCTGGCCGCGGCAAAGGACCCCGTTAACGGTCTTAAACAGCCCCAAAATTCATCGGAGGGCCAATTTGACATGATGGTTGCTGCTCCATGTCCTGCCGTGAACGTGCTTTGTGTGGGCATGAACGCTAGTGAGCTGAAGCCACTGATATATGATATGTGGCCTGGAAAGAAATTCGATGTGGAGAAGTGGTCAGAACAGGAGAAGGAGGTACCTAAATGGCCAAACTCATGGCTGAATCGAACTGTTGTGGACGATATCTTCGGATGGGGACCAAAGTATGGATGGCGTCCACCAATCTTCGGAATGCTTCCCTTTGAAAATCAAACGATCCTGAATCATTCCGCACCATTCGGCAATACAATGTATGTACTTGGGAAGCCTCCAAATGCCACTAAAATCGACTATGCCCTATGCTCAATGAAGGCGAAAAAGACACCACGTTGCTCGGTACGATATACTGCATCTGCCAGTGGAGCGAGGTTTAGCACAGACTGCGAAAAGTCGGATAACCCATGGCAGTTCGATCGGTTCTTCCCAGATGCAGTGGACGGTAACTGGAGCCTGGATTGGAAAAACATTGCATCTGAATGGGGCAATTCCTTGAGTTTGAATGCGGGAGTCAATGATGGCAGGGCCTCCAATGCCCGATTACTGATGCAGCTCACGCCCTCCGGCTACTCCCTTGAACCCGATCTGCCATCTTTGGCGGAGGCACTTGCAGTGATGGCAGGGAATACCTTGATCATGGGAACGGAGAATGCCACCTTCCTTCCCTACTGGAATCACTCAGACGCCTCCCTCTCCGAACCCGAGACTCAGTACTTCAACGCCACCGTGAGCGTCGTCGACTACCAATCCAGCGGGACAGAGAAATGGCAGAACGTCTTCTTTCCAGTATTGTTCCTCACTTTCGTAACCAGTGTTCTGTGTCTAGGCTACCTGTTGAGCGAAAAGGGCCGACAGCTTACCGACTTCACCGAGCCACAAAACCTATTCGCTCTGGCCATCAACAGCCCGGCCACATCGCGACTAGAGGGTGCTTGTGGTGCGGGGCCCCAGGGTCCACAATTCAAGGAGAAATGGTTCGTGGGTATGGAAGAGGACGACGAGCATTATTACATTCGGACTAAGGCAGAGGAACACACGCCGTTGATTTCGGCGGCAAAGGTGTCGACGGAGTCTGAACGCCCTAAGTCTGTGAGTCCGGCCCTGGAGGAGTATAGAAGATTATCGACAGGACAAAGCGTTTTGGGGAGACTGTATTAAGACAGTGTGTATGTATGATATATGTGGAACTATTTCTAATCTCGTTTGAGCGACGTTTGTTCATAATTCAGTGGTATCTAATATCTACCTTCGATATCCATCCATATATTATATCCATTCGAGCCATGCTATAGACTTAATATTATATATCATATTAATATTCAGTAAGTCTTAGCATAGCCAGCGCCTTGACACACGCAGTTGGCGACGAGAGAATATAACATGAACGCTTCGGAATACCAACAGTGAATAGGTATGACACGACGACCAGAGTTTTGGCTTGAGATTGATCTAACCACTAAGACGCTATATCGCAATTCCCTGACTTAAGTACTTAAGTACTCGCAAACAGGGAGTTCCGTGAACATAACTTGAAAAGCATCCTTGTTGGACAGGATAGATGTACATAAAATGTCAACAGACAAAATTTGAGAGAAAGGGATACATGAGAAGAAAGCACATGAAGTTAGCGGCCAGAAGTCATCAGTTCAACGCGATAAATCTTGTTGCGGCTAAAAATATAGAGCCAATTTTCCACCCATGCCATGTTCACTGCCACATCACCGTCCGCTATTTTAATCCGCCCAAGGAGTGTGCCACGAGAATCATATACGTCGACCGATCCAGTCACCGCTCCATAGACTCGGTTGTCCTTGTCAGTCTTAATGCCATCGGGAAATCCGGCATCAGAGTATGAGAACACATTTCGGTTTGATAACCCGGAGGAGGTGACATCATGGACATATATAGTGCGGCCACCATGGGGATCCGAGCTAGAATTCCCCCGGTTGGTGATAAATAGTTTGGTCTGGTCCTGACTGAATGCGAGGCCATTGGGGTTGAAGAATGCACCCTCGGCTGCGCCAGCAACCATCTTGATGTTTCCTGTGCGCATATCCCAGCGGTAGATACCATTGGCTAACTCGGGAAAGAGGGTGTCGTTGAAGTTGTCCCAACCATAGTATCCATCCGTAAAAAATGCCACTCCCTCATCGGAGATGACAAGGTCATTCAATGAGTTGAATCGATGGCCGTAAAAATTATTCTTTACCACCTCAGTCTTCAGCGTCTTAGGATCCATGCGCACGATGGAGCTAGGAGTCGTAAAATTCCCCTCCTGTGCCCAATACACCGATCCATTGAACAGATATGCTCCATTCGCAATTGTCAATGGGGGGTTCGGATACACCTTGGTTGTGTTGGGGGATGCCGGGTCCGTAATATCTACCCTCCAAACGTAAGGGATAGCACTCATAGAGTGCCCTTCTTTGGGGGAGAACAGCTCGGCCACAAACAGAGCATTCTCTTCCGGTACATAGACCGATCCATCATGGATCTGGCGTTGTGCATACGGCGGTGGGTCGGGGAAGGTGAAGATCTCCTCCACCTGCTTCTGTTCAAAAGGTCCCGCAATACCGAGCAGCTAATGGTGGCATGTTAGCTATAATTTTCTGTTCCAGCATAGCAATCCATCAGAGACGAACGTTGTAGAAGGCTGAGTCATAGACTATAAATGAGGCATTGGCAATCGTCTCCAGGTCTTTTTGAGCGGCCGACATATTCTTCCCATTCAGCAGGCTCGTGTCCCACATAGGAACAGTCACATTGCGATTGAAGTTTTCGTAAGGAAAGACATCATTGAATGACTGTGTGACTTCCACCACGGAATGTCCCACGATAAGACCACTACTAAAGACGATTGTAGGAAATAGGGAGAAAAGGACGGTAGTAAAAAGAGCCATCGCTTCTTGCTCATCCGAAGATACACAGAAGAGCATAGATAGTAAACAGTGGAGACAAACCTGCCTCCTTATACATTTCACGGTAGCAAGGCACTCGGTATTACACCGACAACCTCGTCTAGTGGACAACCCCACTGAGCGGGGAGGGCCAAGATGGCCAAAGCTGCGAGGAAGGTAGGGACCATAGCACGCCAGGTATTACAGTTTATTGATCGGCGAGGACGAAGTCGAGGACCTCTAGCGTCAATGTGCCACACTCTTCCTGAATCACAGTGTCTTCAATATTTCGAAACGAACGTCAAGCCTACATGGCGGTTAGTCTCGTTCTCTGGCCAAGAGCACCAAGACCACGCTCATAGTGGAACCAAGAAATCATCGAGCCGCCACAATGCCTTTGTGTCCTCTTCTCCGCTGCATGTTCTCTCTGGAGACGCTGCAGGCATCGCGAACTGCCCAACGTTGTTCCACATGGTTGAAGTCTCTAGCACGAGAGACGTCTTTGTGCATGTTAGCCACGCCACTCCAATCATATTAAAATTGCCAGGGATATTGGGATTTCAGACGGGTATTCAGAGATTGCTTCGGCATCGACTGAGTCGCGACAGACCATTTAATAAAGTGGCAATTATCCTCGCTAACACTGCGTTGCTCGGTATCTTAGCGACACTCTCGCTAAAATGCCGACTGTCCAATTAGGAATGCAGACGAAATAGATAAATGTCGGAGATAATAACGGAAAGCCAATCATTGCTTAATGATTGGTAAAATTCAGGAATCGCATTGACCAAGTCTCAGCACCTATCTAGAGCCCATTACCAAGTGGGCCATTGGGCTTTTGTGATGCCCGATAATGAATCGACTCACGGCTTAGATAATGTAGGGCCACTACATGTGCTAGGGAGGTCTATTAAGCCATGTCGGGCACAAATCCACCACCAAAATCATTCATATACCAATCAGGCCAGCCTGACTCAAGGGATAGATTGGGATTCACGACGATTCCCGACATTTCCAATAGGGGTAGCTGAGATGGCCCTGTGGCTACGCATTCGGTTAATGAACCGTATATGCTTGTGTTTGACATGGTTGGTGGAGGTGACACCATTTGAGGAAGTGTATCGATCACGGACTGGAGAGGTATCCCAGTCGCTTTTCCCCGATTTGAGGGGCCCCTATCGGGCACTTCCGACGACCTCCTGGCCTGGCGTTGCAGGTTTGACGCCAACGGCGCACCAATCTGAGACCGAATGATCTCTATGCTTCGCCGAATACCCGGTGTTTGCTTGACTTCTGTTTCCAACATTCGAAGTGTGATCGCTAGTCGGCCTGTGGCCATCTCTGCGATCGCTTTGTCTTCATGTCGTGCGAGCCTCACATCAATCGTTGCAGCAGTGTAGACGCAATATGACACCAGGTAACTTTGGTACTGAAAGTTGAAGAGCCGTCCATATGCCCTGAAGAGGTCGTTGACACCAGCTGCTTGCTCCGTGCAAACAATCTGGGCCCTGAGTGCTAGAGGGTGCCTCTGTAATTCTGCATCCCAACACCAAATAAAGAAAGGTCGATACAGTAGGATCAAAACAGTATGGCAGAGAATACTACCCATGCTCAGCATTGGTCGGTCTCCGTATGGCATGTGCTCACTTACTTTAGGCAGAGGATGTGGGGTGGGACGCAGAACTGAACATTCGCTCCTTCTTCGAATCTGAGCGAGGATGGCAGGTTTTTGTGGAAAGATACTAGTTTTTCCTCCAATCTGAATATATCATCCGGGTTTATATTCCGAGAAGGATGAATATATACGGTTTTGTAGCTCTCGTTGATGATCTGAGTCCAGATAATTAGCAGTCATCGTAGGTACGCCAGTTGAGCACCCCCCGTATTACATACTTGGGCCAGATTGCAAAAATGCACGAACGTCAATGTACTGTGGCACTTAGTCTCTGGATACAATTGGTCGGTCTCCAGTAAATGGGGTGGTTGCCACAGCTCACCCTCATCTGATAGATCAACTATAAACATCGTTAATAACACTAAGCGACAATAAATACACTACAGTCTGTGGCTGGATGCAACACACATAGGGTAGAGGGAAGATACGGTGTATCCTTTAGGGATGGAGGTCGCCCTAGGCACAAACTAATAGATCTTTCAAGGGGGCCGACCATCAGTCTCACTCTAAACCCACAGTTAAGGACTCTTATGAGAAACTCACTTATCCCATGCATAGACTGACAGATACAATCGCTTTCGGACTTCTAAATCATCAGGTTCGAATTCCTTCAACAGTGAAGCCTGGCTTCTTTTTATGTGTAATCCAAGGTCAGTCACCATTCGGATTGCCTGAGATGGTCACTAAAGAATTGGCGCTAGAACGACGGGGGTTGGGGGACTTACCATCCCGGTGTATAGCCATCCTTCGCTGCTCTTTCCAACCGCACACTGGCGGCCTCCCAGAATCAAAAGGCCTTGAATGGTGGGTATCTGAGGCTTGCTTTGCTGCATTTCGTCAATCAAAAGCAACATCGCCTCTCGCAGGAATGTCTCCCCACGCTCAAATTGAGAGAAACGGGGATCATCTTCGGGCATGTGGCGACATGCATGAGCAAAGACGACGTTCAGTAGAAATCGCGAAAAATAAGGGCCACCTAGAGCCATGTCCCGGTAAAAGCCTGGATTTGGTTGGTGAATTTGTAGAACGTAAGGCGTACGGAAAATGGATTTCTCTTACAACGTCGATATATGCAGTTATGTAGTGGTGCCTGCCATGACCAATATACATCCAGAAGACTGGAGCAAATGTTTGGGTCAACATGGGTATAATGACTCATATTTGCATGTGCCATTCTTTCCCACGGGCCCTGGAAACGAGCATTCGAGCAAAGCCATCTACGGTGGTAGTTTTCCATTTCTTGCGTCTCTGGTTTATTGATTTCCGCCTTGGTATCGTGCCGATGGTCATGCCCTGGTATAGGATGAAACCGGGAGGTCGCTCCAAAGTAATGCTGCTGAATGGGTCTCAGAGCGAGTTCAGCTGGCATAAGATAAGGGGCTACAAGGAGACTTACTCTTCCTTCCGTGTCTATACTGAACTGGGTGTCGACATCGTTAGAGATATCATCTGCCGGATAACGGTCCTGGGCTTCGCGATCAGTAGATGAAGGTCTAACATCTGTACTCTGAGCTAGCTCGACAGGCTCTGGCCTGTTCAGGTCAAGCTGAGATACTAAATCTGCCAGGCGAAGGTCTCGCCTGGCATTGTCCATGGCGGCTAGTTCTCTAATGTTGTTTTGAAACTCCTGGACCCGGGCTTGCTCCGACCGCAGTGCCTCGGTTAGACGAACTGTATAAGCAGTTTTTTCTTTATAGGAACATGTCTCCTTTAATCGTGCACAGTTGACGCAGGTCGGCCATCGGCCATCGCACTTGACCTTGCGGCGCCGGCAAACCAAGCACGCAAAGCCATACCTCCTTCCTTTGGATCGGGAGGCAGATTCCATTGTAATTGAATAGGATGGGGAAATTACTTCAACGGAGATCAGGTGAGCGACGTGTTGGCCGGGGCTGGGATTATATAATACCTTAATGTTTCCCCGCGCCTTGTCCCATGATCTGCTTGATAACTTACGGAGTACAGTACATACTAAACGTCGTAACGTAAGGTAACATAGCGTATTCGGAAAATAACTGGGTCACGTGAATAAGTAGATAACATTAGTCGATCTTATAGTCCTATTTCGATTACATATTTATAAGAGTCACTACTTTATAGTTGAGAGTACTTTGACAAGTTGATAGCTTTGACATAATGAATCTAGCTTAAACGGGGGAGTTACCATCTACTGGATTTCAATTTAATCAAAGGGAGCAAATCTGCAACCTCACGCTCAAATGACCTCAGACCAGTATTCCTCCATAATACTCTTCACTTGTTCCCATTCACAGCATGAAGCGGTAGCTGGGGTGCTCATCTCCGGCATTCAGGACATCGTTTGACATGTCGCTGCTGTGGACAGGGCCGTGGATCCGGTCCCGTTGTTTGTTTTCCCTAGACATCAGGGCTCTCAAGACTTGAGCGACGATGGCAGCAAAGAAAAGAAGCCCTGCACTAATGGCCATCCCCTTGGTGTAGAACGGCCCTTCCTCCTTGGGGAAGAAACGAGAACCAGCGATTGAGCCGGTCTGGCCCACCATCCCGAATATAACTAATCCCGCACCTCGTTTGGAGGCAGAGCCTTGGTTGTCTGTCACCCAAGTAAAAGTAAGCGCCACAGCGGGAAAGACGCCACCGCAAATGAGATACACAGCGAAATACCGTACAGCACTAGTCTTGACAAGTGCTTGCACCAGGTATCCGATAGCCCCTATTGTGCTCAGGGCGCTGAGGAGATAGGATCTATTCCTGACCCTATCGGACAGAAATGAGGATGCTAAGCAGATAAAGTAGGAGGCCAGGTAGGGCGGTGCGGAGAGACCCTGTGCTTTAATTGAGGAATATTCAATGTCCTCTATAATGGTGGTCAAGAATGCGGGTAGCGCAGCGAAGGCTGCCTATGTAAGCAATAAGATATTAGCCACGAAAGAGTTATATATTCGAGTCGGAGGTAACTGAAACCCACATTGAGACAGAAGATGATGACGGCTTGAAAATAATTCTTGTAGTCGTAAAAAGCAGCAAATACCTGCTTCATATTTAATTTGCCCTTTTCCTCGTGTCCGCGGGCCGAGAGTGCACGAAGATGAACAATTTCATTCTCTCTCTGTGTAAGGAATCGGCATTCACCGGGTCCCTTCGGAAGGAAGAAGAACGCAAGAGGAGCAATTATAATTGTAGGAATACCCTCTATATTTAAGAGAGGACGAGGAGATTAGCACGATCCCGTCCGTTGAATCTCCTGACTTACTAATAATAAATAAGAGCTGCCACTGAGTGACTGAAGCTTTAGCATGGACAATACCATAGGCTAGTGCCGATGCGAAGCAGTTAGCAATAGGGGAAAACGAGATGAAAAGGCCGTATCGAAAGCCCATCTCCGATCGATGGTAGAAGAAAGACAAAAATAAGGCAACGCCAGGGGCAAAACCAGCTTCAAAGGCGCCAATCAAGCAGCGCAATACAATCATGCCGGCAAGATTAACAGTTGCCGCCTGGAGAATACTTGCCACTCCCCATCCGAACGCCATAAGAGCAACCCATAGCTGTCTGTGGTGTCAGTCGCCGCGGGTTACGAGGGAAGAGGAATACGAACCGGTAGAGAGACAAGCTTCCACAGAAGGATAAACCAGTGAAAAGCGATATAAGCTAGGTAGTACGCTGTGATGATCCAGGAGTACTGGTTGGAGGTAATACCCCATTCTTTACCCATTCCAGCGGTATATGCATTTCCAACATTGCCTCTGTCAATGTAAGACAGCATATAGAGAACCCCGAGGCTATATTTGTCAGACTTTAGGCAAAAATAACAATATCAGTGAAACCATACAGGGGAATCAGATTCCAGTCCAGCTTTCGAAACGCCTTTAACTTTTCTGCCTCTGTAAACTGGGCGAGGGCTTCATCCGCGGGGATACTCCCATTGCCCGTCGTGACATTTTCCTTGTGGTCGCTACACTCTGCCTTCTCCATGTCCATTTTCAATGGTTTCATTTTTCTGTTTTACCCCGTTATGACTTCCAGGTCAGAATGCACTCGGATGACGGGCAAACGTTAGTAAATTGGTGAAAGGACGGATCAGCCAGTAACAACTAGGGTTCATGGGAACTTGTTGACAAGTGAGACATTTTATATAGTTGGCGAGCGAGCACTGAAAGAAACTTCAAACTGTGATCTCCGCACCTCGCTATCAGTCCGGGGACGTTAAGTGCTCTGATAATCTGGGGTACGAACTTTAAACTAACACTAATGCAGTGCCAAGATAGTGCTAAGAGCCGTGACCATCGGTTTATGTCGGTCAGATGCCGAATGCCGACTCAGTGCGGCAACCCAATAATTCAATTTCGTATGTTTTGCAATCTCAAGCTCTCTACTCCTGTTGTAAGGAAGGTGGTAAGCAAAGCTGGTTTCAAGGTAGTCAGGCTAGCCGATTAAAGCAATATAGAAAAATGGATTAATGCGAGCTGGCGGCATCACTTGCCTCCGGGTGACTACTGGTATCTGCTTCGAGTATCGGATTCAGCCGAACAAAGGCAATTGACTGCTGCTCGTAGACATCTACAGTGTTAACGAGGAATAGACAGCTCTACGCAGAAGTTTTATGTTTTACTTGTCTGCATTACAGTATCCACGTGGCTTAGCTTCATTAGGGTCACTAAAACGTCACCCGGAGGAAAATGATATTCTGATACGCCGTGTATAGTCTACGGCTTATCCATGATGCTCTGTATACAGCGCTTGCCGATAGGTTAAAAGATTGCAGTGGCATTAGGCGGACTGGCAACACCTCCAGGGAGGTTGAGAGGTTGGCTCGTGAGCATGAACGTCCAACGGCCGAGCTCTCTACAAGTTTCACTTAGCCCTTCCAAATCCCAACACTCGCCTATGGGCATTCCCCATCCGCTCAGGAAAACCTGTATATCTCAATGAGCCCCTCATTGCTCACAAAGGGTTGAAAATTTGTTTTTGTCGCCTACCTCGTGCATACAAACGCCCCATGGTTTCGGTGATGGCCATTCTTCATACGCCACGGTGTCACTGGCGACAGCAGAAAACTCTTGCTCCCAGTGCCATCGGATCGCTGCCTCCGTAGCTTCAACCCCACAGGATGCACGATCATCGCGCCCTCCCAGGCGCTTCTTCTCGGCATCACTTAGCCGCGAATATGCCGCCGTCCAGCCTGTACGGATAACAAGAATGTCTCCTCGGCGAAAGGTGACTTGCTGCTCCCGGGCAACCTCGAGCAACTCCTCAAGAGGAATGGCCTGGTTTGTGAACGGTCGATGTGGAAGGCCCTTTCGCTGAGCATATGCATACCAATCAAGAAGCACCCCGCGGGTCACAATTGGCTTTTCCGCGATGTCTTATAGAATCACCAACGTTAATAGGTATAACATGATATCATTTCACGAAACCTTACTTTGGATACCGATCTTATGACTAGACGAGATCTCGTCCTGGACAACTCCATTGTAGAATTGTTTGGATTCGGAGTACGGGAAATGCCGTAGCCCATCCCAGTGACTCGAACTTTGCGTGTTGAAATCGAGCTGGTGGACATGAGCCATCTAGTTTAGTCTCTTGTGGTCATTCTGAAAGCAACTGAAAGACTGACCTCATCATCGTTGGCATGTCCTTTGGCAATCAAATTGTGCGCGCAGGGCTTTCTGCGGGGATTCATCGGCTTAAGTGGAACATCCAGAGGAAGGCTTGGAAATCCGTATTAGCACAGCGGAGAAACTGAAAGATCGGAAGCAAGATTACTTCAAGTTTACAACTCTTCCTTGTATAAGCTCCGCCGAAGCAGCGCGCACAATATCCTCGGTGATCAAATTCAACGTTCCCCGCTCATCGTGGTCCCCCCAGAGCCCCCAGGCGGAGCCCTTCGGGTGGCCCTGTTTCAATGGAAGTTCGTCAAACCGTGGCCTAGAGATAACTGAGGCGGAAACTATGTCGCTACCCGCTGAGGTTTGTAGGGGCTCGACGGGGCTTAACTTCTTGGAGAACCACCTGGTGGACAGTAGTAGTTTGGTGAAACTCATCTTTGAGATGGCAAACAGCCTGTGGGAAGACTTTCGTGACTAGGACCGACGGACAAAAAGAAATATTTAATCGAATACTCCCTTCGGTGACCTCATAGCGAGTGACCGTGCCATTTCATGTACGTGGGACGTGGGTCTAATCGGTATGTTGCCGTTGAATCTTGTCGGCTTTTTGAACTCACCTTCTCGGCTTCATACCGAGCGCCGAGGACTATTAGACCACATCATAAACACACGGGCAGACATGAAATTCTTCACTTCACTGCAATTGGGCCTCACCTCTCCCGTCATGTCGTCTGAATTCAATATCCTCACCCCCAACGCCATGCTTGGGTATGGCTATCGTGCTGAGCACTTCTGGTACGGGATTGAGAAGTTCACCCCCAAGGCGATTATTGTCGACAGCGGGTCCACTGATGGCGGACCGTATAAGCTTGGCTTGAACAAGATGACCTGCGGTCGTGATTCTTATATACGCGATCTGACTCCAATCCTACAGGCCTGTTTCCATAAGAAGATTCAAGTTCTGATCGGATCTGTCGGTGGTGATGGCAGCGATAAGCATGTGCAGGAGATGTTTGAAATCGTTCAAGAAATCTCCGCAAAGCAAGGCTTCTCTTTTAATGTCGCCACGATCTCCGCAGGCTTTCATAGGGACCTTCTGAGGCAGCGCATAGTTAGCAAGAAGGTTGGCCCGTGCGGTCCTGTGGAAGAATTGACAGTGGAAAGCGCCGACCGTGCCATCGATGTCGTCGCGCAGATGGGTGCTGAGCCGTACGTTGATATGGATCGCCTCCGAGCCGTGACTTAAGCTAACCCCCAGTATTAAGGTTCCTGAAGGCTCTGCAAACGTGTCCTGATATCATCCTCGGTGGTCGTTGTTATGATCCCGCTCCTTTTGCTGCATTCTCCATGTACAATGGCGTGCGCCCTGGTGTGGCCTGGCATATGGGCAAGATCATGGAGTGTGGCGGCATCTGTGCACTCCCGAAAGGCCGATCAATGATCGCTACTATGCGAGAAGACTCTTTTGACCTGACCCCCTTATCTCCCAGGGAACGGTGCACTCCGCTCTCCGTTGCTGCTCATACCTTGTATGAGAAGACCAGGCCTGATCGCCTGCCTGGACCTGGTGGAGTCCTTATTCTCGATAACGCTTCATATGAGCAGCTGACAGAAAGAACTGTCCGTGTTAGTGGCGCTGTATTCGAACCGACGCCTATTTACCAAGTTAAGTTGGAAGGAGTTGAAAAGCTAGGATATCGCACTATCTTTATTGGTGGTATCCGCGACCCTATCCTCATCGGCCAGATTGACACTTTTCTCGCCGATGTGCGCGCTTATACCCAAGGCCTGTTCCCTGAGCTGGACAAATCGCCCGAGTGTCAGCTTCTGTTCCACTTTTACGGCCGCAATGGAACGATGGGTCCAATCGAGCCTACGCCAGTCGCTGGACACGACCTCGGTATTCTAGGAGAAGTTGTTGCACCATCCCAGGAACTGTCTTATACAATTGCCAACAATGCCCGCGCGTCAATTTTGCATATGCCCTACAAGGGCCAGGTCGCAACAACCGGTAATTTCGCGTCTCCCCTATCACCTCATGAGACTGCTGCAGGTCCTGTCTTCCGCTTCAATATCTACCATCTCGTCGATCTTGAAGCCGGAGAAGAGATCAAGCTCTTTCCTATTACTACAAAGACGATTGCCAATAACCCTCCTTCCTCTGATGATGGCGCGCCTGTGGGACTTTCTGACTCTGAGAGACAAAGGCTACGCTCTGAAACCCTCGAGCCTCTATCACTCAAGCCGATTCCTCGAGGTGAGTGTCGAATGATGGACATCGCCAAAGTCATCAGGTCCAAGAATTCGGGTCCCTTTGAGATGACATTTGATATCATGTTCGACACTGTGGAAGCTTACGAGAGGGTCAAGAATTCGAATGTTCTCACAAATGAGCGTATAGTATCCCTCTATCACCTACAACCCTCAGATATTCTTGTGAATATGTTCTTTGAGCCTGCATTGGCATGGAAGTGCACGATTCGCCGACCCTGGGAGCAGGGAACTGTGGGGGAGCGCGATACATTAGGTACTCAGCAACATGGACCTCTTTTGACCATTGCCATCCCTGCTGCCCCCAGCAGCGCTGTCGTGACCAATGCAATAGGTAAACCACACGTTTCTTATACCCCTCCGGAACGCTCCCATTTCTCGGCTAAGGACAGCGTGGACTATCTATGGACAAAGCTCGGACTCCCTGCCACATCTCTGGAAAAACTTCAGCTTCTTGGGCAAGGCCTTGGGCTACCTTCCTCCTTCAAGATTGCCCACATTGCGCAGGCTTCTATCGGCCTTTCTGCCTTGTTGGCCGCGCAAGTCTATGCTTACCGTACCAACTCGGCTCTGCCTACGGTGACCGTTCCCTTGCAACATGCAGCGATAGAGTTTAAATCCGAGAGGCTATACACACTGGCAGGCAAACCTGCTCCCTCGCCGTGGGGTCCTATCGGTGGCTTACACAAAACTTCCGACGGCTATGTGCGCGTGCACGACTCCTTTCCCAACCATCGTGATGGTGCTCTGGCTTTAGTCGGCTGTGAACCGAACGCTACCCGGGCAGAGCTAGGGTCCAAGATTGAGAAATGGCGTTCCGTCGACCTCGAGACCGCTGCTTTCGACAATAACCTTGTGATTTCTGCTCTCCGGTCGTATTCCCAGTGGGATGTACTTCCCCAAGCCCGAATGATTACTGATTTCCCGATCACGCTACGCAAACTCTGTGATGGGCCTGTTGGTCTCCCGTCCACTATGCAATCGCCACCTGATAAGGCCCTTCGCGGTCTACGTGTTCTTGAGGTCTCCCGGGTAATTGCCGCACCTCTCTCTGGCAGAACTCTATCTGCTCATGGAGCTGATGTTCTCTGGGTGACAAGCCCTAACCTTCCCGATCTCCCAACAATGGACCGAGACTTCGGGCGAGGTAAACGTACAATTCAATTAGATCTGGACACTCCGACGGACCAGGACACATTCTCACAGTTACTCGAGGGGGCCCATGTGTTTGTCCAGGGTTTCCGCCCGGGAAGTCTCTCCCATCGCGGTTACTCCCCCAGTGCTCTTTCAAAGCGGTTCCAACACCGGAACATCATCTGTGCCAACATGTCTGCGTATGGTCCCGATGGCCCTTGGTCGGATAAACGCGGATTTGACTCTCTAATCCAGACGTGCGCTGGCATGAACGTCTCAGAGGCTGAGCACTTTGGTGCTGGGGAAGCCGCCCGTCCCACTCCTTGTCAAGCGCTGGATCACGCCGGAGGCTACTTCCTCGCTGCTGGGATAACAGCAGCGCTTTACAAACAAGCGACAGAAGGTGGCTCCTGGCAGGTTGATGTGTCCCTAGCCGGGGTCATGAAGTATCTGCGATCTCTTGGTCAATACGATGGAAAATCAGGCTTTGAGACACAGGACTTCACATGCACCAAGGATGTCCCGGAACAATACTTAGAAACGCGAGACACAGGCTTTGGGGTTATGACTGCCATCCGGCACTCTGCTTCAATCGAGGGGGTTGACGTTGGCTGGGATATAATGCCCAACCCTCTGGGCTCAGACGAGAAGAAATGGTTGTAGAAAAAAAAAAAAAAGGAAAGAAAAGAAAGAAAGAAAACTCCGGTGGTGGCCGGATGGGGGAGTCATAGTGTCTTTGGTGGTGTTTTATTAATAATGCTGTTGATTCAGACTCGAGAACTCGAAGATGCCAGTCGGCCCCATTCGTTGTTGTTGCGGGAGCTGCTATATATATCCTGGGTTCTTTGGTCAACCCAAAAGTGTTTCCACAATTTTACCCCGTAGGATTTATAGTTATTTGACGAGAATTTCAAAGTCCATTGTATCTATTCTAATGTAAACTAGAAAGAAATATCAAACCGCCAACAGACAGGAAATTAACCAAGGGCTCCACGACTAAAATGCCTGCTTGCCAGTCTTAACGGCCTGAATGATACCCGCCCGCGCCAGCTTCTCGACCATATTGAACAATACAAAGTCGCATCCCCGACGCACAATCATATTGATGCTCACGGGAAACTGTTCCGTCACATTCGTCACCGGCGAGTGATACGGCACTTGGCCTAAGGGAATGGTGAAGTCGGCGCAGCTGCAGCAAAATATTAGCTCATATCTCATTTTCACAATATCAAGGTGCTAACTGAACTCACCCAAAAATAGGACAGATCATGGAACAAGGTATCGCGGCCCAATCTGGCATCCTTCCCAGAAACGTAGCATTGGGACCCTCGTTAAGAGCTTTCTCGCGAAAACTGGGCAGTCCACCAGTGCCAATGTCACAAATCAATAATGACTCCGAGCAGGATTGGGGCGTCTCTGGTAACACATTCCTTTCGAACCAGTCGACACCCTTCCTTTTATCCTGTAAGGCCTGGTCGTATGCTGCTTGATTGATGACGCTGGCGTTGAATTGCGACCACTCTTTGCGCCACAGCGGATCTACTGGGGGAAAGCGTCCTTCGTAACGGCGTGCCCATTCGGTCATCAGAGGGTCAGCAACAGCTACATGCGATGACCAATATGTTAGGGCAGCCGTTGCCGTCAGGAGACGGTCCATGGTGTTATTATTGTCCGAGAAGATAGGCGCCTCAATGAGCGTAGCGCTAAGGTTCGTGTATTTGATACTCATGTTGAGTTCCTTTGCTATGGTGGAGAGGAAAGGCTCAAGGATCTTCTGAGCGGCAGGATTCACGAGGGGAAATTGCTCTTCTGGATACAGTATCTGGGTCGGGAAGGCCATTGTGTCCGGAACCGACAGGGGAGATAACCCTGTAATCGACGCTGGCTGGTGAAGTTCTGGAGTATACCAAGCCTTGGCAAACCTGGCCCATTCGGCCGGATTCCGACACAGAACACCAGCTGTGTCCTCAGCCCAATTCTGGGCAAGCATACCCTGCAGCGTGATCATTCCCTGACTGGGTCTGTTTCCAAAGGTTCCTGTAACAGCCGCTGGGCGACGGATGGAAACGCCAGTGTCACTGCCAATCGCGGCATCCAGCCAGTCGTACGCCGCAATGGAGCAGGCTCCGCCGGAGCTTGATGCTGCGCAAGTCAAGTATCCATCACCCCGTGGGTTAAAAGGAGCTTGCCCATCTGTCCAATCCCAGGCATTCGCGCCGGAAGCAAACTGTGCCAACTTTTGCTTCCCCACTAGAATTGCGCCCAGATCAACCAGTCGCTGAATCGCGGGTGCGGTTCTGTTGGCAACAGGCGTGATCTGAACCCACGCTTGGCTTCCCGCTGACGTCTGCACCCCTTTGATGTCGAATATATCCTTGACTGCCACTCGTTTGCCAGCTAACGGCCGTGGGTCTCCCCATGAATGGATGCGGCTCGGCACGGGGACCAACGGTGCCCAGAGCCTTGAAGACATAGATTGAAGTGGTACAAAAGAGCCGCTGCCATCGTTGGACGGATACATACCGGTGACGAAATCACGATACATGTCTGGGTATAGGCGGTACGTGTCTAGAAGACTAACCTTGTCTTTCGACATCACGGCAGTATATGGACCAGGCGCCAGAGTCTTAGCGGACTTGTGGTGGATCGATATTGCTCGTCTGCCCTGGCTCTTGAAGACAATGGAGTCAAGATAGATGGTCTCTGCACCGGCGCTCGAAAGATACTCCAAAGCATCGGCAGTTACACTGGTATTGCCGGCAGATGAGGTGAGATAGACGGCACCGAGAAACTCTGTTGAGAAAACATCGTCATTTGCCAAATAGCTCGAGATTGTGGCATTGAGGTGGTGAGCAGTCACGATGGTCTCGTTGGCGGGGATGACTGTCAAGGTTATGATTGTGCCAGTAGCGTAGTGATTGTCAACCTTGGGGTTGATGATGGTCAATGTATCCCGGGGTTCTTTTGCATTGGCAAGATAGGTAGTGTCACCCAGTTGATAGGAGACAGCTTCAGATGTTTGTAGTATATTCGACAAAGAAAGAGGGCTTGCGCTGCCACCTTCGAAGGCCGAGCCCAAGACAAGGACTTTAATGAAGGTTTGCTTCCACGAAACCATGTTGGTCATGACTTCTTGTGCACTGAGTGCAATGTTGCCATCTCTGATTATTATAAGGTGGCCATATTATAGCGTGGGTGAAGTGTGGTGGCCCAGTCGAAGCAAGGGCCATCAGCCACGACATGCACGTTTCCGTGGATGTCTTAAACTGCGACTTCTGATTGCAGTAATCGGGGTTCGTACCGTGAAACTACTGGCTATGGGGACTATTCTTAGGTGACTTACCTTTTTCACTGTTGGTCCACTGAGTCAGGATAATGTGAAAGCAACCATTAAAGGTAATGAAAGATAGGATGGCTGTTGGTGCTACTACACTCGCTCATTAGAGGCTGAACTGCTTCATGTAGCACAAATATTGGGTTGAATCTGGCCCAGATGTCGCACGACTGGGAGGTGTGTCCAAGTCTCTCCCTAGACCCTAATCTAATGAATGGTGACACGAACAAGGACATAAATGAACTCATTCCACTGGACGTAACATAATGGCATTTCTTTTCTGGGGTCCTATTGGTGGAGAGGAAAGTGTACGATCGACCATTAATTTCCACATGGCTTGGAAGTCCCAAAGAGTAAGCTGCATGAAACCTTGGTGAGGCTCGGAATGGTAGTATTGTTGCACGAGAACAATAAGCAAGTCACAACTCAAACACCCAGGGGAGAGTATTATTCCCCGAAGCAATCTTCCACATAGCACCGAACCGGGGGCCCATCATCTCTTCGCATTCAATTCTGTTTTGTTCCCTCTTCCCCCTTTCGAGAACGTCCTTTGCTTTTCGGCTGAATGGAATGACGCCAGTCCGAGTGCGCGTGCTAGAATGTGAAGGTCTGAGCAACGCTCAATTTCCGTGTCTTTGTTTCATGGTCCGGCAGACGTGTAGATCTTTAGGATAAGTCGAATCCAACCCGATCCATCAAAGTTTTCTTTGGCTTTGAAACAGTCGTCCTTGTACGGCTTTTTTCTGACAAAGAGCGTTCCCTTGCCTAAGAAACAGTTTGAAATGTCCCTCTCTTAGCCGCACGTGGCTGGCAGGTCACGTTACTCCAGATCTGGTGCGGTCACATGTGTTCGGCTTTCCGTTTTCGTCCACCCAATTGAAGCTTCAACATCAAACACGCTATGCAATTATTGCCTTCCATCGGAGGTACTTTTACATCTCCGATGAACTCGCTTTTTCCATTCCTGAAGTCTGCAGGTCATACTTCACCGCGACATGCAACCACAACACCGAATGGTCGGTTATTCCGCGAACCATGCTCGCCAATCGCGTATGCGACACTGCAATAGTGAACCTTATGAACACCTACTGTCATAGATCTGAAGTCAATCATCATGAGTGTCTGATAGAATACAGTATTCCCTCCCATAGCGACAGTATGGCGAGTTCACATTGGCTTGCTAGGTTCAATAGGGCGAAATCAGTACGTGCAGCGCCAGTGTGCGCGATATACGCGATGGCGCGGCCTAGATGTCCTAGGGTCGCTACACGCTCAGGCATCGGACATTTCTGTTGTGCTTCATACCAGGAACGAAGTTTTCTATTACATGGCGAAATGATCAGCGCCATTGGGTCACGGTACTTGCGCACGGTCGCGATCAACGTCCTAGATTAGCTCAACCCCTACCATGACTTGAATTCCATGTGGTGTCGATCGTGGAAAAGAGGAATTGTCCGTTAGGGCTCAGATACTAAGATAGGAGGGGGTGCACGATGATTGGATGCGCATGAGCTGAGAGAAATCGTTAGTCTCGTCGTGTTAGGGGCCGTTGGCCACCACTTATCCCACTAAAAGTTCGAAAAGATTCTGGAAGTGGGCCTTTTTCTTGCGGTGCAGCGGACTATATACTGACTCCCACTAACAAAGCCCTACATGTGCGACAGGGGCCAGATACGAAAGCCATCCATTTCACGCCTGTTTACTGGCTCTCATGCCCGACTTCTAAGGTTATGGTCGATTGAGTTCAAGTCTTGAAACAAATGAAAACTTTACCCGTTTAGTGATACTATCACGGCTCTCGCCTAAATGGAGTTCTCTACGCCCCGGTCGTTCGAATCATTGGCTTGGGGCACTGGGTTATCTATACATGAAACCGACTTGCTTAAAAAATCCAAGCGCAGGAATCGCGCGGGGTACCGGCCTCTAGCCTCGCCTACCGTTTGCTTGTTACTTGCAGATCTCCGGCTCGGACTCCGCTTATCAGCGTGTTTCTTGCATGGCAAGTAGGGATTAAGCAGACTAATCAATAAACTAAAAGTGAACCGCTTCTGCAATGGACGTCTTGAATGGGGCAATGGACCCGCTAGGGGCACGCCCGAGATTTAGCGGATGTGCTAACCCATACCCTAATGCGGGATCCGTGCCCGAGGTCACATCGTGCTCTGTTCCTCGGCAGGGCGGGCAGCAGTCTTGTGCCATTGCTTATGCTTTCCAGTTTGCACATTATAGTCCCTATCAACTATATGGTTTCGGTGGGGAATCGGCATCTAACGATGTCGGCCCTGTCTCGTATTCAGCGCCTTTACCCACCATGCGCCCGGAGTTGCTTCCTAATACATAACCCAAGCATGTGTGAGTTCCACCGTTCTGGCCGTGGCCCAAATTTCTCTATGTTTCAACTCACTTCAATCCGTGTTTTGTACTGTCTTCATCGCACCGTTGATTGCGGTGTGCGGTCATGATGGGATCCTTGAATATCCCGCCTGAAGAGGTCTCCGTCTATATCGGCGACCGGCTGTTGATCTTTACTGCTCTCTTCGTCCCTCTTCAAATATTATGCGTTGCTCTACGTTTCATTTCAAGATACAAGGTCCACACACCATGGGGCTTGGATGATGCTGTGATCTTGTTTGCGCTTGCTGAACAGATGGGTATGGCAGGCATCAGTATCGGTTAGTCGCTAGGGAATCCAAGACTGGGTTACAGCAGAGATGCTAATTCTTGCTTTAGGTGCTGTAAAGTTCGCTGGCGTGGGACACCACATCCCATGGTTAACGGTGAAAGACCCTGCCAGTCTAAGAATTTGGGCGAAATATCTCCTGGCTTTGTCATTTCTCTATTTGGGAAGTGTTAATCTTCCAAAGTTCTCTATCCTATTACTGTACCATAGGCTCTTCCCCACAAAGAAAATGGGCGCGATCATCAAATTAATGATGGTGGTCCTGTGTGTCATCACGATATCTACGATCGTTGGCGCGAGTCTTGTCTGCCGCCCGTTCTCCGCTAACTGGGACGGTCCTATCCCTGGCAACTGTGGTAACAAGAAAGTTCTTTACATCTGGGCCAGTTTTCCTAACATTGTGACCGATATAATTCTACTGCTCCTTCCAATGCCAGTGCTGTGGTCACTTAATGTCAGTCCACGACTGAAGGTAGGACTGACAATCACATTCGCAGTAGGGAGCATGTGAGATAAATCACCTTCACCTCTACAGTCTCACTGATACTGACTTGGACTCGTTTTTTTCTCAGAGGCTTAGTCACTTCCGTTATGCGCTTCCAGATCTTTTTTCGAAACAACGCCTTCCTCGATGGGACCTGGGTAGCGGTTGAGCTGATTATTTGGACCCAAGTCGAGACCGGAGTTTACCTGATATCCGCCTGCCTGCCCACATATAGACCACTTATCGAACACGTCGGATCTAGCAGAATACTTTCCAGACTCAGCCGCTCAAGATCACGACGGGGAACCGGGGCCAGCGAGGCACCGGATATTCTACCATTGCATTCAGTGACTGCTGTGGGCCAGCCTTACTATCGCAAGGATGAAATATATGTTGGCAATCCACGTCACAAGTTTGAAGTCACCATTAGCCACGAGATCATTCAGCATACTGAGCCTCAAAAGCCATACAGCCGTCTATGAGAATCGCCGAGCTTGTATGTATATTATCTAGTGAATGGTACTTCTGATAATTTCCGAACTTGTTGGCCTTTTGGTAGCATTAAACCAAATTCAAACATGAAGCTTCGCATACTGACATCAACCATACCCTTCGCTTTATCACTGTTTGCCGTGATGAAATTTACGCTTCGTTAGAACGCCCGAGCAGCACAGCTATTCCCGATTCTTGGTCCTTGGCCCGTCGAAAGCTGGTGTTAGCTCCATGATCCGCGATGTTTGATTCCAACTAGATAGTATTGCCAATGGGCAAAAGGCCCTCCATCAAATTATATGAGTCATTTGGCAAGCATAATATTATTGCCATCATCGCATCGAGGTCTCCATGACGGCTCGGTGCCCCTGATGTGGCAGACAACTTGTTTTGGATTGACCAACCGCGCCATCTTTCCAGGACCTGCGCTTGCTGTTCCGACCAGTTTTCGAGCACCTATCCGTTCCTCGGGGACTCATTGGCATCTACCGCTCTGTCAATTAACCAGAGAGTACGGGGCAACATTGGACCGTGCGACTAGTTGACCGTGACTTTGGCGTTTACCCGGTGATTCAAGTCTGGGCAATGGATGCAACCTGCTTGCGAGCTCCAGTCGATTGCTCTAGACCGGCACTCGAACGTTGAATACAAGTGATGGCCTGTCGGTCGGTCGGGCTCCTCCTTAAGGGCGTGTGGGACCAAATCTTATAAATAGACCTGATATTGCGATATATATTTGCCCCAGTCGATAGTGTCGATAGTGCCCACACCGCCTCAAGATCGGACCAGGCAATGTTTCGAATGAATCCCTCCTGTGTCACCCTCGTGCCCGAGGGATGGCCAGAATGCTGGTACAGTCTGGTTGCTGCCTTGGTCAAATCTACGGTAACAGAGAGGTACGTCCATCATCTTTGGCTCCGCCGCCCGACACCAATGTTGGGAAAAGGCATTTTCTCTCTTGGTTCTGCGTCAGACATGTTATGCGCGGTTACACGAGGTGCTCTGCCTTTTCTTTGTTAGACGTTCTCGCTCTGACCCATGGGAGATGAACACGGATCTTTGGGCCATCCAGAATTTCTCGAGCTGGGGAATGTCTAACCTCGCCACTTTGTTCTTTGACACCCTTCAAGTTGCGTGATTTAGCCTAAATATGCTTTGAAGAAAGTGTCAAACTCGGGCGTGGAATCTGTGGATACATATCACCACTGCTATTTATCATTAAACTCCATTAATAGCTCATGTCAGGCCACTAAATGTAGCTAAACGAACTTAGACTTTTTCAGTAGGGGCCGGCTTGAACTAGTAGTTAATGGCTATATCACAGCTGTACTATATACAATGTCCCACCCAAAAGAACTCACAAACGCTGCACCCGCGGAGAAATACCAGCACCAGCAAACCTGCGCGTGCCCTGTTGCCACATCTCCCAGAATGCCGGCACCTGGGGAACAGCATCGGCCAATTTCCGAAGGCCAGTAAATCCCCGACGAGCATGGGCCGACGGCACACCCGCATCCGGGCGATTCAGGGAACTATTAAACACCTCCAGCGACATAGGACCCTGATACCCTGTCGCAACCACCGCCGCAGCGACCAAATCAACCGGCATATACCCCCCTCGCTGGGGTTCATACGGAAACAACCGGTGACCCCTCGACCAGGGCAGCAAAGCCGGCACCTCCGGATCAGTAGGTGGTCGGAATATCTTCGGGTCCATTCGCTCGGCATCACCGACCTGGAAGAAAAAGATACGGTCTCCGGGAACAGACGCGACCAGCCCGGCCAAAGATGCACAAAGTACGTCGACCGATTCTTCGGGCGTCGAATACAGCCGTCCATGACCGGCGGGGTTATACGGGTCGGCAAACTCCACCGCCAGCACATTAAACGCGTCGACTATAAGCCCAACATTCTCGCGGTTCGCCATCCGCACTACCTCCCAGGTCGACGCCCATGTATTCCGCGTCGCCCATGAGAGCCCCTCATAGCCAATCCGGAGCATCGGGCCCCCATCTGCTTCGGCGAAGGCCCGCGCTATATCTCCCAACTCTGCCAAGTCGCATGCCACCGTCTTCAAATCAGAGGTCACGCCATCGTCCGTCCGGATATTGGCGCACATAAATACCAGGTCGGTGTCGAACGCGCGCATGAATGGGAACCGCTTCGCTACTAAGTCCAGGGATGCTCGTCGCTCGACTGGATCCTTGATCCCCTCGATCTTTCGAAGTGGCTGTGTGCACGCGATCCGCATTCCCAGGGATTTTACCAGATCACCTAGTTTCCGCGCAACACGTAGGTTATCCTCCGTTGGCTCCCATAATTGGTCCCCCGGTAAGTGATGTTCCTCGAGATACGCTGCCCAGCATTCGTCGAATAGATCAATCCATTTGTATCCCGCCTTCGCCGCTTCTTCTAGACGAGGCTGCAGTTTATGATGTCTCCAGCTCCCGAGGGAGAGGGTGGCGATGCCGAATTCATTGGGAATGGATGTGGGTGGCCAGGGGATTGGCATAGTGATATTACTTGGTTTGGTATTGTATAAAGAGTACTGTGTCGGCACTTGTTCGTCAGACAGATAGGGTGGAGGAGTGAGTCAGGGATTGTCCCAGGATGGGTGACAGGGAGGGATCTAATGAAAGATATGAGATTCAATCTCCCCACGGGGTTGCGCGGGTAAGACTTGCGGGGATGAACGCTTTTCCCCGGGCTAAACCTTTCACAAACTTTTTTTTACTTATTTCTATCACTATTGGTGTGTTGGATGTCCTATGCGTACAGTGTATGTCTATTTGTTGGTCTCCGGTGCTTAAATTAAGTCACCGGGTGGGGTTTCACCAAAGAGGCCGGGCGGGAATGACGCATCAACCAGGCTTATATCAATTCTTTTATTGTAATGTCAACATCGATCTGCTTCTTTCTCGGGATAAAGAAGATTGTTATCAATATTTCAGCACTGGTGAATCTTGTGAATGAATCGTCTGTTCTACTGATGAGAAAACATATATGGCACGCTGGGACAGTTCTGAGGGAACACGGAAATGAAAAAATAAAGAAAAAGAAAAGAAAAAGTCCGAAAAGAACAGACTAACGAGGGTGACCTGAAAATAGAGAAAGGACGAACCAGGTCAAAATGGAAAAGTGGGATGATGCATAATTCAGGCCTTTAAGACGCAGAGAGGAATTACACACATCGAGTCCATTTCCTAACAACACATCGCCGCATCCCACTAGACAACCAACAACACACCATCTTGGCTCAACGACAACCGGAAGCCAAGAACGAAAGAAGAAAATTGTCATTCATATTGGCTAAATGGCTAAATGACAAAGCTTTTCGAATCAATGGTCCAACGGTGATCAGGTGGAAACAGCCAAGGCTCTCGCTGAACGACATCACAGAACTCAACCAATCCGATATCAAAGGAGTGATAGATGGGACCATTTCTGACCGTCGTTCCGGCTGTTCCAGAAAACAAGCAAGCGTCTGTGCTCGCCAGCAAAGCAAATGCATGGATGGCATGGTCCTGAGCGAACTAACTCACAGCCGACATGACGCCATGTGGATCGGATCGACCAGCAAGGCAATCGGAATGAACATCTCCAAAGAACAGACGCCGAAGCCCCCTCAGTCTCCTCATGCACTCCGCACTCGGTCTCCGTGGGGGTTTGTGATGGTCTGCTATGAGCCGTTTCACGCCCGTATGTGCCAATCATCATATACTCCAACCCTCTCGGCCCGACCGATGCATACACTGGCCTGACCTTCACAGCGAGCCATGATGTCACACGGCTTTGTGATGATTTTATTCAGGCTATTTGAGCGGATAAACCAAATATCGAAATGATTTAAGACCGACGAACATCCCAGCTAGGGCTTCAATCCCAAGATGTTGAGCAAAATGTATCGCTGGCTGGTGGCCCTAACAGTCTGCGCCACACAGCTGGTGCAGGCGACCCCAATCCAGACGCGGGAGTCGGACTACTTCCTGCCCAACTCGACTGGATTTCGCATGCAGCATGGCTTCGAGACTATTCTGGTACAGCCCTTTGGCTTCGATGGGTTCCGTGTGCGCGCTTGGCCCTTCCGGCCGCCTACGGGCCATGAGATCAGCTTCATCTACGATCCACCATTGGAAGGATTCGAGAATGGACAAGCGCATGGACTAACATTTGACACGGCATTTAATGGCAATCACACTGTTGCTATCCGCAATGGAAACACTATCGTGCGCACCTCTGGCTGGGGTGGAAATCCCGGAGGATATCGGCTGGCATTCTACCGCATCGAGCAAGATGGTTCTGAGTCACTGTTAACAAACGAGTATGCGCCACTCAAATCGATCAATCCACGATACTACTCGTGGAACGGCCCGGGAAGCGAATTTTCTGCCGAGTTTTCATTCAGTACGACCCCCGACGAGCAGTTCTATGGCACGGGTACGCAACAAGACCATCTTGTCAACAAGAAAGGAACGGTCATTGACTTGATCAACTTCAATACCCACATCCCCACACCTGTGTTCATGAGTAACAAGGGCTACGCCTTCATCTGGAATATGCCAGCTCAGGGTCGCATGGAATTTGGACAGCTACGCACCAAGCTCACCGCGGAGTCCACCACGGTCGTCGACTATGTCATTGTGGCCACGACACCAGGCGACTACGACACATTGCAGAAACGTCTATCCGCTCTGACGGGTAGAGCACCCACTCCGCCTGACTTCTCACTCGGATACATCCAGTCTAAGCTCCGCTATGAGAACCAGACTGAACTAGAACTCCTGGCCCAGAAGTTCAAGGACAACAACGTACCCGTCGGAATGATCGTCATAGACTACCAATCCTGGCGGAATCAGGGCGACTGGGGTCTCGACCCCGCGCTATGGCCGGACGTAGCAGCAATGGCGAAGAAGGTAAAGGATCTCACCGGTGCAGAGATAATGGCATCTCTCTGGCCCAGTGTATCGGATGCGAGCGACAACTACTTGGAGCTTCAAGCCAACGGATACCTATCTGCGACTCGCGACGGACCCGGAACCACCGATTCATGGAACGGCTCGTACATCCGCAACGTGGACTCTACGAACCCAGGCGCACGGAAATTCATCTGGTCGACCTTGAAGCGCAACTACTACGAAAAGGGAATCAAGAACTTCTGGATCGACCAAGCTGACGGTGGTGCCCTGGGCGAAGCCTACGAAAACAACGGTCAAAGCACCTACATTCAGTCTGTCCCCTTCGCCCTACCCAACGTCCTCTACGCAGCTGGCACCCAACAGAGCGCCGGAAAATATTACCCCTGGGCCCACCAGCTGGCAATCGAAGAGGGCTTCCGCAACGTCACCGACAGCAAGGAAGGCGAAGCCTGCGAGCACATCTCGCTCAGTCGGTCTGGCTACATCGGATCTCAACGATTCTGCAGCATGATCTGGTCAGGAGACACCACCTCCGCCTGGGAAACACTAGGCCTCCAAATTGCTAGTAGACTATCCGCCGCCGCAACAGGATGGGGCTGGTGGACTATGGACGCAGGCGGTTTCCAACCTGACCCGACAGTACCATGGAGCTCTAACATCGACACACCGGAGTACCGCGAGTTGTACGTGCGCTGGCTGCAGTGGGCTACATTCGTCCCCTTCATGCGTACACACGGTCAGCGAGTCTGCGACAACCAGGACGCATACACATGTAACAACGAGCCGTGGTCGTATGGCGAGAAGAACACCCCCATTATCCTCTCGTACATTCACCTCCGATACCAATTGGCCTCGTATCTGCGTGCCCTCTTCGACCAGTTCCACAAGACCGGTCGCATGATCATGCGTCCCTTGTATATGGATTTCGAGAAGACTGATCCGAAAGTTTCACAGTGGACGCAGGCCAACAACAATGTGACAACGCAGCAGTACATGTTCGGCCCGAGATTGCTGGTATCACCTATTACCACGCCGAATGTCACCGAATGGTCGGTATATCTGCCGCAGACGGGCCAGAATGGGACGAAGCCTTGGACGTACTGGTGGACTAATCAGACATATGCTGGTGGTCAGACGGTTACTGTGCCGGCGCCTGTGGAGCATATTCCTGTGTTCCATCTTGGGAAGAGGGAGGATATTCTCAGTGGTAATGTCTTCTAGGGGTGGTAGGTATGTATGACCGGGGTATGTGTGTGGAGAAATGTAAAAATGCCAGATATTTTAAAGAGTAAATGAACCTCCAAGTTCTCGCTACGTATATAGCTTTGAGACAGTCTCAATAATAACACTGTGAATTGAATCCAAATTAAGGTTAATGGTACTAATTACTTGTCACCACGCATACACATAGTTCATAGCTAACAGTCAATGGAAATCCCTAACCCCTATACTAAATTCCCACATTTTCCATGCTCACCACCCCAGTTCAGCCGTCGGTATCGGCGTCGGCGCCTCCACCATCCCTTCCGGAACTGCATCAGCCTCAATCGACATAACCTCCAACTCACCCGTCGGAGTCGGAGCAACAGCAGTACCATCAACAATCGGCACCATCGTAACCGCCGGAACAAGCCATCTCCGACTACACCTCTCCCAGTGAGAATCAATCTCCGCCGCCTCCCGCGGCACCTCAATAAACGGCATATAATCATCCCGCACCATAGTACAAGAGGGATCATAAAGGGGGCACTGCGAGCCACCCCGATACTGAGGCCAGGGGATGAGTGACTGGGTAAAGTTCCCAATCGTCTGGGGCAGGAACTCGGCAAAGTTGAACGGGTATGGAGTCCCCTCGTAGGGATACCGGGCGTTGCGGTGTTCCCGGAGAGAGGTAACAGCAGTCGGATGGATGGAGATCAGCTGGTTAGAATAGCGTTCACCACACTGGTGACCGTGACGACGATTACTCCAGGCATTGATCGACGTGAAGGAGATATATACGCTCGGTGAAACGAGAGTGTAAGTATCCAGGATGGCGGTATTGGGACCATCACCTGTTTGCGTAGCGGGAATGGTTGTCCCGTTCTGAGCGCACAAATCTCCGTTGGCGGTTGTGACAGGCCAGTAGAACATTGTCGCTGTACCCGGGATGAAATGACATTCCGAGCAGGGGTTCTCTTCGGGATATTCTCGTGCCGTGTTGGGACAGTGAGCGGGTCGTAAGGGACTCCTTGTGTCGCCTGGGATCGGGGATGTAATTGATGCCGCATATTCGCTGGAGAGACTGCTGTATGTTTGCCACACGCCGATGCATCCTTCTAGTTCTGCTCTGCATGTTGGGGAGGCTGAGGGCTCGCGGTTGACTGTGGTGGTTGCGATCCTCGACTCGCTGAATGTGCTGCATGGTCCTGTCCCGGGGTAGTACTCTGTTGCTGTTTCGCGTGGTCCGAGGGCCCGGGCAACCCCGTCGCATAGGGTTGTCACTGGGCCGGTGTGGGTATCTGAGTATTGTTCGGGGCGGATGCTTGTTCTGCAGGCCCCTGTGCTGGTGGGAGTGTATAATGTTACGGTTGTGGTTTTAGTCGGGCCAAGACTTGATAGCCCTCTTGACCGCTCGTCGTATTGCATCCATTGGGCTGCGCAGATCACGTCGGACGCTCCGGGTCCAGTGGTCGGACCGTAAATGTAGTCCGTGGATGTCGGCCAGAAGACGCTGGTGTTGGAGATCACGAGCCACTGGCTGCTGGTGTAGCATGTCGTCTCGGAAGAGGGAACTGATAGAGTGATCGGAGCAGACGAGTGTACTGGGGAGGTGATCGACCCTGATGGAGTGTCGCGGGATAGTACTGTACTTTAATTAGTACTAGTATCATCATTGAGGGTCATCGATGCTACGCCATACCAGAATTAGCAAACACCGCCCCAAGAAGAGACAGAAGAAATATCACAGAGACCATCTTGACCTTGCAGTTAAGGAAAAGGCTAACAAGATCACATACGCCTTCAACTCAAGACTTGCGTAAATGCAATGTATATCCCTCTTGACCAAAGTGCCCATCGAATCCCTCCCCGGGACGCCTAGAACTGTCTAAAATCTGACCTCAGGAACAGAGCAAATCCCCTCAAACTCGTGGGTCCAAATTTCTGCAGTTTGCTGTAGCTGTCGTCCCCATTGGCCCTGATTCAGCTGCATGTTCGGAGTATGCGGTGTGATTCAAAGGTTGAGATCTGGTAGGCTGGAATGGGCCGTTCCGATGCATGTAATCTTAGGGTTACAATAAACATCCCCTGGTTGCTCGTATTCCAAAAATTCCTATTTGCTGACATGCAGGGAGGGCTGAAATGTGGAGAATGCTTTTGTCCACTTTTTATGGGGCCTTGTTTGGATTATGGAGGACAGAGAAGAGATGTATCCTCGATGGCATGATTGTACTCGCATAATATGAGAGCGTATATTAGGTAACGATTCAGACACCAAGATAATCTCATTGAGCAGTTGTAGGAAAACTAGTGGAAATCTTCTGGCTACGAACATGTTGTCATAGGATGTAACGCTGACTGCAGCCATTGTCATATAGAACGCCACTTAATCAGGTTACTTAACCGGCATCCCTCTATGAGAAGCACTTCATATACATGAAAGTGACCTCCTGGTGGAATACCGAGATTCCGCCAGATATGAAACAAATCCTCGACCCCCTTGCCAACACCATCACATTTGCCTATCTTGAAGTCGTTTCTCCTCCTTTTCCTCCTTCTTGATTTTCAACCTCTTGACCCACCCCATGGTGTACTCATCGGGGTCCCAAACGAGACGTCATGTGTTCCTGTCTTTGAGCTTCAGATTCACATATTCCTCCATGATGCTCTTCTCTTCAAGTTTCAAAAGATAAAGTCTCTTCCGCCATATATCGCAAATATCGTTGTCTTCATGTGTAGTCGGTCCGAAGAACCGCTGGTCAATCTTTTTCCAATATATCGTGTCGAAGGCAAAATTATTCCTCGCAGCGTACATGATCCAAAAGTCTCCATTTTATTGAGAGGGTGGGGGGGCGGGTGGCCACCATGTGATGTATAAACCTTCTAAGTCTGTCTAACGTATACTCGGAGTTTGTATGTGGGGCTTCACGCGAGCTAAGAATGCCCAGTGACAGATATATCATATCACCCATACCTATACGGCTGAAAGTCGAAAACATAGTTAGGTTGAATCAATTGGTGATGGAAAATGTCTTGTTGAATATGCGATTAGCATCAGCAGGAAGCAGTATGGGTATAATGTGAGTCTGTAACAGTGACTGCAGGGCTAGGGTTGTACTCCGTCTATTCAGGTATCATTCATAGCCTACACTATAGAGACGACCTCGGACCGCTGAAATAGGCAGTCCGACACTTGGGCTCAAGTTGTACTTGGACTTGAGCTGATTTTTACAGATAGACTCCTCAAACTCCTTTACCGAGAATCTAACTCGCTACTTCGCTAACGAACTGATCAATAGATCGTCGATCCTTACCATAGTTAGGTACGCTGATCAACAAGACTAACCTTTCTTTGATCCTGCCACATTCCCCCCGATCTCACGAGGACCAAACACAGCCACACGATGAGCCTTAATTAATGTTAGTGAGTAAATAGTACGATGGTTCAGCTCCGAGTGTAGATCTCTGAGCGCGATATATCGGACTTCATACTTTGTGTACACCGCGGGATACGCGCAATGCGTCATGCAGCCACAATCACAATATTGCTGAATAGTTGCTGACGAATAAGGGCTTCCGAAAGAAAGTGTCCTGGTTCAAGCCATTGCTTGAATTACTATTGCTCCGGCAAAGACGCGGCCAGTTATTTAATAGTCAGCGTCTGCCTTTTACACTTTTGCATCTGGATGATGTGATATCTCATACCTAACTCGTCTTCTACTGAATCCATCTATCCTGTTCCAAGAAGATCTCCTCTAATAAGCTATCAATTAAATTTCATACAGCCATTCAAAGATATACCATCCTAGATATACCACCCATACAGTGAAAGCAACAATGGCCACCAAGCCATTCCAGCATCTTCTTCATGATAAAAAACACGTCATCCACGCCCCCGAAGAAACCTCCAAAGTCAAAGTCGAAAACTGCATTGGATTCGTCAAAGTCCCAGTCGGAATCGCGGGACCATTACTGGTCGACGGTCCCAATGCCACAAATGAGCAAGTCTACGCAACCCTAGCTACAACCGAGGCTACTCTAGTCGCTAGCTGTGCCCGAGGCTGCAAGGCTTTCAACGCCTGTGGAGGTCTCCAGTTCGACATCCTCGGAGAGGGCATGTCTCGGGCACCTGTGTTCAAATTTCCAACCCCTCGACACGCTATCAAATTCGCCAAAAAAGTCCCTGAGCTACAGAGCCAATTCACCACCGTCGCGGAGTCGACCAGCAGACACCTACGCCTTCAAAAGATGGTTCCGCACATCGTAGGGTCTAGCGTACACCTGATCATCAGTTACTACTGCGGCGACGCTTCCGGTCAGAACATGGTGACGATAGCGACACAGAAGGCCTGCCAGATGCTGGTCTCTTCGCAATGGGGTTCAGAGTATGGAATCGTCGGTTTCCAACTTGATGGGAACATGTCATCTGATAAAAAGCCGTCGTGGGGCAACGTCAAGATGACTCGAGGTATAGAGGTCATGGCTTGGGGCACGCTTACCAATTCCGCCTGCGAGAAGATTCTCGGCACATCGTCTTATAACTTATATTCTACCCTTCTAACAGGTAAAGAAGGCGGCATCCGCAACGGGCAATTTGGCTGTAATGCCAATACGTCCAATATTATTGCGGCTATCTTCATCGCGACGGGGCAAGATGCTGCTTGCGTTGCGGAAGGGTGTTGGAGTCATCTCGTTCCGGAGTATGACTTTGATACGAAAGATTTGAAGATCTCCCTGTACTTGCCTTCTTTGCCTGTTGGTGTGGTTGGTGGTGGAACAGCTTATGAGACGCAGAATGAGTGCCTCCAGATTATGAAGTGCTTAGGGCCAGGCATGAAGGGGCGGTTTGCTGGGCTGATTGCGTCTTTTGCGTTGGCGCTAGATGTCAGTACTTGCAGTGCTGTTGCCAACCATACTTTCTCGCAGAGCCATCAAAGGTTGGCTCGTACATCGCAGCAGCGAACACCGAAATCCAACCTGTGATATCTAGACTATGTAGACGAAAGAATTGGTGTTAAGAGGTAGAGAAGTTTATCTGGGTTGACTGAATGATATGAAAATAAATCTATTAGTTCTATATAGCAATGCATATGTGATCTCCGCATCCTCAGAAGCTGAAGATTTACTTCAACGCTCTTTATACATATGATCCAGTTTCTGTTGATTGAAGACGAGCTAGAGTAGCATAGTCAGATATCAAAACTGGACAAGGGTTCGCCTGACTGCCTATAACAGTATGGATTGATGTTGATGTATTCTTGTTCATATACTAATGGTGATATCATAGCCAAATAACTTAAGCTAATCACAGCCCATACGGACAAATTTTTAAACGAGATCTCATAAGATTGGGAAGGTGGTATAACTACATGTATGGTAATCTGAGGAAGATTCACTAGGACGGCTACACGCAACAACATTGATGGCATTCAAAGACCCGCGCGTATATTAATCTTACCATATTCGCAACCGAAAATCATTGTATAATCTTGATCTATATATATTTATCTCTTATCATACAGGCCCTCAACCAGTATCTGACGTAAAGATTAGTTTCCTATAGCACTCTAGCAGCAGTGACCCATGGACTATGATATGTTACTCTCAACCCTTTGCCAAATGATAATTAACTTTGGTTCTGGGCCCTAATGAGGGACTACTAGGTATTGCAACTACAGAGACAGACCCCAAAAAGCAATTAGCACTAATTCGAGACAATGCAACGCTCGAATGATTCAGAAAATAGCCAATGGAGAGGCAACACAGGAGTAAGCCTCATACTACCTGTCTCAACGTGCTATCTCATTATTCATGGGATTTATCATACTGATTCAATCCGTTACTTCGAGTACCCAATAGGAAGCGAGCCGGGAGAGACAACATCCCGGCTTTCCATATAGTGATGATCTTTCTTTGCTCGACGATGACTTGGACGATGTTGACATCATTCGTCGTATGTTGTTACTTCCCTGCGTTGTGGACCCGTTCAATAATGAAGGTCGCTACAGTCTGGTAGAGGACACACGCAAAAATTTGCATTGCAACAGAACTGAAGAACCCATAACCGTTACCGAGAGCTATCCTGAGCTAGGGAAGATTGACAGTTTGCAGATTCGTGATCTACAAGCTTGGGGTATCGATGGTCGGGAAATTGGCATGAGTTACCATGATTCCTAGCACACACAGGTCGCTATGGTATGACCAAGGGTTCAACTTATTTTGTAATACTTCATATAGACACCAGCCAATCAAGTACATATCCCCGCGTTAAACTGTAAGGGCGGCGAGATTGACCCTATTCTAGTGATCCATTCCCCTTCACATGACGCCTCAGGGTTTCCATATATGTACATACAAAACAGGGTTGCTTCTCATGTAAACGTTGGTATGTTAACCTAATGCTTCTTCTTTGCCACTGAACGCGCAAGGATTACTCCATTAAGCAAAGAAATGGTATGCGATCTGCGTTTCCAGAGAGGGCTAGACAGCCAACGACAATAGAATCAAGACCAAAACAGGAAGGTGAACGGCGGTTACTCCGGCAAGACAATGCAGTAAGTGATGCAACCTCAGGTGCCCCGGAGTGGGACCGGCCAAGTTCAAGTAGTTGAAAGGGAAATTCAATTGGCAAGGCAAATACCTAGTACTTGAGGCATTTTACTCGTCACGGAAGTAGCTAATGAGTCCAGCCAGATATAACGTCACGGTGCGGAGCCCAATCTCGATTGGCTAGCACAAGCCGTATCTCTGGAAATGCAATGATGTATTGATCAAGTATCTGGATCAGTGAGATAGTATTCCTGTTCATTGGAAAGTTCAAGGCCCTCAATCAATGTGATACAATCAGCTGCCGTTTCGGTGTACTCCGAGGTTCAGGTACTGTTAGTCTCGTTTCTCTTCTCGCAGGATCGTTCAAAGATCCCTTTTCTCTACATGAATATGAACCTCTAAAACACGGGGTTGATTCTCGATAGAGTCAGGACTCCGTCCCACAAATCCCGTGACTCACTGATGGCCTGTGCAAAATAGGATAGCACAACGTTAGTGCCCTACACTAGTGTACTTAGCCAGGTGGAAATCGGATACAATGTATGTCACTTATGCGTATGTAGTTGGTTATGCAGCTAACCTTACTGGACTTTAAAATGACAGTAAAACGCGCTGATCACCTGTGCGCCCGTTCTAACTTTAACGGTCTGCAACCTCAATATAGGGTATATAAACGACGTCTGTTAGCGCAAAATATTTACTAATGACAGTAGCAAGAGACATCAGTTTCTGGCTACCCAAAGATTCCGTAAGAGGTTCATCAATGCTGTTCAAAGCACCGCCAGGGAAACAAGTGAGCAGCGGGATACTCCACCAAGTACTGCAACTAGGGACAATGGGCTCCGTCTTGTCCTCGGTCTGGCCCAGTGCTTGACAGACGTGACTTATCTGCTCATAGGAAGCTGTATAGCCACTTGAGTGGATTAAACGGGGGGCGCTCCGCGTGCTCTGGGCAAATCAGAGAAATCTGTAGTCATGCAGACCTTGTCGGTGTTCTATTACTATATCACTTCATCGCCTTAGAGCATCGGCTAGCTGAATGTAGCAACCGGGAGGCAGGGGACACCATCTCACACAAGCTAAAGCAGTATGCATGGAGCTCTAAATGGCAATAAGGAGCGGCAGGTTCAAAATAGCGCAAGGGGGCCATTTTCACGTCCCACAATGTACACGGTCCAGAGGGTGTCGTCAGTCAGAGAGACATCCCAGGTTCCACATCGTTTTCGGACGTTAAGAGGCTGCCCAGAGTTAGGTTCGGCTAAACGGCCTATCCAGACCCTCAATCCCAAACGTATGAGTGTCACTGGGTGCTGATATGCGCCAGTCGCCAAGGCCTGTGGAGTACTCTTATGGCGAAAGATTATCACTGGACATTTAACGGCTACTTCCTGAGAGGGTAGAGAGGAGGAACCAGATAGCTTCTCCTAGGTAATGCCAGTCGGCAAACTCAGGATCCCTTCTCTTATCCTAAGATGTCTCTTAGTACGACTTTCTGGCGCAATATGAAGTTACAGGAGACAGGGAGCACTTTGTGTCCAGTGCTTCTCCCTCACCCGGCCGAAGTGGGTTGATGAGTGGCTCGAAAAGAGAGCGAATTATTGGGCGAAGGCTTCGCAGTGACGCGACAAAGTTCTAAGTGGGTATAGGTAAATCGCCACCCAGTTCTGCACATCAATCTATCCATGCATTGCAAGGCTATCAGTAACGCTACCACCGACTACCCTATGATGAGCGGGCATTGGCCACCGGAGAATGCATCCGTGATAGGACATTTCAAGCACAAACTCGAGGGAGCCATAACACCCGTCCCGGCCTATTCTTTTTCTGATGGGTCTAGCCTCTGGTGACTAGCAGAGACTTTCCAATCTAGAGTAAGCTTGTATGGCCAATGGCCGTCAAGAAGCAGGCATCTTCGGCTGTCCTCAAATCGCTTTCGCCAATGAGCATGCAACCTTACCCTGAGGGCCTTCCCAGGATGGGATCCCATCTGAAGTTCTGTTCAAGGATAGGGAGCGAATGAGATCCGCTAGGCGGAGGCATTTTTCCCATCCTTGCATTATCGTCTCAGATGGGTCCTAGTGGAGAACTCCCTCGGTCTGTTAGACACAGGCTATATAAAGCAACGTGCCGCTTTGTTCACCCGGTGCACCGTCTCTGAAGGCATTGAAAGTGAGCAGCAAACATGGCAGAATTCAATCGATCAGAGGTATTGGGATCTGTGTTTGACACTACCAACAGGTACATCGAGACCTTGTCACATTGGCGTCAACTCAGAGGAGATTAACCGTTTGTCTAGATATGTTAACGTACGGCCGGTGGGCCTGGGCGCCTTTAGCCTTGTTTGGTACGTCTCCCATATTATCCCCGTTGCCCCTTTTCCTCCTTTGGCCCCTGATGGGGGATGAAGACTGATTCAGATAATTAGTTCCGCGTATGACCTAGTAAGGGGCCAAGCGGTGGCGATCAAAAAGCTATTGAACCCCTTTGCCACGACAGCCAACGCTAAACAAACCTATCGGGAGATTAAGCTGTTAAAGCAGTTACGACATGAAAATGTAAGGATTCTGATCCTACAGCCTATATTTCAGGAATGTTAACCCCTTGAAGCTCATCGGCTTGTGCGATGTCTTTATCTCTCCCCGAACAGATGTGTATGTCCAGTCTCGATCGTCTTGGTTCTACTCCACACTAATATTACTTTACAGATACCTAGTAACCGAGCTCCTTTCAACTGATCTCGCCCGCCTTCTGGAGGCTGGACCCCTTGAGCCACAGTTCGTACAGTATTTCGCCTATCAGATACTGGTGAGAGTCGCTAGCGCTCCATACATTGATTCCCACGATTCTGATGAGCCTCAGCGTGGTTTGAAATACCTACATTCTGCAGGTGTTGTTCACAGGGATATAAAACCCAGTAACCTGGTTATCGATGAGAATTGCGACTTGAAAATATGTGATTTCGGTCTCTCCAGGCCCCAGGATCATCGCATGACTGGCTATGTCTCAACACGGTATTACCGTGCACCGGAGGTCATGCTTACATGGCAAAGGTACGGTGTAGAGGTGGACATTTGGAGTGCAGGGTGTGTTATTGCGGAGATGTTCAACGGAAAGCCTTTATTTCCAGGACAAGACCCCATTAACCAGTTTTACTTGATCCTGGACGTCTTGGGAAACCCATCTGATAAATTTATCTCTCGGATATGTACCACGAATGTACGTATTTCAGGAAATTCTGTTGTGTATTCTCCATTACTGACCTGTATGTTCAGACAGTGGAGATCATCAGGTCACTGGAACGGAGAGAGCCACGTCCCTTGCAAAGCGTTATTCAGAATCTAGATGATTCCGGTAAGTGCCGACAATACTTTATTCTCTAACACTTTCGCTGAGTTGCTAATTGGTATGGGTTACATAGCCAGGAGTTTGCTTGAGAGAATGCTCACGCTGGACCCACAAGAACGAATCTCGGCCGAGGAAGCCCTACAACACCCCTATATGAAAATGTATCACGACCCGACCGATGAACCAATAGCCGAGGAAAGGTTCGACTGGATGTTCAACGGTGGTGAATTTGACAAGGAGATGCTTAAAGAGATGATGTATGTTCATCAGTATCTCCCCCTGAATGTCCTGCTACTGACGAGGAAGCTGGTAGATTCATGGAGGTGCTCCACTTTCATCAAAGTGCGTGCCTGGCAATGTCGCCGATGGGTCTCAAAGAACCCACTATCCCACAATTCTCGGAAACCGAGTCATTCCTGAACCCCGATTCTTACGTCAATTGGACTCCTTGTCTATGAGAATTCGCCGTAATGCTCTGCTATGCCAGAAATACGAGAAATGTACTTGTGATAGTCAATGTTGATCTACTTTATTCCTACTTTCTAACGACTAGTTACCCGGTCAATAGGCTTCAGACACAGGCAAAGGTAGAACCAATAGAGCAAAATAACTACGCTGTGCAAGGCTAGTATGATGATAGCCCAAATGTATGGCATAGCCAGAGTGATCGTGTCGCAAGTTTGTACTAGTAGTGAGGCATGCACCTTATCCAATGCAAGGAAATAGTTGCCTGTGTAAATCGTGTCTCCTCGAACTATTGAAGACTGTCTCGAGCGGTGAAATGAAACTGGCCCGTTAGCTTTTAGGTAAGAGGATTGTCTGTTCCACTTCAGGGGCAGTCCGGGCAGTCCAATGAAGTATGCCTAATTACCCTTCGCCTGCGGACCCCGAAACTCAAAATCCGCCTCGCTGGTTCGACTCTTGTTTTGCAATCCCGAAAGGAACATCGTACGAGTATACTAATACTAAAACGTCATGTCTATGACTGATCGTTTAGTACTATACTTAGCGTGGTCGACAAACCGTTCAGGGAAGTTTCGCAACCCATGCCTTTACGTCAGGCCTTCGCTCTCGTCATTAACATACTCTTACTAGCTACAAGTTACAGAAAACTCGGTGCTCTCTACTTCCAGTGTTCGCTCCTATTCCCCGACGACAAGAAGATTTGCGTCATTATTGAACCTACCCCCATGCACGCCGGCTCTCAGCCAGCCACGGAGTAAGGATGCAGTGCTTCCAGGCTGAACGCGCCCAATTACGGCCTCACTAAGCTTGACGTGACGTAATAGGGTAACTAGAATGATCCTATTAAGGTGACCGTCTTGGAAGATGTCCTTGGATATCTTTTTTCCTTGGAAATACTGCGAATTGTAGAGAGAACACGGTAAGAGATGACAGGCCGGATAATTTTTGCCACACTCGATCTGACAGCCCTGCATACAATCTTGCGTCATGCTATCATGATATTTTTAACCAGAACGACCTACTACAGTGATTTCTGTAGCGTCAGGTACTACACGCCGGCAGGGCCCACTATGGGTCTTTCGGAGATGTCAGTTCCGCGCGTAAGGAGATACCCTCCTGGACATGGCCAGAGTAATGCTCCCACGTAAATCCAGGAATCTCTGGGGATTTATAGAGGCATAACACAGGGCATAAGTCAAGTCCTGGTAGAAAGGAGAATCACTTACTTCCCACAGCAACCTCATGCGGTCCTAATCTCTCTTGCGTTTTCCCAATGGGATCACCGAGCCCATACGTCTCCACGTAATGATTCACCGACATGGCCGTCAGGGGTTTTCCAGGAGCCAATATGACCATCTATATGCTGCTGATCGGCGGGTCACGCGCAAAAATTTTCCATGTTCAACTTTCCGTCTCCTGAAATCTTGACAACTATATACTAAACCATAAACGGTTGTGGATGCTACTCGCCAAGGAAGGAGTGTATGTGATTATATGGTCTCGGCCTTTTCCACAAATGAGTGTGTTGCATCTGAACGCAAAGGATGTGCCTTTTTCTAAAACACCTTTGCCTGACTGTCTTTCAACGGAGGAATTCAGGCCGTGAGATTTAGTTTGGGACCGCTTTTCGGTGATTATGATGCTTTTACCAATTGTCTGTCTCGTATTTTACTCTCTACAGTAAGGAGAATATTTCCTGTCCATTGTTAGTCCCTGGAAATTGAATATAACTGGCCCTGGCATGTTCATTGCAATCTTGACAGGAGGCATCAAGCCCAACTTGCTTCACCGACCTCCACGTTATGAATAATATTGTATTTTTTCTCAGCTTCACATGTCCATTCTCGACTCAGATACTGTCATGCAAGTAGATACTACTTGTGAGTACACTGAATGTCGGTCATTCAAGAGTGGGACTCCTAGTGGTACTGCGACTAATTACTTCGCGTGGGGCTTACTGGTCCATGTGACTCGGACTATTCATTTTAAGTGGATTTAATTCTACGCACAGTGGATCTGCAATCTACGCCACGCTACGCCATTTCGCTTTGTATATTAGCCTCGATCTCCTCGTCCATGGTTATTGCTTCTTGCCAGCTGCAAGGAACAACGCCTGGACCACGTGCAGGAACCTATGCGCTGCAGGGCACAGACTCGGGCAGATCCGCTACCTCCTAGTGGTATCTGTCTCTCCAACGCTTTTGTTGGTCGTGAGCTTGTTTCTTTAACTACCGGACAATCTATCAAACACGTGGATCACAAACATGATAGACGATGTAAGGTAAAAGCTGACTGCCGGCTCTACTAGATCCTTTGTTATGACTCGGGAATATTTGACTCTGAGCATCTATCTTGTCGGTGTCCATGTACCCTTCTCAAGTCGTTGATATTCAAGGCCTTGGTCTTAGTCTTGTTTTCTGCTTTCTTTTGATTTGCTTACTTTTGTTGGCTACGAAATTAGACATCAAGCTATGGAGCTCTTGAGTGAAACAGATAATTGCTGCTTAACTCTAGGCTAAAGTATATTCAGTATCTCTCAACCAGTAGGTCCAGCCGCCGGTGCTGCCCTGAAGGAGAGCAAATACCATATTTCGATTACCTAGAGTGTTTTCGCCCCCCTATATAGTCCTATTAACAGACATTGATTAGGCTTGTGGGCTCAGTCAGACACTGTGGTGGAGCTAGAGAGCTCCTTCCAAGTGCTGGATGAAATAGCGGTCAACTACTCCGTAATCGGTGCAATATGAGAGGGAGATAGCTATAAGATTCACACTACGTAATAGAAACAAATACCTACACTGTGAAAAGCGTAAGACAGTTACTCACCTTCGTCTCGGGGGGTTGTCCGACGCGGCCTTCAAATCTAACTAGGTAATGGATCTTTTGCTCTAAGTGTCTCAGATTTACCAAGTCTTCGGATCGTTGGTATAAGTCAATGCCCCTACTTAGGCACTTTTAGAGTGTAGGATAGCTTTGGTAAGGCCTAAATTATCTGACCTGTGCTCAATTTAGCGTACCCTTCGAATTTTGGTACTGTGAGATCGGACCTGGCTGGTATTTCCGAAATCCAGGAACAGGAGCTCCACTCCACATTCCCAGCAGAAATTGCCGACATAATTGGCTGCTAGAATGCTATCTAGCGGCTCGGCACGTCCTCAACCAACCACAGTTTCACTTATAGGTTCACTCGATCTCGGCCGAGCCTCTTAAAATGGCACATACCCCGTTGGTTAGCACTGTAGAGAGTCCTGGGAAGCTACAGAGAACCGTAGTCTGCAAGGGGATATAAAGTTATGAGTGATACATTGAGTGCCTCACTCGTAAGGTCCGACGACGCCAGATCGACGGTTGATTAACGATGCATCGCCTGTAAGGGTTAAGCCCTCCGAAAAATCCCCGAGACCGTTGACGCACCGACACGGAAATCAACAGAGTAAAAGACTGCGAACCTTTTCATGTTAGGGCAGATATTCTCAGGGTTTGGTTATCCCTTACTACTTAGACATTGCTTTAGTGACCCCTATGGTTAAGGTTAGTAATAGTAATTAGAATAGTCTTGACTACATTTAACGTTACTAATTGCATCACGCTTGTTCGAATCTTAAAAAATATTACGTTGCTTCTGTAGTGAACAGTGAAATTTTGGAAAATCCCTCCCTATCCCCAATAGGATCCTTGAGCTCAGTTTGCGAATGCAAGGTATTCCTGTCATACATAGACAATCTTTAACTATGTATACTACAGTAAAAGCTCTCTGGACGGCAAGAGGTATGGGGGTAGCATATACATTTCAGTATCTCTTCACTGGCGAAATCCTCGGGTCGAAGCTCTATAGTATTCGTCGAATCACGTACCCACAACCAGTTCTCTTCACAGGATTAATGCCCTAGTGTCTCTTAGGCTGTTGCTCTTGTGGTAATCAATGCGAGGTTGCGGGTCTACGCCATTTTCTCTTCTGCGCCCGTCCTCGTGGGAAGGTCTGAGTTCACTATGGTCTGGATCCATACCTCGATCACTTTACGGAAATCTACTTCAGTGTAGCAAACATCTTGCTGTGTCTGCAACACATGATATGGTCATTGTTTCCTGTAGTATATTCCTTTCAAAGATCAGTGTTGAATCTGCCAAAGAATTCCTGCGGGAATCCATAGTCTGTACCTCTACTTTTCCAACGCGTACAAGTGAATAGCGGGTTTTTAGTGCAGACATGACATCAGATATATATACCTTTACTACGCAGTGAGGTAATGCTTCAAGTTTCAGTACTACATGGGTAATGTCTCTTCATTCAGTGTTATCTGTCCTTAGTATAAGCTCTGAAAAGCAGCACCCTATGGCTAGCGCTCAGGCTTCTCCGGTACTATCTGGCTGCGAGCATCATGGCAGCTTGACAAGCATACATCAACACATTGCCCATAGTAACAGTGTTAAGCAATGTCGTCAGTGCTTCTCGATTGGCCTAAGTGTGACCCGGTGTCTGTGCAGTGTTTACTGTCCGTTGGTGGGGCTGATCGATATTGTGACATCATTATTCTTGATGCTCTCAATTTCATGTCCCTTTTCTTAGTCGACATGCAATGCACGTCGCTCTCCAAAGTTCCTGCATAGTGCGAATCCACCGAGTCTCTAGCTCCCTGGGAGCTCATGAATTGGATGAGCCCAGTGGCCCAGCCCGCCCGATTCCTTCGCTACTGCACATCCAGTCCATTCACGGGAGCAGATCCCAACGGGTGGGTAAATAACTGGATCTGCACGGTTCTTACGGTGGTACGCGGGTGAACGACGGCCATTGCAACGTTGACATCGTAGTTCGTTTAACCCGTATTCTTGACGCGTCGTTTTAATCGATGGTTGTGTCTCGCTTCCTGAAGATTGAATACTCCGAACGTACATCCTGGGGCGTGGTTTCTGTTGTTCAGATGCATGATGATGCTTGCTACTCCTCTGGCCGGTGTCCTCTTGGTATCGGGCAGAACTCTTTGTTACTGTTTTGGATCTGAATAGGGGAAGTTGATGTCAGCAAATAGTACTGGAATTACAAAGTAAAGCGTGCTTACTTGTGGGATATCCACAGCCATGTGCCCTGAGTCCAATGCATGCTTGCAGACGCATTCACACTTTTCTCGGGGATGCAAGAGGGATAGAATTTTGAGACCCTGTCGTTACTGAGATCGTGATCAGATTCCTTGTGGCCAATTGCGAGTTATAAGGTATAAGTGTGCAGCCTTTCTTCTGTCCCTGGAAGACGTATACCTGTTGCTGGCTCTGCTTGAACCTGAAGGTTCACTCGTGAAACTAACATCCACCCTATAAATGTCTCGACACTTTCAATATCCCAGGAAACTCCATCTATGACGTCGACCCCTTCGTTGCGAGTATATCTACTCAGATGGTCTTTTTCTAAAGCCCCTACGACAATAGTACATCCGTTTGAAGAACCAGCCGTCGGGCCCTAGCTAGTATGATGCAATATCTGATGGTGCAAAGGTCTAGACCAACAACTCAATACAACTTGCCAATTGGGTCGAGCCTAGAAGGTTCTGCAAGGTACTCTACAACATTGCATTAGTAGTATGGTCTTTAATTAAGGCTACGCTAAGTGGACTTCAGTAGTGCTGTCGACCGTTTTATGTCATACTTGCCCATGTACGTCATAGCCTCTCAACTATAACAGTTTATTTAGGATATTGAAATGTCATTCCAAATTACTAACCTTTTCTCCACTTAGGGGCAGCTGTTCCCCAAAGATTTCTCGGTTAGAGCTATCATTTCTCAACGTGGGGTGTTCGCTTGTTCGCGCTTTCCGCCCAAATCCCCGCTTTAGGAACCGGGTGGAGATGCTCTGTAAAACTACTAACAAGTGGGTATACGGAGGTCGACATCTAAAAGGGCAATATTAGGGATGATCAGGCGAACTAGGTGTCCACGCTCCACCAGTCTTTTAGGGGATAGTATCCGGAGTCGTTGACATCAGATTCTAGACCAGGTGAAGTCTTTGTTCAACAACATAGTCAAATCAAGACATGGGGCATACGGAGGGTGTTATACTCCAAGACTACTATTGAAAGAGGGATGAGCTAAGGTAAATCTCATTAGCCTCCTAGTTAATGGTCACCTGAATTGGACTATCATGCTTATTGAAAGAAAACATATTTTTTTTGGCTCTGAGAGTGCTTGAGTAGATATGACGTGATTGTCATATATTAAAACACAAAATATTTTATTCCTAGCTTTCAGATTGGGCCCTGATTGGAGGCGTGTCAAGTGCCCATTTAACAGTAACTGATGTAAGTAATGTAGTAAGGATATGCTAAGCTGAAACATCCATATGGAATGGACCTCGTCTTACAAGTATAGATATGCTTTCACGTCTAACTAGTCATACTTTTTAAACAATCTATTGCAATATTCTACTTCTCCGTTCAATGTAATTACCAGATGATTCCTCTCGCTGCACTTCAAGCACAGAACCATCCGCGCTGCTGCTGTCCAAAAGCCTTCGTCGGGAAATTAGTGACATAACCTCCAGTATCACGTCTTCAACTAGCTTCTAGGCTTTGGTGTCATTACCTTCGAGGGGGCCTCATGTAACAATTCAGTTCTTACATCATGGACACCTTCTTTACTATGCTTGGGAAGTCGGGGCTAGACTTTCTGAGTGATATCATTGTGGATGGGTTGACCACCCTCAACAGATAGGCCTTGAGGGCTGCCATTCCGAGTATTCCAGTTGTATACACACTATGACAAATGGGCTATTCTCGCAGGACTCGTCTCCATCGTTGATGATAGCGTCTAGCGTTCTAAATATGTTCGTCATTGTGATCATAGTGTTGCATATCCCAATGATCTAAACCGTACTTGGAGTGCCAATATCGAACGATCAATCACGATTCTATGACTACGTGAGGGACAAACTATAGGACGTCTAGACCTTTCCATAGAATGTAAGAGTGTACGCAGAGACTGGACAAGATCAGTATGGAAGACAGCGGTAATGAAAACCTCACGGAGGAAGGACGTTAAGGGCGCATCGTTTGTCTGGTTCACATGGCATGGTATCATTTAGATAGACCGAGCTAGGACTGTGTCCATAGGCCTTATTTTCGCTTTCACCCTAATGCTATTTCCACCTCTGAATGGAAGCTAGAGGTACCCTAATGTGTTTTCTATGCTTATGCTGGGATTCATCACGACCATGTCTCTTTCATATGCAGCATCATTGTGCCTCATTGTTACCACGGAAGTTATTATGGACGAGGCATTCTGCACAGCGGTAGTGGTTAATGCTTCTGTCGGTTGGCCAGCGAAGTCGTAATCGTTACTATAGTGAAGTGTAAAAATATCATGAATAGTGAAAACTGCCCATCGCAACACGGTCCGTACAACCTTCTAAACAATAATCATTCGGGCATAGTACAAGAGTAAATTCATATACGAAGAGACCGTGACTCTTCTCACCTATGATCTTGAGCATCCAATGAAGAGCTTCTCGTTTAAGCATCTTCACTGTCAAAGACTCGCCGTGCTATATCTGGGCTATCTGCCTACAGTCCATCACCCTCTAGTTATACTTCTTCAGACCCTAAGAAGCTCACTCCTGGCAGTATATGACTCTCGTACAATTGAGGCGACGTTCAAGCTAATGGGCTAATGGGTTCCATCAACCGACTAAGCTTAGATCAGAGCACAACAGTATTATTTATATTGTCTATATGCAATTCCCTTCTATTGCGTTGCTCTAGAGGCTACTGATACATCAGACGTCAATGTCACACAGAGATTTGATGGCGTCCGTCAATGCTTTGTCTTTCTGAGGCAACCAATGCAGCTTTATGGATTACATAGTCTCCTGATGCGAGCTTAACTGAGAAGATACTTAGCTCCATAGGCACATTCTTCACCGATTGAGATAACATATATATAGCCGAATAAAAATGTTATGCCTAAGGATCGATGCAATTACCCGAAAGCGTACACAAAGACTAGCAACTCGAAGATATATATATCTCACAATTACGACCTTGGAAGATTTCATGTCAGATATCTTAGATGAGCTAACGAGCCACATTAGCAGATAAATTTAATATATAACGATGTCAGAAAGAATCAGAGTTTTACCATGGTCACTGTTTTCCACGGCTGTCCTGTCAACACTCTAGGCACAGGGTCTCTTGACGCTACAGCTGACATGAGGTCGCATAACTGATCTTACTATAAAAATAGTAACAAGCTATTGATTAACAATTCTTACTAAAAGCATAAGCACCCAAATTCTATCAAAACAACCCTACCTGGAAACCACACTAGAAACAGACAACCACAGAATCTATCACCCTAGCATCACTCGGCAATCCTACCTAATCCAAACCCCAAAGCTCACCACATCCTCACCAAACAGCAGCGCCACAGCTCAGAAGTGATTTCGTCCCTCAGCCGTACATGCATACAACAAGAACCTACATGCGGTGTTTCGGCAAGGAAAACTGATAACAATGCTGATTCTACTGCGGACAGGAAATGTCACGCCGCCCGCTTTAATTCGGCAGCATTCAGCTGTGGGTTTATCACACCACTAGCTGCAGGAGTTTCTGCAGAAAAATGCAACCTGACCACGGAGGTAATCTCCGTCTTCAGCTGAGATTACATCCCGTATCGGACCATCGGCGAAGTCCTACCCAAGTAAGGTCTTTGTCCATATAGGCCTCTATTAATGGGACATGGGGCCACCGGCGTTGAGCATACAACTGACCATTCTCAGCCAAACCACTCAAGTAACACATCCAAACGACAAGGTAGTATCCTAGACAAAAGCAAATCATCCGATTTTCAACTAGACCACCACAAAAAAGCAAACTCAGCTGAAGAAGACCTCCACGATCCTAGATCCGTGCCGCTCCGTGCCGATCTCCACAAACTATTGGCTTGGCTTCAGCCCGAATCTATCGCTTCCTTTGGTCTGGGCGTCGGCTATTTCCCTTTGCTGATAGGTTCAGTGCGCAATCTCTGCACGGCGAGGATCTAGCTGCTTGCTACCTGCAGGTGTAGTGTGCTTGGCCGACGACATTTGGAATTCTTTTATTTTTTGGAGGTTGAGGAGGGGTTTCTTCAGTTTTCTTTAGCTCATCTTTTGTTGTGAAGGTAATAGTGTACCTAAGTTACTCTGTGGGTGGAGACGAGAATTTATGGCGATTAAGGTTTGACTGGGATGAAATTTGGTTCGATTTAAATTTTGTTTCAGATTAGGGGATATTAAATTATTTACGTAGGCTTCAACTCCACATCAAACCTTATACAGTACGAAGCATAGACTCATCTCATCGTCCGTCCAAATCATGTAAGAAATTCACCAAAAAAATGGTAACGAATTAGCGCAATGGCAATCCAGGACCCTTGCAGGCATCGGCGTGGATAAAGTACCAGACATGCGAGTGGAACGCAAGGAGGTCAGGCAGTCCGCCGCTCGTGCCGGTGTTTCCCTTGAAGTTCACGTATCCATCGAGAACGGTGACTTGGTTGTCGGTGACGGTAGTGTTGTCCGGCGCGGTGATATAGTATTCAGGGCTGATGTGCACGTAGCCCATAGTCAAGAGCGGCAGCTTGGGCACGGGGTCGTCATTGTGAGTGAAGCGGTAGTTGTTGCCCTGGTTGGTGATGAACTCGGCCAGAGGCTTGTTGGCCACACGCGGCGCGGCGTAGGCGTACAGGATCGCGTCGTAATTCTTCGTGCGCAGGTCCGCAGCTGCGAGCGAGGCGATGGCGGCGCCGAGACTGTGGCCCACGACAACGATTTTGTAGTCGCTGTGTTCGGGCTTCAGCTCATCCAGGGTCTTGATGATTCGGTCGCGGACGACCTTCCAGGCGGTCCAGAAGCCCAGTTCGGCCTTGCAGCCGTCGCACAGTCCTGGGTCGGTTTGGGGGAAGGTTGCGTCGGTGACCCAGTTGCGGATAGAGTAGGAGCCACGGAAAGCGACGACGATGGCCTTGTTGGTGTTGTCTACGGCCACGAAGCCGGCAGTGTCGGTGATGGTATCACTGTTAGGGTTGTTAGTTGGAGGTCACGGTACTGGGAACTCAGGTGACTTACTCGGAGAAGCTGAGCTTGACAGTAGAACCGGCCGCCTCGACATCAGGGCAGTTGCCCACAGAGCAATTCAGCTTTTCGCCGTCTTTGGCAACGTAGTTATTGGGGCAGTAGGTGGCAGCCGCATATTGCACCCAGAACTTGAAGTCTTCGAGCTGGGTAGTAGGGATGTCTTAACAATGAGTCAGTGTCCGTCCGGCAGATCATGAAGCAGATTCAGTACCTCTAACATCAATTGCCGTTGGGTAAGCGTAACCCAACAGGGCCACTGAGGACAGAACAGAAACGAAGCCGGAGAGGAAGCGCATCTTTGCCAGTGTGCTTCGCAGGGTCTACTCAATGGATAGAGACGAGGCAATTGTGAGCATGAACAGATGAAGACAGCAGACAGTGGAAACGACGCCCATTAAATAGTTACATTCTGTATACAGACTTCGCCAAAATCGATATCCCTGATCCGACAATCGGGTTGTTTGTGGTTCCGCTGAAAATAGTGAGACATGGCATGCGCGATCTCAATAGTCTACCATCGATGCTCTTGGCCGGATCGAGCTGAATTGGTTCAGTTCACACTACCATCCACACGGATCCACTTGCTTAAGCTGACGGAAAATCCACGAAATCAGCCTCGGCATGTTCAAGAAGGATGTTGATCAGACGGCGACAGGCTTGGTTGCAAAGCTTGTGTGTCTTGTCGGTTCTCCCGACGGCCGCTTGCGAAACCTTTCCCCTAGTATGCGCGGTGCCTGGATTGACTCAACACATAAGCATAAACGAAAAACGCCGGAAATCAAAAGAGACAGAAACTCAAAAAAGGCACCCGCTGGCTGACGATCCGGCGAAACGGCTGAATCACATGTACCACATGGCTCAGTGTGATTCTTTGGTCGCCCCACTCCGTCTTTGCCCTAAATTGAAGCTTTTTTTTTTTGCACTGAAGATCCCTCTCGGGGTCTCCGGTTACTAACAGGCTACAATTCTCTGTTTCTCTTAACACAGTCCTGCACCAATGAGACGCGTGCCCGCTGTCGATCTCTGCTCTCTTGGTGAAAAGTCCCTCCGCGCGTTCTGGGGTTCCTTGATTATTCTCAATCGGAGATTAAGTCCACTCCGTGACCTGGTTTTGTTCTCGTGACCCCTTTCGGCTTTCCTTCCTTCGTTGTCCATGGAAGAAATGAATCAAATCGCCCGAACGGTTTTATTCGACTGAGAAAATCTTATTGAATCCTTCCGAACCAGCTGAACAAGACAAACCCAATCATATGCAAATATATTCCCCGAGAATCGTCCAGAATTTCCCTCATTCTACGCCTGTTTTACCCCCATGGCTGGTGCCAACCGGCTCCTCTGACGTAGTCGAGGCCCGAATACGAGGAAAAGCACCGGGATCGGAATCATCACTACGGCGATACACCCGAGCAGAGTGCCGGCCCATTGAATGCCCAAGTCGTTGAACATCTGGCGCGTGAAAAGTGGGAAACAGGCTCCCACCATGGATCGCATCATGGTGTTCGCTGCGAACGCCGATGCCGCGCTGAGAGAAAAAAGGAAATTAGTACGAGAATAAGCAAACACCGAACGACACGCAACTTACAAATTGAGATACGAATCCAGTAGGTAATTGAATCCTTGCATGAATATCGACGTGATGCCGAATCCGACCATCACTCCAGCCGCCGTGGGAGCCATCCAATGAATCGATGGATTCCAGCCTGTCCAGCCAAACCTATTACATACTGTTAACTACATCTCCTGGCCAAACATTACGGCCAAGCAAATGGCCAACTATATGGCATGATCGAGCCCAGGAGAAGGTCACTCACCAGAAGAGCCCTCCTGCAAATGCAACACCACCCACGATGCAAGGGGGTAAGCGCCATTCAGGTACGGGCACATTACTATTGGCCTCCAACTTGCGCGAGTACGATTTCTGAAGAGAAAGAACGAAACTACTGCCCGCTATTTCGCCAATAATCAATCCTATGAATGGTAATCCGCTCACACCACCGGTCATGCCATAGGTGCCTTGGAAGACAATTGGGTAGGCCGACAGCAGCGCATAAGCCAGTCCATAAATGAAGGACATGTACAAGGTCAGAAGGAAGGCGATGGGCTCGGTGAACAAGATCAGGAAAGGCCGCGCAAGGTTCTTGGTCACCAGCTCCCGGAAATCGATCTCGTGTTCATCCTGCCGTGCGTGGATACCCCAGTTCCTGGTTTGACGGCGCAGGATGGCTGCTTTTTGCATTAATACAACGGGCACGTACGTCTCCTGTGCAAACAGCGCCATCAAGATCAAGCTAAAGAACCCGACAAAGGCCGGTATATAGAACGTCCACCGCCAGCCTAAATAGCTCTCTGCAGTGAACCCGCCGATGAAAGGTGCGGTGAAAGGACCGGTAAACACAGACATCGTATACACAGCGATCGCGACACCTCGATGATGGTTATTGAACAGGTCCGACAGACTGGCCGGAACAAGAGCGATGACACTAGCGGCGCAAAACCCCGCGAAGAAGCGTGTCAACATAATCGTTTGCGTGTCTTTCGCCGTCGCGCAGGCGATCGTGAAGATATCGAATCCGAACATGCCAATCAACATGGGCCATCGTCGTCCGATCAACTCAGACGCCGGCGCCCATATCGTCGGCCCGGCAGAGAACCCCAGCACATATAGCGTTGTACCCAACGCAGCCACTTCTTTGCCGAATCCGAACTCCTTCATAACACCCTCCGAGGCCGTGGCGAAAATAGCACTAACATACGCCGTGACAAGTGCACAGAACGTCAAGAGCGACCCTATAAGAACCCTGTTTGTGGATTAGTCTTAGTGCCTTGGCCATATCGCGATCAAAGTGCAGCATACCGCCTTCTCATAGGCCAGTTCTGGGGATGCATAGGGTCGTCCGATCCTTCGAACTCGACCACGTATTCCTCAGCGTCCGGTAGCGGAGGAGGATAGTCTTTTCCTGCTCCCATCGGCAGCCATTGCTCTCGAGGTATGCGGCTTCGATTCGATCCAACGGTAAGTTGCTGCTGTAGACGAGATGTGTTGATACGCTCGAGCTCGACACTATCATGGAGGGTACTAGGACGGCGCTGCGACTCGAGGTCGACAGTTCGAGGCGGAAAGGGAGCCAGATACCCCCCAGAGGTCGCGCTGACCGTCTCCTTCGAAGCCTTTTCCACAAGGCCGTGACTCATGATGCCGATCCTGAAAGCCCTACGCCGTAGGTCTCACGTAGTTAGTCTACACAGGTATGACACGATACCTGAAAGATTTTAACTACAACAAACAGACGACCTGGCTTTTCTTTTTTTCTTATCCCCTCGAAGAGAAACTACGGTGGGTCAAAAATTCAACCTGAATGCCGTAGTGTAAGCGCATCCTTAGTCCAGAGTTGGGGCTCTACCAATCCTGTAAGTGCCAGTACCCATGGGGTCGCCCGACTTAACATATAGATTTAAGAAACTTGTCGAACGAGATTTCCCCCCCTGGCGAATCAGCACACCGGGATGCTGATCCAGCATGGACATAATTCCGCGGTTAGCACGTCTTTTCGGGACTAAGAAATTAGGGGTGGACACCTTCATCCCGAAGTTGGGTCCGTTCAGCCGGTTAGTCGGCATGGCGCTTCCTTTTCGGGGGTGCCAAATGGGCCTTGATATCGAATCAGCTTCCCTCACTGGGTTCTCGATATACGGAGTACGGGTATATGCGTACTCCGGTTGTAGTACCAGTATTACTCATATCTTTCCGAAAGGAGAGATCCGTCTATGACATTTATAATCATCTCTTGGAAGAATTTATAATGCTCGTGGTGCCGTGTTACTCTTTCTGCTAGCAGGCTTACCTCTGCCGATCCCATCTTTAGGGCTTCCTTCGGTCCGTCGCACGGCTGCGGTTCTTGGCACCCGTTCTCTAGACTTATCGGCATCAGATATTCGTCAAGCATTTGGGCCATTGAGTTCGAACCACACGTTTAGGCTACCATTTTAGGCAATGATCTGGTAAAACATAGGTCGAAAAGCAAACAAGGCCACGTCCAAAGAAAGACAAAGTTCATGACTTTTCAACGGAGATTACTATATAAACCGAAAATCTCGTACTCATTACATATTCGGCCCCGAAGCCCTATCCTACCGTTCAACACCAGAACCCCTTATATAAACATTCATAATCTGATAGATCCTTACCCCAAATAACGTCGTATGAGCCAAGAGAAACCACGGAATTGAATCCGCGGTGGATTAACCAGGGACTGTGCCTGACGCAAGAGACCCACAATATGGTTTTCTGCTCGGCTCTTTCTTGTGGCCCGTCGATAACGAACGATAACAGCCCTCGGATGATTATACATTAAACTTCCATCACACTTCCAGGAGGCACCGCTTGCCTTTCGGCGACATTAAGAAGAACAACATCTGTTCCATGTCGTTATCGTTGAAATCGTACTTGCTGGAAAGTTTAGCATTGGGGAAGTAGCGGAAGAAGTAGCCGGTGGCGAGTCGCAGCTCGATCTTCGCGAGGTGGAGTCCAATACAATCTGCATTGTTCATGTGAGTGCTGTGGTCACTCTAGCTTCATAGAGACTTACTGCGTGATCCGGCCCCAAATGGCATGAATGCGTCTTTCATGAGCTTTGTAGGTGAGGCCCACCGGGACGGTTCGAATCTGATATGTAATCAGCAATGCACGTGTCATGCGCTTATTGCAAAACTTACTTCTCCGGGTCAGGGTAAGCAACCGGGTCACGATGCAAACTATACAGCTGCGTGCTCACAGTAGAGCCTCCAGGTATCCAGTGGCCTCCCATCGTCGTTCCCTTCGGTGGTACACTGCGTGGCAAAGCTGAAGGAACAGCAGGGTAGAGACGGAGAGCCTCGTTGATTACCTGGTTCAAGTAGGGCAGTGATCGCAGGTCCTCGTCCGTGAAATCATCCCGGATCTCTGCCAGTTCGTCGACCAACTTCTTCTTAATCTGAGGATCCCGGCATACGGCCCAGACCAGGTAGGTCAGAGTGTTGGCAGTGGTGTCGCTACCGGCCACGATGAAACTTTGCGCATCGTCTCGGATTTCATTATCCGGCAGACCTTCCTCACCCGCATTGTACAGTTTGGTGAACACAGTCGGTTTGGGGTTCTCCGGGTTCTCGGCCAAAAGACGTTTGTACCGATTAATAGATTCTGTCGCATATCCGAACACACGGTTTCCACTTGCATTGACCTCCTTGAAGATGGGGAGAGGGAGTAGCGTCGCCAGCTTGACGAGGATAGGGAAACTTGCACGAATACCACCAATAACCGAGATCATTTCGATGTCTTTCACATATTGGTTTTTCTGCAGTGCATTAGATAAACAGCATCCGGGCGAAGCAAAGAGTCACCAACCTTTCCCTTTTCTAACATGCGGAAGGATTCTCCAAAGGTAATTTCACCAATGATATCCGTAGCCATGAAAAACCACCATTTATAGACGTCTGCCACGCCACGAGTCTTCATCTCCTCTTGCATTTTCTGGATAGTAAGGCGTACTCGAGCGTCGATCAACGGCTCCATCGACTTGAGTGAAAGTTCAGACATAGGGGATGAGAGGAGTCGACGATGGGCATTGTGAAACTTCGGGTCGGTGGTCGTAAAGATACTCTGTGTATCCTTGCGGTTCAAGAGGGAATACCAAGGGGATTTGAGGAAACCACTTCCAATGCGATGGATTTCGCGTGCGCCGCTAATATCGGAAACATCGACTTCGTCGGGTCCAATTCGTACCACGGGGCCTGTTCGCTTTATTAACCAAGATCGCGTATACTTTGGATACGCGACAAACCATATTTATCATGCAGAGCGTGGACATATCGGGGCCGCTGGCCGGTGACGACTTTGTATCGGAGAGGGAGGTCGGTAAACTTGGTATACCAGGGACCGGGTAGGTAGCTTAGGTGACTTCTCTGCGACCGGTATACGACCTATGATGCGAATTAGCTGAGGCTACGATGCAATAGTCAGTGAGCGACCTACCGAGAGAACGTATACCAACACAGCGATCGATGCGATGGCCGGGATATTGTCGCGAATAAACCCGGAATCCATGTTGTTTGCTGATACTGACAAGCCCTTGGATATTATCTCAATCAACGCAGGTCACAAAATTCCTGGCTACACCCTAGTTTTCATGAAGGTGAAGGTCAAAGGTGCTGATAGGGTTGGCGTCGGGTTTTAATGGAACCCGTGACGTTATATGCAACGTCGGACTGTTGACACCTGGCTATGACACCTGAGCTTCTCCACGTCTCACGTAGGACGTGGGCAACAGGTGCAAGATAAGTGAGCCTCTGCCAGTGAGAAAGAGGCGGACCTGGGTCGACGGATGCGTGGTCTCATCAAGGGATGCCGCTTCTGGAAGGACATCCCTTGATACCCACTCCGCAAACAACATGGCAGAGTCAGTTCAGCCAATAACAACACGATCAAGAGAAAAAGCTATGTAATCAAAATATGTGATATAATCTTACTACGGTAATCTATTTCTTCCGATTGCAGTGTGGGTACATCTTTTGTGTCCCTTATCAGCTATCGAATCCGCCATTTATATGCTACCAATTCAACCACTCTTGGATATGTATAGCCAGCCACCAACTCTTCTATCTTTGCACTCACGTAATGTACTTATAACTCACACCAATAGCAGACACTGTGCCATTTTTCCGTGAAGGCTAGATCAATCAGAGGGCGTTTCTCAAACTTGGTTCTCTGCGAGCGGATGCAACATCACAAACTGGAACTGATGTTGTATTCATAACAGAGTATCCACCTTCCAGCACAAGTAGGAGATCACGTCAAATGTGTACTGTTTCATAAAACTAAAGATGTTGGGAAAGCGAATACATTGAACGCTTGAAGAAGGGCAAATTGATTCAAGGCACCAATGTCGGCCTGAAATGCCTCTCGATGATCTCTATAAGGCCAGTAGTAATATCGAATTACGGGATATAGCTTAGACAGTATCCTTTGGAAGGCTCGGCACTCACTTCTCAAGTTCAAACTGACAATTACATTGAAATATTGAAGGGGGGGGGGGGGAAACAGAAAAAACAAAACCTTCGAGATACCAAAGGGCCTTCACAAAGTGATTCTAGAACCCCTGTTGCATACTACATAGTATGCAGTATTACTGGTAGCCAAAACGGAAACATTATCCTACGTATGTGTCGCACTCCGCAAAGGGGATGATCCGCATAGACGAAAACGGCTTTCGGCAATCTAAACATTATTTGACTATTCTGGTATGGCATGCATCGAGTCATGTCATAACCTGTTGAGCCCATAAGCTTCAGATAGGGAAGGTTACAACTACAGACCTTTTGCATTTTCATGTGTACATCACTCTTCCTTAGATCATTAGTCGATCGTATAAACTGGATAACTCCATCACATAAGCCTGTCCGTATATATCAGAATTCGTAAGTCTATCATTCTAGACTTGTCTATGTAAGATAGTTCCAATGCGGTTTTCAGAAAACTGACGTCAAGATATACTAGCTAAACGAAGTATGAAGTAGCCATAAATTTACTAATCTATACTCAGCAATCAAGCAGGAGACCTTCTTTTAATCTTGATATAGGCAATTTGATCTGTATGTGCGCCAAATTCGGTGGGGTATGCAATGATTAGGGTTGGAGTATTTAGTTGGAGAAACACATGATGTCACGGCGTGCATGGCATAACTAGCGCTATAATACTCCACTCACTACTGTCGTGGATTGGAGAATACTAAACATATAAATGCAGCTATTCTACTGAAGGTCCACTACGTCTCTTTGATAACTTCCCCCGCAGGAAAATGTCGCCGTCCATTCCCAAGACGATGTGGGCAGCCCAAATCACCGAAGTATGCGTTTCCATCATCTTATCAGCAACCACTACCTAATGTCATTCAGTTCAACAAACCCTACACCATCTCAACGGTCAATGTTCCCCCGCTCCGTCCCAACGAGCTCCTTGTGAAAATACACGCCGCAGGATTCTGTCATTCGGATATACAAGTGCTGCGCGGGGAACTCAACAGCCCGCTGCCCTTGATTCCATCCCATGAGCCGGTAGGCACAGTCGTGCAAGTAGGGAAGGAATCCGCCTTAAACTGGAAAGTCGGCGATCGCGTTGGTATATTAAATTTCAAGAATGCGTGCGGTAACTGTGCAGGATGCAGAGGGTCTCGAAAAAGGTATGGAAAGTTGGACCCGCGGTTTTGCGATCACAGAGAGACAGGAGGCTTCAAGAACGATGGCTGTTTTGCTGCTTATATGGTTGCCGACTCGGCGACAACAATACTTCTCCCTGACTCTGTGTCCTTTGAACAAGGAGCGCCACTATTATGTGCGGGGGTACGTCGCTCTTTCTACTCTACACTGGAGAAGAGCCAGAGCTAAGAACTAATTTAGGCCACCGCTTGGGGAGCGATCAACAAGGCGCGACCGTTTCTCCGGACAGGTGATATGATCGGTGTGGTTGGGATCGGGGGGCTCGGACAGCTGGGTGTACAGTTTGCTAAAGCTCTGGGATACCGAACTGTGGCTATTGATAACCGAGATGCGAGTCTACAGCTTACGGACGACATGCCCACTGAGTTTCGACCGGATTTCATCATAAACTCTACACATGACTATGCAAGCGAGAAAATTCTGGAGCGAACTGGTGGTGAAGGGCTGGCCGCGGTGATCAATTGCGCAGATTCGATTGCCGTCAACGCTTGGAGTTTGGGGTTACTGCGCATTGGCGGCGTAGCGGTTCTTCTAGGTCTACCACCGGAACAGTGGCGATTTGATACTCACCCCATTGTCTTTCGTGAGTTGGTTTTACGAGGAAGTTATGTTGCTAGTCGAGGAGAGGTTGAGGAGATGATGGCAATCGTGGATCAACACGGAGTTCGGTCTCAGTTAACGGTGGTGACGAAAGACGATATCCTGCGGGTCCCCGAGATGTATTTGTCCAGATCGTTTCGCGGGCGTTTAGTTGTGAAGTTTGATTAATGAGCAGTTGTTCATTCCAATGTCCTGGACCAGATCGGTTGGATTAGGTCGTATGAAACCAATTGTGAATGCTCAATATCTTAATCAAGTGATGAATTATGTGGGTTAATACTTTAGCCTTGAGGTTTCCCAGATCCTTGGCTATATCTAGAGTCTCTAAAATTATTCTCTAGTATGGTATATATCACTCTGGTATCAGGATTAGGATTTTGTAGCCTATTTTAGAAAAATATATAAGCGGAACAACTCAGCGTACTGTACCGAACAATGTTTCAATGGTATTGTATTATCAAAACCACCAGTTCAATGCGACATGAATCTTCTGGCAAAAGCAATCAAATTGACATAAATGGCGATCTGATCGTATTCGGGATCTCTAATCGCGAATAGGCAGAAAATCAACTGGTAGTGGGTACTTTCCACTCGGTCGGTTCATTTTAAGCCAAGAACTGTTAGTAGCAAAAGAAAAGCTGGTAATGCAGATACGGGCTAGGAAGCGCGGTAATTATTAACCTTGGGGGCCAAATGGAAAGATTACCATACTGTACGGTCAGATCTGGTTGATGCCCGAACAAGACAATTTTGGGACAACTGTTCTGTACAGTAAACCTGGATCAGCTGTTCTCCTCCCTCTCTTTTCTATTATTTACTCATCTTCCTACTCTTTCTTCCCTCACTTCTCTTCTTCTGTTCACGACAATCTTTCCGTGTCTTTTTCTCTGTGTGTGTGTATGAAATCGTTCGCTTATATATGCACATCCAGAGTTACCCTTATGTTCTAATTTCGTTTTCTCCAGAGAAATGTGGGGATGGGTCAGGCTCGGAACCATCTGAGTGGATGAAATGGGTCTTGAGCCTCAGCCTTTCGCTCCGTCCATCACAATAATCAGGCTGACGAGTCTGACAACAAACAACCACACCACCGACACTCCTCTTCTCCTCCCTTCCATTTTGAACCCCTATTGTTTGTTTTCTCTTCTAACCCCTGATCGACTGCACCGGCTGACCCCTACTTGTTCGCTCGTTTCAGCCTGTCCTCATCGCTGCCTTGGCAATTTCCCCACTGCCCCGGGGTCTTAGTCCCTGACACCAGCAGAGCCTCTGTCGCTACGAACGCCCCTCCTCCTTACGTCTCTCGTTTTCCCCTATTCAGGTTCCCATCCGCCCCGTCTCGTGCGGATCACACGATGGCTCACTATCAAAATGGCCAGCCACCATATGGTCAGTCTGGTAATTCCGCACAGCCTTCCCGCTACGACCTGTATACCTCCGCCTCCTCTAACTCGCAGCATAATCCGACACTCCGGAGGATGCCGAGCTACAGTATAGGGGACGATGCGGGTCTCTTTGCGCCGTCTCACTCTCATAACCCACGACCGACAGACGCAAGCGCTCGTTACTCAGAGTGGGGTGCTGGGGACTCCCAAGGGGGTTACAGCAATGACGGACAGGAGTACGCAGAGCATCCCAGATATGCACACCTCCCCTCGGCAACCTCATCCCAAATCCCTCGTAGTCGCGCTTCCTCGCAATCCAGTTACCAGTACCAGTATACCTCTTCCATTGCCTCGCCGACCCAGACGGCGTACAACCCCCAGCAATACGCCGTCCCTTCCACGCCGTCGCAATTAAATTACAATCCCTTGGCATACTCTAGTGCAAGCAGCAGCTCAGCCCCAGGATATCAACCGTACAATCCAGCCGCTTACCAAACTACCACCGTCGCTGGCTACAGCTCGGCTGGTGTCCAGCGACACCCGAGTGTCGGCTACGCGCAAGCACCTCCGACACCGCTTTCCTATGCACCACCCGTCCCCTCACTACCGCCGCCGCCACCCCCGCGAGGTCCGGATCATCCGTATGGAAGTCGTTTGTCGCCCCAGTATAGCAGCAGTACTTCTCCCGGGACACCTTACGGGTTGGCTCCAACGGCCTCATCCTACAACCTTGCCTCCCCTTCCACCCCCAGCGCAACCTATGTGTCATCGTTCACCGGCATGGGTTCAGCGCAGTCTCGCCCCTACTCCAGTGGATCCTATGGACCGTCCTCTCCTCGCCGATCCGAGTCCGCTGCCGCCGCATCGCATGAGGATCAGCCTCCGGAGCCTCCCGCCCATGCGTCGTCAGGCGACGACCCGTACGGGAAACGACTCAGCTTGACTCGTCCCGGGTCTGGGCGATCTCTGCCAACCCCGCCGATCTACCCCCCTCAGCCTCCAGTATCACCGCAGAGAACAGATACCTTGACTCGACATCCCCAGTCGCGCCCGCTACCTGGCCCACCAGTCGACGCAGAGGACGATTCTGCCCCATTGACGAACGGAGGGAGTTTGCATGGCAGACCGGATGGGAGAGCTGGCTATGATGACCTGTTGAGAGAAGTCGAGGCGGCGGTGTTAGACGCTGGGGACCGAAGTAGTCTACGATCATTGCGTTTGGAGGCGCAGAATTCCAACAACGGAGGGGATGGACTGCGTCTCTCGCCTGATGAGAAGCATACGCACACCAATGGGAACATGGCAACTGGGACAGGGCAGTATGTCAATTATGATGCTTATAGCGACGATAGCGATGCCGAAGCGGCCGCAGGTCTCGCGATGTTGCAGATGGCCGACGAGGAAGACAGGATGCGGGCCGAGCGTCTGCAGGAGCGCGAACGACGCGAGACAAATGCGTCCATCATCAGTGCATATGCCAGTCAACAACAGGCAGAAGCGGGTGATGAGGCAGTGCGGTACGGTGGAAACCTTCGGGGACAGAGCCAGTACGAGGAGACAGACGTATCTGCAGACGAGTACGCTGATGCAGTGGACCATGGCCGACTGGCGCCCACCTCCGGCTCGTTAAGGAGCTCGAACATGTCCGCTGAGGATCGTGGGCAATATTCGGACGAGTACGAATATCCTCCTATGACCCAGGACGCTGAATATCCGTTTGAACTGGTGCCGTCCTATGCGCGCGTTGATGCCGCCGGCACAGGTGGGCTGTCCGAGCCGAGTGCCTATGGACGGCGGATGAGCTTCGACTATGGGGACGAGGGAACATTATCACCAGTGCGTCGTTCCCATCAGTCAGGCAGCGACGATTCAGACAGGGGAGAAGAGCCCGGAGACCTCTTTTTCCATCCGGGCATGCGGCCCTTACCGCCAGCGCCGGTGGAACCCGCGAACAGAGCTGATTTGATCCCGCATTTGATGCCGGCGGGGACGTACCGGCATCAAGAGCAGGAAGATTGGCAGAGTGCTACTCAGTATACACCCTCTTACTACCCTGTTTCTGCTGACTCGTACGGGCCGACCGTGCCTAGCCCCTCATCTCAAGTCCCACGGTCGACCTCTTTATCGAGTCACCCGATTGGACCTCGTACTGACCCCCCTATCAGATCCAAGACCGATGCAGACCGGGCCAAGTACAAGCAACAGCACGAGCTGCACCGCCAGTCGGGGTCACCGAAGGTGGCGTCCCCACAGGCCGCGGCAGCTATGACCCTGGATCTGCCCACGATTCCCGCCGGGCGCCGCAAGAAGTTCAACCCCACCAAACTTTCCACCGAGCAGTTCCGTCGTTGTGCGGAACCGTGGGCGCTGAGTGCCATTCTCGAATGGATTCGGGAGCTGAGTGAGGAAGAGACCGACCTCAAGGAGCACACGATAGTCGACGCCATTGTTGCCTTGTTCACTCATAAGGTGCCGACGATGAACATTGCCGACGCAGAAACACTAGCCGCCCGTGTCGTGGAGAACATGCTGGCGGAGGAGGCCCTGATCAAAGAGGAGGAATGGGTTAAGTTCGGCAATGGGTCTTTGTCAGGTGTTTTGTTCCAGATCACCGGCACAGGATGCTATTCATCTCGGTTGCACGAGCAGGAAACAGAGGTATTTGGACGCTGCTACTCTCATCACTGTATGCGAACGTTGAAGAAAGTGAACCTGCGGACCCAAGTGATGGCGCAACAGAAGAAGGCCGAAGATTGGGTGACCTTCTACAAGGTCCCGAAGGAGCTGTGGGAAACGTATCCGAAGAAGGAGATTGACCGCCAGAATAATCTCCACGAAATCGTGACCACAGAGGACTCCTTTATTGGGCAATTGGATATTCTGCGCGAATTGTACCGGGATCAGCTCGCGAGTATGCAGCCAAGCATCATCCCTCCGAAACGCGCCAACAAGTTCTTGAAAGATGTTTTTGGCAAAGTCGATTTGGTGAAGAAGGTTAATGAGGATCATCTCTTGGCCCAGCTGAAGTATCGCCAGAAAGAACAGGGTCCCTTCATCGCTGGGTTCAGTGATATCTTCCGCCAATGGATCCGGAAAGCCAAAGCTGTTTATATTGACTACGCAGCAACGTTTCCTCATGCAAACTATCTTGTTAGGAGTGAAGCAGAGAGGAACATCCAATTCCGGCAATTCCTTGAGCAAGCCCAGAGTCACAAGTTGTCAAACCGTCTGAGTTGGGACACCTACCTTAAAGCCCCTATCACCCGAATTCAGCGATATACTCTGTTGCTCGCCACGGTGCACAAGAATATGCTTAAGGATAGCGAGGAAAAAGCAAATCTGGCGCAAGCGATTGAGGAGATTAAGCTGGTTGCCTTGGAATGTGACAACAAGGTGGGTGAAACAAGCAAGAAGGTTAGTCTCATGGAACTGTCCGCCAAGCTGCAGCTCCGCCCAGAGATGAAGAGAGAAGTTGAACTTAATCTGGAACATCTGGGGCGTGAAATTGTCCACCAAGGGATACTGCAACGGCCAGGAACCCGAACTCGTTTCTTGCAGGAGACCCATGCCATTCTCTTTGACCATTATCTGGTGCTGGCCAAACCGGTTCCCAAATACAAGGTCTTCGACGTGTCGAAACTGCCTATACCCATGGATCTTTTAGTTGTGGAAAGTACCAATGAAGATCCTGTCGTCAAATCCTCGGTCAGAGGCGTCGCGACTGTGACCCAGCCCCAGGCCGTGGCCACCCGCGCTGTAGATGGCAATGGCGCTAACGCTGCTGGTGCAGCGGCGGGCAAGACGATTGTTCCCACCACAGTCCTTGAGAGTTCCACAGATAACAAAATCCTTTATCCTTTCAAGATCAAACATCTGGGGAAGAACGGCACTTACACACTCTATGCCTCCTCTGCTCAGTCCCGACAGGATTGGTGCGAGAAGATAATTGAGGCGAAAACGAAACATGCTGCAGCCCTGTTTGCGCAGAATGCGGAGCCTTTCAGACTTCGCGTGCTTGCAGATACTGCCTTCGCTTCTTCAGACTATTCGCCGCCTCCCAAGAGCGTTATCATCGAAGGGACACCTCTGGATCGTGCAATTAAAGATGTTGAGCATCGATTTGGTGACCTTAAGAGACCGGCACCCGTCTGTCGGGCCAGCGTTCACTCTGCCACTGTCTTTCAACAGCCTCCTGGCCGTATGATGTGTGCCATTGGAACTGATAACGGGGTTTATATCTCCGAATACAATGATCCTCGTGGCTGGGTTCGGGTATGTATCTATCTAACTCCACTCCATCGAAGTGTATACACGGCCGATGGTGATATGACTAACATTCTATTAGGCAATCCAAATTCCCCGGGTGACCCAGATCGCCGTTTTTGAAGAATTCAATGTATTCCTACTCATTGCCGACAAATCCTTGATTGCTTACCATCTGGACGTTGTGTGCCCACCAAGTGGCGTCCCTACCCCAACTACGAGTGACTCTGCTCGCCGAGCACCACAGAAAATATCAGGAAGTCGTGAAGTGGGCTTCTTCGCTGCAGGACACATGAAGGATCGCACATTGGTGATGTATAAAAAGCGAGATGGACTGTCCTCAACATTTAAGGTTTGTTCATGTTGCCCTAGCTCCACGAGTCTGCGGGACTAATTCGGTGTAGATTATGGAGCCAGTCTTGCAGAAGTCATCAACGAGCAAGAGTCGTTTCTTCTCTCGTCGTTCGCAAACTGAATTCTTCCGCGATTATGACGAGTTCTACATCCCGGCAGAAAGCTATGGCATCAATATGTTCCACTCGTCCCTGGCCATTTCCACTCAGCGCGGCATTGAGATTCTCACACTTGATAAGAAACAGACTTGGTCTGTTCCTGATTTCCGCTCAGAGGCGCCAGAAGCGCAAGCACAGCTCACCAGTATCGCCGCCCGTATTACGAATCTTCGTCCACTGGGTATGTTCCGTCTCAGTGACAGCGAGTTCTTGGTTGTGTACGCTGAGTGCGCGGTTTACGTGAATAAACATGGAGACGTGTCACGTAGTGTGGTCATGGAGTTTGTCGGACGTGCCCATACGGCCTGTCTCTACGGCAAGTTCTTGATACTGTTCAACGAGGACTTTGTCGAGGTGCGCAATGCAATGAATGGTCGATTGCGCCAGGTCATCCCGGGACATGGCGTCGTTTGTCTTGATGATGGCAGCAGCATGCCAGGGTCCGGAGTTAATAGTATTCCCACCACAACAGGTGGCACAGTGAATCTGTCCAGTGGATTGTCCAACGGCGTTGCCCTGGCAAACAACGGCCGTACAGTCAAGATCTGCATGCAGCATCCCGAGTACGAACGGAACCAGATTATTCTCGAGTTAATTGAGAATGAAGGACAAAAGGACTAGATGCGTTGGGTTTTGGTGAACCCTCGCTCCTCTTACGTCCTAACAAGGTGTCCACCACAACATAACTTTATGACGGAAATGTACTGCATCTTCCTATATCTGGATGATCTCTTCACCATTTTCATTCTAACCCTCCCTCACATCATACCTTTCACCGAAAATTCTTCAACTCGGCGGCGATATGAATCTCCGTTTGCATATTTAACATTTGTTCTACCACCCTTACTTTTTCTTTTCTTGATCTATACCCCTTTTTGTCTTGCTTCATATTTCACTGTTCGTTGCCATTGTCTTATAGATCCAGAGAACAGTACCTTGTACATACACAAATTTTGACACCATTTATTACTTCAGACCTTGGTCAAATTCTTGTTATCTCGCGTAGTATTGAGGTATATCTAGTTGTATTGAATTGCTATATGCTGATCTAACCATGTCAGTTCTCATGCATAGCCTGATAGCGCACACCGACCGAATCAAAGACCACAAAACATACAGAAAACAGAACGGCACTCCACAATCCAACGCCCCATAGTCCTCAGATTCAAGTTAACGCTGAAGATCAATAGTACATACATACATTGACCATACTTCCCCAAGGGAAGAACGGACTATCTAGATGAGAGATACAAATGACAACAGTAAGAACAAACAGCGGCCGAATAATGAGATCAGTAATGTGCAGGACAAACACTCATACCGCAACCATCAGAGACAGAGAGACACCGACACCGATACATTCCAAAACCCGACCATAGACCTCATGACTCAAATTCAACCTTGCTAACGACGTTGCCATCGTTTTGGGAATGGGACGAGCTTTGTCCCTGTTGTCTGCTGCTGCTCCCTTCGGCTGCGTGTTGATGTTCTTCCTTCTCGTCCAAGAGGGATGTATCTTCCTTTTTGTGGATGCTGACCACTTCAGCGCCTTCCAGGAGGTCCCGGTCTGTGTCGCGGACGCTGCGTCGTTCTGGGTCTGCGCCGTAAGCGCCAGCGCCCCAGCTGGAGATGCCGCCGACGATGGTTGGTGGGGCTGAAGTGCCGCTGCGAGGATCGTAGTCTTCCTCGTCGTCCTCTTCGTCATCTTCCTGGGGCCGGCTGAGAGCGTTGCGTTCCAGTTCGCGCTGTGCTTCGTCCATGCGCTTCTTGACTTCGGCGGCCATCCGGATACCATCCGAAACGATATTATCCAGGACACCACGCAAGCCCTTACCTGGTGGAACGATGCCGCCAGATGCACCTGCAACGGTGGCACCGGCAGCAGCGTTGGTGTGGGGTTTAGGCGTATTGATGTTAGAGAAGGTGGTCAGGTTGGACGAGAGAGATGTGAGTTTTGCTGCGGGAAGTGATTGGTCGGAAAGGCGGAATGACTGAGGGAAGAAAGTATCAAAAAATTGTTCTAGTAGCTCGTCGGCCAATATGACCATGCGGAATGTGGGAAGGGTAATGTGTAGAGGGTTGTTCGGGTCGAGGGCTGGATTTGCAGCCTCTGATGCACCCCGGTTGTGCTGGGTATCACTGTTTTGCTTCTTCGAATCGGATGGCTCGGGTTTTGCTTCGTCAGCAATATCGATGAGGTCTTCTTCTTCGTCGTCGTCGCCAATAGCAAATGCGTCAAGCTTTTCGGTTGCCTCTTCTGTATCTGTATCCTTTCGTTCTTGCGTAGCCTTGCCCTCAGGGTTACTGGGATCGGCGTACTCGAAGCAGCGACGGATGAACGAGCTGACACTCCCCAAGAACCTCTCATCGGTACTCAATTTATCCTGCTCGAAGCGGTCGCGTTCGCCAACCTCCTCCAGAGGTTCACTCGGGGTAATTGCGCCGTCAAAGCCTCGCCGGGAGAGGAAAAGGAGAGCTTCTGACATTCTTAAAATTCCCTCCCGATCAACAGTGCCATTCCCATTATCATCATACAGGTCGAAAAAGTAGTTGATATTGTTCATGATATCACGCGGCCCCTTAAGGCGTGCAAGTCCATTGACTACGTTTTGTAAGCTGAGCCCCTCAGATGGCTCCGTGGACCACTTCCGGAACAGTCGCTGCATGAATTCGTGGTCCGCTGGCTCCGATTTGTTGTTCCATGCCAAAGATTTCCCAAACCCTCTGAAGCTATTAGCACTCTGTTCAACATTCGACTCCTTCCGTGAAGAGCCCGGGGTGTCTCCGACGGCCCACTTTGCAGTAGCCGCGAGAAAATCGCGGAAAGCATCGTAATCCATGTGAGTGGGACTGGGTCCGAGACCAACACGGCCAACTTCTCGGTCCACTGGAGGTCCCAAAATGGAAGTGCGTTCAACTCTCTTCCTTTGTTGGCGCTTCTTTTCTTCGTCCAGAAGCCTTTGCCGCTGCTGGTGCTCATAAAGAACCTCGTAGAATCGGTCATAGATTACGCCTAAATCATCCATGCCGAGCTTCTTGCTGTCGGGGCCCAGGTTCCGAATAGACGTGCGTTTGGCGAAACTCTCGATATTCTCCAGAACGGCATCTTTGTGCTTTTCACGCTGCTCCGTGATCGTCTGGTGGGTGATTCCGGAAAACTCCTTGAAAGCGACAACCATCAGTTCCTGGAACCGGGTAATAGCTCTCAATTTAGGATTCTCGGATCTAGGGTGGGCTGATTCATCCAGACGAGAGAAATATGACTTCAGCACAGATATGAAAGACCCATCATCTTGTATGTCCAGAAGCTCCTCGCCATTGATACGAAGGATGGCCAAACCAACTTGAAAGAGGACCTTCGGTCCTTCTAAGAAGAATACATCCAACACCCGGAAAGCGAAAACTAAAGGCATGGAGTTGATATAGAGAGAAAGGAACCATGGGAGTGACACAACAGAAAGCTGGACATCGGATTTGGTGAGATGATCCCAGAGGACCGGCATGGTTTTCTCAACGAGGGACTCGAACACCTTCTGATCGAGCAATGTCCCATACATGGTCGTCGAGTAGTACCCTGGCAATAGACGGTCACACAAAACGGACAGGAGGAAAAAGGCTTGTGCCTCGGACATGTAACTAATGGAGTTAGCAATGACTTAAGGTGGTGACGACGAGGTGGTATACATTAACAGAGCCGCGACGACGATATTCATAGCCTGACAGTATCCAATCTCCGCATTGGTCCAACTGTAGGCTGTCAGGACTCTACGCAGTCGTCCAATGCCTTCCTCGCTTTGAAACCCAGCATATTCAGGCAAACTCCGGTTCAGATCTTTTTCAATCTCATCGATGGCCAAGGATTCTCTCCCAGAGAATTTCGAAAGCGTCTCGGTATATAGGTTTGGCGACCTGAGGCGTAGGTACAGGGATCCGGACGACAACTCCCAGATCTCACCACGGAGACGGTTAGGAAGCCCAACCCGAATGAGCTTATGAAACGTGGGTTGCCGAATAAGAGTTGCGTTGCGGCCATTTTCTACAGGAGATTTTAATATACGGTCTGCATGGGGGCGAAGCCGAGCCTAGGATATCATACCTCTGAAATATTCCCCCCATAGTCTCATTTTACTTCTGTCCCGGAGCTTGCGCGCATCTCCGGGATAGCGAAAGATCATCCCTAGACCGGCATCTGGCGGCTGGCGCACCTCTGTATTATCACCGTCCTGGCCCTTGGACTTGGCACCGGACAGCAAATACTCCGAATAACAATCATTTACGACTACCCGCAAACTCTCGATTTCTTTCATGCATTCCCGTAATCCCTTCTTCAACCCATCGCAGAATCGTTCACAGGCCTGCCTGCTCCCGACCAGCTGAATCGTAAATCGTTGGGGGATAAAGCCGGGGCTCTGTTGCTTCCCCAGCGCACCGTTCCACGTTGTGAGCGCGAGCGAAAACACGTGGCTCAAGCTATTCAACCGTTCCACTCGCCGGACGCAACAAAGGGGGAGGGTAAATCCATTACCGAACGGCCCTGTCCCATTCGTTTGACCGGCCCAGTGAGTTGACACGCTGTGGGTTGCAGACGGCACAAAGCTCGTAGGTTGGGTAGTAAAGCAGATGAACCGTTCGCTCAAATGAAGTCGGCCGGCATAGCGATTCCCGGCCCGGTCAAGGTTGCGAGGTTGATCTCCCGAGGATGTGGAAGACGAGGTATGTGGGATAGGAAGGATCAATTCGGCTGCTATCTCTTGTAGGGGATTCTGAGAATCGGGAAGTCGAAATTGCTGGCGAAACAGGGAAGCTTTCGAAGGGTTGCGATCGGTGGAAGTGAGCGTGGGGAGAGTGAAGTTGGCCGGGTCGATCAATGACTGGGCTTTTTGAACGAAAGACGTCCACTGCATCATGGTGCCGGATCAGACTCGCAGAACCTTCCGACACCGAGTAATCCAAGACGTCTCTCAGCTGCCTGAGCGGAGGAGGTTGTAAGGCTGAAGCTAAGGCCGGGCGGCAAGCGGCAGATGATGCAGCTCACGACGGCGATCAAGCTCGGGGCGATCAGTAGATATAGAAGCACGCCCTTGGATGGAAGTGTGAGAATGGTAAATCAAGGCTCATCGTAAAGACAGGCGCAACATCCTTCCAAGGGGTTTACGTGCCGCAGCAAACTTGGAGCCGGAGATGTTTAGACTGACTGCTAGAAACGGAAGAGGGGAATCAACCTTACGCCCGGCGGCCTTCCCGTCAAGGCATCCAGCCGCTGACCCTCACGTGATGCTCTGCAGGTGAAACAGCCAAGAGCGGCCGGCGTCACGTTCTATTGAGCAGTGTCATGCATTCTCTGGTGCGATATCATATCTTATCATGCGGAGTGTAGTGGGCCTGCCGTTGTTGTGCGTTCCAGAGCAATACATAGACTAGTCGGGGACTAATACAATTTCGATTCCTAAACTCATAGAAAACCGAACTACACAACAGCTCTCTGGGATTGTTGAGATGCGCGGGCGAAGCACATTCCCGGAAGGGCAGAGTATACAAATATAGTAATAACAAAAGGACGGATGAAGGAGATAGCAGACCAAGTAGAAGGAAACGGTGATGATAAATGAAAGAAAGCAGGCTTCAAGTCAATCTTCCCTAAAAGTCACTGGCAACCAATAAAAATTCCTAGATCCTATTCCTGTTTGACAGAGCTGAGATAGCTTCCCGCCGATCCTTTGTCCTTCCCAGAAGAAAGATTCCTTCTATCTCAACGCCCGAAAAAAGTAAAATTCGTTCAGTTCTTGTGGTCGGCTGCGGCCTCAGCTGGCTCCTCCTCGTCACTGTAGGCAGGAGGAAGGTCATCAGTAGACTCGGTCATCAAGCCCTGCTTCTCAGAAGTAGTGCCTTGCTCCAGAGACTCTTCGCGGTCAGAACGGCGATAGCGCTGCCACAAGAACACTACCACCTGACCGACCAACATACCCACAGCACTGGCAGCCAATCCTGCCAGAACGCCCAGCGCAGCCGGGATGACAATAAAGCGGACAACGCGAGAGGCAGTGCGCTCCCAGTTACCGTGAGGGCCATGGTGCATATGGTGGTGGTGAGGGTGGCCGGGACGTCCCACGTGGCCTTCGGCCTGGGGCGGGAATGGCATACCATCGTGGTGGGGATGAGGAGGACGAGGACGACCGCACTGTGGCTTGGGGCCCATAACTCCGAGCATACGGGCCTTGGCGGCAGCGAACAACGCACGAATCCGGTTGAACAAAAGTCTCTTCAGGCACATGGGCTTTCCGCGGCACTGTCTCCAAGAAACACGGTTGGGGGTGTTGTCCTCGATATCGGTCTTGACCATGTAAAGGTTGCCCTCGGGGTCGTGGAGGAGGCTGATTGCTACGGTGTTCAACGGGACTGGGTGGCTGTCCAAGTCGAGGACAGTGAAGCGAACAGCGACCAAATCGATAGGTTCCTCTGGCGGAGAAGGCAGCGGCAACATCTCGACGGCATATCCCAACGGGATAGGCTCCGACTCCTGGTCATCCGATAGACGGCGCTGAACAGCGGTGATGACGGTGGGAGGAGGGGGAGGAAAGATCTGACGGCCGTTGGCCAGTAAGGTACCATCCTCAATCGAGAAGTTCAGAGACTATAGGGAATCATTAGTGGTTCTGTATGAAATTGGTCGAAGATATCAAGCCCTATACTACGATGGGTGGGGGAGGGGGTCCACTTACCAAAGCGGTTTGGAAACCGTCAGTCCAGCTGACCTTCCCATTTTCGGTGACTTCTCTGAAAGGGCACTCAGTGCAGAGGAGATCGACATTCTGTTGCTGAGAAGAGTGAGATTCAAGAGGATGGAGACCGGCAAATTCAGGTTCAGAGGCGATGGCCTCTACTTCGACTTCCGGAACGACTAGGAAAGCGTTGGCGCCTAGAACGGCGGCGCTCCCGAGAAGGAACGAACGGAGCTGCATGATGTTGGTGGAAGGAGTTAGAGGATGGACATGAGAGTTGGACAGAGATTAAATATGATCAGTGGAATATAATCAGAAAGTTGAATGAAGACAAAGGAGATGACGATAAATGATGAAGGGGGGGAAGAAAGAGAAAGAAAGAAGTCCAGAGAGAGGTTAGAGGGAATGGAAATGGGGGAATAAAGGAAATGTGTATGCCTGAAGATTAAGGACAGGGCGGCTATGGATTGTTCTGGTTCGCTGAATGAATGGCTGGTGGCGGAGTACGTGACGCAACACTATGTTCCAAGCTTTACTCCATAGGGCTTAGTGCCCTCCCATCCTGGGGGGCCGTCGTTCGACTCCATCTTAAAAATAGACTTGGATGTGCAGCATATGAAAGCTTATGCTGTTCACCAGCTTTCAAGACATACAACAACATTAACTCTACCCTCAAGCGAGATCTCACAACAGCCACCAATACCGTGGACTTCATCTACTATAGTCCAGCGCCAGATTAAACCCTTTCCGCCGCTTCCGGCTTCTCATTGTCTAGGCCTACTCCGTACATTGAATGTTAACAAGGTCAAACCGTCAATGCCGACGCCAGGCTGAATTGGAAGGAACGAAATGTCAAAACACTCCATAGATGTTTCTGGCAGCTGCGACTGGTAAGGTGGTTTGCCCCCGTGCCATTGAGATAGCTCATTCTTCGCTCAAGAGAATGAGCCCCCTTTCCAGGACTGAACTAGTGAGGTTTCCAAATGTTTGCACGCCAAAAAGAACAGTTCGCATCACCCCAATGCCATCGGATCTATATTCGATCTCTTGGTCATCTCGTAAGCTAACATTTGCATAAATGCAAATTCCGAGTCTCGATTCCTCTGGATTCTCGTTCGCAAATCTTTCGGTGCCTGGTTTGTTTCTAGCAATTTCTGGCGGTCAGTCTCACCACTGGGTCGCATATACCACAAGAATACGAAGCAAAGCAGTACCAGCCACCATTTGGCCCCAACCCTTGAAGAGGATGTGCTCTGTAGATTCTGCCGTTCCATATCACTTTCCTGGCTAGATGATTGCTCCATCACTGGAGAGATTTCCTGTTTGACATCAGTTGCTGGATCCCGAATCTGAACCAACTCGCCCTTCGCATTCATGTACAAACGAGACGATTTGTAGCGCATAGACGCTATTGACGGCTCTTCTGCTGGTGTGGCATTCTGCATAGCCTGGTAGCCTGCAACCTGAAGCGATGGAGATATTCTGATCCGCTGTGGATCTATTATGGGCCGGAGCCTCGGTATTGATTGTCGTTGTGGAACAGGTGCTCTGGCCTTCACCGGGAAATATATCACTCCCGTATGCCATGGTTGAAATGACCTTAAAACGCCTGGAATGCTCATTTCGTCCTATTTCCTTTTGTGTTCCTTGTTCTCGTTCTCCAGATTGCTCTGGATACGCGGAGTGGCTGTTGTCCTGGACTAAGAAACTGAGTTTGACGTAGAGACGTTCGCAGAGAAGCTATCAACATCGAGCATGTTAGCCGTCACTTGTGTGAAAAGGAAAGGATCTGGAACCCTCTTTATCTCAAGGTTCGCCATTCTCTTGCATCCGACCTTTGTCATCCATTGTCCAGGTAAAACATCACCCTGGTCAGGTTATGGCACTGGTAGCCTCCGTCTTAGTTGAATGTACCCATTGTCTTTGTTTTATCATTTCACACTGACCTTGTGTTGGCAGGGCACAGAACATGCCACAATCAAAGGTTTCCTGTGATGCTTGAGTAAGCTCCACATCTTGTATAAAGGCATGCAGATCTATGGGCTGACCGACTGGATCCTGCGGACCGTTGAACATAAAAACATCCTGGGTTCCAGTGCCATACATATGAAACCAGTTGTTTCGCCCTGCATCACTCTTGCTCAGTACCACCCACCTCGTGACGTATCTTGCCATCCACTCACCTACAACCGTTACCTGCAGCGGCTGGGTGCTGCTGGCAAACATCTTCCCCGGGGTGGACGGTTGGTGTATTGTTTCGGGCGGCTCGTATTCGCTCTCACTCTCCTCTTGCATCTGCGCATTTGTGCCGTTGACTGCGCCACTAGCCTGGGCCTCAGTTGTTATGCTCGAGAAATTTCTCTCCCGAACAGAACCGAGCCCACAAGCAGGCCAGACACCATTGATCAAGGCATCTAAATCGCGTTCCAAAGAAGCCAAATCGACATTTCCAGCTGCAGCCCGCGGAGCAGCACGCCACATAGCGTCTCCCCCATCACCACCCTCCGAGACAACATCCATCCTATCAGTCAAACCCTTCCGATAGCCCCTAAAGAGACACTCCATCTCATCAGCAGCACGACTGATCCGAAAGAGTATCTCCCCTAGAATCTCACCTTCTTCGACCAAGTTATACCTCCACGCACAGGTATCCGCAGCCCAGCACATATTATCGCGCTGCCCCATGCGCCGCCAATACTCATCGATCATAGCTTGCTTGTCCTCCAACATAGCATTCAAATGATTGGTCGTATACCCCCGAAACCGAAGCTGGGCCTCCAACGCCCTCGTCTTCACCCACGCGTCGGTCAACAAGTTGCTATATCTCCTCGTCTGCTCTTGGGCTTTATTGTAGGCTACCTCCGCTGAGTGAAAATAGTGCTTCTGGGTTTCAGAATTCGACTGCGCAATGTACGACACATGTTGCGCGAGCTGGTACGCTTGTTCTGAGGCTTTGAGGTCCTCTCTGTATTTGTGTTTCTCGCACAGCAGGACGCTGATTGTCTGTTTGAGCTCTTGGTTTTTGGCTTGGAGGTTATATCCATCTCTTCGAGTTTGTTGTGGGTCGATATTGTCGCTGTACTGCTGCTGGTGGTGGTGGAGATATGTGGTTTGTGTGTAATTTACAGCCTGTTGCCAGGTCCATTGTGAGAATCCTCCGTGAAAGGACATGACGAATAGAGGTATTGAATGAATTGTATAGAAAGGAAGTAGATCAAGAGGTAGATCGCGAGAGGTAGTAGGAAAGTTGCAAGCTTGGAATCAGCGAATGTGAGGTGATAGTTATAGAACAGGAAAGTCACAATTGAAGTATGATATTATGCTACTATCGCTATGAATCAGATTTAGAACAACAGGAGGAATCATGGAAATAGAAGAGAGCATGCATGCTTCATCAAAAGGTAATTCGGGGCTTTTATGTCCATTACAAACATGATAGCTTTTGAGGATTGAGTGAATACGAGTATTCCAGAGCTGCAGTAATCAGGGACATAGTGCGCTGCAGCATATGGAAATCATCCGTGGTTACTGAGAGAAGAGTGAATAGCTTCGTTTACATTGTTCAGTTGGCTTGGGAAGTTGATGGACACCGAGAGGGTATGTAGCTGTGTGCTCAGTTGAGTGTGACACTGGGTAAGCTCCGCCTTTTGAACTGGGTCATACTGACTACAAGTCAAGAGATAAAGTGCACAACCGTTTATCCGATTGAATGTCTAACCTATTGTTATTCTAAAAAGTAAATCCACAGAGTGCAAATATCAACTCAAAACTCAAAGCTTCGATTTCTGTCCCTTCACGTTAGGAACGGCGTCTCCCGAAAGAAGGAAGTCGGGATATGCCAGGCTTCCAGATGCTGCGCCACCAGCAGACATACGCCAGCTTGCACCATCAACTGCAAAAGTCAGTAAGTCCGCCTTCTTCTCAATGAAACGCGGGGCACATACCAACTAGTGTCTGACCTGAGACGTAGCTTCCGGTATCAGCAAAGAGGTACACCGTGGCATCTGAGATGTCCCGGACAGAGCCAAAGCGTCCCAAGGGTTGCGTCTTTATGTATCCTTCCATAGCATCGGCAGGAACCAAGCGATCCACGCCCTGATCCAGTCAGTATGGGAAGGTTTGTCGATGTCAGAAACAAGGTTTGAGCCTACCTCTGTCGATGCAATTGGACCCGGCGCAATAATGTTGGAAGTCACGCCTAGTGGGCCAAATTCAACGGCAACACTGTGCGACAAGGCATCGACGCCAGCTTTAGCTACTGACACATGCGTCTGGAAGGGCATGGTCCTGTAGTGGATGGTAGCGCTAACGAAAATGATGCGTCCACCGGTGCCTAGCGGAGAGGGCTTCACTAATGAATAACTTAGCATATTTCTCGCGATCGCACAGAGAGGTCGTTGAAAGCTTACGGGACTTGGAGTCAACCTTGTGTTTATTTGCGGACTCAACCAGGTGCGGAATGGTGGCTTTCAAGGTGTTGTAAGAACCCAGAACATCAATATCAATCACAGACTTGAAAGCGTTGACGGAAAGCTGGTTGATCGAAGCGAGGAAGTTCCCGGCGGCACCAGCGCTGAACAACGTTAATTGAAGGGATCAGACAAAGACGAAGGGCTTCGCTCATACATAACATAATCTATACCGCCAAGATCCTTGACACAACGGTCTACTGCATCTTTCAGACTGTCGAACTTGCGCACATCAACCGCACCGATGCCAATGACCTTGGCACCTGGACGAGCCGTAGCGATGTCCTGAGCTGCTTTCTCGGTTTTCTCCACATTTCTGCCTACGATGCAGGCATTTGCACCCAGGTGAACGAGGGCGCGGACCTGAGCACTGCAGATGGTTCCTGCGCCTCCGGTGCAGAAAACGACCTTGTTTGCTATCCGAGTTTAGCGATATTCACATGTCGCCAACTGAATAAAAACAACGTGGAAATACATACTGAAGAGGCCGTCCTTCCACGTATCACTCAGGTATTCTGACTTGGCGAGGGGCATTTTGTCTACGAGTGTATGTTACCGGTGTATGAAAGTATGTACAACAGAGATAGAAGGTTGGAGGCCGGAGAGGTGATATTCCAGTGCACGCAGCTCAGTTCTTAATTGGCTTTTGCGGAGATGCTCCACCGTAGAAAGGGATGGGGGGCAATGCCGCGGCTCGGTCGGTGCCTCGGGAGTGGTAAACCTCAAATCATTTAAATGTTTAATCAACATTATTTAGTGCGGAGTACGACACGTATAAAGGCTCTTGGCAAGACACCACTCTGAATAGTCCCAGATAGAGTATAAGTAGGTGTACATACTAAGAATCCGCTAATGTTCATGAAGATATCCAATAATCCAGATGTGGTTGCATATATCACGTGCATCTGTCTTAGTGATACTGCTGGTCTATTCCGATATGAGAAGTTCGCGTCAATTTGCAGAATTAACTAATATACTGGCTTCGTACTCCGTATATTTTTCAAATGTATTCAAGCAGTACCATTATCGACATAGATATACGATTAATACAATTCTAGATGTATCCAACGATGTACAGCATCAACCGATCCTCCCGACGGGCTAATCCGGACACTCTGATTGGCCGCCTGGCATTGGGCCACCATCACGACGTCATGTTTGACAAAACTCCACATGAATCAAACAATTTACTCTTTCTTTTGTTCTTTTCTTTTCCATTCCATTTCCTCTCATCTACAAACACACCGTGAATGAACCACTCTCAACTATCGCAAGGGATCTCTGATCATTTCGATCTCTATTACCACACCCATAGAGCATTTTCCTTCTCAATAGCTCTCTCCCTCCCCATCATGGCCTGTCCACTGACCGTCAGCAAATTCGTGGGCACCGTCTCCCTCGGCCTTCTAACAGTAAGTCCTCCCTTCCACCGACAAAAATAAAGCCAAACCCCTCAAAACACCATACACCAACCACGACAATCCCCTAAACCACTATCAAGAAACCAAAAGCCCCCAAAAGGAAACGAAAATACTAACCAAAAAACCCAGGGCCTCTCCTACTCCGCCTCAACCGTAACCATCCCATCCCTATCCCTCCTCCCAACCTCCGCCAACGCCTCCCGCGCTCTCCACGAAGTAAAGCGCCTAAACCGCAAACACGGGCTCCGTCTCACCAACGTCGCCAATGGCTGCCTCCTCTTCGCATACTGTGCCTCCCCGAAACACCGTAAACACCCGTACCTGATCTGGATGATCGCCACCTCGATCACCGGCACCTACGTCGCAGACTACTTCTTCCACCGGTCGATGGGCTTCAAGGCGTGGATCCAGAGTTTCGTCCAGGATGCCGGCTGCGCGTCGTTCAGTCGCAAGAATGCCCAGAAGAAGGAGGAGGATCTTGTCGTTGTGGAGGCGGAGGAGAATGTTAATGGCGAGAGTGTGCAGCGGGAGATGGCTACGGAGCGGAGATTCCAGCGTGTGCGCGCCGTGTTGTCGGGTCTTGCGCTTGCGATGGGTATTGTTGGGCTTTGGGGGGATAGAAAATAGATTGTCAGGGTTTGGTTTGTTTGCATGGCCATTTGAGGGTTTTTATCTATTTATTTAATTTTTGGTTTGATGGTGGTTTGTATACCTGAGAAGCGGTGTATCTCCTCCCCGTTTTTTTTTTTCTTTTTGGTTCAGGGCGATAACTCTATAATTTATGTTATGTATATTGAAGCGCAATGACATTGCAGGGATCCAGTGCAGTTTTCTACGTATATATAATGTTTTTAAAAGTAGAAATCAACGAGATGCATCACTCTTCGGCGTTCTTGAAAATTGAGAGGGCTCTCAACCAACTGACGTGGTGCTTTGTTGTCCTATAACGTTGTAGATAATATCACCATGAGATACTAGACTCCAATAAGCAAGATACAACCTCAATAAATCTGGAATCCAATCAAGCACCCCATCCCCATAAGCTCCGCAGTGGCGGTGGGGGTGGGGGCGGAGAAGACCTGATGATCAAACCCATCCCCGGAACCAATAAACAAGCACACACCTGCATCCGGCCGATCTATATAACGCATGCGTAAGCCCATCTTGCTTCTCTTTCTGCAGTATCATCAGCACAGAAACTCCCTCGAGAGAGCAGGAGAATTTATAATTCAAGATGTATATCCTACTCCTTCTCCCAGTTCTCATCGTATCCTACCACGTTCTTCATCTCATCTACATTACCTTGACAACTAAATCCCTCCTATCTGTTCCTGGGCCGTTCATCGCTCGTCTCACGAAATTATGGTACTTTGATCGTGTGCGACGGGGCCACTTTGAAGAGGATAATGTCCGTCTTCATGAGCGGTATGGTCCGGTTGTGCGTATCGCCCCGGACCATTACAGTATCAGTGACCGGGCCGCCGTGAAGCTGGTTTACGGGACGGGGACGAAGTTTACCAAGTCGGCATGGTATGAGGGGTGGAAGCATCCGAGTCCCGAGCGGTGGACGTTATTTCCCGATCGGGATGTTCGGAGGCATGGTATGTTTTCTTTTTCTATTTCATTTAATTTCGTTTTTGCTTTGTGGTTTGTACGAGAGTATAGAGCTAAGGGTAGATGTAGCTGAAACAAGGAAGAGATTTTCGGGATTGTATTCGATGAGTTCGTTGGTGCACTATGAGGAATTTGTGGACCACTGCGCCGATATCTTTTCTCAGAGGTTGACGGAGTACGCCCAGCGGGAAGGAAGTCTCAATCTTGGGCACTGGTTCCAGTGTTATGCTTTTGACGTGATTGGGGAGATTACATTCGGAAAGCGGTTCGGTGAGTACATATATGTATCTTCGGGTCTGTGATGACTATGTATTGATGACATTAGGGTTTTTGGACCAGGGTGATGACATCGAAGGGACCATCGCTGCACTGCAGAAGACCATGGTGTACAGTACTCTGATCGGTATCTACCCGGAATGGCATCCGCGGCTATTCGAGCTTCTGAGCCATTTCAGCTGGTCTGGCGCGGGCGGAAGAACGTACATCATGCGGTACGTGCAGGAGAAAATTCGCCGACACAGTGAGCCTGCCAAGCGTGATCCGGAGCAAGGGACGCTGCAGACACAGGACTTCCTCGAGAAGATGATCCTCGCTCGAGACAAGGATCCAGAGAAGGTCACTGATTATCACTTATTCATGATGGGCTTGTCGAACGTGATTGCCGGATCAGATACTACTGCAATCAGTCTTTCCTCAATAATGTACCACCTGCTGCACTATCCTGCGGTTTTGGAGAAACTTCGTCGCGAAGTGGATGACTTTACCGCGCAGGGCCGCTGCAGTGCTCGTGTGACGTTCAAAGAAAGTCAGGAAATGCCTTATTTCCAAGCCGTGATGAAGGAGGCTCTCCGTATGCACAGTGCCACTGGTCTCCCGCTGTGGAGGGTCGTTCCCGCTGGTGGTGCCGAGATCAGTGGATATTACTTCCCGGAGGGCACTACAGTAGGAATAAACACGTGGGTGGCCCATTATGACGAAGAAATATACCCCGACGCAAAGAAATTTCGCCCCGAGCGCTGGATAGAGGCGGAGGCTGATCCGGAAAGACTGAAAATTATGAATGAGATGTACATGCCGGTGAGATCTTTGTTTCGTCGTCCTCAAGAATAGCACTAACTTCGGATAGTTTGGTCTTGGATCGAGAACGTGTCTTGGAAAACACATCTCCATTCTCGAAATGTCGAAAATGATACCCCGTCTAATTCGGGACTTCGACTTTACTACCACGAGCCAAAAATGGTCCACTGAGAACTATTGGTTTGTCAAGCCAACTGATTTCGTTGTGAAGGTCCGCAGGCGGACATCCAGCGCCAAACAAGCGTAGCTGGTATTCTTACTTCACGGATATTATATAGGTGAAGGGGCATTTAGACTCATTCGTCGATATTCCATGATTAATCCATTGACATCCACCATATCTGTATGGTCGTATCGAGATGATTCCTTTTGGCTTCTAGCAAGACTTCCCGATTGTACTCGAGCCACGATTATTCGTGCCAAATGCCAGAATTCGGCGGCATACCGTACAAAGCCTATTTTCTTCCAGATAGTGTGCGGATTATCCGGTGTGTATCTGTCTTCAGGAATTCTCTTGTTCCAGATACGTCCCCAGTTTTCCAAGCCAGTCTGGACGGGCGTAAATGTATACTCGAAGATAAGTGAGTTCTGAAGACTAAATATAAGCGAGTGGAGTGCTATACCAAAGAATCTATCAGTAGCGGGTCGAAGGTGTATATGCTGGCACTTACATAGTACAAGTGTACACATATTCAGAGTTCCCATTCGAGAGAATTCATGCAGAAGATGATCTTCTAAGCTTCTCTGGCAGATTCTCTTTACCACGGCCGACATTGACAATCTTTCGCGCCAAAATACGCTATCCTTCCATGCACTCAAAGCTGTAAAGCATTCCGTGGCTGATCCCGCTTGAAAGCATTCTTCGGGGCAGGCCACATCCATTTTCAACTCGGACACCACCATCCGTGGGGGCGAGTTATGCAACATTGTGATTGCCGAGTCAATGCAGAAAACGTATAGGAGGGTTCTATACAATGTTAACTAATAGTTTATGCGAATTGCCTATTGATCTCACCGTATTCGCTCTTCCTCGACAATAAATTTCCGCCACCAAGATTCTGAAGGGGCCTTCAGCTCGAGATCTCGGTGCGATGCAGAAAGACCAAGCTCTCTCACTAGCTTGTTCTAATGTGAGCATGAAAGCTATGATCGGGGACATAAAAAGGCTTACCGTGACCATCATTGCATGACGGTATCTGCGACTTCTCGTCTGTGCCTCGATGGAGCCCTCTCTTTTTTGTAATGAACATACTAAGTACGTCATCTGCAGACACTCTACACGCCTTTTCTTCCATTCTGTTTGTCCTTCAAGCACAGGCGGTGTAGTTGCCATGGCAGACCTTTCCTGGAATATCTCGTTGCTAAATACCAACTCTTCCACAGTGTCGAGCCACATCCTTGCAAGCGACCCATCTCCATCATGAGGCGAAAGACAAGCCCCGATAATTACCATAACACATAATAGAGTCGGTGGTGCTGTCTGTGGATCAAACGATGGTCGGTGTACAATTGGGCAGTTTGGGTACCAGAGGGACCAGAAATATCCCAAGAAACGGCGTATGTTGTTGGGTGCAAACAAGATGCTGCATGATTCCTGCACCGAGGGGCTCCAGTCCAACTTTATAATACTTTTGTCCGCTTTCTGAGCAATGATGGCTTGGATATCATGAATGATCTCTTGGGTTTGAAGGAAAAGCAGATCTGAATCGTCAGAAGTCATATGTACCACAGACGGGTCGATAGTAGTTTCAGAGGCCTCTTCCCATGAATTTGGAAAGACCTGTATCCCAGCTATGTGACAAACCTCACCCGGAACCGTCGCATCACGGTCGTGTCCATACACTTTAATATGTCGTTCATACTCTAGTAACATCTTCTGCCATTGATTAAGCGTGTCCTGGTCCAAGAAAGTTGCCATTCCCTTAGCGCTTGTAAAATAAGCTAGAAATTCTAGTCTCTCCGCCAGGGCCGTGCTATCTGGTGTTAGATCTTGGGAGTACAAAAAGTCGAGGGCTTCGAAATCAGATGAAGCAGGGATATTGGGTAGACAAGCGACCTCATTGGCTATGGCTGAGTCTGTGTTTTGGAAAAGAGCTTCGTTGACACTGTGATTATTTCCCTTATCATACATACGGGGCAACGTGTCAAGAGCATTGATTGCCGTGGTCTGTACTTTGCATGTTTTCTCATGACGTTTCATTGCATCTCTGCGACATTAGAGTCACGCGATCAGAAAACGGCTACCATCAAACGTACTTTCGCGTAAAGGTTCTCTGACATAATGCGCATGCGTATGGCCGCTCATTGTCATCTGCAGTTGTTAGCCAACTTCATGTGGCTACGGTGGTCTGCATACGTGATCTGAGGTGCCGTCTGAGATGCTCCATCCGAGTAAAGTGAGTGGAACAGACGCTGCACAGCCATTGACGGTGGGCCATTGTGCATACGAGCAGCTTATCAAGTAAGTTGCTTTTCCAAAGGGTATATTACCCTAAGACGATAGAGTTGAATTGGAGTACGACGGGTCTGAATCAGAGCGCTTGGCAACGATGCGGGAGATCGACCGAAGTCGTCGTAAGATGCGGGGAAACAGCACAGCAGTCGGTTAATCACTACCGATGTGGAGCCGAGTGGCTGGTCGCATCGGCAAACCTCTTGTATGATAATATCCTAACGCCCTATTTTTCAAGTAACCCATGAGCTTGTTGTTGTGCATAGCGAGCAATATCTGAGAAGTGCCGTGGCGCTCGGATAAACATATTGTAGTATAATGGCCGTTCGAAGTCTGATGACACTGTGTGGTACGGAGTATATATCAGAAGAAAAGCCCATGGTTCAGTAGACTTGCTTCGAAGGCGGTGGCAGAATGAACAGGGTGTAGTAGACATCCGCATGTATGGTCTTGAAGTCGTTCGTACCCTGATGCCGTTTGGTAGGTAGGTAGGTTTCAATCTTTCCTTCTTCTCTGCCTATGTCCAAGCTAACATACACTATAGTCTGAGTCGGTGGAACGACGACACATGTATGACCAACACACGTGCTTCCTGACAATCCGTCCATGTTCATTGGTGTCTCTGTCCGCACTGCAATGGGTTTTGTGTGGTATTTTCATGTCGGCGAGTGTGTTTCTTCTGCCTTCTTGCCGTCTTGGGGGCTTTTCTCATTACTTAACGCGTAAAGGTGCCAGATTTCCTGAGGCAGCTGGTGACGGATGGAATATTCGACCGAGTCTAAATAAGGCCCAGAGATTGAAGGGTCTTGGTCTCTTGTTCCCGGGCTGGAACAAGAGCAATCTCTCCACTTACTCTAAAGCAAATGCATTGCTTCCCGACAATTGGCTTAAATTGTGGGACGGGCATTAAGGAAATGTGGGTCAGACTAACCAGATGCGGGTCAGCTTGCGAGACGGGCTGTTCATAGATTCATACATCTCATTCTAGGTGGTTATCTCTATAGAATATAAAAGGTACAACCAAATTCGGTTATCAGTTGACTAGGTACTCTCGCTAGATATGCGAAGTCTGCTCAATGGCATCTGTAATTGCATCCATGAAATTGCTCAAAACAGACCATGTTTGTTGTGCTCAGGCCATGATTATGTACAGATTTAGAACTTCAGAACAGCTTTACCTTTGTTCCTGCCATAGAAAATGCCCACCAAGCCCTCGGCTGCGTTCTCGATACCAACAGTCTCATGGGTCAGAGCCTTGAAAGTCCCTTCGCTAATCCACTTCTGGACCTTCATCTGGTGCTCTTCCATGTAGGCATCAGCAAATCCTGGGTTCATGACAATAAATCCGCGCATCTCAAGACTCTTGCCAACAACCTTGTGCAGGTTCGTAATCGGGTATGGAGCACTATTGTACTCGGAAATCATTCCACAGGCGACAATGCGGCCGAATTGATTCAATGCGTCAATGGCAGCCTCGAGATGTTCACCTCCAACATTCTCATAGTAAATATCCAATCCCTGAGGAGCAAGTCGAGCCAGGGCATCTGCAGGCTTCTCTTTCTTGTAGTTGAAGCCACCATCGAATCCAAGTTCATTCAAAATAAAATCCAGTTTTTCATCCGAGCCCACACTACCGATGACTTTCAAACCCTCGTGCTTCGCGAGCTGGCCGACAACCTGACCAACAGCGCCACTGGCAGCGGAGACAAAGATCGTTTCACCCTGTTTGGGTTTACCGATCTTGTAAAAGGACGAAAATGCCGTGAGACCAGGCATACCAAGGGCGCCCAGGAAAACACTTAAATCAATCCCCAGGGGATTTTGGAGGAGGCGGACTTTGGCAATTGAGCCCTCATCCAGCGAAACAACCTCTTGGATTGGGATCTGGCCGATGACTATGTCTCCCTCTTTGTAGGCAGCGTTATTGGAGCGGATTACCTTGGCGATACCGAGGCTGTCAATCGGCTTATCCAACTCAAATCCCGGAATATACGATTTCGTGTCGGCGGATCTCATGCGACCCCGCATGTAAGGATCGAAACTAGCATATAGGGATTGCACAACGATACCGTTCTCAGCGGGAGCTATATCCTTATCGTATAAAGCTGGTTGGATGGTCAGATCTTTCCCAGGTACAGGGTATCCTGTTGGGACCTGCTTGAAGATCAAGGCCTTGTTGGAGCTCATGATGTTGTGATATTCGAAAAACGGGAGGATATATTAATTAAACTGAAGTTGATTGAGAAAGGTGATGAGTGAAAGGAATCAAGTCCTGGGATTCTCTGTCTTTATATAAAATAACGATAGGGCAACGGTCAGCCCTGGGCTGCTGTGACTGCCGTAGACATTTCAAGCCCACTCATCGAGAATATCTTCGAATTCAGTGAATAGGAGAGGCAAACATTAGTCAGAGCCCCAAGATGTTCACTAATATTCTAATACAGTAACATGGACCCTGTTGATCAGGATGAGTAAACGAGAGCGTGGTCGTGGTGGGTCCTGGCGGAGGATTTGATCTGACCGTTCCCGACGGCAGGAACCGTTTCATAGCTCCACCATTTCATTTTTAAGGCGGAGTCGGGGCGATATTCTGCGCATGAATAGACTATCAAGAGCTTAATAGATTTCTCCGTTTATTCATCACCTGGTTCGTTGACTAATTCAACAGAACCGAGAACGTGGGTGGCGTTCAAAAGTTTATTTACTCGAAGCCTTCCAGTGCCAAGGAATAAGAAATGTAACCCAGCTCCGAGCTCTGTCGTCAATTTGCTTTTTCTTTGAAAAACGTCACTGTGCCTGCATCTCAACAGCAGTTCATCTTCTCTTTCTTCAAGTGGCTTCATTGAATCTATACTCAAGAATGCATTCGATCAACATCCCTTCCTACTCCGACCCGTCTGGGTACATACTTTCCGAGCTACCAGAGCCGGAAATCACAGACTCAAAAGATGTCATCATTAAAGTCTATGCTGCCAGTGTGAATCCGGTTGATTTGAAAAAGGCAGAAGGTGTTTTAAAAGCAGCACTCAAAGACACGTATGCACACCCTCCCAAGGAAAGTGCCCGTACCTAACATAGACCAGGTTCCCCTACAAGATCGGATACGACTGTGCTGGTATAGTGACCAAAACTGGGCAAAGTGTAACCCGGGTTAAACCCGGTGATGAAGTCTACGTTCGCTTACCAGAGTCACACCGGGGAGCATGGAGTGAATATGCTAAATGCCCGGAAGAATTCATTGCTCTCAAACCACCATCGCTGTCTTTCGAGAGCGCAGCCGCCATTCCACTGGCCGCAACAACGGCATTTCAGGCACTACAGAAGTATAATGGTGACCTCGCGGGGAAGACTGTATTTGTGCCTGCAGGATGTATGATCCCTTCTTTGCCTCTAGTGGATGCAAATACTGACAACGTTGCAGTGGGTGGAACGGGTTTATATGCATGTCAACTAGCAAAGCATGTTTTCCATGCCGGCAAGGTGATCACGACAGTGTCGACGTCTAAAATCCCTAAAGTGGACGAACTATTAGGAAAGGGAACTGTTGATCAGAGTAAGTCTCCATTCAGTCAGCCTCCCTGTCATAAAATCAACTGCTGACGCTACTGAAGTCATCGATTATACGAAGTCCGAACCAAAGGATGCCATCCCACACGGCTCAGTTGATTTCCTGTTCGATACCGTTGGCCTTGCCATGGAATATCTATGCCTGATGCGGCCGAAGACCAGTCGGATTATCTCGATCTCAACCTTGCCGTCGGGAAATTTGCTACAGGATTCGTCAGTCATGAGACTTCCCCATCGCCCGACTCTACCCTTCGTCTACAAACAAGCTTTGAATCTGCTTGATGGCGTCCGTAAGCTGCGTGCACGACGATACGGCGTGGAGTACTCATATATGTTCCTGGAGCCCAGTGGGAAAGACCTGGATCTCTTACGCGAATATGTCGAAAAGGGCAAGTTGAAACCTGTGGTTGGAACCACGGCTAATATGTGGGATATCGAAGACGTGCGAAAAGCTTGTCAGGTTGTGTACAGCAATCGCGGTGGTCTGGGGAAGGTGGTTATCCAGGTTGTCAAGCCCGAGAATGCGCAATAGCCTGATCTGGCCGATAGTGGTCATGTCCAGGCATTCCTTTTCCATTCTTTTTCCTGTCTGTCGTTTGGGGTTGTTTATGTTCATTATGTACTATTTTCATACGTCTAAGAACGTACCACTTAATATACATGTTTTCGCTTCTGTTCTCATTCTCCTCACAATTGGTAGAGAAGCCCTTGGAAAAGCAGGTTTCATCCTCTTTTTGCGACTTAGCAATAAAATCCCGAGCTTCCGAAAACATATGCCCACTGCACAAAATCCTGGGTCAAATCCCCATTATCAGTTCGCACAGATGAATACTGCAATCGTATGCTACGTTACTCGTATGTCACCCATCATAAGGTGGCAATTAAGCTATAGACATCATCCGGAGATGGAAAAATCTTAAATCATTAGAGATTCAGCTAGATATAAGATAATAGCAAGTATCCCACAAGGAAGTGTAAGGGTCCAGGCCAGGGGACCTCGCAAGCCACCCCAAATTTGGCTAGGCGAAGACCCAAGCCTGGGAAGCTCAAGACCGGAGTTCCGCCTTTAGTACTTACTCCAACTCTGCCAATTCAACCTAGGTTATCGGAAGACATAAACACGTTCATCCGAGTCTACATCAGGGACATAGAACGTTTATAACATCCAACTCCCTGACCTATTTCCAGACCACTCCATACTACTTACCTCGTTCCATACCCGACATATCCACACCATGGCAAACCCAGGTCACCTAAAAGCTGCAGCATACGGCTCTCTAGTCCTCGCCTTTGGACATGCAGTTAGTTACTAGCAATCCCAATCCACTACAGATAAAACCTGACAAAGAAGCAGCTCTCCAGCCGTAAATTCATGCGATTGCGCCGGTTCCAAGAACTACCCAGTATAGCATATGTTTGCAGTACTGTGGGATGGTTTCAAGGGAGTGGTTATCTAGTGTTAACTGGTATATTTCTTCGCTCTTATACTTACAATCCCATGGATTGTCCTGTGCTCTAACTGACTTACCTTTTCTAGCCTTGCTGAATCTCCAATGGTCATTGAATCCGCAGGCACTGGATGAACCGCTGAACCGGGCTATCGCTGGTTTACTTACTTTGATTGCTTGGGGTAGTTCGGTATCGTATCTTAGGGGAGGGGTGATATCTAGTGGTCTTATTACGGCGGCTGCAGGGGCGTTTCAGGCTTGGGCGGCTTTCCGGGGATAGAGTATTGAGACACGTTTAATGCTGGCTCATGTGCTGTATTACTGGTTTGATTGCAAGTTATTAAATTCACATTGCAATATAGTAATTTTAATTTTCTGCTAGCAGAATCTCTAAGGGGCAATTAAATTGCTGAATATACAATTAGGGCTATGTGGGCCCTTGGTGAAGGCCACGCCGGGATAAGCGCCCCTAGATACCGCCATAGAGCTCTGGCTTATCAAGTTAGGCGACAATCCATGTGTCCAGGGGCTCGTTCAATCATTATTATTATTGCCACTTCCACTTTACAGGGTCTGCGACATACGCTAACTTTACTCTGGCTCCATAATTGAAACTTTACTTGAACCGTGTTTTGCTGGATTCTTCATGACGTATGCCTCCAGCAGATCGGGGGAACTAACAGCCCGATCCCGAACACTATTGCCTTGGGGTAGATACTAGTATTTGATGTAAACACCCGTGCGTATGGTTTTAAGAGATTTTCTTACATGGTTCTATCCCATTTATCGCGGTGGGAGGCAAATAAAGATATGCACAGAATTGGATCGCATGATGTAGAAAATTATTATGATCGAACAAGCTTTCTGAACTGGTTTACTTAGCACTCGGATATAAATTCCGGGGCTGCCCATGTAGTCACGAAACAGGAGATTCAAGCGAAATCGAGAAAGTAAAAGGCATCACACACAATTCGGTAGAACAGGGACTGCCATTTACACTGTGATCCGACACGAGTGATACCTGAAAATGACAGAAAATATATGCCTCGTGACAGGCGCAAGTGGTTTCATAGCCAGTCATGTCGTCCAACAACTACTCGAGAGCGGTCATCAGGTCCGCGCGACGGTTCGCAGCATAAAGAACGAGAAAAAGATCAAACACCTACTCGATATGCAGGCCAAATGGCCCGGGAAATTGACTTTATTTGAGGCGGATCTCCTGAAACCAGGGTCATTCGACGAGCCAGCCAAGGGCTGTTCGGTGGTATACCACATTGCCTCACCCTTTTTTATCGAGAGTCGGATCCGTGACGGCCAGAAAGAGGTAGTCGAGCCAGCTCTCAAAGGAACACAACATGTTCTCGATGCGGTCCAGAAATGCGAAACGATCAAACTAGTCGTCGTCACATCATCGGTAGCGGCCATCTTTGGGGACAACGCAGATGTGCAGAGTATGAAGGATAATACACTCTCCAGCGAGTATTTCAACACCACCAGCACCGTCACCCACAATTCCTATTCTTATTCTAAGGTGATTGCCGAAAAGGAGGCGTGGAAATACTACGAGGCCCAACCGAGCCCACAGCGCTGGAGATTAGTGACAATCAACCCCGGGCTGGTTTTGGGCCCGTCGCTCTCTCCCACATCAGAATCTGGCAGCCTGTCTCTACTTGACCAGCTGCTCCGCGGCGAACTGTTCTTGGGAGTTCCAGACCTGTGGTTTGCCACTGTCGACGTCCGAGAGGTTGCCACGGCTCACCTTCGAGTAGCCCAAAACCCGGATTCGCATGGTCGCTATATCCTAGCCGACAAAGAGACGCATAGTTTTGTGGAGTTTGCTCGCATCCTACGCTCACTTGCTCACTCCAGCCGGATTCCGGAACATAAGCTTCCAAATTCGCTGGTGCGTTTGTGTGGACCGTTACTCGGCTTAAGCCAGAAATGGCTTAAATTGAATTTGGGTATCGGATTCAATATCAACAATCATGCCAGTGTGGAGGAGTTAAAGATCGTTTACCGACCTTTGGAGGAGACACTGGCAGACCATTTCCGCTCCTGGAGCGCGCAGAGGAAGTCGCATTAGGACTGTTGAGTCAGTAACGATGTCATGTTGGGAGTTGTTTATCCTAATACCTTTTGCTTTTGCCTGTCGATATGGGAGTAGGCATGGAAACTATGAGTTCTGCCACTGTCACCTGCAACGGTCATTAACTGTTCATGCCTGAGGCTACCTCCAGGAACTAATTCAAACGATAATAGGTAATCGCCTAAGGACGTGTGAGAGAATTGTATATAGATATAATTACAAGATATATATATGTCAAAATCCAGAAGATCCAATCCGCCAGGTGCTCATGTCCAGCCCCTCAAACCAGCAACAGACCCCCAACCACCATGGCAAACAGACCCCATTGCTTCATAGTACCTCTAACACGGCCACCACTGTTAGTCTCCCCACCACCACTGCTGCTACTACTATTACCACCATCACTAGCATCTGCATCCACCCAAGGCTGCCCGGGCAGAGTATCATTGCTGGCGGCAATTTCATCGGGCTTGAGCAAGTCGTTCTCCAACAATTTACAATCGACCCTATCGTCCGACTTGCTAATCGCATTGGTGATGTTGACAGGCAAGTCGAAAATCGTATAGTAGTCCTTTCCATCCCACTTGAAAGACTGATGGATCGAGATATTGTACGATCCCCGCGCGGAGCCGGAACCACTATGCTCGTCACCCACTAAGCACTCAGGCCAGTTCCAGTTGACTTGTTGGACGTTAGTAGACGGGTTGATCTCCAGGACAGGACCGACATAGGCATTGCCCTTGGGCTCTGTGCCATTAGAGATGGTGAAGTTCTTCGAAAGCTCATTCGAGGTAAGGAAGAGAGTAATGTCCTTGAATTTAGTGGCATCGGATGGGCTGGAGGTCAGCTGTCCGTTTCCAGAGACGTCAATGGCTACTTGGAGGCTGTCTATCACCGATTCATATCAGTAAGTGCGACGGAAGAGGGCGGGGGGGCATGTATACTTACCCCCTCCGAGTGGAGTATAGGGCTGAGGGGAGTCGATAATCGCAAGCCCGGGGGTAAACACCTGCCCGTTGATGATGGTGGCCATTGTATTTTTAATTTCCTTTGATAATGTTTTTTAGCCGAAGCACTTTCAACAAGCGGTCCCATAACTCAGTTGGTTAGAGTGCTGAGCTAATAACTCAGAAGTCGAGAGTTCGAGCCTCCCTGGGACCAGCTATTTCCTTTTTTGGATTTTTCTTCGGATATCTCACCTGGAACTTTCTTATCCTCACCCCTTGCTTTGATACTTCGCTAGCTCCTTTTTGCTCTCCGTCCTATTTGGAATTCTTATGTTGGTTTCTCTCGGTTAAGCGCTTGGGACTGAAAAGAAAACTGCTGTAAGGCACCTACCTCCAGACAGCGGTAGTCCGAGTCTTTATATCAACGCCTGGAGGGCTGCCAAGTTGTGATTTCCGAATATCCGGTCCCTAATTTCTCCACCCCTCGAAATTATATGAACTAGTTAAATGATATTCTGAAAACGTTAACTATAATAACCGGAATTTACCAGAATAAGTTAGCCGGTTACTTATATATTGATCCAAGGGATTGATAGGTGTCGATGAGTCTTAGATGCTCAGCGCAATAGGGTTAAAATCCTGTCCATCACTGATATGTATATATATTCGGATTCTCTGTTGGATGAGTGCCACCACCTTTTAGTATCAGTATCACCTGAAGTTGATAGCCCACGATAGAAGGGACTTGTTAACGTGTCACACTTAATTGTATCATATTACTGATGGTTTGAAGTTCGAGTTGACTTCTACAGCGCAGTTAGATTATGCGACTAAACCATGGCCCAGGGTTAAGAGAACACCGGCTGAATTCTCCCAGCAGCCCGATCTGCCAATCGCTCCGGTGTCAAAGCCTTATACACATGCCGTGCCCATGCACAGCACACCTTTCTCGTGTCTTTAGGATCAATGATCTCCTCTACTCCGAACGCATTCGCTGTGCGCACCGGATTCATTAATCGCCGGTATTCTTCCTCTAGTTCCTGATACAGCTCAGCTTTCCGGCCCTCTTTTTCAGCTTCGCGCAGCTCATGGCGATGGGCAACTTCGATGCCCCCTTCGAGTGGCAGAGATCCCCACTGCCCCGATGGCCAGGCTACTTGCATAACTGGGTCACGGGCGCCTAACATGATGCCACCAGCCACACCGTACGCTCGTCGAGTGATCACATTGAATATTGGCATTGTAGTTGAGTAGTAGGCCTTAGCTAGCTCAACACCCCAGCGCATTGTCGCAGTGCGCTCGGCAACGGTACCGATGGCGTAGCCGGCTACGATAATGTTAGCGAGCATGTCACAAAGTAAATGCCGTAGAAGAGATAATAGACGAGGAGACTTACGAACGTCAATGAACTGCAACACAGGTAGGTTCATCACATCACAAAGCTTCAACAACCTCGTCAATTTCTGGCTTCCAGCTGCGTCTAGTGCTCCGCTGTTTACTTCGCAATTCAAGGAGATCACTCCAATAGGCCGCCCGCCTAGTCTTGCTAGACCCCCGATAGCAGTACGACCCCAGAGTGCGCCAATCTCGAACCACGAGTCGTGGTCAACCACGCTAGTGATGATGGTTCGTGGGTTATACATTCTTGTCTGCCGGCGAGGAATAATCCGACGTAGCGCCTCATCCTCACGGTCTTCGGGGTCATTGCTGGCGATGACAGGTGGCGTCTCTCGACCACAGTTAGGCAGAAATCCTAGGACAGTACGGATCTGCTCGTAGCATTCAGCTTCATTGGCAGCGAGATTATCTATTGTCCCATTGGTGCAGTGTATCAGGGGCCCGCCCAATGACTGGAAGTCCAGCCCCTCTTCAAAGGTTGCCCCTTTGACTACTTCTGGGCCTGCGTTAAAAAGCGAGCCTATATCTGCAGCCATGACAGAAAAATGGCAGGAGACGACGCGAGCGGCTCCAAGGCCAATCTGTTCTCGGTGAGCTGCGTTCAGCTTAGGAAAAGAACGGATAGACCGGAATACATACAGCTGGCCCAACTACTGCCCCTAGATTTGGAATGCCTTGATTCAGCTGATCCACCACATGTTTGTACATTGTCACATAGGGCAGGTAACTCCAACCTGCCTTGGTGATGGTTGTGACACTGCCTCCGCCTGAACTACCATCAACAAGCTTCACGACGGGCAACTTGAGTGCTAAAGCTAGTTTCTCCAAATAGTTTGTCTTTCCTGCAGTAGCGCCATCTGCGTGTCCACTTCGAAGAGAGAAGTCATCTGCGGTGAGTAGTACCCGGCGACCGCGCAGTTTTCCCATCCCCTGAACATTATTACTCGGCACGAATGAAACGGGCTTCTCCCGCATGGGTCCGGTCTTCTCCCATGTTACTGTGCCGGATAACGAGCCAATCTCTTGGAAACTATCGCGATCGAGGAGTTCTTCGAGACGTTCCCGCACCCAGAGCTTTCCTGCCTGCTTCTGTCGAATGTAACCACGTCGATTGATGTCGGGCGTAGCGGCAATTTTGCGGAGTGTACTGATTTGGGAGCGTACATCCGCATAGTCGGGAGGGAGCCTTTGCGGCGAGAGATGCGCAGAGACTTGGTCTAGCCTTCTGGTCGCTGCCGATGACTTATCCTCTGGCATTGTACTTCCTTTCAAATTATTTTGATTATCGCCATATAGTGATTGGTAGTATCTGTTGTTTGTATTTCTTTCCAAACTATACCCTAAACCCTTATGAGGGGTAATGATCTCATTCGCTCCGAGGTCCGAGGGCTAACTTCTCGACGCAATAGAAACAGTGAATAGCGCCGTACTTAGTCGTTGATAGACATACATTCTTGTTAAATGTAGCTCGATTGCAAAAATGTGTGCCCAGTCTATTCAGCGGCTCCTGGTCGCAAACAGGTATTTTCCAAGATCCCGACCTGTATGCGAGGATTTGTCTAATAAAGCAGAGGCGAAATCGCTGTCCGTATTCTTCAAGCTGCACGCGAACTTTCGCCATCAATTGAGACATTTGCTCTTTATACAGATGACGATCGTTCTCACTGTGATATTGGACGTCCCCACCATGCAGTGCGAATACCATCTGCTGCGGCCTACTTGGACATCCCGTTGCTCGTTAATCTGAGCCGCGAACATAACATTGACTCTGTGCACCCCGGATATGGCTTCCTTAGCGAGAGTGCAGAATTTGCCAGTCGTATGCATGATGCTGGAATTACTGTCATTGGTCCTGGACCCGAGACACTGTCCTGCACAGGAGACAAACTCAAAGCCAAACAGCTGGCAACGCAATGTAAAGTTCCCGTTCTGCCGGCTATGCCAAGATCCACCTCCGATTTGAAAGAGATACGCACGTTTGCGCGGCAGGTCGGGTACCCCATTATGATCAAGGCGGTTGATGGTGGAGGAGGCCGCGGTATCCGCTTGGTGCGGCAGGAAGGCGAGCTGGAGCACGCCGTGCGGGCAGCAACTAACGAGTCACCATCACAGACGGTTTTTGTGGAAAAGGCCGCTGTGGATGGATTTCACCACGTTGAGGTCCAAGTCGTGGGTGACGGTATTGACGTGTGTCACCTCTGGGAGCGTGACTGTAGCTTGCAGCGTCGTTTCCAGAAGGTCGTTGAATTCGCTCCGTCGCTTATGCAAAACCGGGAGGTGGTGGAGCAAGTATTGAATGCCGCCCTTCGCATGGCAAAGGCAATTCGATACCGATCTCTTGGAACAGTCGAATTCCTAGTTCACAACCACCGAAGAGAGTTCTATTTCCTCGAGATCAACCCTCGCCTGCAGGTGGAGCATACCATTACTGAGAACATTACCAGTGTGGATTTGGTGCAGACACAGCTCAAACTTGCCATGGGATTGTCGCTCGCTCAAGTTGGGTTGCTGAAAGACCGCCCGGTACAGGCTCAGGGCCACTCTATCCAACTGCGATTGTGCGCCGAAGACCCAACTAGGGATTTCCACTTAAGTATAGGCAAGATCACTGAATTTATCGTGCCAAGTGGCCACGGCGTTCGCATTGACACCCACGTTGATACGTCGGGTTCAAGCCCCGTTACGGTTGGAGCGAATTTTGATAACATGTTGGCAAAGGTCATCGTCACTGCGCCCAGTTGGGAGGCCACCGTCTCGAAAGCTCGGCGAGTGCTAACCGATATCAAGATATCTGGGGTGCAGACCAATTTGAACCTGTTACGAGGAGTTCTTTCCCATGATGACATTTTGACAGGACAGGTCGATACACAGTGGCTGGAAAGACATCTTGGACATGTGATCCAATCAGGAGAGACAATTGCTCAATCTGTTCGCCATGAAGCATCTGCACAGTCGTTTCATTCAACAATGATGCCGAGTATCTCCTCAACCAATGTTCTGTTTCGTCCTGGAGATGCATGGTCAATCACCCTAGAGCCCTTAGGGACCGTGCAGCAGCATCATCTCCAGCTCACTCGAGTTTTGCAAAATGATTTTCCTTCTTCTATGGCCGCAGAAATCAAATATACCACGCCCTCTTCTTCCATGGCTTATCGACTGCAGCTAAACAGCACATCTACAACTGCATCTGCTCTAGTCTCGTCTTCCCATCGCCGTGGGGATGTGCACAATCCCCGCCATATTGTGCTTCCTCTCTCTGGGAAGCTGATTGAGGTTTTGGTGGCAACTGGGGATCAGGTGTCAGAAAATCAAGTAGTGGCATTTGTCAAGCAGATGAAGATGGAGCTTGAGGTGCGAAGCCCACGAGGGGGCCGAGTTCGGTGGGTATATCAAATGGATGAAGAGGAAGAAGACGTGGCAGAGGGTATGTTGTTGGTGGAACTTGAGGAAGAAGTCCGGGGAAAGTTGTAGATAATGGAAAATATTATGAGTCATAGACATATATCCGAATGACACAAGTTTCTTGCTTCCAAATACTGGGCTTATTGTGCTGGAATAATATAAGCTGAACAAGACTTGCTCTTCCGATAAGTGTAAAACATACAAAATCTCCGATCGTTATCGATAAGGATCCACTGATCGTCACATGGATGTCCCAAACCATCAATCCATGGAACTGGTGGAATTGACAGCCGTCCCGGTCGCCGTTAACCCCAATCTCTCCAGGCTTTCATCTCTCTACCACTACTGATCCCCCCATATACATAAAACTATTCACTTAATTGACCGGACTGAAGTTGTGCCTATCATGGAGAGCCTTACTCTCTATATGCTCACCTTCAATTGTGCCCGTAATCCTGTTGACGTCGACCGTTTCGCTCATCATTTCTTCGATGCTCTGCCCCTCACCGACAGTTCAAGCGCTCCCACGCCGCCGGACCTCATCGTCCTATCACTTCAAGAAATCGCACCTATTGCATACGCATTTCTCGGTGGCTCTTTTTTGGCACCGTATTTTGCTTCCCTGAGTCAGGTAGTGGAGCGCGCTGTGTCTAACCGCTGGGAGACACATTACGTCAATATGGTCACAGACAATAGTGGGATGACGGGATTGATGGTGTATGCTCGATCCGATGTGGCAGAACGTATATCTTCGATTGATACTGCCCGAGTCGGGTTTGGATTCCAGCAAATGGGTAATAAGGGCGCGGTTGGGGCGCGACTGGCGTACGCGACGCAGAATACCCTTGATGACACAGTGGATCTGACCTTCATTGCTGCCCACCTCGCGCCCATGGAGTATGCCGTACGGCAAAGGAACGAGGACTGGCGTAGCATGGTAGAGCGATTAGTGTTTGATCGTGCGACTCCGAGAGCCAGGGAGAATGCTGAAACAGGGGACGACTCCGAGAGTACAGCCTTGCTAAACAGTTCCACACGGAGTTCCGGCGATGATTACCGGGGTATCTTTATTCCTACGAGTTATCTTTTTTTGGCAGGCGACCTCAATTATCGCACTTCTGATGCATCGCCACGAAGCGAGGATTGTGCCCGGTTTCCACAAGCAGAGGTGGATCCAGCCGATCCCCGTCATTTCTCCCACTTGTTGAAAGAGGATCAGCTCACCCGGGAGATGCGACAGTCTCGAAGCTTCCATGGCCTGTCAGAAGCCCCGATAACCTTTCCTCCGACGTACAAATACACAAATGCTGCGCGTCAGGCTGCAGCTCGTGGCACCGGCTCAGAGGAGTGGCTGTGGACCAGTACACGCTGGCCTAGTTGGTGTGATCGTGTGTTGTATTTGGAAACTTTGCCTGGTTTGGGCGAGGAAGCGCGGGTTAGGCCCTTAAAGTATAACTCTCTGCCGCTGTTTCCGACGTCAGATCATCGCGCTGTCGCGCTGTCGGCTTCCGTTCCTGTGTCGTCAAGGCCTCCAGCGGATGCAACGCAGTCAGCAATTCCGTTTCGGATTGACCCGGAATGGGCGAGTAAACGAGACGCCGCACGGAGAAAAGAGCTCGTAGTAGGCTGCCTAGCATATTTGGGCTTGACCTGGGAGGGAAATGGTCTGTTGGTGGCCTCGGTAATTGGAGTATTAGGGGCATGGCTTGTGCTTCGATCGCTGTTTAATGCCTGAACTTTACGCTGCTTGGGAGCGTACTGACAGTTGCATTAAGATCTTGGCCCGAAACACTCTGCCCCATGTCGATCATTCTTGATCTTTTGCCCAAGAAAAGCTATGAACCATGAAAAATGGGGCAACTCGTTTCACTCTCAAACACCGGAACTGCTATCTGCCGTGCCCTGCTGGGATTGAATCAGCGCTCTGCAGCCTGCACGACACCTGGTATTTGCCCTAGCGGACAGCGGCAGTGTGACAGACTGTCATTGTGTCAAAGCCGCGGTGCATCATCTGTTTCATGGTATGAAGACAAGCGTTCTGTATCAAGCGTCAGTGCTTGATGGGTCTAACCAGCCCAAAGCCGATCTAGACCGGTCTGGAAACAATGCCCAAGGTCACTAGAAGGAAGGTTGTCGATCCAGATGAAGCGGCTCAACCACGAAGGAGGAATCTCCACTAAGCCAGCCAAAATATGGTCCGTTTCAGCAGAACTTAGATATAAGCAGTTGCATTTGAATCGATTTGCAGTGTTGGTCCGTTCCACGCCCACTAGCCGGGTGCTTTGTATTCCACATCCTAGTTCCCTTTTCTCTCGTGAGCACTGTCAAACCAGCCCGATGGATCCCCCACTAAAATAAGAACCAAGCGGGCAGGGCTGTTACAGAACCGGATTCTCTGACATCTGTCGGGGCGTTGGCCTGTTCGTGATCTATATAATGGTGGTGGGGACTAAAGGGGCATTATTTTCTTAGGTTAGTTTATCTTGTTATTTGTATTGTACCCTCCGGTAGGGGAGAATAGCAGTGTGATTATTTCCAACATAGGCCATGAGGAGTATAGCAGGTAGCTGACCCAAAAACGGGAAACAGTAAAACAAGAAGGGAAAAAATTAAATAGATAAATAAAAAGTTACTTTTTCATTTCTTTTTATTTCTTTTTTTCTGAAATATAAAACTTTAAGACCCTTAGTTAACACTCCCATCCTCGGGGTTGTTTCTCCTCTCTCTGCGGCTCTTTTTTTTTTTTTTTTTTTCTTCTCTTCTTTTTGCATCTAGAATCTCTTTTCCACTCCCACTAGGGTCTCCGCTTTTTTCGCTTAGTAAAACCCCTTCAACTAGATTGAGATGAATATTTTTCTGTAGATACTACCACGACCTTGAAAGGATATTGGAGTTTTGTGCACATTTAGGTTCACATGGGAAGGGTCATCAAAGGGTCTTAACATGCGATGTTAATTACAAATACTATACTACAGACAAGTTGATCCATGACCTTTTCCCACCGTATACTCTGATTGGGAATCTATCCGATGTTACCGAACGCTATTATAGGGAGGCAAATCTGGTGACCCTGATTTATTTTAATTGATTCGATTTTAATTCTTTTCCGTTGTGCGTTGAGATGGTAAGATAGACTAGCGGTCTAGAATCCCCAGCGTTAATATCATGTTAGTCTGGGTCTTTAGCAGCAGACCGGCAGATTCACAATTTGATATTGTGGTTGGCAGCGCAACTAGTATAGGGGACAAGGTGGCACATGATCATGTCAAGTGACTACAATGTTTGTGTTCCCCTCAACGTCCTTCAAAGCCCCTCACTAGTAGTAAATAGTAAGAGGGGTGACCATCCATGACCACCCTTCTTTCATCCATTCAATGCCACCGCTTCAGCAAGGAATTCGAACAATAATGCACGATGACGACAGACAAACTTGATTTTGTCCGCGAGGAATCAAATCAATGCATTCGTCTACGAGCCCCTCGGGATTTCTTTTTGTCCTAACCGAGGGATACTTAACACTCACTCGTCTGACGTGAAGCCTGACCTTTGTTTGAGAATTAGATTCCGAGCCAGGCAGAAGGCTATGTTAGCTGTTCACAAGGCGAAGTCGTCGGTGGCTGGACGGAAAGAAGGATCATGATGGCTTCTCATGTTACTCTCCACTTCGCGGACCCAATGATACGGGTGTCGGGACCATACAGCTTACTAGATTGTAAGCACGGTTGTCCATTATGGTTGTTATTGATAAATTGCGTTTAGGAGGAAGCACCGAAGGCAAATAGTTGATTCAAACAAGATGATCTACAGCGGTGTTCTTACACAGGGGAGAGAAGAGCCAATTCAGATCCCCCTAGTATTGTGTGATTTTCTTTTTGTCTTTCTCGTTCTCTTTTTTCTTAACCTCTCACAGGACCTTTTGATTCACTGTCGTTGAGACAGAACAAAGAGCAGGCTCTAGGGTTCCTCTCGTTCATTTTCATTAAATTGTTACCATCTCCAATTGGCTGATATACACAATTCCCGCAATTTCCGCCAAGAGATGCCCGTTTAAGAGACGCAAGATAAAGGGTGACAGGGCCAAGGAAACTGTTGAAGAAAAAAAAAATGAAAAAGAAAAAGAAAGAAGACGAAAAAAATGAATTAGCGCTTCGCCGTCGACGTTCCAGAAAGAGTGGAAACTTTCTTGGTGCGACGGTTCGGCCCAAGATCCAGATTTTGATGGCACTGCTCCATTAATGCGAAACTTCCGCGACTTCGGCTACTGGCGTCAGTGGATCAATCGGTTGCGTTTCGAGCGACTTGCTGTTTATGCCCACAGCTGGTACCCAATAATCCGACAAGATTCGTATTCTTACTGTCGTGGCTTTTTTGTGCAAAGGGTGAAAACTGAAATGATCTCCTCTGACACGGGCCCACGAACCCCTGCAATCAAGTCATCTCTCTTCCCGTGCTTGTCAACAATGCGAGTCATTGGAGAGATCAGAATGTTACATGAGGAGATTGTTCGGGAATTGAGTGACTCTCAACAAGGGAAATGATACTAACTATTTTTTTTATTCCTTTGTCCCCTTGCTTAATGGTCAAACAAACCCGGAGACTTGCGGACTCTTTTTTCTCCCTCGGCTCGTGGATCGAATGAGAGAAGACTATTTTTTTTTTCTCCTTTCGTGGTTCAGCCTCGAAGCAGCCAGCCGGGAGACGCGGAGCCCACCGTTGGAACGCCAGTAACCATTTTAAAGCCAATGACCTTCGCAGGAAACATAAGTTCACCCGCCAAGGAAGTCAGCTCCTGTCGGTGATGCCCAGGATCCATCCAGACCTGATCGGCTGCCCTGTGGTTTCAATTCAATAAGAATCCCCCCGTGGGTTTTCACTGGTTCGAATTCTTATTACGCAAGATAATAATATCAGTAAAAATAATAATAAATCGTGCTAATTAACCCACAACTAGGAAATACGGCAATAAATGATTATTATTCTTCGATGACTGCATCAGAATAATATACGACGGCTCCATCTGGTCCCCCAATCCCGCCCGCCATCTACTTAGATGGCACCGAAGGAAAAAGAGAAAAAAAAAAAAAAAATTAAAAAGAAAAATTAATATCTCAGGCTATCCTGTGAAGGTTGTGATTTTTCATAGGCCGATTGATTTATTTTATTATTTATTGTACAGCCCTCTTCTCCTGATCTTCAACCCCAAGGGTATTTCGCTCGGATCTCCATCGCCTATAAATCCCGCGGGACTTCTCGAATCTTTACCTACCCCTGGTATTGATTTGATTTACTTTGGTGACCTTGTCACTCACTGCATTGCTTCTTCGTGACCGTTGATCGTCCGAATTCTATTCTAACCTCCTTCCTTCGTCCTCCACTCCTTGATTGGATTTTACTTCTTCGCTTGACCATCTTTGCTTTTCCTCGGAATTGCCCTCTTTGCGACGGCTTTTGGTGGCGCAGCCCAACTTTCAACGCTAAAGCACCCAAACGGACCCTAGCGGTGCCTTAGCTCGCGATCCTTTTTCCCTGCTTGTCTTGCTGCAAGACAACGGTTTCAAGATCTTGACGTAATAGCCGTGTGGCTTTGGATTTCGGACTAGTTCGATTTTATTATCTTTTTTTATCGCGCTGGCTGCAGCCTAAAAATTTTATTTTTATTTATTTTTTTTCCCTTGACGTTTTTCATTTTTGGGAGTGAACCCCAGAAAAAAAAGGGAAAAAGAAAAGAAAAGAAAAAAAAAAAAAAGAGACGACCAGCCCTAGAAAACTTCCCTTGACGGGATAGGGGATTTATTCTTCTTCGACGACCTAAATTGTGGTTATCAGCCAGCTATCAGCAATTTTCTTCTTTTCGGTGATCCAACTCGCTCTACAACCAACTACATCATCATGTATTCTTGTGCCAATTATCCTCGCGGTTGCCGTGGCCGCGTTAATATTCAAGGAGGAAAATGCGCCGATTGTGTGGTATGTCATTCGCTTCCAGATCTTCTATTTTAGATCCCCCGATCAGCATCTGAGATTGATTAATTCGATGCAAACCTCCGAAATGACGCTAACTCCTGGCTTCATCTAGCAACTGAAACTCCGTCGACCATCATCTACGTCCCCCTTTGCCCAGTCACGAGATTACCGGAGAGCGTTGCCCTCGGAGATCTTGAATGACTCCCCTTACAGGGCGATCGCTCGGGAATTGCTGTAAACCTGCGATACTGCTTCTAAACCGAGACGGCACGAAAGACCTCCAGGACTTCGACCGGATATCCAGGGTCCTGCAGGTTGGGACTGAGTCCCAGAGACCTTTCACGCCCGTCTCAATCACGGCACCTGTCTTTCCTTAACCTAGTCAATTATGCTCTGACTTGATGCATTGTTGGGAGTTGATCGATCATCGGATTCTTATACCATATACAAGGGCGGCTTTCTCGATATTACTGGACCGGCGGTTCAAGCACTGCGATTATTATTATTCATCTCTCTCATTTTTCTTTTGTGTGTATATGCGAGACAAACTGGGTACGGCATGGGTGATTTCCCTAATCAGCTGCTGGGAATGGCGATTTGGAATTTTCCATAAAAGTCATACCCCGTGGGAATAGAGCGCACAGCCATGAATCTGCTGCTGGCTGGCGGGTGGTGGCGCAGATGGATACCTTTCTTATTCTCTCCTTAATATTTGCTACTTTCTGTTCAGATATTTCACTTTTGTCTGTCTTGTGATGTGTACTCATTGTTTTAATATTGGTCGATTCTCATACCCTCTCGACTGTACGATTTACTGACAATCATATATTTACTATTATTATTTGCTTATTATATGACTGGATGTTTCGCGTTGTCATTTCCTTCCAATGTACTTGACCTTGGGGCTTGATGTAACTGCTTCATGTCATGTGCCTGGTTACTCAGCATTTCTTCACAGACCCAACGCGCCGTTTGCATGTGAAGACTCCAATATCGTTCATCTTCCTTCCCACCGCCGCCGTCATCGCTCGGTTGAGATGCTGATCTTCCCAGTGCCTCAAAGACCGCCAATTGATCTCTTGAATACTTGTCCACACAAGGGGGATATTCCTCCCTATCCACGGGGGTAGAACCTTGCTGCAGGCGAGGATCATACAATTCTTCTAAGAATCCGTCTACACATTGCTCCACCAAATTTTTCACCACCATTGCCGCCTCCTCCGGACCGTTCCGTGACTTATGCCGCGCTTGTCGCGCACCGGGATCGCCGTTGACGCCAAAGAGCGCATCATGTCCCACCCTGAATCCTGTCGATGTATGTGCTACAATAAGTATGTATACGTGCGAGTAATGGTGTGTGGCCTCAGTCGTATGTATGTTGATAGGAATATCGTTGTCATCGCTCTCTGTGTGAGGATGCTGGACAGCGGCACTGGAGGACGATAGTCCGGAGGTGAAAACAGACGATGGTAATTTCCCTAACCCCTTGCAGAGGCTCCGGAAGATTTCGTCTTCGACAAATTGGCGAATTGTTAGAGTGGCGTTCGGTAAACCATCGCTGTTCCCCCCCGCCCTTGACATATGTTTCCGAGATTGCGTCCCACCAGGTCTTCGATTTCTTCCTTTGCCGTGGACGCCTCTCTCTGTGCTCCTTGGGAACGGATCGTCGGGGGCTAAAATGGTAATTTCAATCTGACTGATTGTCCCACGCTGATATTGAGCAACGTCTATGGGTGGAAACTGAGGGCTCGACCCGGCTTTATTGCCATCTTCGCACAACGTGAGCGGATCCGCAATAAGAGTCACCTTTCCCAAGCTGAAAGGGCCCGACCCCCATCCCCGTTTGATTAGCTGCACAGAAAGGTGAGGCAATCCCACTCTGGCGAAATTAGGCACTAAAACCTGCGCCACGTAATCGTATGACGGCGAGAACGACACATTGGTCCCACCGACAATGGATAGAGTAATCTGGCGCTCGGGAATGGGAGAATTGGCTCCCGCGTGCAGCATATAAGGATATAGTGCTTGGAACACTAGAAACACCGAACCTGCTGTTCTAAGTGCAATGTTGATATGTGATTCGATCGCTCCTCCCCGCTCATGGTCTCGATCTCTTGGCATCTGGACTGCTCGTGGATAGAAGCTTAATGACGTCGATCCTAGCTCTGCACCCACGACAGAGCCTCCGCTCACACGGGCGAGGTATGTGATCGCGGCAAGATGTGAGCCTTTGAGCCCTTGCTTCCCTGATCGGTTGCCTCGAATATGGTCAATAATGACAGGCCGGCCTGTTAAAGCCGAAAGGCTGACGGCAATTCGCACGAGTTGGCCCCCTCCTTCCAGAGTCCTTCCATCCAGATGGATGGCTTGTGTTCTAGGATTCATGTCTTCCGACTGATCCATATTAGTGTACCCTGATTCGGACTGGCCCCCTGCTGTGCGACGTCAAATAAAAAAGGTCCTGCTGCGTATGGGCACTGGAACGTTAAGCGTTCTATTTAATATCAAGGAGCGCATGTCTAAGGCCTCCATATGTGGGATTTGTACTACTGACTCTTCGTATCGGAATGTGTCAATGTGACATGGCCTGTACGAGCGGATGAGAACCATGACTCACAGCCACAGTCTTAGCCGTCGATCATCTCGGACCAGAACCGCCGACTAGTTTGTCGACCAATATACCCCAATCAGGCAATCTCAGGTTGGATAGGACCTGACCAAATCTATCTATCCAAAATATCCCTACTTTAGCCTCAGATGAGGAAGCGGCGTTGATGGACGCGACCTTGCAAGACGACATGTGCTGCCTCTCATCGCACTTTCCTCGGGTCCTAGTAGCCATGGGTCCTTCACACTGGAAATCTCTCCCCCATCACGAGACACTTTTCTAGACCGTGCTTTATCCATCGGTGCAGTATTTATTCTCAAAGTACCACTTTCATCGCTCTGTATCCGTACTTACATGCTTTTGCTGTCATGTGCCCCACAATGTCTCTCAGTACAAGTGACCATCTGAGGAGATCTAAATCAGCTCGCTCCATCCGAAGGAGCCACCAAATGTCGGTGTCTAACGAGCCATTTGATCCAGAAATCGCCAAACAACACGCGACCGTCGCGGCATCTTTGGCCATGCGGCGCTCTACAGAGCGATCTTCTACGGACTCTCAACGCTCTTACGATCGCTTGGGTGGTCCGGGTAGCATGGCAGTACCGCAGAGAAGAAACAGACCAAACGGCGACACTGAAAACTCTAGCACTGCTTTGACTGCTACTCTGGCAGTGTCCCGGCCTTTAGCCGTGAGTGATTCAGAAGGAAATAATAATTCTCAGCTATCGCCCGCAGCGCTGCCGCCAATTCGTGAATTCGGCGGTCTAGATGGCCGGAACTCTTCTCTACCGTCTTCATACCGCCGGCTGCGCAAATCACGGTCAATGTTTGCAGGTGGACAACGTTATTCTCGCATGTCTTATGGAGCACCTTCTCGGTTGTATGACTATGTGGCTCTTGATAAAGCACAAGTGCCTGAGGTACAGAACTCGGGCGGGGCCCTGAAACGCTCACTTTCCTTCCTCAGGGGTAGCCATCAATCTGGCAATGCAATCCAACATATGAAGAGTCATGATGCAGCAATCCAGCTAGCCCGTAGCCAATTTTTGCAAAGCTCGGTGGATAGCACCGACCAGTGCAGAGAGCACTTCATACGCAGACCCAAACAAGAGCATAAACCGTTCAGAAAAAGCTTTCGAAGTAATAGCGGTGATAGCGCTTCCGGCATGGATGCAGCTAGTACCCAATCATCTGTTAACTCCTCTAGACATGCCATGTCCCAGGGAAGAACGCGCTCATTATCCTCATCTATCAAAAGGGGTATCAAGAAGGTCCTCGGGCTATCGAAGCCTCTTGCAGAAAATAGTCAAGCACAAGTACCACCCGTTGACCAGACACAGAGCCAAGTGCTCTCGACAGCATCCGAGGATGACGATCATTCAGCTAGAAATGATCGGAATTCGGCTTGTGTTGATAGACTCCCTAGTTCTCATCGTTCTCAGTCGGTCCGAAGTATCCATAGCTCCGAGAGTCTTGCAACGAGCCGCTCGCGTGTTACAAGCTGGGCTGATTCAACCGTAGCCAATACTATTGTAACGCGCAAAACAGGCGAACAGAGCCATCTATCTATCATTGACGAACAAAGCCATTCGGGGCCGAATATTTCGTTACTCACCCCAAGCAACTCCCCTAGACAAGAGTTTTCGTCATCTTCAGAACCAACCATTCAGGAGCATTCCATTGATAGCCAACACCTGTATGCTGCACTGATGAGGCGGATTGGCCAGAACAATGCACAGGACACGGAAGAAGAAATTGTCCTCGGAAAAGTCCGAGAACATCGTGCTATTCCAACACGAGCATCTTCTCTGTATCCTGGCAGTAGTAGACAGACCATTCGGCGGGCCGCCAGTAACGAATCGTTTACAACTCCAAGGTCATATGCAACGGCCCCTGGTGGCACGGTGACTCCTCAGAAGCGCTCGAGGATGCTCGGTAGCCAAAGTGCCCCGGAGGACGATCCGCGAAGTATAAATGCTGCTGAGTCTCCGGCATTGGACACACCTGATTCTCCAAGCGTCTACTCACGAACAACCAGTGGCAATTCCCCGACCACTGAAACTTATAGTAATGAGCGACGCTCATCCGGGTCGCCAGATGAACCAGGGGTAGCTACAATCTTTGAAAGCCAGCGGTCGGCATACAGGTCCCCTAAGCGAACCCCTGATCTCCTGGAATCCCACACTCAACCTCGGCCAAGTGCCGACTGGCAGCAATGGATGCAGTCGCAAATGGCAAGGTTCGAGAATCTCACGCCGACAAAGGAGCACTATAAAGAAGATGCGCAAATCTGCGACGATGCGGCTAACATGCCCCGGCGACTTCTATCCCGAGAGTTGGGGGCTGGCAACGGCACTTTGGCCAGTCGACAGGAGAATTCAGATTATGATCGCCTTTTTGTGAGTGGAGAGCCAATGACAGCTTACAAGATCGGAGCCGGGAGTAATTTCTCTAGACCGTTCAGCCGGTCTCCGAGTGTACGCACGATTGTGACAGCCTCGAGGGAGCATGGACTGGATGCTACTCCCCCGTTTCCAATTCCTACGTCAGTCTCCCCTATCGGCGGTGGATCATCTTTCACCGTCAGTCGGATCCGCGCACGGCTTGACCAGCAGGGATCGTTGCCTATGCAGTCAAGGCCGATGAACAGACCCTGGATGCCAGAATCTCCCACGCCTAAGAGAGAAGCTAGAGAACTGTCACAGCGATTGACCCTGAGCCGCAAGTACGGTGGATCTTCCGCCAAATGGTCCCAAGCCCAAGACACAGGGCCCGTGCCTTTTCGACTTAGCCGTCATCGCGATAGCACCAGATTTACCAATGAGAACATACGGGCTGGCAGCCGACATGTCGACGGCAGCGAACGCTACCCATTGTCCCAAGGAACCTACTCGCCCATGTCGAGCAAACGCATGGTGGAACTGTTTCTTAACAGCCGGCGTCGACAAATGGGCATGGAGATGTCAGACGATAGTGCTCCGGACGGAGCCTTTCTCTAGATAGGGATCCTTAAAAGAACGGAAGATTCTGACTGTCGTAGCTTACTCATATGAATTTCCATCCCTTGAGCTGTTCCGGGCAATGCACCTAGCATGAAACCGTTATCCTTGTATTTATTAACATATCGAGGGTACATCCACTGTTAGTAGTTTAGTTTACATCTCCAATGGAAGGTCTGCCCTTTCAAGGTGCAGGTCACTTGATGAAGAAGGTTATGTCCCCTTAGACTGTCATATAACCATGTATCTCTTGTCTTAATATTGAACTAGATACCCAATATGCTTCAAGTAAATGTCTCTTCACAACCGCACAGCCAGCCGAAGACAATTACAAACCAAGGACAACTGTCCCAAATTCCTATTCAAATTACATAAACCCAATTCCAATATCTTTCTACCATATAGATTCCGGATATATTAAATTAAAGAAAAAGATTGTCACTCCACATAATTAGCCGGGAAACTGCCCTTAACCCCCCGAAGCTCTCCCTCCCACCAATCATCCGTACTATCCGTTTTCTTCAGAACTCGAATCCGATCCCCCTCCCGAAAGGCAAGATCACCGGCACTCTGCCCGCCGAAATCATAGAGAGCCGTGACAAACAGCCCCTGATTCGAACCGATCCGTTTCGGAGGCGGCGGTGGGGGCTTCTTCTTCGCGGCCGCGAGCACACTATATCCTGGAGATGTGGCTGCGCTGTCGGAGGGATGCTGATTTCGGCTGAAGTAGTCTGTTCGGGTGGAGACGTAGGATTCGGCTGGGGAGGAAGCTGAGGCTGAAGCGGGGGTTTGCGGGGAGAGATGGGTTGTTGGGACGGTGAGAGTCGAGGATGGGGATGAGGCGAGACTGTTGAGACGGGGTTTGGTATCCATTACTGGGGTCGGTTTTGTGTCGTGTACTGATGGGGCGGAGAGTCTGCGGCCTGCGGAGGATGGGGGTTGAAGATTTGTTGTAGATGTTAACGTAGATGTAGCGCCGACGGTGGAGGCGTTGCTGCTCGAGGGTCGACGGAAGTTGAGGCCGTTTGGGAGACGGCTGCTGTGTCCGTTTCGTTGGTCGTCGGGTGATCCTGGGGATAGACGCACTGCTTTTCCGTTGGCGATACAACCTAGGGCTTCAACTTCTTGTTGTGTGGGGAGGTGGGCTTGTTCCCAGTCTTCGATTATCTGTTCCATTGGTGGCGATGGTGAGGGGAAGTGCTCCTGTTCGCAGTAGTTCTGGACCACGGTGTAGTAGTGTGCTAGCATGGTGTTTTGGATCTCGATTTGCGTGGCTAGCAGTCTGGGGAGCAGTGAGAATGCGGTGGTTATTACTGGTGGTAGGCATTTTCGAAGGTGTTCGTCTGCGGCTTGGTATTCCTGGGTTATTGGTTAGTATGGGCGTGTGTGTTTCCCCGGGGGGGGGGTGTTTATCGGTCTTTGTAGTACCTCTGTTGCTCTTGCGAGATCGCTTTCGGCTTTGGTTAGCGATGCGTTGTCTCGGTCCGATCGCTTCGTCTTTTTCGAGTAGCTGTCGACGCGACCTTGGTAACGCTCGTAGTCTAACTGTGGAAAGGTTAATTGAAGCTACGTTTGAGTTGACAAGATATGTGCCTACCTTTCGGTCATCCCGCTTTTTGATTGTCTTTTCCAACGGCTTCATATAGTCCATGGCCTGCGTGGCGGGCTTGATCATACGCTCGTTGATGGCCTCGAGCTCCTCCAGGAGTTCGCTCCGTAGCTCTTCATATTCTTGAGCTAGGTTAGCGGTTCGGGCCAGTGTTTCCCGGGGCGTTGGGACGGCCTTATCGACTGTGGAGGAATCGGAGGAAGCAATGATGGGCGCATATAGTCCTTCGAATTCACTGAGTATGCGCGCCTGGTAAGTGAGTAGAGAAGACCAAGCATCTCGCCAGGCTTTGGTAGAATCAACGATCTGTCGGATGAATGGTTAGCGGCGGCACAATATGCGAGCGGGTTGCAACTGGTGGGCTAGTCAACAGATCAAGCTTACTCTGGCTAACAATTTATTTGCTTCGTCGAAATCTTTCAGGAGAATAGCCACCTGACTGTCGTCGGCAGATCTTTTCATAAATCTACCAAATTGTCTTTGTACGGATAGCATTGTGGTTTTGCCAGGTTGCTTGAATGCGGGGATGGGGAACAAAGGGTGACGGAATTAGTCTTGATCAAGTTGCGGGCGAGAGGGAGAGAGATCAGATCAATGTATGTATCATGTATGCAGGGTCCCTGGATCAAGAGCGGAGGAATAGTGGGAAAAGAGAGAGAAAAAAAAGGGCAAGGGGAGAGAAAGAGTTAAAAGGTGTCAGCAAAGGGAAAAAAAGAAGAAGCGTGCAGTAGGCGATGACGCAGCCACCATCCGATCGTCGTTTCATTTGGCATTTCACAGTGAATACTGGAGATGAAGCCTGTAAGGTCAATCAATGGAGTAATCTGTCTGTAGATCCTTACTTCCAGTCATTGTTCGTTGTTGCTTAACGTCCTAGACCCTGGGTCTGTGCGGATCGACTGATATTGCACCTGAACTTCGATACCTATCGTACCATGGTCCTTCCTTCGACTTGTCTCCTGTACGATGGGAGTACCAGTGGAACCAGAGTCAAGTCCTGTCACCCCATTAAGGCTGGAACTGGAGACTGCCAAGAAGACACCCGGCTATAAATAAAACATCTTGATTTGGACGAGGAAGTCGTGCCCTTTTTTCGGCGGAAGAGAAAGCGAAAGATACATTCGTCGCCATTTGAATACCTATGTGTAGAGTAGGCAAAGTAGTGGTCCATATGGTTGCATTGATAGTACTTAGTAGTATCTTGTACATACTAGTCTAGTAGATGTAAAGTGTCGGCATGCCATAATACCATACGCGTATGATCGATACCAAAGTCTAGACTCCCCGCGACTTTCAGGCACCGGCGAGGTGTTTCCGCCTGAGGCCAACAACGCCCGCCTTTTCTCATCTGTGACGGGCAGGCAAATAAATCTCTCTCTTTTGGTCAACGGAACGAAGTGCTCTGCAACCACGTCGACCCCTGCCTCGTCCCCGCCCAGCGACCAGATGGTGCTCAGCCAGAGGGTCGCCAACTATTGGCCCTCTTCCCTTCGACCATGTCGACGCCCTTATCCTCTGCCCCGCGTGCTACCCCCGGCATGAGCGTCCCGGCGACCCAGAACACCGCGCCCGTGATCAAGTTCCGGTGTCTCTACACTCACGATATGCGCCGCAAAGCCAAACGCTGGCAAGATGGCTACCTCAGATACCACACGTTCAATAAACGCATCATGGCTTACGATATCACGGGAAATTTTATTGGTGACCTACACTGGCGACAGGGTGACGCAATCCAGGACGGGGACGAGCTGGAACTGGATAGAGGCGTGTTGATTCAAGTCTGCGAGCCAATGGAGAAGACGGAGACGGATATTTCCGGTCTCTACAGTAATAAGAAAAGCCAGGGTTCCCCATCACGGCCGGGGGAACCACCGATGCCGTCTTTGCACACGTCCACTCCTTTGCGATCCTCAATCGGCTCCCAGTCGTCTCGCTCCCTCAATGATTTGTTGGGCATCAAGAAGACACCTATTGGACGCATGGTCTCTCCGTATGAAGAGAGACATCCGCCGGAGCAAAGTAAAGGTCATGCACAACCATCTGAAAGAGCTGTAAAGAGGCAGAGGCTTGCATCGGAGAATGTCCCACGTGCACATGGTTCGAGTCGGCCCCATCCCGTAACTATTGATTTATCGGAGGAGCCTCCTGCGGATAAACCAACAGCAGTAGCTACGGATACTGAACCAGTAGTACAACCCAAGAAAACTCCAAGCTTGGTGAAAGCTGCATCAGTTACAGTATCGCCATCGGACAAAAAACCGAGCGGTAGAGCTCAGCCCATTATTACGAAGACCCAAAACCCCGTCAACAATGCCCCTCCACCTAGCAAGGAATCCACGAGGATTCCTGTGGATACTCCAGTCAACACGCTTAGGTTGTCTACGGAGCGTCCGAGGAGGAAACTGATGTACAGTGCATTATTACCTGGTCAAACCGCCGCAAAAGTATCCCTTCCCTCTCCCTTTTCAGAGAAGACAAATGTGCCCGTGCGAGAGACCCCGCAGTTAGTATGTCCCTCATCTTTCCATCATCGATATGCACTGACAACTCCAGGGAAATCGATCTGACAAGCCCCGATCCTGTACCAACGAACGCTGATTTCATACCCTCTGCTTCAACGCTTGCTGCGTTAGATGAGATGCCAAGTGGCTCCATACATCGTCCGGACAGGACTGCAGCAAATCATCGCGCGCAAGATACTCTACCAAAGTCCGGTTCGACTGGCCTTCGCAAGTCATACTCGGATCCCACTACTTTAACAGCCGCAACTGGTGCTCGATCACGATCACTACCTTTTAAAAGCCCGCTTAATCGTTGTATGGAGGAAGATGAACCCCGTGAGCAAGGACCCTGGACTTCCGAGGCCCTAGACCTTTTCGACTTCTGGCCGCCTGGGCGACCCAAACCTAATTGATCTACGTTTATGATACCCTTCAGATTGTGTATACCTTTGATACCATCGCAGATATCTCATATTACTGGGCCTATGGCATCATTGTCGCGAGACAACTCGCCTATTGTTTATGCGGGGAGGTACTATGCTGTGATACCCTAAATATAAAAAGTAATGTCAACCGAACTGTCTATTCAGCTCGTAACGAGGAGTATGGGCAATGATCATATCTCTTGCCAGATTACAGAATAAACATAACTTCCATTAGACACCTTATCACTTGAAATAACAGAAATGCAGTGCTGTGTTGTAGCTCGTGGTAGAGAAAACACTAAACCAATAATCTACGCCACGTCATGTGTCCAGGCACGGGACCCTTCGTACCACCTATTTTTACACTCTGTAGATGCTTCAGCCTTACATCTTTTGAACCCAAAACAAATAAAAAGCAACAATGCCCTCTTAAACGACACATTTACACAATAACTACCACCAAGCATGGCACATGCAATGCAATTGGGTGAAGTACCCCCAGTCTTCAAAATCGACCTCTCTCTCCCGCCATCAAAAAGATACACCCACGTCGCAAGACAATACCACAACCACCTAGTTTCCATAACAGGTCTCTTCGACCAACTCATCACCGATGCCTTTCCTAAATCCCTCTTACCATGGCTCAAAAGACTATCACGCCTATTCCTGCGCCGACTATACACCCACGAAGAAACAGAAGAAATCAAAGGCATCAGCCGCGCCACAGGAATAGAACTATACCTATTAGTCTCATTCAACGTACTCCTAGACCTCCTAATGGGCTGCACAAGCGGCGCAGCACTAACAAAACTCGACAACCCCACAGGCGAGCAATCACAACCGCGACTTCTCCATTTCCGGACCCTAGACTGGGGCATGGACGAGCTCCGGAAGTTGCTCGTCTGTTTTGAATACGTCCGCGGACCTGATTACGATACCGTCCTGGCGACGAATATCACCTATATCGGCTTTGTGGGCGTCTTAACCGGTGTCAGGAGGGGACTTAGTGTTTCTCTTAATTTTAGACCGAATCATGATACGAGCAGCTGGCTGCGTAATTATCGGTATTATGGAAGTCATTTACTTGTGCTTTTTGGTTTGAGACGGTCTATATCCTCTATGCTGAGAGGGTATATCCTTCCCCCAGATGGTTCGTCACCCCCGCCGGCTCTTGACAAGATCTGGCCGACGGTTATGCGAACACCGTCTACAGCTGCGTATTTGATCTTTTGTGATGGGGTCGATGTAGTGGTCCTAGAAAAGGACCACAGGACAGCTCATGTGGAGCGACAATCCTCTTTCATCGTCGCAACAAACAGTGACCATGCCGCTCCCTCGGTGAGGGAAAACGGACACCAAGGAGATCATGCCGGTGCAGCCTTAGGCACAGGGGTAGCTGTCTCAGTCGTGGACCTCATAGAAGATAGCGAAGAACGGAGGAAATTCATGCAAGCGCACTGGGACAAGAAAGTCAGGCAGGCGAGGAAGGCTACTTCGATCCCAGAATGCACGTCCTCAACTGGCCGCCAAGATCCTTTGCGACGCACTCGTGCGTCTCAGAGGTGGGGAGGCGGATCGTCTCATGAATTCTTACCAAATGGGTCCTCTTTGCCTACTCCTAGCTCGGGTAAGCTGGTGGACTTCCAAGTCACAGCCACACTGAAGGAAGTTATTAAATGGACGACGACATACCCGACGACTAATGAGATGACCCATTTTGCAGCGGTGATGGATCCCACGGAGGGAAAGGTAGTGTGGATTAGGCGGTACTTGGAACCATTAGTATTCTACACACGCTATTAGAAATTGGTTTCAGATCCCGGCTAAGGCAACCATAATAACTACAAGCACGACCGCTATAGGCAAGACATTTCGTCTAGGAGAAATGCACCCACTAATTTCCCTACAAGACGAAGTTCAAAGAGGGTCAAACAGCCACAATTAAGGCCCCCTTAACGGACAGACAGAAGGGCGGCACCAGCACGACAACTATCTACAGATGATATACATAGGTTGGCTAGCGTTTAGACTTTTGGAAAGAATAACATCGAGCTGGTAGCATCTTTCAAACTTCCTGTCCTCTTTTGACTATTAAAAACTGACAATAGATATGGGTACCTGTAGTCATCAACTTACCTAGACGTCGCATTGCGGAATAGGGTAATGCTTATAATCTACTCAGTGTTTTGTCTTCAGCAGATATCAGTTAACCTTGTGTGGGCACTAAAGCTTTTCAAACTTACTAGATCATCCCGAAAGCATTCTATAGATATGTAGTGACGATTCTGAGTATAACTTTCCTGAGGATTTCACCTTCATTGTAAGTTCAAACATACATCAAACCCGAGTTGCGGTGGGCATAATCGACACTGAGGAGAAAGATATTTCTACATTAATATATTCCATACCTTTGAAAAGTCTGGTTATGGTTACACGTCCATCCAGCAAAGAGCCCCGGTAATAAGGTTCTGTATTGAAGGCTCTTATACAGACTTTCGGTGAAGCCTGGGAATATAGTACGGAGTCCATGATTTACTAACTTGGTTTTCATGCACTACCAGTTATTCCAAGCCTCTAGATGCAGAATGAGCAAAATTCTTAATAGACAGAACTCCCAATACCTCAACTTATCTTTGTGACAGCCTCTGTTGCCTCGATGAAATATTAAGAACAAAACCAACCCGGACACATCTCCTCAGCGGCAGATGCAGCTTCTTCCGTGTACCATCCTCTAGACCGGAAGCGTAGTTCAGATAGGACTTGAAAAGCATTGTGACAACTGAATCGGTCACAAAGCCCACCGTAACGGCATTTGGTGAACTTTCGTCGAGCCAAAGAAGTTGCGGAGCCATCAGAATTCTCATAATCAGAGTCAAAGATAGTGTGGCCCAGTCGGCACTCGATGTGGTAGGCCATAGAGCATGCAAAGTCCAGGGAGTCCATGCTTTCATCATCTTCATCAGTGTACTGCGGACCATAAAGTTGGCCTTTTCTAGGAACCGCAAATGTCGTCGAGTTCTTGTGGAACTTCGTGCTGATCATTGATTTCATGATCTTAGCTCCATTTTTCAGCAGCCAGTACCATTCGTTCTTGGGGAATGGCCTGTTTTTCCAGGAAAGGATTTCCAGGAAAGACCGACCGAGATAATCCGTGGCATTCAGGTCAGCCCTATGGCGCTGTAGGCTGCGCATAAGATCTATACGAGGGCCTATACCAATGTAATCATCCATACGGACTACTAGGTGCAAGAGTGGATACCAAAATTTGAGGCGTCCCTCGATTGGGTAGTGACGACTGTTTGGATTGGCACCATTACTAAGGAATATTTTGATAATGTTGAAGCAGACCTGGATGGTGTTGTAGTAAAACATCAAGTTTTCAATGAGTGTCTTCTCATTGAATATGGCATTGACATCCGCCCCTTCTCTCAGGAGAAGCTCGATCATAGCCGGGTTATGTCTATACACAGCGATGTGTAGAAGAGGCGGCCCCGTTTCCCTGTTTAGGAAATATTCTCTGTCACCTATCTCGTCGGCCTTTTTTTAATAAGTGTTGTACGTAGCCCTGCATACCCATCGAGACAGCGCATGCTGAAAAGGTAAAGTGCCAGTTTGATATATCATCTCCCTAAGTCGTTGGGTCATCTCTCCAGGGAACCTCATCCGTGGGCCAGCACTCCTTGAGTGTGCCCTGAAGTGTTAGCTCTCCATCAATCTCATCCAAGAGACCAAAGTAATACGCCGCATCAGTCTTAGAACTCTCCCCTTCTCCACTGATGGTGGAAAAGTTGGCGGTCTTGACAAACTGGATGATATTGGAATCGTAGCCGTAAGTCATGATCCGAGAATTTACACAGTATTCATGCTTGCTCAGAAGTGATTCAGGCTAAAAGACTTTGTCATCGCCGTTGGTGTGAATTCCCCCCTTGACATGACCTCGGCCGGGGCCAAGATCGGTTTTTGTCCGCTGTGTCTTTTTCCTGCGACACGAATTTCCAGGAAACAAACATGGTTTTGGATATTTGGCTTGTGGACTGACTTTATCACGGAAAGGCTGGCTGAAAGAAGTCCAAGTCTTCTCCGGATGACCTTGAAGCCCATGGACGAATACAATATCAAGCTCTGGGTTGGAATGTCCTTCATGAAGGACGGTGAACCCAGTATCTTTGAAAATCGCTTTTGCCATAGGGGTTCAAGATCCTTAAGGCTTTTTGGATAAGGCTTAATCAAGCAAATATCGCTTCCGTCAGATCCAGATCCAGATGGTACTTAGGTCAGCTTTACCAGGAAATAATTTCAAGTTGGATGGGGTACAGCAAAGCTTTGTGTCCTCTCTCTTTGAAGATCGACGTACTAATTGACCTCGTACTTTTATATTGGTCCTGGGAGTCCGTGTGAGCGCCCAGTGGCCTTTCGAATCGTGACATGGTGCTAGATTACCTTCTCCCCATCTATATTCTTGAGACATATTGTTAGGGTAAAGGCGTCTCTCATAGTGTGGCATGTCCCACTTGTGGCACTCTGCTCTACCTTGAAATTAGGCACTCAGTTGGTTGACTGGACTTTCTCAACACCTCGCCACCGAGACAAACACGCAGTCAGCCTTCGAGAGCGGAAGGCAACCGGGCTTAGGCATGCTGAGGACAGTGGTACCCAAATTGAGAGCCGGTGGGTAATACAAGCTTGAGCAGATGATATGTCAATCGGAATGATGGAGTTGTAGCACAGCCTCATAGGTCTCTCTTGATTGCCGTCAGGGGCTGTCAGCATATATACTAACACTACCACGTCGTTGCCACTTTCCTTCTTTCCACGACTTCTTGGAAATATTCTCAGATGTTATGTACTACGTGCATACGTAGAGCTTGCAAACATCGGTGCTGATCAAGGTGACAATGGGATCATGAGATTACATGGTCATTCATCGACTGCTCAAAGTGCGCAACCACCTCGTATACGCCCGTGGAACGGTCAGCATGTAGCAGCTTTTCAAATTAACATTAGCTTACCTTTGTATCACACATCAATACACATATTCAAGGGCATGTAGGTATTTTCGTCGTCGTCGAACTAGAGAAGTAAATGATAAAAGTGGTGGTTGGAGAAGAAAGTTGATTCAATCATCTAATAGAAAAAGGAAACCTTGATATGGCTGTGCGTCAGGTAACTGCTTAGAGAGCTGATCAGCTGATAGCAAACTATCCATCATAGTTTGTGCGAAGGAGGTATATGGCCCTAGTTCGAGGTAGTGCGAACAGTTACATTGTTAGCAGGGCGTCTGAGAGCTACGAGGAAGCAGTTTCCGGGAAGCATACGACAATTACTACAGCCACCAGGTAGACTCCGGGATATTAATATCGTAGTAAATAGTCTAAATATGTCTAGACATAATTTCGTGCATACAAATATAAGATAAGGAATCATACCGGTAACTTCGAGGATAAGTTTCAATATGCGAGATTGATGAAATTGCCTGAGACCCTGGAGAGCTATTTAGAACTACGCCTTGTCGCGGAAGTTTATACTGAGCATTTAACGACCTATATATTTAGAGTTACTAAAACAGTACCGTACATCAATGCTCACTTCGAACCCTTTTTATTATTATGCAGGTGCCGGCGCCACATGGGAGAGTCAGGGTTGGTGTATATACTCCCTGTTGCAAATTTTAGGCATATCATTCCACATCATCATTGACGGTCGATCAGATTTATTACTTCAAGTATTAGAAGAAGTGAGTACTGGCATTGGCTGAGGAACCTGAAGTGAATCATTATCAAGCGGAGGAAGATCATTAGATGATGACTCGTAAAAGTGGAGTCAATCCCACGCCCTTCGGCATACATGCATACCTTACTCATAAGCTGGATCCCTAAATATAAATCCCCACGATATGCTCTACAGATAGAAATGAAGATCAACCTTTTTTCTTTCCCTTCACATCCATATCTCCAATACTCTAGCAAAAAAAGAACAACCTACCCGTCGCTATGGTGAAACTAGAACCTTTCGAAGTCGATCATGTAAGTAGCCGACCACACCATGATGAACCTTAAGAGAAAGACCGTGAACTAACACAAGCTGTAGTGGATTTTGACTCGGGATATAGGTCCCAAGTATAACTTGGCCCATTCATACTCCCTCCCCGTCACAATTAATGATCTCAAATCGCTGTCCGAGAATGAAGCAACAGGTGATCATCTTCTCGCCTCAGTTCAATCCATGCCGATGAACTACGGCCCTTCCTTCACAGGATTGGAGCAACTACGTGAAAATATTGCGAACTTATACTCAGATGAATCATCAATAACTATATCATCTGACAAGATTTTGACAACCCCTGGCGCATCGCTGGCGAACTTTATCGTGCTCTTTGCATTAGTTGGCCCTGGGGATCATGTTATCATCCAGTATCCCACCTACCAGCAACTATACTCCCTTCCAGCTTCCCTTGGAGCGGAGGTTAGTCTGTGGCAGGCAAAGGAAAATGATAATTGGAATCTCGACATGGAGGAACTAAAGGGCCTCATTAAGCCCAATACAAAAATGATCGTCCTAAAGTAAGACCTCATACTCTCCCAATACACACAGGTAGACATCGAATACTCATCAGCCTAGCAATCCACAAAATCCAACCGGCGCAATCATCCCCAGGTCACGCCTCGAAGAAGCTATCGAAATCGCCAAAAGCCACTCGATAACAGTCTTCAGTGACGAAGTATATCGTCCCAGTTTCCATTCCATCGCTCCAGAAGACCCAGACTACCCGCCCTCAGCCCTTTCCTTTGGTTACGAAAACACTGTCGTCACCAGCTCCCTATCAAAAGCTTATGCCCTCGCCGGGATTCGAATAGGATGGATCGCATTGCACAGCAAATCCATCCTCGACCTCTGTATCAATGCTCGCTCCTACGCCCTCATAACAGCTAGCCAAGTAGATGAACAGATCGCATCACTGGCATTGAGTCCCTCTTGCGTCCACAATTTGATCAAACGTAACACAACGCTAGCAAAGAATAACCTTCACATTGTTCAACGGTTCATTGATGAATTTTCGTCGAGCTGTCAATGGGTGAAACCTGTTGCCGGGCCAATTGGGTTCATCAGATTTACTAGGTCCGGCCATCCGGTAGATGACGTGGAATTCTGCACAATGCTCCTAGAAAAGAAGGGAGTTCTTCTTGTGCCGGGGAGAAAATGCTTCGGGGATGGGAAGAATTTCAGCGGCTATGTACGTCTTGGGTTTGGTGGGGATACGGAGGTTTTGAAGGCTGCGTTCGATGCTTTGAGGGAGTTTATGCTTGAAGACTACGAGTCGTTGCCTCTGGCAGATTGAGTGGCTCTTCTATCTGACATTTAGCTTATACAAGTTGGTTTTCTCTTTTACGTCTATTGTTGCGGTGCTTGTTTGGATTAACTTTATACATCCATACCTATACCTATACATCAGCCTTGTTTTTCCCACATGGTTACTTTATAGCAATATAAACACGAGAATACATATAGAAAGACTAGTAACAATTCTTCAATCCAATAGCCACAGTATAGTTAAACATTGGACCAGTTCGCCAGCGAAAATATCGAAGGTGGTCCTCAAAGAACCCAAATCATGTGATCATACAACCCTAAGCGAATCTCAACCAGCATTATCACCCATAATAATAACACTTTAATAAACACAAGCCCAAACAACCCAAATACCAATATACCCTATACCCTAGAAGAAAACACCGAAACTCAACCCCCAAACTCCTCATTCACCCACTCCTTCCTCAAAACCCTCTCTTGGGATATGACCTTTGTTCTTCTAGCATGTTGCTACGTCTATCGCAGTTAATGTGGGGTTGTTGGCTATCTTCATTGTCGTTCTTTGTTCTCTCTATCGGCATTATTAGTGAAGGCAGTCGGTATAGCTATTCTTCTACACATCTAACTAATCGTGTTTCCTACTATAAGACAATAGCTTTGTAGCTTTGTAGCGTTGCGGAGTGGCTTGCAAACTTCTGCATCTTCCATAGAAGGCAAGTATGGCCAGATGAATGAAGCTATACGTTCAAGAGGGATGGTGCCAATATCCTCCTCCCATTACCTATTCTTAATTGAACTCTCTTTGGAGTCTTTAATCAGCTATACCAGCCTGCGACAACGATCAAACAGATAAGAACCATCCGCGGCTTAATAACTCAGTATTCTTACAATGGATCAATAGACGGAGGGGAAAAGGACAGTTTCACTGATCTAGCCATTGAGTTGGGCCACCCGGTCGTTACAGTGCTTATGAACACCTAAGCAACGATCAAAATTTTTGGTTCTTTGTATAACCTTATGAAGACTAAAACTTAGGGAGGTGTGTCTTTAGAATATTTCCAAGTCGAAGTATCACACAATCCTCTTTTCAAACCGCCTCCATCATCATAAATACCATGTGCATAAAGAACACCCAAAGCTTACCATAAACATAACCCAAGACCTTAACCACAAATCAGTCTACCCTCTCTTGACAAACACCCCAGCAATATACGGCATACAAGTTCTCCCAAACCACTTCTCGACCTCCACAGACTCCCACCCCCCGTCAGCCTCCGCCGCACCCCGCAATGCCTTCTCCGTATCCCGATTCATCCGACAATCCCCAATAAACCAGCTCCAACCCAAGAACCCATACACAGCCTGCACAACCCTCGCAACAATAGACCCCTTCGCCGTTCGCCACGGATTAACCACATGCTCCACGACGAGAATCTTGCCACCGGGCTTAAGCAAGCCATACAGATCCCGAGCAGACTGTTCTAAATCTGGCACAGAACAAAGCACACGGACGCAGAGAATCGTGTCGAAGGCACCACCAGTCGTTTGATCAAGCGCGGTAGTACCAGCAGGCAGAAGGCCTTGTTCCTGGAGAGCGGGAACGAGTTCCGAGGCGGCGACGCTACAGGGAAGAATGTGGTACTTTTCACCTACTCCTTCGGCGTCAGCCCTGGAGCGCAGTTTTGCGTGAAGACCATGGCAGGGCTCGGCGCCGTAGATTGCTTTGATAGCCGACGAGCGTAAGAGGGGCATTTGCGTTCCTGTTCCCGGGCCGACGTCTAGGACTAAACCTGAGGCGTGGGCTAAGACGGGCGGGATTAGGTCCGAGGAACGTTGAACCCCTGTCTGGGTTGGTGGGGGTTGGGACTCGACGGCATCTTCAAGATTTGCCGCGTAGCTTGTGAGTTTGATTATCATATTGACTTGATGCCTGGGGGACTCACTGCTAAAGGAGACCCAGAATCGGCCGAAAGCCTCATCGCGAAGTCTTCCGGGCTGAAGGAGTGGAGCGAGGATCTGGCCTCTTTTGAAGACTGCTTCCAAGTTCACTTTGACATGATCTGTCGGGCTTTTTAGCTTAAGCTTACTTGGAAATTGGTGGCGAGGAGATTCGTGTGCATATAGTGCGGCAAGCAACTGCCGTGTACGTGGGAGAAGATCATTTTGCACTCGTAGCAGGCAACGTATGTCATCCGTTGGACTTACATGACATGGCCCAGAGCAGAAGCAGGCTTGGTTCCAGCAGTGATGCGAGCCACATCTTGGTGGTAGGCTCGTTGATAGAAGCCATTTGCACTTGATGGACAGGGAAATGGAAAGTTATAACTGGCGAACCCCAATCAAATGATCTCCTTGGACAAAGGCAAGAGAAGGAAGTTGAGGGAGAGTGGGATTGGAAATAGAACTTGGGAGTGTGTTGATGAAAGGTGAAGAGTGATGCATGACTAATCCTCGGCAACCCAATCGGCCACAGGACTCAACTACAGCTACTAGAGGGATATCTTATCCGTTCATGGTATGGTTTCGAATTCCTCAATGGTGCCTATATCAATTCCTGACATATAAAAACAGAGTCAATACGGACACGTGACAATCTTGCTGTCATTACAGATTGCAAAGACTCAATATCAAGATGTGAGAAAAGAAAAGTCAAAAGATGATGGACGGATGCAAGATGCACACAAGATGGAAGTGGTAGTAATAAGTAAGGGCCAAGCCTAGGTGGAACGAACGGCATGAATATACCAGCTTGACAATGAGTATCAACAAAGGAAATGACTAAATCAATAATTCATTTTGCAAATATCACGAATGAATGACAGGAACAGTCCAGACACCTGAGCGGGGATAAATGCCAAAGGGGCCAACCCCCCAAGATTAATAATGACTATACGTAACACAAGGTTCCAAGAAAGGGTGCCCGGAGGGTGGCAGCTACCGAAAAGCAAAGGGAGTCAGTAATAAAATGCTAACACGTGCGCTCATGAGATTCGCATGCTATGAAGGTTGAGGAGGGTGGAAAGGAAAGAGATGTGAGCGATGCATAGACGAGGTCCTTGGGGAGAAAGAACGCATCTTCACGATGGGCGTCGACAGGCTCAGTGATGAGAGTGATGCCGATTTACACGCGGGCTGTACCGACTTGTCCTTGAGAGTGAGCTGACATCATGCTTGCCTAAAATACAAGTGTTAGCGGATAGGGCATAACAGCCTAACTGGGCATGCTCTTACCATCACAGCAAGCACGGACATTCTCAAGTCGGTCTGTCTCCTGTTCTTGCCTCTCCATCATCTGCCGCAGGTCCTCCTCACTGTCACGGCCGTAGACACTGCCATCATGGATACTAGATGTCGCATAGCCAGGGGGGCCCCTTCTGCCGAAAGAGCCTTTGAGCGTAGTGTTAAGAATTGTACTGAGTCGGGACGTGGAACTATTCCTTTGATCGGAATAGTGAGACGGCGTGCTTAGAGCCGGAGAGGCGCGACCGGGGGTCCCTGTGCGGCGTAGAGAGAGAGCAGAACCCGCTCGCTGTTTCGGCCAATTTCGGGTCTGGCGGCTCTGCGATGAAGAGATTGACAACCTTGGTCTCTGGCGCGACCGAGATCCTGACCGGAACCCAGGGTTGAATTCATCGATATCTTCCAGGTCATTGTTCTCCTCCTCACCATTTTCCGACCGCAGCAAGAGGTACGAGAGTGCATTGAACCAGGTCTCGTGCCTCTGACTAGTAGTCGCGGTGAATCTGATCCGGCGACCAGGGCTAACAACCTCCAAACTCCTGCAATGAAGACCTGGAGGGTATGGGTTGTCATCGGCGACAACTCTCACGGCTTCAATAGGAACGCTCTTTGTCTTACGCTCCGACTTGCCAGCACTTTGAGGGTCCTGCTCACTCCAGTACAATGTACGCGTATATGGATGCACCCAGAAGTAGCGACGATGTCTAGTGTTGGAAATCTCCCCGGAGACTGTTTTACGTGTATACTTCCAAAGGAATTCTCCAATCATGGTCTGGGTGATGGCTTGAATCATGCGTGGATCTGTGCCGGAGCCATAGCCATAAGGTCCGCCAGCCGGGGTGGAGTGTGTATTGAACCGCTCTTCGATCTCGGATGCGAACGATGAGACCGAAGACCTCCGCGACACCTGGCTTTCGCGCCTCACTCTGGCCCGTGAAGTAGAAGACCTGACGGAGCCAACCTGAGGGGCTGAATCATTTGGAGTGCGCGGGCGTGGAGCGCGGAAAGCGGAAGCCGGAGCAAGAGGCGGCGCCATGAGACCCGGTGTGGCCGGTTGTTGATCAAGCGACTTCTTCTCAGCAGCTATGATAGCCTCTTTATGTTCAGAAGGCAACGGGGGATGGCTATGAACAGTAGAGGCCTGGCTGGCTGCGCTGCCTGGTCGCCAGTTGAGAGATGCGGCCGATGACTGATGCTGAGGACGGGGCCGTGCCCTTGGCGTGGCAGCAGGTGAATTGCCTTGCTCCTTGGCTTTGTCACTGTCGGGGGGAGACAAAGGCCGGGCCGTAACACGGTCCATGAGAATCTGGTCAATTTGCTTAGAAGACAGTATCGTCTGAGCACCTTGATCTGCCTGGTTTGACGATCGGCGTCTTGCATGGCGAGGGACAGCATTGCCGGAGATAGCCTTCAGAGGGGAGGGGACATCCTTCTGGTGGCCAGCTGTGTCATAATCAGAGCTATCATTTGCTTCGTCTTCGACAACCACAATTGGCAAAGACTCTGAAGTGGGTTTGTCGACCATAACACCTCTCGTTTGCATGAGTGGTGCGTTCTCGTCGGATGGCAGGGCTGCCGGGATGATGGCCGTAGCTGGAGTGTCCTCGACAGGGAGTGTTTCCACGGAACGGATGGTAGAAACCGACAATTGCGGAGACGCAGGGACGGGAATCTCGCGTTCCCGAGGTGCAATCGGCTCAGTGGATTCTGGTGGTATGAAAGATACTGTCAAATCAGGGACTTCATGCTCGGCTGAAGCCTGACCCACAGCCACCGTGGACTCCGGCTCTGGAACTGGTTCTGGAAGCATCGCCGCTATAGGTTCGGTGTGCTCTGTGAAGATTGTCGAGAATGCCAGGCCAGGGATTTCGGTGTTTATAGCACGCTCCGCAACTGAAACTGAAGGCTCGGGCACAGGCTCTGAATGAGTCGCCATTACAGGCAGAGTTTGTTCAGAGAAGATTGTCGAGACTGCCAGGGCTGGAACCACAGTGCTTATATCACGCTCTGTGACAGAAACTGGAGCTTCAGGCATAGGCACAGGCACGGGAACGGGCTCAGGAAGAGTCGCCATAACAGGCTGGGTATCCTCAGAGAAAATTGCGGAGCATGCCAGCTGTGGAAGATCTGTGCTCGTTGCCTGCTCTGCCACGGAGATTGAGGGCTCAGGCACAGGCTCAGGAAGCGTTGCCGCAACAGGCTGAGTTCCCTCAGAGAAGATCGAGGAGACAACCACTTCCGGTACGTACTTCGGCTCCGGCTCAGGAAGCTTGGCAGAAATGGGTTCTGTATACTGCAAAGAGATGGCCGACAAAGCCATCTCCGGGGGATCAGAAATAGGCCCGGCGACCGGCTCGGTTGAGCCTCCCACAACGTATGACATGCTCAACTCAGGTAGCTTAGGTGCTACAGGAACGGTGTCCTGAGTGGAGATAGGAGAAATATCGAGCTGTGGCAGCACAGCTGCGGGGACATTGATCTCTCGCTCCGCATCTACATCCGAAATCATCTTCGAAGTGGCTAGCACACTCGACAGTTGATCACCATTCACTTCAGAAGACGTCTGAGGGGAGGCCCCCTGTGTCGCAGCATGCACCAACTCTGGTTGCTCCCTCGTTCCAGCAGCAGTCTCGGCATCCGAAGTCACCTTCTTCGGTGTTACAAGTACATCCGAGACATTCTCGTCGTTCACAACGACCGGGGCGCTTGGTTCCCAAGGGTCAGTCATGACACCGGAGTCAACCATTACAGCCTTAGGTCTCGTGTTCAAAGTGGCCTGGGATGATCTTCTCGAATCAGGCATCGAAAGGATACGTGGGGTGGAATCAGCATCGTGTTCTATCGGTGGGCCGAACTCTGCCTCCTCATCCTCCTCGCCGTCAAGTTCTGCGAGTTCTGCAAACAGGCTCTGGCCTTCGGAGTCCCCTAGCGTCTGTGTGAAGCTCGTTGCTGGGGACTCCCGTGAACTAGATGGCCGGCTGTCAGAGGCCATGGGAGCCTCTCCAGAAGGTCTAATCCTCCTCGACACACTCCTCTTGTTCCTGAGACGGTGCCGAGGGGTAGAAGTTCGACTTGGTGAGGGGAACATGCCATCGGAGAGTTCGTCCTCTTCCCCTGAAGTGGAAGCAGTGCTCTGGTAGGACTTCCGGTCACGAGCTTTGGCCAAGGTTAGGGATGAGACACGAGCACGGGGTGTTAACTGAATACGGTCCTCTGTTTCAGTTAGCTCATCGGTATCCGTACTATCATCAGCCATGCTCTCGACGCCCGTCTGGAAGGCCTCGCTTTCAGTGGCTGCCTCACGCTCGTTGGCGGTCTCGAAAGCATCGTCAGCTTCGGTAGCAGTGTGGTAGGCATCACTGGGCTCGTCTGAAGACTGAAGTTCGGGGCGGCTTCGGTAAGATCTCAAAGCCGCTTTGTGCGATGGACTTGTGTCAGTAGCATGGTCTTCCCAATCGGTATCGGTCTCATGCACGTCCTCAATCTCTGTCGTTCCTCTCCTTCCGGCACCCAGCAGGTTCGGTCTTGCAGCCTTGCGTGAATTATCGGGCTTGGTCTTCTGGCGCTTATTAGAGGGGCCAGAGGGAGCAATAGCTTCGCGACGCTTCTGCTCAATCTCGTCGCGCGCTTCTTGAAGCATACGTTTGAGCTCAATTTTTTCAGTTTTCTCTCGGTGAATGGTGCTCTTCAGATTCTGGATCATACGATGAGCATGGCCCAAGGAACTTCGCAATGTTTCTGTCTCCAATTGGTTGTGTCGCGGAGTGAATTTATTGGGCGATGGTGGAGGTGAATTTTCCGGTGTCCCTCTACCATCCTCATCAGAGTCATCATCCCGGTGAACTTCTCGCACGGTCTCCGCTTCTTGCTGTCGAAGCCGCATAGCGACCGCTCTAGCAAGCTCTTCGTTCTGTGAGTTCAACTCTTCAACCTTCTTCTGCAGTGCAAGCCTTTCCGCATCCCCTGAACTCAAGTTCCTGCGCAGGAGATGGATTTCAGCGTCATTCGCTTTCTGTGCCGCCGTCTGCTCCTCGATCAGCTTCGTATTGGTTTGCTTCAGATCTTCTAATTCTCGCTCCAGTGTGTTCTTTTCTGTTGTAACAGCACCCAGGCTGCTGTTGAGTCTACTTTCGCGATCGGCAGCATCTTTCACCGCAGACATGAGCTCGCGCGTCTGAGTCTCCAACGCCCAGTTTTCGTCCTTATAGCGCTCCTCGCTCTCGTCCAATGCCCGGATTCGCTGCGTATATCCTTCTGCCTCGAGTTCAAGCCTCGATTTCTCCAAGTTCACAGTTTTCAAGGCCTCCTCGCGCTCCGCAAGCAGCGCCTGCAACTGACGGACCTGGGCCAGGAGGGAGGTGGAGATCTCCGTCGCAAACTCGATATCATGGACACGGCTCGACGGTTGGTTGCGCTGTTTTCGTGATGGTACGCTCACCTTGCTGGGAGAGTTGGTGGCTTGCCCAGCAAACAAGGCGGGGCTAAGTGGTGACTGGACATCATATTAGCGCTCCATATAGTGTGCCGGACTGGCAAATTGTATACCTTCTGGTCAAGTGAGGGGGTCCCCAGATGGCCATCATCACCTCCCGCGAGACGTTTCGGGGCAAGGAATGCCCGTGCCGTCTCGCGACCAATTTCCCTGTATTCTCTCTCCAGGTCCACGAGTCTCCGCTGCAGGTCCGGTCCGATCTGGCTGGCTTCTTGCTGTTGCTCGACTGCTTTCAACTTGTCCTCAAGCTCCTTCTGCTGTTCAATGAGCGCTGTACCCAACTTAGATGCCTCCTCCAGTCTGCGCTCCGTCTCCGCTAAGTGGGCCTCAAGGGCCCGTTTCACTTGTGCTGGCGAAGACGCATCCAGGCTGAACAACTGCGTATCGAAAGACGAATACCTATGCGATTCGCGGGGAGCCACCGCCTCGGCGGGGGACACAAAAGGATCGTCCATGGTGAAAATGTGTCAATCCCGCTCTACCCTCCGTCCGTAGCACCGTTACTTGTGACGGCCAGGGAAATAACCAAGCGCCAGACAATAATCCGTAAGCGGTACCTGGTTTTGCGATGAGGACACGGTTGTCGTCAAAAGCCCAGGAACTCGTCGCCTCGTTCGTCGTGTTCTTTATCAAGCCAAGGTCATCATCTGACCTGCACCAGCACGATTGGACTGTTATAACTCCTTGCGCCCGGGTGATTTAGCAAGCCGGCCAGCGACCGAATGGTCCACGGATACTGTGTGTCGAGGTTGACTATGGCAAAAGACAGTGCGCAGCGTCGATCGGGGGCGGTTGCTGTACGGCGACCGTACCACCTTGATGGACAGTAAAGTGAGTGATGAACCGATCGAACAAGGGGATATTGCGTCGAAGTCGCAGAGGCTTTCTGTTTGTTTTGGAAGAGAGCCGAGGATGGGGGGTCTCCGGTAGCGTTCAGACAACACAAACGCGCAGTAGTCGTAGACGTAACCTTGTCAGTGCCGAGTGAACCAACCACAACGGATGGGCGCACGGGAGGAGTCAGTGGATTGATGACTTGTACCAAAACAGCCGAAAAAGGAAAGACAACAAGAGCGTATCAAATCGGGATTGAAATGCGACAAGTCGCGCTACGCCATGCGGCGCATATAATATTATTCAATGGCAAGTGAAGTAGAAAAAGAGTAAACAAAAAAAAAAGAAGGGAGTGACAAAAGAGAATGTAATGAGGGAAGGTAGTTAAGAAAAAACAAATAGAAAAATAAGAAAAGAGAAAATTAAAAAGGAGAAAATTGAGGTAAGGAAAAGAGAGAGATGTTCCAAATACAGCCAGATGAACAACGAGACGAGAACCGACTCGTTGAGCGGGGGAAGACAAAAGAGAGGGAAAGGAAGAATGAGAGAAGGAGAAGAAAGTCACACCGTGTGGGCAGGGGGGGAGGGAGAAAGCTGGGGCCGTGCGGGAAAGACAGAACAAGACCGACTACTATTAGGATCAGGTACCGATCCTACTTGTACTAGAAGTAAGTCAGGTATTACTTTCATGTATCAGGCTCCTCTCAATGCAGGTACTGCGCGAGAGACTATAGTAATTGGACACAGTACCGCTGGATACGAGAATCATCGGTAAGTCAATCAATTAAATAAATAATAATAGAGGAGGGGAGGCTCCCACTCCATCTGAGCCTCTACCTTTTTAAGTACCAAGCAGTCAACTAGGTTATCTTCGATCTGATACGTAACAACTCTGAGTTGCAGGGCTAATACAAGGCGTTTATCGAGGAGAAGAGACAATCCATTATCCCGGGGAATGCTGAATGACATCTCACAGCGATCTTGGTTAACTTATCTGTTTCACGGTCGATCTTCCGGCTATCCTAGGAAGTTTAATTGTCTCCCAACATCAGCATCTTTACTACTTTACTACTAGATCGATAACTTGTCCGACGGTTCTTCCCGATCTTTGGGTAGCCAGATCAGGTTTGGAATAAAATTACAGCTTAACCCAATTGAAGCATCGCGTATGTACTAATCCGTACGGCACTCCTCATTTTGGGACGTCGCTGTTTGTCGGGTTTGCATTTCCGCCCCTGTTTTGGGTCACCTTCGATCTGCTTCGTCAGAACGCATATGACCACACGTGACACGGAGAAAGCTTCATTTGTCACTAGTCACGTGGGGCGCACCGAATCGGGAAAACAAGAACGCCACCACCGTGAAGCAAGGTCACTTTATATATCAACCCCATTATCCGACTTTCTGAGTTTCAACTCCCCCGAACACATCCCGATCTTGGTGGCTAAGGGGCAACTGTGCGCATTGCCACTAACTCGCCATTCTGGTACTATATACCAGCGAACCGCAACCATGACGGACGAAACGCAGGTCGCCGATGAGGTCCCTCAGTTCTCCTTCAAAAAACGATCAAACAAGGCCAAGGCCAATTTTCGCAAGAAGCCCGAAGCGCCGCCACCTGCTTCGGACTCCGATTTCACGTCGTCCGATGATGAAGAGGGCCGCAGAATCAAAAGGCGCCGCAAGAACGCAGCAGTGACAGCCTCGTCTACAACCAATGCACCCCGGAGAGACGAAGAACAGCCCGTCACAGCCACACCGATCCCATTGCCATCCAGCAACGATGCCACCAAGCATTCGAACTGGTATGATGACGAGTTGGACGCAAAGAATCTCTTGGGGAACACGCGGGCCCAACCAACCTCGAACGCCCCCTCTGCATCAGATGGCACGTACAAAGGCGCGGCGAATTACCAGTCTTTCATCCAAAAAAACCCCGATTCTCTGGCAAAACAGTTCGGTCCGATCAAAGCCCCCACCAACATTCGTACTGTGACGTTTATGGATTACACGCCAAACGTCTGCAAAGACTACAAACAGACGGGGTAAGTTTCTCTTTTATAAATCAGCTTCATTTGAAGTTTCATGTCTGACCATAGTTTAGCTGGTGCGGATTTGGGGACGGGTGTATCTACGCTCATATTAGAGAAAACGTCTTGCAGGGCTGGGAATTGGACAAAGAATGGGATAAAAACACTCAAGGAAAGAAATTGGATGGAAAGGTCGTCTCCCAACGTGGGGGTGACAAACCAAAGGACGACGACGATGAGGATGAGGAGCTTCTCGAAAGCATTCCATTTGCCTGTATCATCTGCAAGAAGTCATATCAAAACCCGATTGTCACCAAGTGCGGGCATTATTTCTGCGAGTCTTGCGCCTTACAGCGATATCGGAAAAATCCGTCATGTGCTGCATGTGGAGCTGGCACTGGCGGGGTGTTTAACACCGCGAAGAAGCTGAATCAATTATTGGAGAAGAAGAGAGAGCGTGCAAGGAAACGCCGGGAGCAAGCCATAGCCGACGGCGAAGAAGTCAGCAGTGAAGAAGAGGAAGAGGCCGAAAGCGCTTAGGGCAGGCATTAGTGGGTGGAATAAGTAGGTGATCTTAATTATGGAGGCAATGAAGTCATGTCTGTTGCAGCAGGTCTGCAAACTATGTATATATACTCTCACGGCTGCTCTAGGTTATCGGAATTGAACCCATGAACAAGGCTCAGAATTGGAACACCGCCGACTACGTAGAGAACTCAGCATCGTGGAAGTTCATCCTAAAACTAGTCATGCACTAAGACTAAATTATATGAGGCAATAGTGTTACTCTACTGCCAAGTAAATTAGGTACCTAACGTTATATATTTTCCAGTTGTCTCTTCCATATGATTGCTAATAACATACTGTTTAACACATACACAAAACATCATACCCTGCTCAATGGCCTCTCGTATAGCTCCTTCCGAGAAGTATTCATTTTAAATCTCAGGCTAGGCTCCTTCAACTTCTCTGCTCCTCGCCAGACAAAATCACTCTGCCCAAAGTTAACACTCACATTGCATGCCCCACCACTGTGACTGATTAATGGGTACAGCTTTCTGAATATGATCTCGCTTTTGTTATCGGCTAGACATGTGGTCCTCAGGTTAGTCAAAGAAAAGCAATGTTGATAGCACCAATACATACAGCTAACCAGCCCGTCCTGGGTAAAGAAGTACACCTGCTTCTCGTAGTCGACCCCACAACCGACCTTGTTTCCCAGTCCGAACTTGTAAGATGTCGTGTACAGGTACTGGTCATCTTCCTCATAGATGCTTCCATTATTGCCATGATAGCCTACCGACCAAGTACGACACCCTGCGTGTGCCTCTGTCTGGCCAGCAAACTCTCCGCAAAACCCGACAGTGATAATTTCAGGTTCATCATCGTGGACCAAGGTTTCTGCGGACGATACTGTCACTTCAAAGTACGCCTGCCATCCGCCGCTGCTTCACTGGTTGGAGTTGTTCCGAAATCCCGACTGATGACTTCCACGTTGAAGTTTGGAAATGGAAAGAACATGATATTTGCAGTGATACCATCTTTACCGCGGCTCCGAGCGCCAGAGATGTCTATTTATACTCTTCCGTAAATACTGCAGTCCTTCGAGGCTGGGCCAGCGAATCAGGGCTATGCAAGCTCACCAAGGTAGGTATTAACAATTTGTTGAATCACGAAACTTCTACGCTGACATTACTTTAGCTGCAACGGCTAACAATAGAGGTGCATCCAAAAGTACGCAGCCAGCTTCTCCGGTACACTCACAGACAATACGCTAATTGTGGTTTAGGATGGTAACGACGAGAAAGATTGCCAGGAGTTCGCGGTAGAGTTCATCAAAACGGTCTCCAGCCGATGCAAAACACTAGATCCAAGTAACATCAAGATGATATATCCTTCCGATCATCCAAACCAGGAAAGCAACAATTTAGAAATCCAAAGGAATCGCCCCAAAGATGACAGCATCCCTTCTCATGGCCAGTGAGTCTATTCCACGATGGTTTTATGCATGGGTTACAAATTTCTCACTGTAATATATATAGGCCTAAGCCTGATGCGTGGATCCTGAAGCTACAACCTCTTAAGGAGTTTATTCGGCCAATTCTGCGTTCCACAGGGGGGTTGTCGGCCAGGGTTGCCCTCCTAGATGATGGTGCCAAATTAACTGGAAAGTATGGGAAGCAAAAGGGGCAATCATTTCATCCAGACAAGGAGGAATACTTTGTGGGCCCTTGCATCCATGGCACAAAGATGGCCGATTATATTCGACAATTATGCCCCGAAGTGGAGCTTCTCATAGCTCGTTTAGATGATTCACGGAAAGTCGAGAGTGGTCAGAGATTCACTACAGCATCCGCCTATAAGGTGAGTACTCAAATAAATGTTTATGTTATCGTCATGTCACGAAACTAATTTACTGTGATTTTGGAGGCGTTGGAATGGGCATTGGCTATGGATGTGGATATTGTATCCATGAGCTGGAGTTTCTTTAGAAAGGGCAACTAGGATGAAAACGAGACAGGTTTCTCGGATTTGATCACCAAGAATTCCAAAAAAGTGATCTTTTCTGGATCTCTCATGGACAAGGGTCCAGAGGCTGAGGTGAAAGATTATGCCCCCGTCGGCATCGATGGAGTCATCAAAATTGGTTCAGCTACACTTTATGGCCAACAGGCAGAAAGGAACTTGTATGCTCAAACGGACTTTCTACTACCAGGTGAGGATGTGCAAATGAGAAATGGCAATAAAGCTAGCGGAAGCTCCTTCTCTACCGCATATGCAGCGGGACTTGCGGCTTTGGTGCTCAGTTGCTTGAGGGCCCACATGGGGATGAATGATCCTGAGCCATATACATCGGATTCCAAAGATCCAGAAGAAGAGAGGGCCAGGCATTTGTTCCAAGCCAAGTCATCTGACGGCATGAAGTCCATCTTCGAAGTCCTTAGTCAAAGGCCCTCTAACGACAAGTGCGCATTTATTACCCCTTCTCGCATATTTGGAGACAAGTATTCGGATTCGAAGGAAGAGAGGTTGAAAGCCCATAAAGAATATCGTCGGCAGCCTGTTGCCGCCAAAAGCTCTGATTGAATATGAACGCCGTGAAAGGCTTGCTTATTCAGCGCTCAAGTCAAACTTACTTTGGCAGATCCAGCAAACATTCCAAGATTTTAGGCTCAATATCGAAGCATGCTAATTCAGTGTTTCTCAGTAGAAGTAGCTGGCACTTTGAACTTATATGTATAGGAAGCAATTTCATGGGTATTTGATGGCTGTAGCACAAACGGTTGCCTCTCTATAGGGCACCTCATATCACATTTTGAAAGACAATGGAAGTAAGCAGAGGAGAGGAAACACATTGTGAACCCGGATGAGAACGCTTGCCCATTAATGGTTCATGGTGAAAATGTGGAATGAAAATACTCCACCTCCGCGCATTGTCTTCAATGTGAGAGTACTCAAAATTGGTCAAGTCAGGGTCAGATGAAGGCCGTCTGGCACCGTTAAATGTTGAGGTTATCTATCGCATGGTAACGATAGCGCGACACTCTCTCCTTGAGAGATATAGGGTAAGTAACAAAAAGGCCCATTCAATGAGGTTAAGTATTATTACACAGACTCTTATTACAGAATACATCAACTATAGAATGCATTGATATTTGATTGATGTTATCAGGACGAGCAATCAGTACATAGTGGAGATATGAGATAGTTCTGATAGTTCTACAAGCACAAAAGGGTACAAGTCCGTCAGAATAGGGTTACGAGTGCGTGCTCAGTAAGTGGTCCCGTGAGTGGTCAGTTATCTACTGTGTCCAATCAAACTGATTCTGTCCCTCTTTTTTAATTTTCGCATTCCTCTCTCTTTATTTCCTTTTTCTTTTCCCCTCTCGTGTGTATATAGGTTTACCTAAAATCCCTCATGGCTTGCATTTAGTACCAAAGTTAAAATGAAGTAAGCCTCTGAATCTGGAGATAGGGCCTAATCTAGGCAACAGGATATAATTATAGCAGGAGATGACAGAGAGTATTGTCTAGGGTTAATTATCACTTTTGACACCACATATCAATCCATTGCTGCCTGTCTTATGGTATATGGGTATGCCACGTACTTCAATGTAGTGATACGTACTAATGTCCTCGTGGACTTTCATTGATGATGCTGGAGTGGGTTACGCACTAAGAAGGCACCTCAATCGACGTTGCTGCGGCTGGGGAATGGAGACCGTGTTCTGACAATCCAAGGAACCGACTTTTGCCATTTTCAACTTCGGTTTTATTTCCCCGCTCGCTTAAGAGTCCGTATCTGGCGTGGCTGATATAACTTAGAATCCTAAGTAACCTACTTGGGGACGCCACGTGCGACCCATGGTTCTGTGGGCCAATCAGGCCCTCTAATTGGATTTAAGCTACGGAACGCTTCCATTGGACGTTCCAACGGTTCTTCTTCCTTTGTTTCAGAATCAACCGTTGCAGTAGTTTTCCTGAGGGTCAGTTGTGGCGGTGTCTGAATTCCAGTTCCCGTTTTTGTCCCACGGGTAAATTTCGAGTCCAGGTTCAAGTGTTGTTTCACTAACCTAGTGACAGCAGATCAAAGAAGGCTTACGGAGTACCGGGCGTAAAGTGTGCAGACACTCTAAATTAGTGGCCAGTGAGGGGAAGGACGGGTGCAAAGTAAGCCTGACGGGCCACGCCAAGCTTCCCCGCTATGCCCACTAAAGGTTAAACCCCCTGAACAAGCACAGCCCCCTGGAGCCTATGAGGATGGCGAGCCTTTCCATAGTAGTGGCGCCCCCAGAGCTTAAGCAGCGCTAACGCGTGGCCTAACAGTGGGGATTCTCACTGGAGCTGCACTTTCGACATGATGTCCGCAGACCGTCCAATAAGCATATTGGCTGGTCCTGGATTTTCATGAGCTGCCGGTACGAGGGAAGAAATGCAAAATGTCAAAATTTCATGAAATTCTTGACACGAAATGTAGAATCGGTCTTGAAAGTAGTTTTTGCACTAGTAATTTAGAGCGGCTTGGCTTTGATCTACTAACTGGCTTCAAGTTTTTTATAGGGGTTCCCAGCAATGATACAAATTAAAACACCTCAGGCAGTTGAAATCGATTGAAAATAAGGCTATTTAAAATATTGAAATTATAAATCGCCTAAAATAGTGATTCCATAGTACTCCGTAGTCACTAGACCAATATACCATATAGATTCTAGTAGTCTAATTGGTCTGTGGGATTAGTCGGATATTGATAAGTAAGCCTTTCTGATTGGCCGAATTATACCCACTTTAAATTTCAAACTGGAAAGTAAAAAAACACTTAGATTTCTGCAATTCTGCGATTTAGACAAAATATCTGAAAAAATGCCATCCCTAGCTGGTAGCCTGGTACAACCATCCCATCGTCTTTCCCTCCCTTCTGGACTTTATTACGGAGCAGCGCTTTGGTCTCTCATTTCTTAGGGTTCTTTGCCATCATGCGGTGATATCCCCCTCTCGGTCCTTTTCCTTTCTTTTCCTCTTTCCAGGGCGTTGAACATTATTCCTATCTGCGAGTTGGTCTTTTTCTGTCTCTCCTTTTTATCCGATATTATTCTATTTCTTTTGTTTTTTTTTTTTATCCCTTACTGATATTTAATATACTAACCCTCATTTTATTGATTGTCAATACCTTCCGCTACCCTCACTTTCAAACCCAATTGGTTGTCCCCAATATTCAGGTCCTCCAGTTCTTACATGCATACCAATCGCCAGTGAACGCTCAGTACCCTTGAGTACTGCGCTAGAACGAATTCGTCTCGACACTGAAAACCCCCCTTGATGCGCTACTGGATATCTCTAGTACCCGAGTACTAATCACCGTGTGGCAAACTTCACAATGAGATGCGGCTTTAGATTAGCACTATGCGCATGTCTACTACTCATCGTCCCAATATACTTATTAGCGCTCCACCTCGAGGAAATCTGCAACCAGTATCGCGCAGGCGCATACTTGATAGATTGGCTGAACTCCAAGAAACCCCACCATGAGGGCCTATCCCACTACCATGCAAAACTGGGAGACAAAGTGATCGTGATGGCCCGGCTGGAAGAAGAGCCGGCCGAATGGGTCGAGCAAGAACTCCCTGAGTACGGAACCTCTCCCCAACAATCACCAATTGACTCGGTTACTAATGACGGACCGCTTGAAGCTGGCAACGTGCGATTTATATTGTCAACCCCTCGAATAAAACCAAAGCAGACAAACATAAACTCAATACCGCCCTCAACAAGGGCCACGAATCTATGGCCTACCTCACGTATCTGATTGATCATTATGACAACCTTCCTTCCACAATCGCTTTCCTCCATGCCCACCGCGCCGGCTTCTTCATGGCCTGGCATGTCGATGCGCCTTTGCACGACAATGTAGCAGCGATGCGCGCTCTACAGCTTGATTTCGTCCAACAGAATGGCTACGTCAACCTCCGTTGCAATTGGAACCCCGGATGCAAGGCGGATCATCGCATCAATCGCCATGTAACGGAACAGGTCTGGGAAGAAGTGTTCGAAGGGACCAGCACCCCGCCCCTAAACTCGACTACTTCGCCCGCCATCACAGAAGACCCATCGACGGAGAACCGACAAACACAAAAATTCCTCCAAGCGCCCAAACTCGTCGGCGCAGCATGCTGCGCGCAATTCGCCGTGTCGCGCGAACAGGTCCTGAAACGACCTCGAGAAGACTACATCAAGTTCCGACAATGGGTCATCGACACAGAGAAAGATGATGCCAGTAGCGGACGAGTCATGGAGTTCCTCTGGCATGTCATATTCGGCAAGGAGTCCGTATAGTAAGCATCCATTGCATCAAACCTATGCAATAACAAAATTAACTAACATGGTTTGTCCTCTAGTTGCCCAGACGAGGAACTCTGCTACTGCCAAGTATATGGCAAATGCTAGTACATTTTTTTTCAATCGCAACATAGATATATATACACTGTACACCAGCCACGACTGTTTTTACTATGTGGGTTTTGTCATAGATACCTATCCGGTATACTTTTGTTTATCGCTTTGAGCATGCATTTCTGGGATTAGACAGGCGTTGTTAGAGGGCTTTCGTCCGTTTGGATATACCCGTCTGAATCATCTGTGTTATTTCTGCCGGTACGGTTTAGAAAACATGTAAATATATCGAAATATATTCCTATTCATATTTTATATTACTTACTGATGTACGACTGCAACGTTGCTGGTACAATGACTTTTACGGTGACAAACCTCCCACTATATTTTCAGATTTTGGGTCAAATTACATAGACGAGGACCAAAAGTCCCTACAGCATCATCCTAGGTTTCCCGATAGTGTTTGAATATCTCGAACATGTACACATTTGCTCTCTGAGATGACATTATTGAGTAGGATTACGTAGGTAAAGACCATTAATATACACTTGATAGTGTTCTAGCATTATGTATTTTTTATTAAAAGGATAGAGAAACATTATCTGCTAAAATCTGTCTCTCGTAACCAATACTAGCGTTGTCTCATTTCTGCTCCAAATACTCCTCCACACGCTCAACGAGATCAGCTTTCTTCCCAGCAGCGGAGCGTCCATGGGCATTCAGAAAGTCTTTGAGGACAGGTACCGTAAGCTACACACAAGTCACGCGCGTTAGTTAGTCCAAATTAAAGCCTAGGGGGCAGGTAATAGTCACCTTCGATAGCGATCCCTTCTGGTAATGGGCTCGCACTACATCTTCAACGCCTTGCTCGTCTGTCTCCACCTTCACTTTCTTGTATGGCTTCTGGGCTGCATCCTCGACTTCAGATGTTCGGTCTTTGGCGCTTCGTTTGACGAGTGTGCTCTTCGGGCCATGTGCCGATATTTTCGCGTATTGCTTTTCCAACTCGTCGGCCCAAGACAATACATAGTCGCCAGTGCGCTAAGCGAAGGTCAGCAAGATCCGTGGAAAGAATAGGAATGTGTGATATACTTTATCGATCTGCCGATATCTGGGCAACGTTTTGTCTTCTGGCTTCTCCGGGAGGTCCTCATCCAACGCCAAGGCTTGTAGAATGCGATAATGCCATTGGAGGGCTAACAGAGCAATAGGTTAATGCCAGAGTTTCTGTGCAGGAAGTTGGCAGAAGCTTACATGGATTAGGGTACTTAAAGGGGTCGTAAGACGCCTTTGGAAGTTGCAATTGCTGGACAATATACCGCATTTGATCGATCAATGGCTCAGGTGCAACATGGAGTGTGGTTTCAGGGTTTTGACGGACGTCATCAGCGAACGGGAGAGGTATTATCCACATTCCTGGAGGAAACTTCTGGACGCCACTCTCGTCTAGTTTCTCTTCTCCGGCGACCATAGCCCCCAGAACAGGACTTGCATTTTTACGAGCAATGAACCAGACAAGTGCGGCCTTTTTATCCCGGAGGAGTGTCTGATGCAAAGCAGAAAAAACCCGCGTGGAGCCCACAAAATCTTCTTCCGATGGGTATATAAAGGAGGGGTGTTTGATATTGGCCCAGAACGGAAGTGCAGAGAGGGGCTTGAACCCTATTATACGGATGACAGGATCACCGAAGTTCCTCAGTGACTTCATCTCTTCGGGCGTGAAAGCAACCTGATCACCGCCAAACTTATAAGCTTTCTTAATTTCCCACTTTTCAATCGTGCGAGCCGTGTCGTCAGCGATTTGAGTGGTCACTCCTTTGACAATCTGGGGCTGTTCACCGCCGAGCCAGATGAAGGAGTTTCTGGCGGGTGCTTGACGCTTGAACAAAAGATATCCTGAGACAGATATTTTTAAGTTTGGTCCAAGCTCCAATGGTATATTGGAGAACTGTGCACGCCGTGGGACAGATCTTGAATTGATATTGGACAGGAGGGTATTGAGCAGTGATATCCCATCCCCGGTGGCTGGAGAAGCCTTGGAATCGGTTTGCAGGTATGCCGGGGCATCTGGATCCGAAGGAGAGGCCTTGTAGATGATATCCTAATTGCTGTTAGCAGCGATACTTCACATTGAGTCAATATAATCTTACGTCATAGAATCTGGCGGTATCGAACTCATGGCCTGGCCGAGAAATCGGAAACAGCTCAATAGTGACACCGAGGTCATATAAGTCCTTCGCGCGTACAGTTGAAGCGGATCTCAAGCTTTTATTATCGCCATGAGGGTCATCATTATCGGTGACTATAAACAATCGCCGAGACAAGAAGTTAGGGGCTTTCGACGTGAATATTTGATTGGCGCAAAAGAGTACGTTCGCCATTGAGACCCGCTCGCCTGACGCCTTAAGTACATCCTTTGATTCATCGCCGTCTTGTGCTAGTGCCCGAAGATTCTTGACTTCTTGCGCAGAGGGGACATCAAGGTCTGTGAAAAGGTAGCAGTGTGGGTATGAAAGATCTCCTCGACTATTTTCATCCTCGTCATAAAATTTGGACGCCTGCGTCCCATATAATAGCACACCGATCATGTCACGGGGATTAGAGATAATGCGTTGTTGCATGAGATAATATGCGCATTTTAGTGCGGCCGTTGTGGGGGACTCCTCCGCAGGTTTCTTTGAATCGGAAGATGGACGAGGCGTGAGCATCGAATCGCTGACTTCGATAGCAAAAAGAACGGCATCTTTCACTGTTTTGTATCCCTATTTTGGTTGATAACATGTTAGCCTCCGAAGCTTTCAGGTGTGTTTGAAAGTGTGTACACTCTCGTCGGTCTCCTCCTCTTCCTCATCGATCTGGTCGTCTCCACGATATTGATCCTCGTCAGCCATTGTGAATGTGTTGAGAGTCGTAAGTCATGAATTGCGTCAAAGGAAAAGTAGTCAAGGACGATATTTAAGTAATCGACGCAAAAGTGCCGTTGAACGGCAACATTGGTATTTTCCTAGGTGTCTGCCTGTCGCTCTGCTGCCTGCGTTCCCGCTCTTTCGTCACCTGTGACGCGACACTTCAATCGGACGACGCGGGGAAGACACGAACATCAGGTGACATACGCCAAGACTCGATGACCCCAAGTCAATCCTGATTGGCCATTCGCTTCAGCTCCAACTCATCCGTCATTTTACCGGTTCTGGACTCTTTGCTTCAAGTCAGCATCTTTTCTGATTACTGTTGACCCTTGCCACATGGCCCATTAAAATCCCTATACACTTTTTGCTCCGACCTCATTGTCTTGTTATCGCCGCTATTCGCACGCTTTGGTCATTACTTTCTGGGAAAAGGATTGTGCTACCATCTGTTAATTAGAATGGCCCTCCGTCGGACCTTCGCGCTTCCTCGGCAACTACTGCGACCGGTAGCTCGCAGCTCGCTTGGATACAACACAGAACAGCGAAATGGCTTCGCAACGGCAGTCCCTCCAGTCACTCAAGATGCAACTGGCTCCAAGGGCCCTACCGCAATGGTATTCTTAAACATGGGCGGCCCCTCTACGACGAATGAGGTGGAAGACTTTTTGAGCAGGTTATTTGTACGTTTTCAGACTAGCAAACATTCTCATGGACCATTTTTAACGTCTCCCTCGCTCTTTGGTAAAGGCCGACGGTGATCTGATTCCCTTGGGACGGCTTCAAACATATCTTGGACCACTTATCGCAAAGCGGAGAACCCCAAAGATCCAAAAGCAATACGCGGACATTGGAGGCGGCTCGCCTATCCGAAAATGGTCCGAATACCAATGCCAGGAAATGTGCAAGTTGCTAGACAAACTCAATCCTGAAAGTGCGCCTCATAAACCCTACGTTGCATTTCGGTATGCTGCGCCTTTGACGGAAGAGATGTATACCCAGTTACTCGATGATGGGTTCGGAAGAGGGAAGGGAGGACGTGCTGTCGCATTTACACAATACCCACAATATTCCTGTTCGACTACAGGCAGTTCTCTGAATGAACTATGGAAATGGAGAAATCGCCTGGAGGGTAGGCGCGCCAATGAGAGCGTGGACCCCTCCGGCTCCATCCAGTGGAGTGTCATTGATCGGTGGCCGACTCATCCCGGCTTAGTGGAAGCTTTCGCAAAGAACATCGAGGATCAGCTCAAGACATATCCGGAGGACAAGAGGAACAGTGTAGTTCTGCTGTTCTCCGCCCACAGCCTGCCCATGAGCGTGGTGAATAGAGGTGAGATTCGAGCCAACGCGCCAATTGCTGGACGTAAAATCTAACTTTTGATTAGGTGACCCGTACCCGGCCGAAGTTGCAGCAACTGTCCATGCGGTAATGCAAAGACTTGGTTTTAGCAACCCTTACCGACTGTGCTGGCAATCTCAAGTGGGCCCGTCGGCTTGGCTTGGAGCTCAGACCAGCGACACCGTCATGGAGTATGTGAAGCGCGGACAGACTGATATAGTCCTTGTACCGATCGCCTTCACCAGCGACCACATTGAAACTTTGTATGAGTTGGACCTTGAAGTGATGGAAGAAGCCAATTCCCCTGGAGTTAAGCGAGCGGAAAGCTTGAACGGAAGTCCCATCTTCATCGAAGCCCTTGCAAATATCGCGCAGGAGCACTTGAGAAAGGGAGAAAAATGCTCTCGTCAGATGACCCTGCGCTGTCAGGGTTGTAAGAGTGATAGATGCCTGGAGCAGAAGAAGTTCTTTGCCGGGGAAGAAGCCGCGTCTCTTGTAGTGTAAAAACATCTTTTCTTTTTTTTCTTTTTTCTTTTTTCCCAAAGGTCACATTATTTTGTTCATATTATGTACTGTAGGATTTTGAAAAAAAGGATATTTAATCATTTTAGAGGACATTGGGCTTATATTGTATATGTAAGCTGATTAACAATCAGCGATAAGTATACTAACTAGTTAGTACTTCTCGGTTGTTGAGACTGGCTATAAACGGGCCACCAAAATCTTGGTTCAATTAGTATATCAAGGGGTCAATGGCTTGATGCTGCTACTGCGATTGGTCCCAGGAACAAAATGCCGAAGGTTGAACACCTCGGCACCCGTTAGCCTCGTCAACGTCATGGCTGGCTTATCTTTTTGCTTTTGCTCTCCACTTGATCTGCTAGGCTAAGCTGACAAACGCTCCCCTCATTGACTCTTTCATCCAGGGAATCCCGATACCAGGGGACAATGCCATTGGCACTTCGGAAACATGATTGAAACTTCGCTTCTGTCAAGATGTTTCTAAACCCCCGCCGATTAAACCGTGTTAGAACAATCTCTTTCCCCCTTGCTTCCTTATCATCCACTAGTGACATACCACATCTCCCTCAAAAACTACACCTGGCAAAACACGGGCCGAACCTACATAAAATCTTAGTTATTGACGTGTATATCTGTCAATGCCCTTGTATTGGAAATGGCCAATCAAACAAACTCTTCTGTCGATGCGGATGTTGGCGGGCAATTGCGAAGCAGGCCAGTCGTCCCTACGCAGAATCATCCGCGAAACACTGGTGGAGATGACCCCAAAGACCCGGCGCAATTGCACGTCCACGAGCAGACGCCCCTACTTCAACGAACGAGCGAAGAAGGTTATGATGAAGGCTTAGACACATCCAGCCAGGACTCGGCGGCGTTGAATGCTGGCTTCTGGCGGTCTCGGACAAAAGCAAGTGTGCGTGTTTATCTTCAATGCAGTTGAGCCGAAAGTGTCGCGTTCTGATTCGACCAGGTCTTTTGGTTATTCCCATTCCTTCTATTGTATATGTTAGGCTTCGGCGGTGCTGCAGTTCCGAAGATTAACCTGATGGTCTCTCTCACCTGCAGAGACTATCTGGCCGAAAGAGCCTCTAGCGATCCTGGATTTACGTACCTGCCTGTTCTTCTTGGGCAGGACAACTCTCAGTGCCAAATACCAGAAGTTCAGTCCCTCGTTGCCCGCTTCCAATTGTATTACAATTTAGTAGTAGGCCTGCTGTCGGCACTGATCAGCCCTCAATTGGGCCATTTATCGGATCGCTATGGCAGAACGTCTATGATAGCTGTGAGTGCAATTGGAACAGTACTAGCAGAGATAATTACCGTTATCGTGGCAGCAAATGCAGAGCGAGTTTCGATATACTTACTGCTTCTGGGCGCTACCTTTGACGGCTTAGGGGGTTCATTTACCGCCATAATGGCCCTGAGCACCTCGTACGCCTCTGATTGTACCATTCCGGGGAAACGCAGTGTAGCCTTTGGGTACCTGCATGGCGCCATCTTCACTGGAGTTGCAGCTGGACCGTTCCTTGTGGCCATTCTTATGAAGAAGACACATGATATAATGAGCGTATTCTGTTCCGCGCTGGCCCTCCATGTGCTTTTCTTCTTTGTGGTCCTGCTCGTCATACCAGAGTCACTGTCTAAGGAGCAAAAGCAGAGAGCCCAAGAAAAACATCAGGTGAAGCTCGCCCATCAAGAAGATGTTGGTTGGTTATCGATGACATTTTGGAACCCGAAGAAAATCATCGCGCCTCTGGCCATTTTATTCCCACCAGCTGGGCGGCCAAGCACTCTATTCCCTAATCACGGAGGTGCCAGTCCTGCATTGCGAAGAAACATCATCCTCCTCTCTGTGATCGATACGCTTCACCTTGGCATGGCCCTGGGCATGTCACAGATCATCATTATCTATGCGGGATACATGTTCGGCTGGGGAAATGTCGAATCAAGCATTTTTGTTTCCATCATCAGTTCCGTTCGCGTCCTCAACTTCTTTATTGTGCTCCCCATAATCACGCGGATCTTCCGCGAGGAACCAAGGGAGGACCTGGTTATTTCGGGTTCTGGTGCGCTTGATGTCGTCCTCATCCGTGTCTCGATTCTGCTGGACATGATTGGGTTTGCAGGATTCGCACTGGCAAACCACGGCTCGCTTTTGATCTTGTCGGGAGTCGTTACATCCTTAGGGGGAATGGCCGCACCAGTGTTGCAATCGTCTCTTACCAAACACGTACCCCGCGATCGCATAGGACAGATTCTCGGTGCCAAAGGCCTTCTACATGCTATTGCTAGAGTAATAGCTCCTTCTATCTGCAGTTTCATATATAGTGTGACGGTGGGTAAGTTCTCACAGGCGGTGTTTGTATGCCTATCACTTGTGTTTGGAATTGCATTTTGTTGCACCTTATATATCAAAGCACATGGTAAGTAAACTCTTGAGGAATTGTCCGTGATATCGTACTAACGTACAGCAGTTCGACTTGATTTGGATGATCCAAGAAATCATATTACCGAAACCGATGACTACAGAGAAGCGGTTGAGGATGAACTCTTGCCTTAATACATAGAGAATTTTCGATACCATACTATTTACCTTTTGATTTATCTTGGGCAGCATATCCTCCTATTTGCAAGAAACTTATGTTAGATCTATAATACATAACATATGTCATATGACATAGTTTTCATGCTGAATCTACCTTCGCAGTTAGTAGTCCTGGGTTGCAGCGCGGTTGCAACCATGGTTTATATGGTCATATCAGTGGGCCTCGCTACGAAAGCAGAACGTGGTTGAAATAGCAATGTCTGGTGTAGTTTTACTAGCAAAAGACCCATAACTGGCGATGAGGTTCTGCTAAAAACCCACTCATCAATGACTAAGCAAGAACAATGGACAGTCACGTGTGCAGGAAATGGGTTCACCCGGAAAGGAACGAATGGGACCACAAGCAGTACGGCGGCCGGAAGAAACCAATGTTACTCCGTACTTGCAAACTTTCCGCCGAAAATCATCTATCTCAAAACTCCGACCGTCAATTGCGATAGTTCCCCAGCTTGCTCTCTTGGCTTGCACTACTCAGAATTAAACGTCAATCTCTCAATTCCCCTGATGCTCTATCAGTGATATCTCAATTCGCCTGCTGCCGGCGGTGCACAGGTCCTATTGCCATGATCACCAAGCCTGCCCACGGCACTTCGGCCGTACCTTCTCGCAATGCCCTGCGTGTCCTTCGCAGGCTGGCCCTTGCCGGCTCGACTGTGGGCAGTTTCTGCACCGTTGCGGCTATCACGTACGATGTCCATCGCCGAGTCCGCGTCGCAGAACGTATAATCGAGAATAAACGCGCCCTTCAAACCTCCGCGCCCAATTACGATGCCACTTCCGCGGCGAGACGACTTGCTCGTATGATGGAAGTTGCAGAGGCTGGTGAGTTTACAAGTATGGATGCATTTAAAGAGGAGGATCGGAAATCACGACAAGCGCAGACCTTGCATGTGGAGGGCGAGGAAGGGCGTCGACCTGATGAGTTCGGCTCGAACGTAGGAATTGGATCATTCGAGAACTCAGCCCAGGTCGACGCTTTTCTGGATGCTGCTCGACTCAATATGGCCGGGGTAATGAACACAAAGCAGGATATAGGGAAGCTCCCCGGATGTTGCGACTTTCTTCCGCCTGAATACACGCGACCTACGGAAAACCCCAATAGGTCCAGTCCTGCCATTGGCAAGACCGGTGCCTTTGCAAATGCTTCCGAGTCGATGGATAGCACGGGTACATTGCCGAAAGGACCAAACTCTATCCCGAAACAAATGCAAGATCTTCTCGACCGAGGGCGGCCTATCGACGCAGCGCAGCTATTTTTGGACGCACATCCTGCTTCGCTGAATGGCCTATCATCCGATAGGAGAGAGCTTGCGGTGCAGACTTTCTTTGTCAACTGTAAACAGGGAAATGTATTCATCGCAAGAAGCATCTTTGAGCGCTTGGAGGAGGTGGACAAGGTCTCACCCAGGCTTTGGAAGGTTCTCATGTTTGCACTAGCACGGAAGGGATGCATAGAATCAGTCGCAACTATCTATACTCGGTACATGCACAAATTTCAGCTCTCGCCGGACATGGTAGATGTGGTGCTACGATGCTTGCTCGAATCACATAGGCTCACAACAGCGAAGTGGTTCCTTTTTAGACATCTACAATTTGACCGGGATTGTGGCTTGTGCGGTGCATACCTGTCAGGCTTGTGGAAAAAAACGAGGAGTATTGAGCTTTTGAACGGGCAGTTGAAAAAGATCTTAACGACGCTTCCCCGTTTGGGAAAGGATCCCAGCGACAAACTGTTCAACCCAGTGGTCAAGGCCTACGTTGAGTTTGGTCGGTTAGCAGACGCTGAAGCTTTGGTGGAAGACATGACGACTACATACGAACTTCCCCTTCGCTGTCGCACAAAAGGCCTCCTCGTGTACGGTAAGGCTCTCGCGTGTGACTGGCAGGGTGTGGAAGCAGACCTTCAGGAGATGCACGAGCTTAATTTAACCTCTCGGCGACGTGACTTCACCCCTATCTTCGATCGCATATTCCTTGAATACTGGGTATCTCATTCGGGGCACGAGATCCAGGACTTCGTCACCCGCTACGTTGATAAGCTCAATATCGTCCCCGATCGGATCCTGTACAAACATATCCTGGAGGCGTTTGTGGAGAAGGGTGACAAGCACATGATAACTGAGTTCACGAGAATGGCACGCGAGCGTGGTTGGAAAGTCCACGTCAATGAGCAAGAGTTCCTTGAGATGCTACGTTTTCGCCGCTTAGCACTTGAGGGAGCGCCCGTGGGTTTCTGGCAAATGCTGCAGGCTGCTCGGGTGAAGTATGGACAGGCTGCTGCCTCACAGCAGATTCTCGGTTACGACCAGCGCTCATTCCCTATACCTGAGGTCAATACGATGCCTTTCACTCAAAGTCCGCTGCCGTGGTATCAGAGAGCACTGCAGGATGTGACACCGTCAAAGCCCGTTGATCAGTACCAAAAGCTCCATAAACAGATGACACATTACATGCATGTTGGGAAGATGACAGAAGCTCTAAAGTGCTTCCAAAATGCGAAGAATGCACGATTCCAATTCAAACAGCTTCACGTCGAGTTGGCTGCCATTGCGACTCTTCTTGAGCACGGCCTCGGCGAAGCTCGCATGCTTGTCGAAGCTGAGTGGCGGGGCATCCGACATCTCATTCGATTTTTCCCTCAGTTCTTCCGTCAGATCATGGAGGTGGACTCTGCGTCGGAAGGGGAGCTGATCAAGATGGCCGTCCTTCGATTTTACCAGCTCTGCTGGTCGAACAAGCGAATGAATGTCAAACATCATATTACGGTGGCCACCAGCAGACGGTTAATTGTGCATAACAAGCCGGAGGTAGCCATAGATCTCTTAGCGGCCATTTACATGTCCCGCTATACTCGCACATTACCCTTCGATGGGGTCTGCATGAAAATGTTTCTGCGTGCGTTCGCTGCTATGGATAACCTTCCCGGAATACGATGGTGCATCCTATCTGGCCTTGCTCGGGGCAGTGCACTTAATCATGATCTTGTTGTCGAAGTCAGCCGCGTCATGGGAGTATTAAATCGCAAGTTCAATCCTGACGGCCTCTCCAAGAGGGAAGCGTCCAAACGGGCCGAACAATTGGAGTATCTCGGACATATCGCCGACATGCTTGAGAAGAAGAGTGGAGGTGATCCTCTATTATGGGAACTCAAAAGCAATTCTAATGTGAAGCGGTCCTTCCGGCGGATGCTGAAACGGCCTCTTGACGAGAGGCGGATATATAAGGTATCTGATATTCCGGAGACGATCGAGAGATGGGACGAAGAATACGAATTAGAGGTACTTCTGGGTCGAATTGATATCAACCCGAAGTCCATCGCTGCTCGATGGAATGAGCGAGTGGCCTTAGGGCAAATACGAGCCGAAGATTTGCCGTGATGTAGCATATATTCCCCTTTTGACTTTGATCTATTCCTAATCTTCTTTCGTTGGTGTCTTTTTTCTATTATTTTCTATCTTTATAGAATTGTATATATAGAGTTGCTTCACCGAGATGTACACTAGCGATATGGAACTATTTCCCAAGCCGACTTCTAGCCCTGCGTGTCACATGTCAGGAACCAATCAAGAAGGGCGAAATGAATATTATCATGTAGTAATAAGAACCAGGATGAGCGCTATCTTCACGAAGATCGTACGGTCTCTCGTACTTTAGGGGCAGCGGAGTTCTAGGGCGGAAAATCTTTCACATGTCACGCCACTACACCGATATCACGGGTCCTTCGTTGCCTGAACTTTTTCAGCGTCTTTTCCCCCTTACTTACACTTACTTTCCTTCACTCTTATTCCCTCTCTCTCTCCCCCGGCCAATTGTCCCTCGAATCTTCTTTCCCACTCCGAAGAAGGAATATGCTCTGCCGTTCCCGTTAATTTTGCCCTATTCGCTGACCTCCCTCGACCTCTCCCCCGCACAATGGCCACCGCCGTCCCTAACGGCCATGCTAATGCGACCCAGTCCGCCGATACGGCCGAAGAACGCAGACGAGTCCACCACGATGCCGACGTTGTGATCGTGGGCGCAGGAGTGCTAGGATGTGCGCTTGCAGTTACACTGGGAAAACAGGGCCGGAGCGTCCTACTGCTAGAAGCCTCGATGAAGGAGCCGGATCGCATCGTCGGCGAGCTATTGCAGCCCGGTGGTGTCCAGGCCCTGGAGCGGTTAGGCCTAGCAGAGTGTCTGGAGGGGATCGATTCAATCCCCTCTTACGGTTTCTATGTGTCTTATTTTGACAAAGCCGTGACTATGCCTTACCCTAAGGAGACCCCGTCGTCGCTGCCTCCGCGCGGCCGCTCCTTTCACCACGGACGGTTTATCATGAAGCTACGGGAAGCAGCTTTGGCCTGCCCCAATGTTACCGTTGTGGAGACCAAGGCGACGGACCTGATCACTTGCTCTCATACCAAGCAGGTTCTTGGTGTGGAGTGCCAAACCAAGGGAAAAAAGGATTGTTATTTCGGACACCTCACCGTCGTCGCCGACGGCTACGCCTCCAAGTTCCGAAAACAATACCACACCAATACTCCAACGGTCAAGTCCCGGTTCTGGGCTCTCGAGCTAATTGACACGAAACTTCCTGCACCTAACCACGGACACGTCCTCTTAAGTGCAAATCCCCCGATCCTCCTGTACCAGATTGGCACCCACGAGACCCGTATCTTGGTCGACATCCCAGAGAACCTCCCATCTGCGTCAGTCAAGAATGGTGGTGTCAAGAATCACCTATGGAACGTGACCCTACCATCTCTGCCCGAGTCTGTCCAGCCAGCCTTTCGCGCCGCGCTGGAAAAGGGCCCGTTGAGGTCTATGCCGAACTCATTCCTTCCCGCCGCCCAGAACAAAACTCCGGGGCTTGTAATACTGGGCGATGCGCTGAACATGCGGCATCCGTTGACCGGTGGCGGCATGACTGTGGCTTTCAATGATGTACTTGTGTTCCGGGATCTGTTGAGTCCCGAAAAGGTTCCCGATTTTGCAGACACCGAAAGGGTGTTGAAGCAGCTGAAGTCCTTCCACTGGAAGCGAAAAAACGGATCCTCTGTCATCAATATATTGGCCATGGCGTTGTACGCCCTTTTCTCTGCGAATGGTTTGTTCCCTTGCTCGTATACCGCACCTTTGTCCAGTCAGCCACTAACGTAACGCTTAGATGAAAACCTCCGCGTCCTCCAGCGAGGCTGCTTCCACTACTTCGATATGGGCATGTACTCCGAGCCAATGGGTCTTTTGGGCGGCCTTATCAAAAAGCCCTTTGTACTATTCTACCATTTCTTCACTGTCGCATTCATCTCTCTTTGGGTGCTTCTCCGAGAGGCCCCTCTATACCAACTTCCCTGGTCACTAATCAGATGCGTGACGGTATTCTGGACAGCCTGTGTTGTTATATTCCCCTACATGCTTATTGAAGCATTCTGCTAGTATTGCTAAACCTTTATATTCCTTTTCTTTCCCTTCTCTTATGTTTTCGGAGCGAAACGATCTCTTCTCGTCCAAATTTTCATGGCTTGGTGTATGATACGAGTTTTACTACGCTTACTTTCTCACGCTGTAATAATACTTTCCCTTCTTTTTTTTTGACTAGACCGCTTATGATCATCTGCTTTTATTGAGCTATTTACCTTCCCACGGCCAATCAGAGACATACCAGAGCATGTACATATATATACAAAATATACAATTAATATATATTGATCACATGAAATCCGAATCCGAATGACCCTATAAATAAATAGAACCCCCAAAAGCAAGACCAACCGATAATGAAATCCAGGGCAATATCAAACCAAAATCACGGTTACATTAGTACCCCTAGATACTTACCAGGATCATCCTTAGTGGCACGCATGTGACAATATCTACCAAAGCACAGTCAGTACCCATAGAAAGCTCACAGAAGAGTCTCGATAGAACAGTCCACTCTGGCCCAGGACAAGAACAGGGATATCCATTTCGGTTCTCTTACCTTCTGATTTCAATCATAGATGGGGCTCGCTATCTCACTCCCCGGCATGTAATTGTAATCAATGCCGAATATAATTCAGGATCTACTTCGTTAACCAACTAACTTAACTATGTATGACGCTGACATAATAGGTCTGGACCTCTGGTCGATGGTCTGGAATGTCATGTCACATGTTAACTCGTACTGTAGGGTATGTACACATGGATGTATGTAGATCCGAATAGTTGAGTTAGTTAAAACTTCAGTCCTGGATTGCTCCCTCCTTTTGGCTATGTACCTTTGCTGGATATTTTCTCTTGTAGATGATCCGGGGAATTCCACAATTCTATAAGCATGTAAGTATGCTCGTATTTTTGAATCCAAACAAGGAATAATGAGAATATATGGACATGACTCACGCAGACTCACATTCCAAAGAAAAGTTTGCAGACCTTGCATGCAGGTATGAAGTGTACGACATGCTTTACATACATCTGACTGATCATAGGCAAGGTTCATTATCCTTTTTGGGATATATTGAACGAGCGTCAAGCTTTTGCTTGGGGAGGGTTATTGAAATAGTCACCTATAAATGTATCAATAATGGAGGCAAAAGCGATGTCACTATTAATCCGACCTGTCATGTCAGTAATATCTACGCGGTGGATGAATCTCTCTTATCAATTCTGGACTATTTTATTTTTATTTGCACCTATTCATGGGACCATCTTGTACCGGACATTTTCTCATTTTTATCATTTTTCTCTTTATGTAAATTCCAACCTCTACATTGAACCGGCGCCCAATCCAGACTGGACTCGATCGACATGATATGTAACAAAAACAGGGACAAATTATCTCTCTCTCTCTCTCAAAAAAAGAGAAAACGCAAAATATAACACAGAAACAATGACCCACTCGCCTGGCACCCTGCTATGATGGTATATTGACAATGATAATGATGATGATCATGCCGTTTGGATATAATCTGGAACAAACAAAGGAAACAAGGAAAAGAAAATAAACATAGCCAGCAATGGGTAGAAACGAAATCGGTCACTCAATCAATCCGTAACATCGAAATCAAAGGTGGATGTTTGTATGTATAGTAAACTCGTTTAGTTTTGCTCGCTCTTGCTGTTCTCCCCTTTTTGTCTACCGCAATCCTGAGTTCGAGTTGAACAACCTCTGTATATCCTGCTGTTGGTGAATGCCTCGGTGGCGACGCCTTTTCCTTGTCAGGAGTTCGTCGCAGCAGAAGTGTGCGCCAACAAAAGTCTGAAAAGATGATAACCTGTGCAGCGCGGCCAGAGGTAACCCTGAATCAACTCGAAGCTCAATGGCTTCCCAAGGAGACGAATCAAGCTCCAAAGGAACAGCCAAAGTCAAGAGCCATGTATCGAACGAGGATATAAAATCAGCGAACAGATATCATATGCAATTATGCAAATCACGCAAATAACCCGCGAACCAATTGTAACCCAGCCAGACCATTCGACTGCCAAGTTCCGTTATTTGACCCTGCAAACGCCAATATTCAACATGAAAAGAACAAAGGGAAGACATAGACATAGACACAAGAATAAGAAAAAGTCATATACCTGCCATTCAAAAGCAAAAAGAATCAGTTCAACCGAAATTATGTCATTTTCGAAGAGGGTATTGCCTCATTTTATACAGCGTCATAGGGTCCAGTTCAAGAGGTTTGAACTCCTTTTGACGATAACTTTGGGGTAACGTTCGATAATAAACCGAACGTCTCGATAGTTTGCTGCAACAAACTGTAAAAGTGCTATACAATAGCACGATCTGCTGGTATAATCGCCTAATGAAAGGTTGCTCTAGCAAACTCACGGTGAAGTTGAGATGCCGCGAACTCCAACAAGCAATCTTGGGTCCGCTCACTGCAACGACATGTGACTCATTCTAGACATTCGTAATTCATGCTACTCGGTGCAAATCCAGTCAAAAATGCAGACGATCTCATCAGGGCCTTCATCCGCCTTTCCTCAGAGATTCATCGGCAGGAAGGGGCTCAGCACCGCCATGGAAACCGTGGCGGCTTTCCGCATTCGACCTAGCATTTTTCTTCTGCTTCTTTTTGGTTGTCTGCCAGCCACTACTTGTGTGGTTGCCATGGGAGTCGTGCGTCGTCGAGCCAGCGCCATTCGTTCGTCGTGGGTGGCCGCCATTCCGTTCTTTGTCGCCTGGTCCACCAGTGGGGTGCGATGTGTCGGAACGGTTCTTTGGTTTGGACTTATGAGAGTTTCCATTGACCTTCTCCGGAACATCAACGCCATTGGTTCTGCGTTTCCCATTCGACGCACCCTGAAGCTCCGGTCCGGACATCACCTTCTCTGCGGTCGTATGTCTCAGACGAGAAGAGTCCTTCTCCGATGTTTCCTGGTGAGAAAATGCCGCCTTGTGCTTTTCTGGGCCAAGCTTCGACGGCGGCTCTGCCATTTTCTCACTGTTCGAGAGATGTAAGCTTTGTAGACGGCTTGACAGCAGACTGGGCTTCCCACCGTGTCCGTTGGTCAAAGCGTCGGCTGGCTTCCGAGTATCGATTCCTTGTCGGCCGAAGTACGGAGTTTGGTCGGTTTCCACCGAACTAGTATCTTGATAATCTTGAGAGAACGAATCGGAGACACTGGCGGGAGTATCAGTATTGTGATCATCCGAAGTCGACGTGCAATGGCTCATGGCACCATAAGGGTCATAGTTCTCGGCAGAGGGAGCAGTATTGCGCGGTTCACTTAGAGGCACCGACCCGTCGACAATTAGGGGACCGCCCGATGCCATGGGTCGTGCCGTTGCCCGCTGATGCGTTGACCCAGCCTTAGAGGCCTGCGTAGATCCGTTGTCCGGGGACGAAGCGAATGCGTCCTGGGGGCCGAAAGTGGACAGATACTCTTGAGGGTTGGCAACGAAGGGCATGATACCGCCGTTCGGTAATGCTAAGCCTACCGGTGTTTGCAATGGAGACAACATGGCATTTTGATGGTATGTCTGCAATTGTGGTGAGGTGGCGAGGTAGTAGCCCATATACTCCGTTGGCCGACTTTCATCCAAGTAGGGGGAGCGGGACACATTAGGCATACTACTAGGCATGAAGTTGTTGTCTTCTTCGTTCGGCGCGCCATCAGGGGACACGGGCGTATTGCGCTGCTTTGAACCTTGTGGGGGATCTTGCGTCATGGAGTATATTGGGGCAAAGCTCGGAAGAGAGTGAACCGACCGCGCGGGCTGCGACTGCGCTCTGAGCGATCCGCCTGGGGAGCCGTTTGCAACCGACGACCGACGTGGATTGCGCCGAAGCTCTGGCATAGCGGTTGGCGCCGATGGCGATGGTGGATTAGTCGTGCTACTGCCTTGCAAGCCCGTGATCGCAACCGGAAGGTAAGGGGTGCCATAGTAGACATGCTGGCGGAGCTGCGTTCCGTGGGGAGCGTGGTTCGCTGTTCCGGACCTTGAGCGAGAGTTGTCGTCGCCGGTTGACTCCTGCTGTTGAGGCATCGGAAACTGTATGAATGGCTGACGGATAAGCACAGGTGGTGGTCTCCCGGTGAGAAGCGCTTGATTTTGTAGCTGTAACCGGAGTTCCTGCTCCTGGGCTTGGAGGATCTGAATCTGCTGGTAGAGATGGTCATGAAGAAGATATTGAGCTTGCTGCGCTTGCAGAGATAGTTCCGATGCACTCATACCGTTGCTGGCTTGGCGGAAGTTATTGGACTTATGCGGCGTATTTGAAGACCGACGGCTGCCATTATGACCACCACGAGGGTATTGGTGCGAATTTCGCCCACCACGGCCACCACCACGACCGCCCCGGGAAGACGGAGGCGCTGTGAGAACAGGCCGCGGTTGAGGAGGAGGCCGCTCCCACGATCGCTCTTCCTCGGGAGGATACTCGTATTGCTCACAACAGAGCTCAAGATCTCCTTGTGATGCAGCCTTGAATGCTCTCCGTAATTCGAGATGTACGCCTCTGAAGGATGTATCATCTGCAGTGTTTCCCAAGTTTCTCGACGTATTGAAAGGCTCCTCCACGCAGAGGCGATTATTCTGCAGTAAGTGCCACCCTTTGGCTTCCTTCGAGATCAGCTTACCCTCTCGAACAGATACAACATACTTTTCGTAGTCGAGCTCGTGGCCATAATATTTAAAAAACTGAAAAAATAGGTCGCCTAAGCTTTGCTTGTTTTTCCGTCCGTATCCAGTCAGATTGCCAAGGTCATCGTCAAATGAGCAGACCAATCCTTCGGGCGAAATCTTCTTCTCATGGGGTCGAGCCTGAAGACTGGGGAGAATCGGGGGGTTTCGAGTTTGGAGGAAGTTAATGATCAAGCATATCCATGTATAGGAGCTTAATGTGCCACCCAATCCTGAGACAAAACGTCAACACAAAGGACTTCAGGGGGGGGGATGCTGCCTTGACTCCCCCACAATTGAAACATACCGGCATCGCAGAGTATCCTCCGTTTCGTCCAATGTTTGATGATCATAGCCAACGGCCTCACACGCTCGTCTATCTCAACGTAGGTCCGAACCATACGCGTATTGTCCAATGCCAATGTGTTGTTCACGTTCATATCGCAGGCTAACTGTAATTCTGGATCCCAGATCTTCACGATGGGAACTTTCGCGTGGGATACACAAACGACCCGTTCCATGCCATCTGCCAAGGGTGTTAGCTGGGGATCGGGATTTGGAGGAATCAAGTGAGTTCACTTACGTCGTGCAAGAACCTCCGCTAACAGACAGACCTGCTCGAGCTCCTTATATGTCGTCGTTATACAGATGTCCACTGCGCCAAATTAGCCCACGAGCTGGCAACAACGCAACTTCTACATACCATCCGAGTCACTTGAACAGAGTTTATTCCCTGACGACCCAAAAACGTGGACCTTGATATCCCGACCAGGCCATTGTTCGTTGAATAGCCTTTCCAACTTGCGAACAAGTTGGCGTCGTCGATCGTCACTCTCCGCAGACGGCAGTAATCGATCATATACCTCCAACATATTGTCGGTGAGTCTTTTCTCTTCCTCCGGCTCCAACCGTTCCTTGAGACCCTCCCTCTCCTCCGGCAGCAAATCGGCACCCAGGCTATACGGTATCCTTCTCCGGAAGAACGCCATGGCGGTTTCATATTTACACCCGGAGAATGGTTTTCGTAAGGATGGCGGTAGGTGTGTGGACTCGGAATGGGTCGACCGAGGGGAAGTGCTTCCGTGCGGAGGGGAGGGGGATCGGGAGTGGAAGGAGAGGTTCCGCGCATGTTGATACGGCGTTGAAGGGAGGGAATTCGACTGCTGGGAATTCAATGGGGGCCTGGTAGGTGCCTCTGACGACGTGTCGGTGGACAAGTTCCACGGCATAGTCGAGGCCTTTTCCGACGCTATCGGTGACTTTCCACCTGGACCGGAAGCCAATTTAGCATTCCCATGGACGTCTGAGATCATATAGCGATTCCAACGTTGACTGACAACGTTGGCCTCCACGAAAGGGTAGAATCAAGTAATTCCGCCGTGATCTGAGGCCGAACAAACGCCGCGGTATGTCTACTCCGGTGTCCAGCTTTTTCTCCGTGCGGAATTGGTCTCTCGGTACCGAACGTACAAATTTGTGATTTTTCAACCAACGGATAATACCTTCGGACGAATAAAAGACTGGGAAAAAGGCGAGGCGAAACCCTGCGAGGGAGTGGTGCACGCAGGGGAGTCACTGCAGATACCGGCGGGCGATGGCGTAGCAGAATTGACCTGTGCTGCTGCTGCGGTCCGAGTAAAGCCCTTATATTTTTTTTTCACTGGCCGAGAGACGTCAAACAAAAAAGAAGAAAGGTAATGGCAAGTAAACGAAGAGTGAAATTTGAAGGATTCCAAGGCGAGGGTGAATAGAATGCCCGTCTCAGTGGCGACCGAAGAATGTCAGGGTGCTGATGGGATACTTTACGTTGTCGATCGCCAAACCAATAGATCGAACAGTGTTTTAAGGGGAGAGAGCGATACACTCTAACCGGGAAGGGCACACTTCAAAAACCACACAACTTCCGGGGGGAGGACGGGGGACAGGTTTTCAAAAATGAAAAAGAATCAGAAGGGGGAAAAAAGAGAAAAAAAAAAAGGAAAGAATCCAAACTTCTTTACTTTTTTTTCTCTCCTTATTTTCCCATGTAAGGACCAGCCTAAGATTGAGACCGAAAGGAAATGATATACGGGGTGGAATGGAAAGATTTGGGGGGGAACGAACTTGGAACTGGGAGTCGAAAGTTCGGCGGGAGGGCAGCACGCGGAGGGGGATCAATCACTTTCACTGTCAAGTCACTTTTTCCCACAGAGATGGTGAGCCTGAGCCAGGGGGCAGTCAATCAGCGTTCAGCGGTCATCCTTAGTCACTTCCACTGGTGCAGCTTTAGTGACCTGGGTGGGCACCGCCAAATCCACGGGGTTAATCCCGACCACGCTTCAGAATAATGATGGAAGCCACTAAAAATATAGTTCTTTTCGGAATCATAGTAAAAATACATTCTAAGACAAGTACCAGACCAACCACCCGTTACAGGAGACAGACATTGCTCTGTCTACAAGAAAGAATTTATAGAAACTGGAACTGTTCCGGTTTAATTCCAAGTGCATGCCTCGTTCCCCAAACCTTAATATGGAGAACTCCAGTTGTCATCCTAGTTTGATATCAGTACAATTATTCGGGACTGAGGGTATATCAATGAAGAGATATTGGCTTGATTAGGGCTTAAAAATCAGTCACATTTCGTTCCTCCTGTTGCTGCTAACCAACAGAGATATTTCTTTTTTTTCTTTTTGTTTTTTTTTTTTTACCAGTAAGGGCTTTCAACGTCTCAAGTATTATTGCTGGAATTACTATTACCACATACCACATCATTGGAGCCCACCCAGCTGGATGCCTGGGGCAGCTACCGGATGTCCACACCAGGAATGGAATCTATACTCTAACAGTCGTCCGACACCTTGGAAGGGAGTACTGTACAATGTCAGTGGGAATTTTAATTTAACAACAATCTAGTCGTGACGATGTAACCACCTCATCAAATGATCCAGTCTCCTTCAGCCACAATTAATATATTACTCCGTAATGTATATAGTAGTCCCCAAGAGGGGGATCCAGACTGGGTGCTCAATAGTACGATTTCTATTTGATTTAATCCAAAGAGACCTTCTCCAGTCTCTTCTGGCTTTCCTTTGTGTCCAGAAGAATTGCTAAAGTTACTGGACAGAAACACCTCGATGTATGTTGTTTCATTGTTTCTCTTGAGTCTCTCACCCCTGAGCCCCGCGTTTGTTCCAATTTCTCTTTGATCGGTTTTTGGGTCCTGTCGAGGGCTCTCAGTCTCCATCGGCGAATGGGCCGAATTTAATGCGAGAGTCCCGGCACGTGTGCCGGGCCTCCAATTGAAACATTAAGGAGCCGGCCCACTTTTGGCGGACAATCAAAACTTTCTTCCTGACAACGGGTGAACTGTTCTTGACTATATTGTCTAGTCTCGTCTCGCTTATGATTGTTTAAAGAGTTTAGTCGCTATGCTGCTGCCGTGGGAATTATCACAACCAGCAATGCTCAAAATTTTACTCAACTCGGTCAGGCGCATACCTCGGTCCCCGCCGAGTCGTCCTCAAAACGGATTATTATTCCGCTCCGCACACCTGCAGATGAAGAATGTTTTGTGTCTTAGACATATAATCCTGTATTTTTAGTTCCCAGCGCTGCATAAGATCGGCGTATAAGTACTCCTCTCTCGGCCTGCTCTGGCAAGGCAAGGAAGGATCCCCCCTCAGTTCTAAGTTTGGGCCGACGGCGCTGCCGGTCTTTCGAACACACTTTCCGAGCTGAATAAGGCGAGAAATCAGCGCTATTCAGCTTGCTCCTTCTTCTGCTTGTCAAAATCTAGATCATGACCAGGCACTGTTCACTTGTTGACCCATGGGTGACTACCAAAGTCTAACCCGGTCTGGGCGGTCATAGGAGTATGTCCTCAAAGAAAGACAAAGCGGGAACTAAGCCACCAGGGTGATAAGACGTTTCCCCAGGCTCCGTGCGTGGACGTGATGGGCTCGATTTGACCGGCCGAAGATAGACCTTGTTGGCGAGGGCTGCTTGTCATCTGTCACAAAAATATCAAATTGACTTCCTGGCTTTGAAAATCGGCATCTGTACAAGTCGGGCTATCGCGAAACAAATCAATGGCAGAAGCCGATAGTCAGTAATAGATCTGACCAACTCCAAGGTATCCGCTAGCGAGTACAACAGCCACGTCGACCTACAGTTCTCGCTCAATATGCATGTCAGGTAGTAGGCAGCTTGATGCATGTGCTCGCTAGTACCTTGGGTACGTCAGCATCCGTAGTAATACTGCATATTGCATGTCATCCAATAATAGCCGGATCAGCACAACAATAATGTTGGGATCTAACATGGAACCCTGAGTCTTCCGATAGGTCCGGTGTCCTACTATAAAGAGGGCAAACCCCTCGAGATTCATGAATTGGCTTTCCGCTAGTGGTCGTATAAGCAGGAAGTCCACCTTACCTCCAGGTACCTGTGACACTGCAGTAAACTCACGATGAGAATATGATTGGTGAACGTAGACCGTATTTTCAGGCTAAGTGCAGGGGGCCTGAGGACACATCTCCCTCCCACCTTTTAATATCCGAGTTCCTGGCTAAATACTGTTCTGCAGATCATGTGCTTAAGAAGAACTTGGGGTCATCGTCAATAAGAAAAGTATTAGGGACTGACATATTAAATAAGGTACTTGTTGAAGGGTGAATTCATATCTTATTCTCCATACATGATTTGGCAACACGCCTCAATATCCAAGAGTTGTCATATGTCACGCCTGACAAGTCCGGAGTATTAGCGAGGTGCGTTCGGACTTAGAATGAGAGTGACCAGTGGCTTATGTCTGCACATTAGGCCGCAGCGTAAGACTGCTTGATACGCATCACGGAAATCTAAAATCAAATAAGCGATGGACCAGGGAAACACAGTCCAAAGGCCTTGTTGCCAACAATCACCTGGCTCTCAGCCTTCCGCGTCAGATACGGCGCCACCCCCAGAAAATCCGTCGAGTCCATGCTCACTGGCATGTAATGTACCCACGAGACCAACCAATCAATATGCTATTTTTCGTATGTACAAGGTGTGTTTTAGAACAACCGAGTTGGAGCACAAGAGACGGTAGAAGCGACCGTTGAAACCACTTCCGTAGAAGTCGGGACTATATCGCGATTTGTAGCTTGCGCTGATATAACCTGCATACTGGGCCTCGATGTCAAAGCGGCTTGCTCTTCCTCGTATGCATCCTGACCACAATGGCCGATTGTTGAGATTCAGCTGAAGATAATTTCCGCCGTCGCGGAGCCTAAGGCATCCAATCTAACGTTGCTATTATATTCTTCAGAAGTCTTTTCATAAGAAAGATCTAGTATAGTAAAATCCATAGCTATAAGAGCGGACCAGTTTGATCTGTGGCATTGCACAAGATACGTCTGCTATATAGATTCCAGATATTATCTCTGTGCCATTTGAATAACAGACATAGACCATCTTATAGGAGAAAACGCCGTATACATATGTGTTGTACACCACATTTCTGTTCATGCAGGCCAATATTATCAATGAGTTAGATGTCAACGCTAGTCAGAAGTCAACGTTGCTAAGGCATTACTTCTTAAATGTAGTTCTGTCGTTCTCGCTTTTTATATCGTTTGAGGGCAATGCTCTCTCCGTATATTGACTTACCGTAAAGTTCGAGTATGGTGCTTTTATAAAAATCATCGTATTATAGGACAAACGATTTACAGTGTCTACACAGGATCGAGCATCAGCTAAATTACATATATGCGTCGTACTTTTCGCAGACATCTCAAGGAGAGAACGGTTATGTTCCATAACATATCCTGTGTATTGAGCTTCACCTCTGTTATTGATATATTTAAATCTCGCAAACAGTGTCATATGAGCGGTTATACAGACAACACGAGTTGTGTGTCTATAACAGCGAGCTCCACGCCACAGGCTAGTCAGCTTCCAGCCCATGCACATCCCTGATACCGTGCCCAGCAAGTTCTCTTACTGGTGCGTATCTTCTATTTCTCTTGAGTGGCTTCTAGCTGGTAGGGTGGTCTGGACTTCCTGAGTATACTCGCTGCTGCTTGCCCTTGGGCCGCACCGTCTCCTATCTACCTACTTTGAGGGGTTTGGTGTAGCTTCGAGCATCGTACAGGGATGTGGGCATGCTGAAACAGCTAGCCCTCTCGTCATCATACCAGTTTCTCCTTCCGCTGACCCCAGACAACAGGCTTCCGTAGGCTTTGCGTACAAGAGACATTCGCTCATGGTTAAGGCTTCTTGCTTAATACCTTGACTGACGGGATCTTCGGAAAGTCTATTGAAATGTATACATACACATCAGAAAGCAGGTCATAAGATGTAGCAAGTGCTCCGCCTTACACAAAGATCTGATAAGGGGTTTACGATGCGTCATGTTGCGCAGTGGCACAGTGTGCATCTGCTGAATCATTACCGGCAGAAATATCGTATACTTAAACGTAGTTCTAGCTATTATGATATTTATCAGAGTCCATTGAATTATTCAATGAATTAGGATCACTGACTGAAACCTATAGAGCGTTAGACCCGCTGATGACAGAAGTCACTTCGCCACCCATGAATACTAGGTTTCCCACCTCCCCGATAGGCAGTTATCAAGGCGCCATTTCGCATCTCCTTGAAAGTGGAATCCAACTACTTCAATCATTCCGTCGTAGTATTGAATTGAACCATACCCCGGGGGGTGAATCCGGTATGATGAATCTATAATCTCTCCGTTTGGTCGCTCCGAAAACCACCATTCCAGTAGGCGCTTTGGGTATTTGGGCTTTTGGCATACGCTACAGAAATGCGCACGTCAATATCAGAAGGAGAAATGGTAACAAGGAGATAGCACCGCCAAAGGTAAGCCGAACAGGTCCCACGCATGTTTCTTGGAGCTGCGAGTTCTTATCTGCAGCCTTTCACGTCCATATCCCTTTCCTTAATAGGTACACGATCTAGCATATGCTCTCTGTAACAGTAAAGCGTACCATTCTCATTGTTATGCCAGAGCGTCCGGTGCTTAATCTTAGGAACGGTCTATACCAGTTAGTAACTTGCCTCATTGTCGACTGCGGAATTCCTTGAAAAGGCCCACTTGCACAAGGTAATTATCTGTGAAGATATATCAGTTACTGGTACAATTTATCGCAATTAGTAGTTGAGGAATTGCCGTCATCCGATAAGGAGCCCCCATCTAGGCCGTTAGAATCCAGAATATCATCGACGATCTCAACTACATCAAGTGAATTAATCCCACGTGCGATTGCGCTAAGTGCCTACACCCAAAATTTCAGCCTCGAAAGTACTCATCAGGCAGGTCCGTAAGTACCTTTGCCACTGTCAAAGACATACTAATTCGGAGACGTAGAATCAGAAATATAGGGACTGCCATTGCCAGAGTATCGCAACAACGCGATCCTCGAGCTGGTGGGCTTTCACTACCGTTTCCGAAGTACGCAATCTCATAGATGACAGCCGCTTTGGGTCGTTTTCTCTCGATATTTCAAGAGGGTAGGATGGCTATGTGGGAGGAGGAGAAATGAGAAATAGACATTTTCCATTGGCGTCTGAGTGGGTGTGGTGCATATAAGAGCCGACGGCAAGACAGATAAATGACTAGTCTAGTCTTACACTGTCTAGAACTGTCTGCATTGTACTAGGTATAGATTCCTTCACTAGCTCAGGCCCAGAATTATATATGGAGGAACAAATGATTATCGTGCAATGGCTTGCTATGTTGCCAGGATCTCAGGCTCAGGTGGGACCGGAGACATGAAGATCAACCCTGCTCTAGCTTTTCAGAGACTACGGCTGTCTTGGCACAATGAAACGAACTTGATCTTATGGCTCATTTAGACAGGCTATGCCATTTTTTGGGTGACCGTTTCATCTCGGAAAGCGCGTGCCGACCCGCCCCGAACCGTGCACGGGGGCGAAGAGTCTGTTGATGGTTCAATAAATGCTGTGAGGAAGTCAGGCGCAGTGCACTCCATATTTATTAGTGCTAGAGGGCTTTGTTCTTCTCGATAGACCTCGGCAGTGAATGCAACCTTGGGATATAAGAGTAAGTCTGCAAGATACAGTATCGCGGCGGGTGCCGAAGTCATTTATAAGTAACAGACTGCTTATTCGTTGACGATCTACTCCGTAACTAGTTTGCAGATGGGCCAGATGATTGCAGCTGTAAGTCTCATTGCACTACCGCGGACTTAGCTGCTTATAAATGAATGTACCTCGGCACAGAGCTACCTTAAGAGCAATCTGACTATTCACAAAGAAGTTATACTTGTGTGTCCTGCAAGTAGTTATCCTTGTTTCAGTTGCTATACATCTGAAACATAGAGTAGCCCTACGCCTGAGCTCCTAGCTTATAACTTTGGTCTTATTCCCGTTCTTAGCGACTCGCTCCTAACTGATCTAGATAATAGCACCAATCTGCAGGCTGTAGCACGGCTGCTTAGGTTTGTTTATACTTATACACAGACATTAAAAGAAACCACTGCAGTCCGCCACTAAACCAATATAAGTTAGAACTAACCAGACTGATCAAGAGTACGTATGCGCGACTCGTGAAAATGGGCTAGGTCCGGTATGGAAAGACATGCAACGTCGGTGAGCTCTAGTTGTCTAAGCTATGATGATAGCTCTATAGGTATGACAACTTCCTATCTAAGGAAGCATCTAAGCGGACCTGGGAAATTAGGTTGTGTACAGATAGTATTTTATGAGAAAATGTGATTAGATCGCACTAATACTGTGACGAGACATTGGCTTTCAGTCACAGACATTTAACATGCACAATGGGATTGTTTCAAATTGACGTAAGACCCTACCTAACCACTAAAGGAAGAAGAGCTTGGCGAGTGCAAAACCCGTATAGCGGCCTTCTCACGTGTGGGAGCCGTCAAAGCGGCGATTTCACCCATCCGTAAGCAAGAATATATTTACCTACGGAGTAGACTTAGGAGACCCCTTAATATAGTAGGCAAGCAAACATACCCGGGCAGATATCATATACTGGTAGAGATCATTGCTGCTAGTCATAGAACACAGGCAAATACTCACCTTTTATACAATAAGCACCGGTAGATTTCAGACTAGACATGCTCAAGCTTTCAAAGAGTCTCAGACAATTGAAGTCGAAAACCGACTGAGATGCGGCCCGCCAAGAGACGCGCGCTAAACCCAAAGTAGCGTACGCTGGAGTTCTAAATTAATCACCACGAGGAATGTGGAAGTCAATTTGGGTTTCCATCACTAATTATGTTCGCTATCAATAGAAATATGAATAAACTATGCCCACTACGACGTAGTACTTGTACGACCTTGAGGGGTGGGTGGTACCCCCTTACGGTACAGTACGGTATTCTGGTCCCGATTATACCCAATCTATGCTAAGGAGTCCAAAAGTTAATATTGACCCTGAGTATAGAAATGCCTCAATTCCCCCCACGAGGTAGAAGAGGTTTATCAGTGTGATGAAACCACCAAATAACCTTGTCTAGCAGTTACAAGTTACAATTGTCACATTGTCACTGAGACAAGGCGAGAATATTGTTGGTCACAATGTCTTTCGAATCTGAATCAGATTCACAAAAGATAAAACTTTGATAGGAGTCCTTTGTTAGTACTTCGGAGAAGTACCTCGAGAGGTGGGACGGTCTCTATCAAAAAAGGTTGACGGGCCGCGCTAAGAAACAAAACAGAATATTACATCCAAGAATAATCTCCGGTTCCCGGCTAACCCTCAGACAGCCCATACGCCATTGTGCAGCAGCTTCTCTTGGATGATGCCTTTCCATAGGACTGCTGAGCCGGAGGATGATTTCATCGATTTCAAATTAGGCATATCAGCAGACTCATGGAATCATAATCCTCCTTAATATTTAGGACTTACCTTTGCGGATGTCTAGGGTAACTTTTTATCTTTGTCACTTCTCCTGTATGGTATCTTAACTCGGTACAGTAACTGTACTGATCAATACGGAGTTTTGAGGGATCCCTACAAGTGGAACGCGAATATTTACCTTACAAATACGATCGTGAGATATGAGGAACTATAGAGGGTGTCCTAGTACTTCAGGGTAGTTCTACCTACAATGAAGCAGTACTTAGTGACTGTAAGCCAAACCTAGTATGAATTACTTTCCCTTTCCCGGAGTAGAGGGAGGAGGAAAGCAGGTGACTAGACGGGTTAAGGAGAGATGGTGAGTGCTCACAGTAATAATTACCAGAAAAAAAAATGGGGACCGGGAAGAAGCGATTCAACAAGCCGAGTCTCCGTCACCAACCAGAACAAGCCAAACCCATCCGATGCCCACCCTACTCTTTTTATTGTTAATAATAATTTTGTGGTTCTCGGGACTGGTGGATTGATTGTGTGTTGTGGTGTGGACGAGAAAGTGTGTTTGTGTGTGCTTCTCTCCCAAGGTGTGTGGTAATTTTCTTCCTATCTGCTTTTCAATTTTCAATTTTTTTTATTTTATTTCCTTTTTCAAAGAGTGATACTTATTTTTCCTTTTCGAGTCTGGAGCGTGCCCAACTCAGTAATACTGTACAGTAATTCGAAAAAACAATCTCTATCTTTTTCTTATCCCCCGGTCAAGAAAAAAAAAGAGAGAACGAAATAATCACGCTTTTTCGATTCTTTCCTTTTCTCCCCCTCTTTCTTGTCCCCTCACGGCCCCAGTCCAGTCCAGTCCAGTTCAAGTCCAAGTTTCTCTCTTTGGCTTGTCGCACCTGCTCTGTTACCCGACCACTTCCTCCTTCACCTTCTCTTGTCTTCCCTCCCTCTTACCCTCCCCTCCCCCCGGTCTCCTCCTCTTCCCTTTTCACACCTTCTCTGTCCCTTTGATTTCCCCACGCCAGACTCTTTGTCTGCCGTGCCTCTAGGGTGAGAAGTCGTTGTCTACTACTACCCTTCTGCCTCGTTCACTCGTGGTAGAGCCGTCCGGATTTTTTGTTGGGAGGACAATCACTCCTTTTTTTGTAAGTCCACTCCCCTACCGAACAACGCATTTGCATTTTGGGCTGCGCATGTCAACCTCCCAGAAGGTTTTAAAAAAGAAAAGAAGAGAGAAAAAAAAAGACACCTTTTCTACTTGAAAACAGACGCTACTCTTTCCCCTGGTTTGATTGCAGTCGGTGTGTCCCAAATGATTCCGCCTGTGTTCGCTGTCGGTCGAGAGAAGCCAAGAAATCATAAAAAAAAAGTTTCTGATACGGAGTGCTTGAAGAAACATTCCGCATCCTAAAATCAGTCCGACCAATGTCATCGTTGGTCGCCGTGCGCCTTCTCTCTCTATCGCTCGTACACCTGGTTTATCTATTTGGAACCTCCGCTTCAATCCGCGATATCTTGTCATTCAATTACATGTTGTCTCAATCTGGTCCGGGAGCTTACGCTTACCCTCACTTCACAACAGTCTCCCCTGACCATCTCCGAGCGGATCATCAATTTTCGCCGCCTCCGTTCCGTTGCGATTCTTGCCGGTGAATATGTCTTACTACGAACCTCAAGGTTGGCAGGCGCCCGCTGCGCGCCAGGTATCTTGGGAACAACCTGTTCCCCCGTCGCGTTCGGGTATGGTTTAATCACAAGCCTCGGCGATGATGCTCTTGCCCTATACAGTGAAGCTAATGCCCGACTTTCAGGATCGAGCTCTGTCTCTCAACGCGACGAAGTTCCTGCCTTTTCCTCTCAGTTTGACGGTATGACCGTGTCTTCCCCATTCTATCATTGCTCCAACGTTGGCTTAAGGAGCACAATCTGCGAAATACTGGCTAGTGGTGGTTTTGGTTGGGTTTCCTGATGTGGTCACCTATCACGTCATGCTAGTTATCGTGGATTGTTATCGGCACTCTCCGTGTTGCCGAAGAAACAGAGTCGAACAATTGCTGACTCCTTTTCCATAGAGGTGGATCGTGCTATCGACAACCTTGTTAAGAGCGGAAAGTTGTGGTCTGCTCCCCGGAGGGACTCGATGCCCATGATGATGGGCCGTCCGTTTCCCGAATACGGTATGAAACCTTAGACTGCTATATTTCACCTATCGATATCTAAACATGGTTGCAGATCCCCGTGTGTCCAATACTATGTCCCAGCGTCACCACTCTATTAGCGACTTCGACGGAGCCAGGATGCACCCGAATCCCAACCTTCAGGGGTTCTATGCCTCCCAGCGTTTCCAGGGACGCCCAAATGAAGTAGAGCACATGATGCAAGCAAAGCGTCGGATGGCGGCACAGCGTGAAAGGGAGCTCCGCAACTATCACCAGGAGCAACAGTACAACCGAAGTACGTGGTAGCATTTGTCTTTGGAGCTTTTTTTTTTTTTTCCTTTTTTTTTGGCTTCTTTCTCCAATATTCCCCATGACTTCTTCCTTTGCCCACATGTATCGGTTGCATTGTATAATACATTGGGACGTGGTTCCTTTCTTGAACATGAGTTTTAATATTCTTCTCTTTTCTCAAAGGCCTGCTTGCCGAAATGTCTGGAAACAAATCCGATCGTTCGCTCAGTCCGGCCGCCATGAGCGAAGAAAGCCGTCGAGAACTCCTGGCTCGCCAGCATAGGGCTTTGTACGGCAACGAAAGCCCCGCCTTCTTCCCGCCTGGCAGTTTTGCGGATGACAACCCACGATCGGAGAGCCAGGGGGGTGGCACCCCAACATCTGCCACTGGTGTCCGTGGCCCATCTCCGCGCGGTGTTGATCCTTTCGGCATGGCCCAGACCCCGGTCCAAGGTAGCACTGATAATGTTGCTCAAGCCGCCGCGTCTCTTCAATCTCCTTCCCGCGCAACTAGTACGTCCTCCCCGAGCTCGGGCATTAACCCTGTCTTCGGCAAGTACGACAACGCCGAGCAACCGATGACCTCGACCTCCTCCCCCGGGAGGGCTGACTCGCCTTCCGCGAGGCAGGCGCATTCGAAGCCAACCGGTGGTCCCATTGGCTCCGTGGGCCCTATCGGCTCTCGCCCAGTTCAGCCAGCAGGTCAAGCTCAGGCTGCCAACCCGGCACTGAACAAACGCTCCACGACACCCCTGCCATCTCCTCTTGGTTTCGGCTTCACACCTGGTGACGCAGGCGCAACCAATGATCGTTCGGCCTCGTCGGCCTCAAACCCCTCCACTTCCGCTTCCGCAGGAACTCCCGGTATGAAAGAGTCTACTGGTGGTGTGGCGCTCGGATGGGGTAATGGCGGTGGCGTTTGGGGATCGAAGAACGGACTGGGCGTCCAAGCCTCCGTCTGGGGTTGATTTACGAACCAAACGATTCGGCTCCGATTGACGCTTACTTCATCATTCAATATGCGTTCGCTTCTATGTCGTGGCGTTATAAGAGAGGGTTCTATTTATGATTCAAATCTTGGGAAGAGCATGGTACATATATGGGAGAAGTGGTGCAAGAATACGTTCTGTTTAGCGCTCCGTCATATATGGACAGTTAATTGGTACAGGTTGGTTTACTGACTATGGAAACTTGGTTGGCCTGTTGGTTACTGGAGTCGGTATTCCCCCTTGGTGTGCTTTTGGCATTTTTGATTTCATTCATCCTTTATCTCCATGTTTGGTAACTTTGTCTATGTGACTGTTTCCTTGCATTTGTTCCATGTTTTCGCTTTGGATATTTCATTGGCATTTGCGGCCTTTTTGTTTTCTCGGTTGGGGTTTGTCTTTACATGCTTGTGAGTGTATGTCTCGGGCTCTTGTTTCCAGCTCATTCGGGAAGGTTTCCGGTGTTACATGTCGTCGTTCGGGTCTGGTTGCGAGTTTGGCCAAAGCATGCGATTCTTTAATTTGCGATAGGTATGGGCACCAAAAGGTTGTGTTTCTCTTTTTTTTTCTTCTGTCACCTTGTTTCTTCTTATCTTGGAGCATGGGCATCGGAACATAGGGGGAGCAGGGAAACATAAAAAGAGTTATCGGAGTCTGATGTGCACTAAGGTTCTGGTATGTCATCTTGGATTTTCATATTTATTTTGGTTTCCTACTGGTTTTGTCTTGTTTTTCATATATTTATTCTCCAATCCATTCGACCCGTCTCTTTATATGCGGATCTGGTTTTCTTTTTGGCATATCTCACGATACGAAGTCACGTCTCCCATACATTTAAATCTGAGGTTCCGGCATCAAGTCACAGTAGACAAGGAAATTTTGCTTTTGAATTATACCAAAATCTGATATATTGAATTTTCTATCTCTGAAATATATTCGAAAGAATATAGAGATGGCATTATGTTGGAAAAACAAAGATGAGATGAGAAAACGATAACTTTTGCACAGTAGCATATACCACACATCAGCGCAATAACCGTTATACAGAGATCATAGAGCGATGGACACATATGTAGAGCGGAATTAAAGGCCGAATATAAAGAGAAACAAAAAAAAAAAAAAGTAATCGCGAAACAAGAAAGGAAACGGAAACAAACGGAACCCCCAAACGCCACCCTAAACCGGACTAGTATGTGACGTGAGAGAATCATTATTGGCCGTGGCAGAATCATGAGTCGTAGAATTAGGATTATGATTAGGTGCGACAGCCTCAGTATCGATCATTCTCTTCGCAGTGAACAGACCCGATACACCACGTTCCTGGTTCTTACCCAGCCAAGGCTTGCGCGCTTCACCCAGGACCCGACGGCCGAGGAAGTAGATCAGCTGACCGACGATGATAAGCACGAAGGCGATCGGATACATGAAGTGGATGGTATAGTGGAAGACCTTGATGCCGATGATGACGCCCCAGAAGTTCATGGTCAGCATGGAGATGTTGAAGAAAGCAGCGGACGACAGCCGGAAGAGGAGCGGAGCCATGCAGTAGAAGAAGGTCAGGCAGAGGGTGTATCCGGCAAGATAACCACCGACTTGGCTGTTCCAGGTGGCGGTCCTGAATGAGGCACGGTCGAAAATGCCGGCCTGGGCGCCGTTGATGATCATGCCCCAGAAAGCCATCTGGCCCAGAACTTCGTAGACAGGCGCTGTGCTGACGAAATACTCCTCTCCGGTGTTTGCGAGACCGTAGAAAGTTGCGCCTAGGAGGGCGAACAGATCACCTTTGAGTTGGTTGCCACTACTGACATCGCCACCATTGGTGCCGGTGATATGGTCGGATGCGATCAGGACGCCCATGCCACCGATACAGACCAGAATACCCAGGACTTGTGTGATGTGATAGCGGACGCGTAAGAACAAGAACGAGATGATGACAACGACTGCAATGGCCCAGAAATTGATTAACTGGGCACTAAGCATGGTTGTATACCGGTATGCCAGCACGATGAAATAATTGCCTTCGACGTCGCAAAATGCTAAGATAATATCTAAACCGCAAAGAATCAGATAGTTAGATATAACTAGTTCCATGTACAGCAACACAGAGCTTTACTTACATTTCCAGCCGGTTTTCCACACCATTTGAGCCCAGCCCTTGATGCCATAACGGTACATGGTGTACGGAGTGAACATGATGTTCAGAAGCACATAATTAAAGAAAGTCTGGAAAGCCGGAATCGAGGTGCCTTCGTTTGAAAGGAGTGTACTGAAAGTACTAGTAGCTGTGTTTGTGATTGCCAAGATCTGTCTGTAGTAGAATGTAAGAAAGATACTGGCCGTGAAGACCAAGGCTCGAACTAGAAAAGTTCGCAACTTACCCAAGTATCAGAATGATATAGAACTCCTTTGTCGTAAAATACGCCAAGAAGCCCTTCTTTTTCTTGTCGATCAGGTCCGCCGGTGCCTCCTCCGAGGCAGAGTCCACTTCACGGGCATTTGCACCTGCACCGGCCGAAGTATCGTCCTTCGGGAATTGAGCAAGTGAGGAGTTATCGTGCGGAGTTGCGGCCGACGCTTGAACGGTGATTTGATCTTTGACGTCCGACATGATGAGACCAGCGTACTGACTGTCCGAGCAGCTTTGAGAAGGCGGAATTAAACGTTATCTAGAGTGGCTCTCGTAGGATCGAGATAGTGGGGTATGGGTCGATAAGCGTGAATGGGAGCTTTTGAAGACCCAAACGAGCGCAAAACTCCCGGAAGTCGCTCGCCTATGGTCTCTGAATGTTTCAACTCAGAGGAGGTGAAGACAAGGTTGTGTAGACAAATGTGAGAGGAGGAACAGGGAAGAGAGAAAAAAATCTCGTGGGCAACGGTCCAGGCGGCGGAAGAACTGAGCCTATCCTGATTGGGGAATTTTCGCCAGTGGCCCCATCGATTGGACGATGTCCGCTTGGGGGACCTCGTGGAAGTCCTGGCCAATCATTGCCACAGCTACCCCACTGTGTAATTAGCTAATTTCAATGCGAGTGGATGGGGCGGATCTGTCCGACGCCAGTCCGTCCACTATCCATCTTTGGCGGCCAATCAGCGAATGGGAACTCCGGCAACATGACGGGGCGGGAGAACAAAGCACACACCTTATCTCCTGATGGTGCAAAACGCTCAGGCCCCAATAATACATTGGCAGAGGTAGGTACCAGTGTATCCCTACTAATCCTGGTCGCGATCACTGGCGATGAGCATGCTGCAGAGCTCTATCGGCGAGGAGCTACCTCGCATCAGCAAGGGAGAAAGTGCCAACAGTTGTTCAATCCGGTACACGATTGCCCAACTTGCGCTAGGCATCATCACAGATCACTTTCCCGCAAGGAAGTCAAACATATGCTTCACCGTTCATCTGTTGCGGGATATCAGGCAATCCTACTGTGTACAGAGTAGTCCACAGGATATAAGCAACGTGCTATGATCTCATTCTATCATGCTCACATGACTATCGTGTTTATGCCTCAGGCCACAACAATAGACTTTAATTTAAGGTGGCAATGACCTCATCGGCTGCAGTCCCGCTTTTTTCTGGAAAAAGCCATAGCCTGAACCTTGAAAATATGGTAGAAGGATTTTGAAGTTGATGGAAGGGGTATGTATGATTGGTTGTCGTCTCGACTATCATCTTGATAGTTCTTCTGGAAATGACCAAACCCTCCCCGTTACCGAGTTTTCTTTTTCTCATCTCTTAGTGGCTGTTAAGCTGGGAGAAGGCTTGTACCGAGACTCAAATGTCGCACTCATTAGCAGCAAACCTCTTGGTAGAAGATGTTTGACATGGTGATCGGGTGATGAGTATCGGGCATGACAGAAACGGTAGTAGCAGTAGGAGTAGATGCCTAGTGCTTAGATGTAAGCCACACGGTCAACAATAAGCATCCATGGATACAATCACTATATGCAACGTGAGATTGAGAAAAACACCTTTGTTCAGACAATTCAATTCTTCCGTGTTGGATAACTTGAAACCCCACTCCTAATCATTGTGAATTTGAGTTGAATTCAACCTTGAAGGTCCATTGAGGTTCCATGGGTAAAGCGGGGGGGAAAGATTTGGGTTGGGGAAGTCTCCCAAAAGAGAGACCTACCTAACTGGGAGGAGTCCCTGCTATTCTTAGCTGACAGGCCCGACAAGTAAAGTTCTATATAAGGCAGAACGGGAATAACCCTTAATCAACATGGCCTAGGCCTTTTGCACTCTATTTATCCACCCCTGAACATTGTCTGACAGTATATATATACATACATACACATACGTACATACATTTTATTTATGCACAATGTACTCTGTAGGATATGGATATTCAATCCTGTTGAGTTTAATATATATGATGCATAACTATAATTAGCTGAGAGACCATTACGGTCGCAAATCATAGGTCAAATGCACTATACTATCAACATATACACATACATGAATCATGGAGATCGCCTTTTTTAAATTTCCCCCCGAGGAGTATGCCTCATGTTTCTGCTTACCTTTATTTCTAATGTTTTGATTTTATACCTTTTCCGAGCTGATTTCTATTCTTGTGTGAAAACCGCGGGTGCACGTCATTTCATCCACTCATTGCCTTGCAGATCCCCGTAGTTCGCCGGCTCCTCTCCTTTCTCGAAACCACTCTGTTCGATCAGTGCTTCAAACTATCCTCTTTTCACCTTAAACCGGGGCCCCCCAGATATACTTGGCTCTTTCTTATCTTCTTGTTTACTGGTTTCTTTTCTTATTAATTGTTTGTAGAAAGTAGATCTTCCGGAGATTTTCAAGTCTCGACACAGAACCCCACACCCGATCAGGCAAGGGTTGGGTACCTTAAATCATCACAGCAGTTTCAGCTCTTTTGGTGTTCGTCCCTTTTCGGTCGCGTGTGCTGGTTTTGGTTTTCCATTTTTGCGCGCCGCCAACCCCAAAAAGCCTTAAAAAAGAAAGGAAAAGAAAAAAAAAAAAAAAAAAAATAGTGGCCGACCGCTACCGAGGCCGTCAGGTGGTCCCGACCCAAACTCAGGATCATCATTCATCATCCGCAGCAAAAGCAGCAAAGTGTGCCATCCCCGTTATCACCTGTGACCTGTTCGTCTTTCCGATCCGTCCATCTTTTCATCATCCCCATCACAATTCTTTTCCCCCTCCCCATCATACTTCTTCCATTTATTCCCGACCGCAACCCCTCGTCCAATCCGGACAAGGCAGCGGCTCACTCTTATCTCTCCCGCAACTTCGGGCCTCTCTGCGCGCCGGTGCACTCGTTCCTGAGTTGTCCCGGAGTGACGAGACGCCACCTCCCCCCTGTTGCCAGATCATGGCGTTGGAGGTGCAACCGCCCAGCGATCGCAAACGAGTCAAGGTCTACGAGCTGAGAGATAATGACTGGTTTGATAGAGGTACTGGTTTCTGTACTGGGCAGATCCTGGACGTAAGTTTCATCGCATGGGGGATTGTCCAGCGCGACATCGGTCGTCGGGCGCAAACGCTACAGGTCGCGCTTTTCTCAAACATTCATCCCGGTCGCTGACATCCCCACTCTATCTTCCTGCAGGATGAACCGCGAATATTTGTCGAATCTGAAGATGAACCCGACCGGTTACTTTTGGAGACAAAAATCTCCAAAGATGACGGGTACCAGAAACAGCAAGGTTCCACTCTCCCGTCGCTCTCCGCATCGCAAACTTAAACAGGGAAGATACTAACACTCGTGCGACATGACTAGAGACGTTGATAGTATGGACGGAGCCCAATGGGACGGATATGGCATTGAGCTTCCAGGAACCTGAGGGTTGCGCCGTGATTTGGTAGGGCATCGCTCGGACATTGTGACTCAAGTGTCCTTTTCTCTTGGCTGACAACAGTCGCGAAAGGAATTTTGTCAATGGCGTTCAGCAACATCTTACGAACCTGGCAGCAGCAGGTAGGCACCCGGCGTTCCTATTTTTCCTGTCATTGGCAGATCGGTGGACTCTCGTTACTGACATGTAGCTCTCCCCTAGACGATGCCTTTTCCGACGATCTCGAAACCTATCAGTCTATAATGCTACCCGCTCCCGAGCTCGGAAACCTCCCCGAAATCGACCATGTCATGAGAGCAGCGAGCATGACACAAGCCGGCCGCGACGCATTGTCGAAGTTTGTTATCCGGGAAGAGTACATAACAAAGCTCATACCATTGGTCACAGTGGCAGAAGATCTCGAGAGCCTACCGGACCTACACCGTCTCTGCAATATCATGAAATCTCTCATCCTCCTCAATGACAATACCATTATCGAGACCGTAGTTACAGACCCCATTATTCTAGGAGTTGTGGGGGCACTGGAATGTACGTGGCATGGGGTTTGTTGTGTCATAGTGCGATTGCTGATGAGATCCCAGACGACCCCGAGTTTCCTACACACAAAGCCAACCATCGGCAGTACCTTGCAGACCAGTCACGCTACAAAGAGGTGGTCCCGATTAAAGACACCCTCATCCGTCGCAAAATTCGATGCACCTGGCGTTTGCAGTATCTAAAGGATGTGGTCTTGGCCCGGATCTTAGACGACCCGACTTTCTCAGTCCTCAATTCGTTGATCTTTTTCAACCAGGTCGAAATCGTAAACCATATCCAATCAAACGGCCCTTTCCTGAAGGAGTTATTTTCGGTGTTCGATCCGAGAAATGCCGATGCAAAGCGCAAGGAGGATGCAGTGCAGTTCCTCCACCAATGCGCATCCATTGCCAAAAACCTACAAGCCCCGGCGCGCGCCAGTCTCTTCGCAAACTTCATCAGCCATGGCCTCTTCGCTGTGATTGCCTTCGCTATAAAGCACCCCAACCCCGCTATGCGCACGACTGGAATTGATATTCTAGTTGCACTGCTTGACCATGATCCTCTCATGATGCGGGGATATATGCTTAAGGCCGTTAATGAGAAGAAAACGCCGCTGACTGATACGTTGATTGATTTACTTCACTTGGAGTCGGATCTCGGCGTTAAGAATCAACTCGCAGATGCAGTCAAGGTTCTATTGGACCCCCAGATTCTTTTGCAGGACACGATGGGTCGGGCTGGACCCGAACAGTACTCGAAGCCACGTCCTAATATTCTCTCCGATGCTTTTGTTCAAAACCACTTTGATGAATCCGCTAAGAGGCTATTCATGCCGTTAAAACGTCTCGAGAACCGCGCCAGCCGTAAGTATTGTTGGTCTACATTGGCCCGAGTCTGTTCATGCGACTAACTCTCTTAACTTCTCTAGTTAGCGACCTCAAGTTTCAAGAAGTGGCCTTGCATGCTCATCTTGTTGATATCCTCACTTTCTTTGTCCGTCAACATCTGTACAGAAGCCGTGCTGTTATCCATAATGAAGCACTCGCTCCCAGAGTTGCTCAGTTACTTACAGTACCCCAGAAGCACCTCAAGCTGAGTAAGTTAACCTATTCGAAATCACGTATAGAGATTTGTGTGCAACCGCTTACCTTTGGGATAGTCGCGTTGAAATTTTTCCGTACATTAATTAGCCTCCAAGACACATTTTACCAAGCTTTGATGACACATAACAACACGTTTGGTTTGATTCTTGACATTGTCTATGAAACAATGCCACGCGATAACCTCCTTAATTCAGCTTGCCTCGAGCTCTTCGAATTCATCAAACGAGAAAACATCAAACCCATAGTTCTGCATGTCGTTGAAAAATACGGTGAAAAGCTCAAGAATATTACTTATGTCAACACATTCCAGGACTTAATTTTACGCTACGAGCAAATGCAGGGCTATGGCACAGAAGCGGAGTCCACTATCTACTCTCAAGATGAAGGTACACCAGCTCGTCGAGTCCCGCCCAACGGACAACGTTGGCAGGGTGTGAGGGAGATGGATGCGGCAGAGGAGGAGTATTTCAACACGTCTGATGATGAGGAAGAGGTAAAGCAATTGATACCCACCATTAATGAATACCAATAAAGCATACTGATATTTTCGCTAGTGGCAACATGAAACTGCGGCCAACGCAACAATGGCTCCTCAGATGCAGAACGGCTCCGCCTCACCAGTCGTTAAGCCTCTAGTCGACTATCCAGATGACGATGAGGACGACGATGCTATGGATACGAAGCCGGAGGGTAGTGAAGAGCAGAAGCAGCAACAGTTGGTACGGCAAGAAGGCACTCCAACCCCTGACGCCGCTACTGAGTCTACCGCGGACGCACCGTCAACTCCGGGTTCATCCACCGTGCAGACACCTCCAGAGCGTTTGTCAGAGAAGCGGCGGCGTGAGGAGGAGGACGATGATGAGTTGGTTAAGCTCAGCTCCGGGCCGAAACGGAGGACCTCGACCAGTGGTAGTCCTGGGGGTGCTGGTATGCTGCGAAAGAAGAGAAGCGTGTCGATTGGGTCGCTATCAGCTACCGCGGAAAAAGGGACAACTCAGAGTATCTTGGGAACCGTGACTGGCAGCACAGCACCCAAAAGGATAGCCATCAATCTTAGCTCTAAGCCATTATCAGAGACGGACTCTATTGATCCTGCGGCAAGTACTTCAAGCAGTGAGAAAGAAAACCGTGACGAGAACCACGGTGAAAGTGGTTAACTATTCTCCCGAGATAATTCTCCTGCAATTCATGGAGTTGGTCGCATGAGGGGGCCTCCCCGCAAGCATCATCCTCGTTTGTCCGAGTACTTGGAGTTCTATCCGCAATTCCCGCAAATCTCCTAGATACCAGATGAAGTTATGGTTTCATCTTTTTCATTTCTTCATGTTCCTTTTACTGATTCACAGCATATCTTTGTACGATTCCCTCATCATTTGCTATACATCTTCGTGCTTCTCTTTTGGCATTCTTAGATATCATGTATTAGGTTTCTAGCTGCTCTGAAGCCTGCGATTTCCGTCTTGTTCTTACCTTCTCATCGTCAAAATTTTGGCCTGGTGTACAGCTACCCTTTCTTGTCTGTTTCTTCCAATTTTTCTTGTTTTACTTGAGTGTCCTTCCTTTAAGCACCTCATGGTTCATTTGCACTGTCAATGCGTGGCGAATAAAAACAAAATGGATATGCAATCAGAAACGAGGAAGTAGCGCGCATGCTGCCAGCCTCTTGCGTCTGATGGTCGGTGTTGTTCCACCTGGGTCTTTGGCATAACTGGAGCTTTCTGCATTGTTCTTCGGTCTATCTATGGGTTTAAGGAGCTCTGGTTGATAGGGATGGAGTCTGGCTGGATGCGATGAATTGCGATGAATCACTGTGTGCGTATGTCTGCATTTCAGAGGTCTTGGTATGGAGGATCTCGTTTCTTTCTGTTCCTTATTATTTATGATTGGGAATGTTTGATGGAGCGGGTTGTCGAGAGTTGATATTTGCGTTCTTCTGTGGAGATATTGGTGCACATACTTGTCGGCACAGTAACTTGCTACCTTCACAACGAACCGCGTCTTTGAACTATTGTTAAGAACGACATATCGTATCTAAATGTCTCAGACTCTGTAATGGAATGTTAGTATAATATGTAAGTCGATGTAGTAAACCGTTGCCGAGGCATGACGGGAACTCCGATTTCTCCGATTCAATTTATCGAACTCCATTCCCTTTCTACAAGTGAATCCCACCCATATACTACCTAAGATACGCCAATTCGACACGCATAGGCTATAAACATATATTTGAGCCATCTACCTTAGCCCGCAAGTGCATGAGCGCTATGTCTTCCACCGGACAACCCCATATCTCCGCGGACAGCTTCTTCCACACATCGTCCGCATGCGACCCATCACTATCCCCCATCACCATCTACATGATATCCGGCAACCCAGGCCTAATTGGGTACTACCACACATTTCTCTCCGTTCTCTCAGACAGGCTAAACACACAATCCGCGCAACGGACAAGAAAAAACCATGCCTTCCAAATCTACGGACACAGTCTGGGAGGATTCGAGCTTACCAAAACACCAGGCCCCAAACCAAGATACTACGACCTGGAAGAACAGATCTGTTTCGTCCAAAACAAGCTGAACGATTTCCTCACTAGCTCCAGCAATGCATCAAATGGGGTCCCATCACCAAAACCTAAAGTGATCCTCATCGGTCATTCGGTGGGTAGCTACATAGCCATGGAAATCCTACGGAGACACCGCGAGCGCTCGACGAGCGGCACCTCGCCCTCTGTTGACTTCGACATCATCGGCGGCGTCATGCTGTTTCCTACTGTTGTTGATATTGCGAGGTCACCTTCCGGTCAGAAGTTGACAGTGAGTACACTTTGTCTATGTCTTTTTGATTGACTGTTTGAAATACATGGGCTAATCGGGTCTATCACAGCGCATGCTATCCTTTATCCCGCAGTTGGCTGTGGTGGTGGGCTTCTTGGTCCGCATCCTGACGGTCCTTCTCCCGGGTAGTCTTTTACGATCTCTCATCAGGTTCTATATGGGATCGCCGCGGGATAACATGGTCGAGACTACCGCTGCTTTCTTGGAAAGTGGATATGGTGTGCAGCAAGCTTTGTATGTTACTCTGTTTTCTAGCGGTGTCCTGAAGAGAGCTGATGTGTATTCTAACTGGGGTTCTAGACACATGGCCGCTGATGAGATGCAGACCATCACGTCCGATAAGTGGAGTGACGACGTTTGGGGCATGTCGGATGTGAAGGATCCGGTTACGCGGTTGTTTTTCTACTTTGGTCGGAATGATCATTGGGTTGCGGAGCAGACAAGAGATGAGATTATTGAGTTGAGGGGTCGGACAGAGAGTGGTCCGAAGATGGTTGTTTGTGAGGAGGGGCTGCCGCATGCATTTGTCTTGAGTGAGTTCTTTTCCCTGTTTTCCTTTGAAGAGGCGTTGGAGGTGGGGTTTGCTAATGTAGGGGGTTTGTAGAACATAGTGATGTTGTGGCGAAGAAAGTGGCCGACATGGTGTTGGATATAGTCAAGGATTGAGTTGAAGGGATGGTTTGTTAGTGGTGATTCGATGTCTGGGTATTTATAGACTTGTTGTTGGGATTCGATAAGGAGTATTTAGACGGGATATGTTTCTTTGTAACACCTTGTTTTTAATTTATATTATAATGCAGGGTTGTCCGTTATCTCATTGGAGGTAAACTGCGCTCATTGTGCAAATATCATGGGTATCGCAAGTGTCATGACATAGGTTAGGCCTCTAACAGACATCTGTCGGATAATAGTGGGGTTCCTCGATCAGGGACCCCCCTGGTACGCTAACCCGGCCCTCCTAAATAGATCGCCCAGTACGTCTTGTTGAGGCTGAGGCTGCGGCTGCGGCTGCGCCATCGGCACACCCATCCCAGGCTGGGGCCACCCTTGGGGACCAGCATGGTGCGCCGTTGTACTCCACCCATCATCCTGAGCCCTTTGTTGTCCAAAAAGATCCCTCAAAGAAACCTGGCGTCCCATGGCAACACTTGATTGCACCTCTTCCACGGGGTCAGCGGTAGAAGCCGCAGCCGCAGCTGCAGCGTGCAGGCCATTCTGGCGAGTAGCTTCCAGTCGCTCGCGGGCCAGCTTCAAACTCTGGCCTGCATGTATGGCGCATTCCCGAATCACCTGAGCGTTGATACTGCGCGTTTCGGCCGTAGAGTTGGGAGGGGGTTCGGAGTAAATCCAAAGACCGTATATGCGGAGATCGGCACTTTTCCCATTCATGCCGTTATTATTATCCACACCCAACCCGGAGTCATCATCGACCTTAAGAATCACATATTCTTCCGTAATTTCCACATTATCCCCGTCCGTCAGGGGAACATCGAAATTCTGCAGACCCCGCCGATTCAGCACAAAAGCGTTGTACCGTTCTTCGCCTAAAGACCCCTGCGATAATTGACAAACAAATAATGAGCCCTCTACTCCGCTCTTTTCCCACTGCCGTGTGGTTGGGCTGAATATGTAGATGACGGCATAAGGCGCTAGGGAGAGAATTGAAGTTATGGCGGGGTTGTGACGGCGGAGGACGGAGATGTTCAGTTCTTCGTTGGAGCGGACGGGGGGAGGTGGCATGCTGATTACTTGCTGTTGGGTATCTGAGAAATAGTTCTGGTAGTCTGAATCGTAGTCCGAGGGTTGAGGCTGATTGTGACGGTGATTATTGTTGTTGTTTTGTCGTCGAGGTCTGCGGCCAGTCATTGTGAAGCGGAGGGAAGAGAAAGAGGAAATAAATGGGCTGCTTCTGGCAAGGTTTACAAGGGACAATGGCGGGATTTAGCTGATGGGAGTGAATTAACCAGGGAATGAACAATGGCGACAAATGTTGGTATGGAGGAGTGAGCGAAAGGCGCAAATAAGCTCAGGTGATGGAGAAGCTCCGTTCTGGGAAGCGGTCGGCAGCCCCACTGACATTCGTCAGAGCGAAAGCACAGCTCACGATTGATCCACAACCACTTCTGCTTCCTCCTGAACCTTTCTGTCCAATTCAATCATTAGGCTCAATATTTGTCTTAATTCTACGTCTCCCGCCGATTCTTTCGCTTTCAAAATACCTCGGCGTTATCTAACTTGACCAACTCGGCGCTATCCTCTTATCGTTGTCGTCATTCGTATCGGCTCATACCTATCCTACCGCGGGCTAAACCCACCCCTCTCGACTCTCTCTTATACTTCCCGCCAGCGAGGCGCGTGATAATCGGACAGGTACTTGGCATTCAACTGGCTCAAATTGCGATTATTATACTGTCGTAATGACCCTCTGATCGCCACGCCTCGCTCCAATTGGTCATTGTCCTTTTCGCGCTGCCTGCTGTTGAACAGCTGCCAAACCGCAAGGTGAACGCTTAATTTGCGGATTTCTGAGAGGCTTCAGACCTCTATAGAATGTTCTGCTGAAGGCGATGAGCAAATTCTCCATTATAACCGGTTCTAGTGTTTCTATTCAGCATGGTGTCAGAAACCGAACAGCGCGCGTCGCAGTCGCCGGTCGGTACCGGCGCAGGTGACTCGCACTCTGACGGATCGTCTCCGGACACCTCCATCGACCCCTCATCGCTCCCACAGGCCGTGAAAGCGAGGAAATCTGAGTATACGTCTCAACAGACTATTCGTGTCAAAGTCGGAACGTGGAATGTTGCTGCCATTCCAGGTACGGAGGAAGATATCGGAAAGTGGTTTGTACAGCGGGAGGGCATATGCGAACAGCTCGCCGGGTTACGAGTCTCCGGCCTAGAAGAAGCTCCTGGTAAAACAGATGATGATACCCCGAATGAGACTGGATCCGAGTCCGACCAGGTGGGACTCTATGTTCTCGGGTTACAAGAGATCGTGGATATATCTTCTCCGGCGGAGGCCTTGAGGCCCTACGTTGATCCAGCGCCGGCGAATAGGTGGAAAGCTGCGATGCAAAATGCTTTACCCTCGGGCTACCAACTAGTCGCAGAGTCTCAGCTAGTGGGGCTGTTACTGTTGATTTATGCCTCTCCTTCTGTTGCCGAGACAGTATCGTCGGTCAGCTGTACCAACGTGGGTACCGGCCTGTTCGGGTACATGGGCAACAAAGGAGCTGCAGTAACGCGCCTGCTGCTGGGCGATACTACGTGTTTTGTCTTCGTCAACTGTCATTTGGCAGCTGGATCGGATAAAAATAGCCTGGAACGACGGAACTGGGACGCCTCCCAAATTCTCCAACGCGCAAAGTTTGACCCGATTGATACTGAAAGTGCACTTCGGGATGAACCTACCGAGAGTATTGGCAAAGAAGACTTTGCTTTCTGGTTTGGGGATCTTAATTATAGACTAGAGGATATACCTGGAGAGGATGTGCGACAGGTCCTTGCTCGACATACAGAGAACGAGTACGATAAAACGCACAACTCCACCCACGTGGCCGATGAAGACGATTCAGAGGAATCATCAAAACCGACGGACGAGACAAGTCAAGCTCCTCCGCCCGTTTCCGATGAGGACGTGGACCCTCACACAGACCCAGCCTCTTTGCAAACTACCATATCGTCTTTGCTCCCGCATGATCAGCTTCGCCTGCAACAAAGCAAACAGAAGGCGTTCCACGAAGGATGGAGGGAAGGTAGCATATCATTTCTACCAACGTACAAGTATGATGTAGGAAGCGTCGCCAAGTTCGATTCTAGCGAAAAGCAACGGGGCCCTAGTTGGTGCGATAGGATTCTGTATCGTACACGGCGGGATATGTTACGACATGAACAATTAGTCAAGGAAGCAGCTGAAGCCAGGAAACGGGACGAAGAAATGAAAGCTAGGGGACTAGACAAGGCTGCAGCAGATGACAACGTTCTATTCGACTATGATCCCGATGTTGATGGTGCAGACAGTGCAGATGAATACGACCCGGATAAAGATGACGCGAGTGACAGTGCTTCGTTCAATTCGCAGAGTGATCCGGATCAATCACTTAGGCTTGACTATTATATCTCGCATCAAGGAATCCTCTCATCTGACCACAAGCCGTTAGCAGCCGGCTTCACTCTAACTTATGAGTCGGTTGATCCTCAATTAAAGGCCAAGGTTCACCAGGAAGTGGTCCGAGAGCTGGATAAGGCTGAAAATGAGTCTCGGCCAGGTTTGACGGTTGTGGTGGACAGCCACGGCCATGAGCCCAGTAAGGACAAGACGAAGGATCCAAATGCGCTAGATTTTGGTGATGTACCCTTTGATATATCCGTCACTCGATCCTTGACAGTTGCGAACACTAGTGGTGTGCCTGCAACTTTCTCATTCGAAAAGCCCGAACAAGCAGAAGGTTGTCATTATCACCCGTCTTGGCTTGAATATCAGATCGAGCCGCCGCACCGCGACAATCCAGAAGATCAAGTGTCTACTTTACCTTTGCAGGAATGTACATTACTGCCTGGAGAACTCACCACTATTGAGGTTACTGCATGTGTTAAAGATATACAGCTTGCACGTTTGCTCAATGACGGAAAGTTGAAGTTAGAGGAAGTTTTGGTCCTTCGGGTGACCAACGGTCGAGATCATTTCATCCCTGTATATGGGGAGTGGTTGCCCACTTGCTTTGGCCGCAGCTTGGAAGAACTTACCGTCATGCCTGAGGCGGGCGCACGAACATTACCAGTTACAGAGATAATGAGACGCCAGAAGGACGAAGTAGGAATTCCTCTGTCAGCTCCGCGGGAGCTTTTCCGCTTGACGGAATCAATATCAGAGTTGTCCGAACGTGCTATTGCCGAATGGAGCATGATCAGAGGCGAGTCCGAAGACTCGCCACCGTGGGTTAGAGAGCCACATGGATTTGGGTGGCCTTTTGAACCAGAGTCGTGGACTCTGACGGACAAAGAAGAGCGTTCTTCCCTTCTGGCATCTGTCCGGGAAGCTTTGGACACCAACAAACCCTTCAACCATGTCATTTCACCCGAAGTGTCCTCGCTTCATCGTTTGGAGATTTTAAGCGAGACCTTACTAGTATTTCTCAGATCTTTGAAGGATGGGATTGTCACTGCGCCAGTTTGGTCCGATCTAGACCAACAAATTCTCGCTCGTGAAAAAACCAAAGCACCGCCTTTATCCTGGGAAGAATCCCAAGCCTGGGTCCTAGAGAGCCTGGCATATTCCCCCGCACACAGTGTCTCCTTCACTTTCGTCACCTTCATGCTTGCTCGCATCGCCAACGAAGTCGCTCCAGTAATATCTATGCCCCCGCGACAGTCCTCGGAAAAGCCGTCCGACGAGCAAGTCAACCCCAACAAACAACCTACTTCCCCAACCGCAACAGCAGCCGCCGCAGCAGTCGCTGCCGCAGGCAATATCCGACGGCGAACTCTCACCTTCACCTCAAACGTACCGGAACCTACCGCCAATCCCCTCGCCATTCGTCGACAAGCCGTCGAAACCGCTCTCGCGGGTATATTCTCCACGGTCCTTATCTCTGCCAACGTCCCTGTCCCAGCAAAGGATAAGGAACGGCGGGCACAGGAGGACCGGAAACGAAGTATAATTGAGCCTTTCTTAAAGACCATCGGGGTTGACAATAAAGGTCCCTCCGGTGGTTGGTCTTGAGCTCCTATAGAGTGCTTGTCCCGTATATATGCGCCCGGATTTGCGCTTCCGTTTCCCCTTGATAATCGCGGATGTTTTGTATTACCTATAGATTCCAGCGGGGTTCTGTATGTATTGTGTTGTACTATATACTCTTCGTTGGTTTTAAAGGTTATTCGATGGTAACTACTGGAGATATCGTTCCGCGATGTGGGTACAAAACGTGTGTTGCGACGTTTCATACTATACGCTTCTTAGTAAGTTGGCCAAAATACAAGGTTCTTTAGTGTGTACTTGTTTTCCGCATTGTATAGTTGGGGATGCTACATGCTATATAGCTATACACTTCTAAATATCACCTAAGGTGAAAGGAAACCACGGAGAGCAATACAAAGCAATGCTTAATTAAAATACCCCGTCTTTCCCCATCTAACCATATTGGAATCAACTTGGACAGATATATGCGGTAGCAATCGATAAAGAAGTAGAGACTGTTTTCGAATATCAGTCATTCTACACTTACTACCATCACTCTAAAAGAGATGTATGTACTATAATCATATCGCGACGTATAACCGGTTATGTATATTCGCGAATGGACTTTAGTCCCTTCGTCTCTGCTTGGTCTTGCTGAGGTACTCGTCTCGGGCGTTTGGGAGACCGCGCTTTACGGTCTTGCGGCATCTTGCCGCTCGCAGGTTTGGGTTGTGGGTGTGGTTTCGAAAAGAGCACACCTTGAAAAAACCGCAGACACCGTCTCGCGACATGGAATGGCAGTACAGCCAGGGACATGAAGACCTGAGCGGGGAGCATAGCAAGCGCATAAAGCCACTCGAGGAACACGAACACAGAACTCCTCGGTTTTCGTATACTAGAACGCTGCGCCGCAGCGGCTAACGAAATGGCATCCCGGACCTGACCCTCTAGCGCTTCGAGTCTGGAGTCCGTCTGGAAGGAAGTCAGCGCGGTACGTTTCTCGTAACGTCTCACGGCGCGGTTCAGGGCATCGATATCCGGTTGGACCGATTTTCGCACTTCTGCCGTACTCTGTGAGACGAGGGAGTCGTGCGCTTGGGGCTGGGACTGTTGGTCCTGGCTGGAGGCAAGGCGCGCTGCGGCTGTTTCTGCTACGTGGGCTTCAAGCTCTTCTAATCTTTTGGCGAGGTCGATGATCTTGCTGGCGTCTATCCTGTCTTTGGGAGCTTCGGTGGATGATGCGACGACACGTTGGAGATGGAGCGTGCGCGCCTGGACCATTCGTAGTAGGTGGGCAAAGGGTCTGATCTCTGATGCTAGGAGGAATATGGTTAGGTTGTAGTTCGAGACTAAACCCTCTGAGGGTCGGGACAGTTTGGATCGGATTGCGTGTAACAGCCATGTTCCGATGAGCGGAAAGATGAAGCACGAAGCCAGAGCAAGGATTTCATGGATTTGTAATTCCCTACTGGCGGCGCTGGCTGTATCAGTTATGCGTTTTTTAGCTGGGACCGAATCTTCTTTTGCGTCCTGGCTGTGGTCGATCTCTATGTCTACGGGAATTTCGTTCGCATCATAGAATTTGTCTTGTCGGATCGCTTGGGCAGAGCGATACCAATCCCTGACGTACTGGTTAACAGGGAGATTTATTGAGGGGGGTGAATAGTATGGGTCTGTCTTACCATGGCAGTCTGACAGACCAGTTTAAAAAGATGGCTGCTAATACTAGCAGAGTAACATCTGTTACGACGGCGCTTCCGTTCTGGAAAAAGACCCCGGCGATGGCAGGCAGGAGGGCGAGGCCCAGGGGTGCAGAATGCCAGTGCGACTCCTCATTGGGCGCATCCGCGGCGTCGTAGGAACCCTTGGCTGCGCGTGGGAAGAATAGATCGTCGGTGGAGGATCGGATGGAATTCCGTGCCTCGGAGACCGAATCTGAGAAGGTCGAGTTGCGTCGTTCGTTTTTTAGATTTGATGAACAGCCCTCTGCGAAGGTGGCAGAGCGGGCCGGGCCTCGATGGCGAAGATTCATGGATCCGGGGGAATGGGCGCGGGGATTGCTAGTTTGATTGTTCTGGAAGGGAGACGTTGATGGTCGCATGACTGAAAAGGAACCAGGAGGAGGAGAGTAGGCTAGACAATTGGTTGACCATATTCCGATATGCTGTGGTCGAGATCCCGATCAGGGAGAGTGAAGGTTGCAGCAATAATTGGAAATAAAAAAGAGCAGGGAGTGTAGTAGTAGTTGTGTGCCTCAGGTCATGAACGATTCTTCAGGTTCAGCCATGATTAAATCATGTGTAGGTCACGTACGTCCATACGGTACGGTACCTCATCGCATCACTTGCAGATCCTCTTCTTACCCTTTTTCGGCAAAGCCAAGACGGGGTCAAGTGGAGTAGTTCGTGACTGAAGCCCCAATCACTAATCTTATTCCCGAATCCAATTGCGGAGGAGAAACTGTATTATACCGACTATGACGCCATCTGCTAAGAGAGGCCCTCAGCTGAATGACAATCCTGCATGGACGTATGTACAGTACTTATACATACCGGATTTTCTCTTACAACCTCAAACTTCGTGATTTACTTGTCACCGCTTAAATGAGGGTACTCAAGGCCATACTGAGTAATTACTTTGTATTATACACCACAGTCGTACCGGATTGCAATGCAAGTATATGCTCTAAACAAAACAAAAGCTCCAGATCGTTATCAAGACATCCAATAGCCAGAATGCCAGTTTGACATAGAGATAGTTCATTTGATTGAGCCCACCCTGGTCCATCTTCGACTGAGACTTCAAGTGATAATCCGGTTGCGGCAAGTAGTCCAGGCACTCTGACTCGGAACTAATGTCAGATATGTAACTGATTACCTGCTCTCCATGGAAGAACCCAATATACAGGCCGAGGGCCTTGAACCAGGGCCCGGAAAAGGCCTCAGAGCGAGCTAGGATCCATGAATACGTGTAGAAACGTCTCATTCTTTGCTTTCGGGATTCTTCCCATGCCGCTAGGTCCATATCTTTCTCAGGCTTATCTGAGCGCGCACAGGACTTGTATTGGTCAACTGTACGAACGATACAATTAGCTAATCAGGCCGAGCTTTCAATGGCACAATTTGTACCTTGGGCTAGGTTCGGTGTCATCTGAAAGCTTTGCTTGTGAGTATCAGTTGAGAGGTATAACGAAAGGAATTGAGGCAGACCTTGTGGACTGAGTCCCCAATGCACACAAGCCTACCCGCGACCCATTGCTCACAGAGCATTTCCTCAAGAGCAACGTGGCAACATGTGATTGTGTTATGGTACAGTTCTTCGAATCGGATGTTTGAAGAGGTATGCGCATCTAAAAACGGGAAGACATGCAGGTCGATTGATGCACGGTCTTGCGAATGGCGCGGTACATCAGGGTAACGGTGCACCTTCCCGGCATGGAACGATAGTAGCTAGAAGATGTTCTCTTTTCCAATGTTGATTATGAAGGAGAATCCGTCTCCGTACGTGCGATGCACGTGGCCTGGGGACAACCCCGGAATCGGATGCGAGATGCCATATATGCCCGAGTATTCCGATGTCAAGGCTGAAACTTTGCTCAGTTAACATTGAGGTAGGGTAGGTATGGTCCTTCTACCCACTTACGGCGACCTTTCTCAGATCCTGTGGTGCTTGCAGAGACCCATTCCACCTCAGGATCTCGCCACGTGAGACACTGTGGGTTCCATCGGCGCCAACGACCAGGTCTCCGGAGATTATGGAGCCGTCGGCGCATTCCACTTTGGCCTCGGAAGAGCTCTGATCCACAGTCATGACGCGCTTACCGAAACGCACGCGATGTTTATCTTTTAGGTTATTGTAGAGAATCTGCAGGAATCTCCATCGTGGGATAACCGCTAGCTTATAACCATGCCTAGTCGGGCTTTAGACACACCCAATCGGAAACCGGATAAGGAAACTATACCTCATGGAAAGGAGTCTTCCTACATCTATCCTCTTTAACAGCCTTCCATTTCCAAGGAAAGTCGAGTGACTATGGATCGTATCTGATGCGGCCGTGATTTCTTCCCACACCCCGAGTTGCGCTAGTATCCGTGACCCATTGGGAAGCAAGGTAAACGCATTTCCTGTGAATGGCAGTGGTAGGCGATCATGAGCCTCAAGGATGGTATAGTCGATTCGTCGCTTGGACAGAGCGTGGGCTAGAGTGAGACCAGCCACAGAGCAGCCGATTATGATGACATGCACTGTGTGATTCTGTCTGCACGACGACTGCCTCATATTGAGTCAAGCATACAATAGCGACGGAGCCTAATCTTAGTCCATTCGGAAGCACAATAAATGAGATGATTAGACTGAAATACGAGAGAGAGAAAGACGAAAATGGAACCACATAACAACAGGAATCGGGAAATTGCTTTTCCCTGATGCCTCCGAGCACATACAGAGTCCCTCACATCAAACACGGCTCAAATACCAGATCTCGGAGCAAAGATTCTGCTTCACAGCTTCGCATACTCTTATTCACTGGCCACACCGCCATTCTGCACCAATGACCGCTACATGCTCAAAATTCAATTCTTGTCGATCAAGCTCAATAAATATGGGACTAGTAAGCCCATCTTATGGAGCCCAAAAGAGGGAATATATTGAGTGATAGCTCTCAGAGCGACCGTGAGTGCCGAATATGGAGTACCAGTACATTCCTGTGATACATCCAATTCTTCATCAGTTTAGAGTTGACTGGACTAGTCTGATCCACTTTAAGTGATTGGTCTTAGTTCCATGAAAACCTGAGAGAGTGGCTTACATTCAACAATAGTGTCTGCAACCAATCCTAATAACCCCATCATCTTATCGAGTCAAAATCCCCTGTGTGCCAAGCATGCCATTCGTCCTCACTTGCTGGATTCATCTTTAGGTACGACTCTGATCTCCTTGGTTATTGCTGAATGTGCATGATGCACTGACGTGTATACCATCATCTCCTTGCAAGTACATACCTTGATCGCACCACTCATTCCCAGCTCAGCCACTGAGTGAAGAAATACGCAATTGTCTTCCATGAATCTGATCGTGAAAGAGTAGATCTCTCATTTTGTGAATCAAGCAAGGCCAGCATGCATATATCTGTATTGATAAGTCCCCAAATATTAGGCCTGCCCAGAAGTCCTTCAATATATCAATCATTGTCTGTTTGCCATCACACAGCATCAACCGACGGTGCTTTCAACTCCTTTTCTCATCAAGGTTTTTGAGAGACCTCTCTTCTACCGACATTGGCCCACAATGGACTTGCATAATGCTACCGTCCGGCAAATATCTGCGTGAGTGAAGCAGTTTCATGATGACAAGAAACCATTTTATATCTATCACGGATCCACGAACTCGACACGCCCGTCGAAAAAGTCCACATCCAATACTATCGATACAAGCAGTCTCAATCGTGTCATCAGCATTGATCGGACACGCAAGGTAGCACTAGTTGAGCCTAATGTTCCTATGGACATGCTTGTCAGCGCAATCCTCCCCCACGGATTCATTCCACCAGTGGTGATGGAGTACCCCGGGATAACAGTGGGTTGCGGATTTGCAGGAACATCGGGAGAAAGTAGCTCATACCGGCATGGCTTCTTTGATCGAACAATTTCTTGGATTGAGATTGTAGTAGGGAATGGCGAGATCCTGCACGCATCACCAAATGAAAATTCCGATTTATTCTTCGGTGCTGCATGCTCCTTTGGGACCCTTGGAATCACGACTCTACTGGAGCTGCAACTCATAGAGCTTCCAGCAAGCCCAGTAGTGGAACTAACCTATTTCCCCATCTCGGGCATTGATGAGGCCATCAGGAAAATTGAAGAGCTCACACCCAATCCCACGTACCAATATCTGGATGGGATTATGTTCACCAAGACCAAGGGGTGCATATGTGCCGGGTTAATCACCAGCTTGGTAGAGGAAGACCAGGTTCAAACTTTCAATCGTCCCACCGATCCATGGTTCTATATGCATGCCGAAGACATGGTTTCCTCACGATCAAGCCATGAGAAGGGGACAGCATCCAAGGAGCTGATCCCCTTGCCCGATTACCTGTTCCGCTATGATAGGGGAGGCTTCTGGGTGGGAAAGTACGCATTCGAATATTTCCTTTTCCCCCAAACAAAATTTATGCGATGGATGCTGGACGGTATTTCCCACACAAGGGTCATGTATCACGCCGTCCACAAGAGCGGGCTATTCAAGGAGTACACTATTCAGGACGTTGCGGTGCCGTACAATGGTGCCAAAGAGCTGATTAATTTTCTTGATGACTCGTTCGGGAAATATCCATTATGGCTTTGTCCTGTCCGTACTACAACGACACATGTCTCGGGACTGATGGCGCAACAACGAGACCAGCCCGACCCGGATCGTCACGATATGATGCTCAGCGTTGGGGTGTGGGGTCCAGGACCGAAGGGTAAGAAGAACTTCGTCGACTTTAATCGCAAGCTTGAAAAGGTCGTCCACATGGTTGGGGGTCAAAAGTGGCTCTACGCACGGACCTACTATACAGAGGAGGAATTCTGGTCGATCTATGACCGTGATACAATGGATGGCTTACGACAGAAGTATCATACGTCCTACTTACCGAGTTTGTACCAGAAAGTCAAGATCCAGCCAGAGGAGGTCGTCAGGCAGCGGCCTTGGACATCGAAGCTGGCGGGAGACTGGGTTTGGAATCGTTGGCCGATTTCTGGGGTTTACGGGTTGATGCATACTTTCTGGCATAAGGATTATTTGTTAGTAGACTGCAAGAAATTGCTCAACTAGAGGCCATGGCGGAACAGATACCAGAAAGCTTTTAGTACATTTACATAATCGACTCGTACTTCTGAGCAGTAAGAGAAGATACGCAATCTTCCATGTAGATTTAACTATTTCCATACACTCGAATAAGAGCTGCCATGAGGTTACTGTTTACCCAATGGGACGCGATGTTCTCAAATACGAGCGACAGGAAGTTATATGACTGCAATATAGCAGCTCGAACCGTCAGCGGAGACCATCTCGTCATTGATATCTGACTCTATATCTACACTGGGCCCACCAATTGAGCGCACTTTCATCATGTTCTTCATATCGTCCTTCGACATATGGGCGATTATCATCTCCTGTGAATCACCGGGACATCATAGTTCTTTCTTTCTCCAATAATTTAGACATTAGCACTACTTTGACTCCGATAATATTGTTTATAAACTGGTTATTGCGGGCCATTTCAGTACAAACATGCCAAAGGTCTTCCAAATTGTGGCTTATACGCTTCCCCCGAAGTACTGCATGGCTAATGTCGCTCCATACGTGATAGATGGTCTGGTGTACACCTGCAGTGGCGAAGACCGACAGCCAAGCGGATGATACGTTACCCAAAGAATGGTCAAGGTGTGTTGGAGCTACATAACATTGACAAAGGTCCTGGTCTAAACATCAAGGTCCTTGCGGTGTATGGTTATGTATCGTCTTGGTGCGTATTTTGTAATTAGATTTCAATGAAGCCAGGAATGTTAATATGCTACTACGGTATTCGATTTACACGCCTGTTGGGGCAAAAAATAATGCTTACATAGATTGGGTAATATAATTCCAAGATAATTGTGTTTTTGAACAATTTTCAGTGATCTGGTCAATCATCATCATCATCACACATCACAGCACAGGCTGGGAAGACGCTTCACAATATACGCAAGAAGGTGCATGTTTGTTTTGTATCAATACGGAGTTACGGTCTTATGCAGTGTGTTATATTTAATACAGAGACAGACGTACAACATCAATGATTCTTACCAATCAATTTTGATATGTGCCCATGATTCCCTGCTGTCGGCTGTGTTAGTAACTTCAGTACCACCCACTTCGGAAGTCCCGATCAGTTTTTAACTTTCAAGTGCCACTGGACAGAGGGCTTGTCATTCCTTTCTCTTGGACTATTCGTTGGGCTAAAAACATCAAGACATTTCGAAAAAGGGAGAAATACTCCAAAGAGGATCACCCCATTCCAAGATGCAACAGCAGTACTCAATCATACACAAATAGATACCCTGCCCCCTTTTCGCCTTCAAGGATAACACATTAACGACGATCTTAGACACCTACCCTACATGGCCCCATGATATGTCAACGTGTGATCCAAATTGACCGGATTCCCTGCTGGTTGGATACCTGCAGGCCATGGGGCAGAGAGTCTCACCGTGCCAACTGACCCGGGAGTAACATCGGGCGAGTTCCCAATCTCGGGACTTGTCCATATATTTAGAAATACCCCGTTGTCTTAAATATCCGGCTTGACGGCTTATTGATGTTGATTGATGGTCCTCTATTGATCCCCCGAAAGGGAAAGGTCGGCTGGCAGATGATGTCACCCGGTATGTCCTCACTGAAGAAGCCCTATTGCCGGTCATCTAGTCAATGGCCAATCGCTTCACAATCTAATACATCGTTTCGTTTGATCATTGACTTTTCTATAGGCACTAATTCAATAATATAACTGTTATACGACGGGCCGCTCTAGCTTCCGGCTGCAGATCCGCGAAGCCAAGTTTATCCTGCAGGAACTATACGACAACTAGCCATACAGGATGTAACTGGGTCGACTGCAGCAACCCGAAGAAACGGCCCCGAGGGTCTGGATTGTCGTTCTGTCTCCTCTACTTCAAATGTGAATCATTCTATATAACCAGGACGTATAGTGGAAGTCCATGTTTCAGCTGCGTCTGCGTGGAACACCCTGTTTTTACTTCCTGCGCTTCGTCTCAATAGGACACCTGTCTCTGAAGGTCTCTCAATCATCGTGTTTCTCCTTCAGTGTCCATACTTCTTGCCACACGATGCTCCCCTTTTCCTCGTGCGGAGCTCATATCTTTCTCAGTTAGTCCAGTGATGCTGGAAGTCAAGTATACCTACCACCTGACCGACTGAGGCGTCTATTACTTGATATCAACAGTTCACTTTCTTCAGATCGCACCATTGTACTTGTATCAAAGATATGTCGGCTCCAAGCACTACTCCCTACGCCCAGGCGGTGATCATTCCATCGTTTTCTATCCTATGCATGCTGCTGACCATCCCTCCGTTGATCTTGCATTGGAAAAATAGGAATCTTCCTGTGGTTTCCCTCATATGCTGGCTCCTGTGTCTCAACTTGTTCAACATTATCAATGCATTTATCTGGCCTAGTGATGATATGGATAATTGGTGGAATGGGGCAGGTCTTTGTGACGTGGAAGTCAAGGTGATGATTGCCAGCTATGTTGCGGTGCCTGGGAATTTGCTCTGCATCTTCCGCACTCTGGCCAGCATGATTGATACTAGGCGTGCAATGCTTGTCCCGAGCAAGCAGCAACGGTGGTGGAATATCGGCATAGATATGCTATTTTGTGTGATCGTGCCCGTCGTGGCAATAGCCACACACATAGTCTACCAGGCGAGCCGATATATTCTGGTCGGCATCTCAGGCTGCGTTAATAGCTTTGATGAAAGTTGGGTGAGCCTCATACTGGCATGGATCTGGCCTCTAGTGATCTGCCTCATCGCTGGCTATTATTGCAGTACGTTAACACCTGTCTGAGGCATCCTTGGTCCAAGCAGCTAACAGCATACCAGGCCTTGTGGTCTATCGTCTTCACAGGTACCGAAATCAGTTTGGAGACATCCTACAAGCATCAAACAGCAACTTGAACAAGTCTAGATTTATGCGGCTATTCCTCCTTTCCTTCATTGTGCTCCTGGCTATTTTGCCAGTCCAGACCTACGTTGTCTACAAGAACATAGAGCTTTCGCTGCCGTGGCACGCTTACTCATGGAGGGTGGCACATGGACCACATTGGAATAAGATCCAGAAGATACCTTCCGGCGGTGATGCCTTCTTCGATCGCTGGTTTCCAATTGCCTCTGGGTTCATGTTATTCATCCTCTTCGGTTGCGGCCGAGACGCTTCTAGGATGTATGGCTCATACCTCCGCTTGTTGCGCCTGGATCGCTGCTTCGTCAGAACCCAGGACTCTTCATCAGATGCATCTCGCTCGAACACTTCAGGTTTCTCGAACAGCCGATTTGGATTACTCTTTCATAAAGCATGGACTTCTACAGCAGAGTAAGGATCAGCTGCACTAGCTCTAACGAGTCACATGCTGACTGTGGTAGTAGAACTTGTGCAGAGAACCCTGCTACTGCGAATAGTATCGACAGGAGCTCGGATGACATCGAGAAGGGCAGAGCCTCTTCGCCGAAACCCCAGCGAGGACAAAACATGTCGTGGCTCAAGCATCCTTGGTCATTTTTGCACCGTCCACTTCACCGCTCATCTACTTCTAGTGGCGAGAGAATCCTGTCCCGTCCTAACCTTTCTACTCCGTCAAATACAGTTTCCGCTAATGCATGGGCGGGCTCCAGCCAAAGCCGGGGGAGTAGTGATCTTACCTATATGCCTGGAAGGGAAGCCTTTATCCGAGTGAAACGCGACATCAGCCAGGAGAGCGAATTACGAAAATGAGGTAGTGCAATGTTCCTGAGACAGGTCGTTTACCTAACTGACCCATCCAGGTGATGTACCTGCACCCCGGGATTCTAAGGGTCTCTTACTTTTCGTACCAGCTCGTTTATTGGGAGTGCTTCACGTTCTATTCTAGTTGCCTTACTTTTTCTTCCCGTCCGATGTGTGGCTGATGTTGCATTAAGTCCTTAACGTATGACCTCCAACGGAGAAGCCGGTTGTTAGGTCAGCGATGAGTCTATTGCTTCTGTTCTCCAATAGTTAGATATCTCAGCATGCTAGATCTAATCACCATCCAAGATGTAACCGAAACTCTTTATGAATTAATAAACTGATCTGGTATGTGATATGCTACAGGTAATAAGTAGCATGACTAGCATGCACACCATTAAGCAGGTCGATCAACGCATCGGACGCGTCAGATTCATTTTAAGCTTGTCCCATGAGAGCCACGAAGCAGTATGCTAAAAGAGCGCTAGTATTCAAGGGTATACTTGTACAACAACTACAATACAGAAGCCGTATGATCCAAAATACAATTAGAACACATAATGGCCAATTCACGTTCACCGATAAAACCTACAAGGGATCACAGAAAGCCTCTAATCTCTGGATACCCGCCCATCAAGCTAATATGTATTTCTCCTTGTGCAGGCTTTTGTTCGGCGGACGAAGCTTAGGCAGACTCAGTTTCGTTAGAGTTGTGCGGGCGCTTGAGGACCTCGAGGTTCCCTGAATAGTAACTCGGAGGTTAGCGTAATCCGACACATTGAGTTCGTCTTCCGCGGTAATCTTACGTTGAACAATGTTCAGGGTGGTCTGCTTCTTGCCCTCAGAATCTTCCCAGTCCCGCAGGCTGGCGCTTCCTTCGAGGTAAACAAGGGTTCTAGCGAGTGAGAAAAACATATCAAAGTTAGCACCACACCTTCACACCTTTCCTGGGCATGCATTGCACTCAAACATATAACAGCACCCAAATATAAATCGATATGCGCGGCATGAGAGAATAAGGTCGATACTTACCCCTTCTGCAAACCAAGCACGTAATCGCGCTGAGCACCCTGGTCGAAGCTTGCGACCTTAAACCAGCTTGTCTGTCGGTTTTCGCGCGCCCCGGTCGAGGTAGCAACGGTGTATCTGATAACATCTTGACCGGATGAGGTGGCCTGCAGCTCCGGAGCGGCCGCCAGACGGCCGGTGATGATCATACGAGCTACTGAGCGCGATGAGGAGGAGCTGAAGGAACGCGCGGAGAGAGCTCCGCCGGTGGCGGTGCGCATCATTGGGCGCAGGGATGAGGCGAAGGCAGACATGGTATGGCTGGTGTTCGGAATCTTAGCCTTTGAGCAAGTATTAGGGATAAGGGTCGGTGAGAGTCAAGAATTTAAAAAATGGAAGTCAAATGTCAACTGCTTCTCCCAGAGGTTTAACTGTCATTACGTTGCTTTGCCTGCGCGATTTGGAATGCCCTGTGGAGTCTCACGTGATGATTATGGGCGATCATTGGGTGAGCCCTTGGGTTCCATCCTTCCCTCGTCTATTTACCTTAACTACTTCCTCCTCTACTTCGTGCTATGTTCATGGATGTCTTCTTGTACTTATTCATGGGATGCCTCTCCGTTTCTCACCCACCCAAGAAACGACCATCTTCGACTTGAAAGAGAAACTAGATAAAAGCGATACCATGACACTCTGTAATACAGAGATTGGTGACCGAGATACACCTTTACCTCCCATTCGCTCGTGGGAAACCCTGGAGTGAGCTGACAGTTGCCATTTTCGCCATGACTCTCGGGACATGCATGCATATATCAACCACAATAAACTTTTTTACCACGGAAAATATGCTACTGATCGCATCGTTAACTGTGCGGTCAAGGATTCATTGGTGTTCATGCATTAATGACGTGTGAGATATCAATTTCTGGCATTGACCGTGACAGTAAGCTCTCGTCTTTTTAACTCAAACCTTGGAAGAGTGGTCTCCAGGTCATTTTTTCATTTTTACTCTTGTCGTGATATGTTCACCGCATTGCGACCGTGCATCCCATTATTGAAAAGATGCTTTGGGGGATTGCGACTAGCAGGTTCTGAAATAAATTTCCGACTTCATGGGTTGGATTGACAGAAACGAGAGCATGCTGAGGGGCCCGCCATGCCGGAGGAACCGGTGTTCGGTTAACTAAGCGACCACATATCCTGGGTCTTACTCCTGACTAAGTATGCATCTGCCTAAAGTAAGTTGTGTATAACCAGATCTCTGACCCGAAGATGAGCATGGTTCCTGGAGAAGGACTCTAGCTCGGAAATTAGTGTGGCTTCCGTCCTCCATTGAGCGAGCGGTGCCTTGTGATCAAGGCCATTGTGTTTTGATCGTGGAGGATGATAGGCCGAAGAGAAGTTCGCGGGAGAAATTAGACCTATCGCCTCCTGCAGCCGATCACACGCCCTAAACTCATTGTGAGGGTTGCTAGTGCTGCTAGCGCAATGACGGCCCCGAAACTTGGAAGGTCTACGACAACTTAGTCAACACTTAGCGAACTAGTAAGCACGACTAGAGGCCATAGCTGGCGAGGCCTTCACGAGAGTACACTACTACTCTTTTACTCAATCCTATATCGTTTTCGCTGAATCATGGATGTCAGCTCGGGATGAACGTGCCACGTCAGACTGCGATTCCGTCTGATTGCAAATTGGCTTAGCCTGTGCGTGTGATTTTCAACGCTCCCCCGACACTATGCTATTGCTAATGCTCATCTCAAAGAGCACTGAACAATATTCCGATCAACATTCAGCCTTTCGACGCGATAATTCTCCTTACAGATTTTAGTCCGGTCTATCGGACGCCATCGTGGATCTCCCTGAAGTCTCTTTAGTTTAGTTCCTTGGGTGGTGCCCACGGTCTGCGAGCTTATCCCTAATCCGATATAGTCGTTCAGCTGTCGTCGCCATCGCGAACTCAATTGCCGATCCCTATTAGATAACTCAATTTTCCACGCACGTAACTGCTATCTTTTTTGCTTTTGATGAGTGGGCCGTCCTGCGCCGTTCATCCGTTTGGTCTATTTCGTAATATGGCTTGCTTGGACCTTTACTTATGTGCGCTAACATCGCTACCTACGGGCTACGGAGTTCCCGGGTACCAGGATCTAAGAGGTCCTTTTCGGTTTTCATGCATCCATACTACATGCATACGATAGAATATACATAGTGGAGACAAACCGACCAGGGCCCACAAGACCTGCCTGTTCTTCTACTACCCTAACCACGTTCCCTGTTCTCTATTGCGTGTTTCCATTCCTTCTCAATAGTTAAAACTCGCTGCTCATACTTGACCGTCCGATGTACATGAAATAATGTGTGAGTAGAAATTGCGACGAGACTTTCTGCAGATTTTTGAGACCCGGGACTGGTTTCAGGGCAGGCTACTCTTGACTCCGTTGATGTTGCGCCGAGACTCTGAATACACGAATTTCCCTTCGCAAGATGCGGCTGCTTCCTTTGCTTGCGCTTCTCGCGTATCTTGTGCCGTGTCTATTCGTGCTTGCGGTACGGATACCTCATAATGAGGGCAATAAGTATGGACGCATCGCCATCATAGAAGCTAGGGCAACAGACCAAGGCACTGCAACAACAGCAGATGCAACCACTGCAACGACCGCGAGCGCAACAAGCCATGCGACAGCTACAGCCAATTCCACCTCAGCGTCGAATACAACCACCTCGGCTACTACGGCTACAGCGACTCTGGCTACGCCAGTCCCAACCGGCAGTGAGTGAAAAGGCCCAATCTATACTTGCTTCTTAATACTGATTTCAACAGATGAAACGAATCCAATCGCACCTGGTTCTCTCCCCTTGCAACCTACGATCACACCTGCGTTGGGGATCGGTGGTTTCCTTCTCATCGTCGCCGGCGCAGTCCTCGCAATAATAGGAATACGGAATCTATGGTAAGATTTGATGTCTTGATAACAAATGGTAGATATAGCTTACGAGGCTCAGGATCCAAGTCTTCCTATCAACCACTTTCTTAGCTGCTATTGGAGTAACTGTGAGCTTCGCTTCCTGTCTCTAAGCGTGCATCCATTCTAACCAACTTCGCCCTTGCAGGTTCTCATCGTCTACGTCATGAATCCCCCCGTGCGTGTCGCGATTCAGGGCGCCTACCTCGTCGCCATTTTCTTTACAGGAGTGACTTTCGGGGCGCTATCGCTTGTATTTAAGGAATTAACAGAGGGGCTTGGCTGTCTTCTAGGCGGATTCTGCAGCAGCATGTGGCTTCTCTCCCTTAAGCCAGGCGGCCTTCTCACACAGACGGATTCCAAAAGCGGGTTCATCGGCGCTATCTCAGTCGCATTTTACGCCCTGTCATTTAGCCACTACACCAGACCCTATGGACTCATGGTGTCGACTGGTATTTCTGGAGGTACAGCTGTTGCATTAGGGATCGACTGCTTTAGTCGCGCCGGTTGGAAGGAGTTCTGGCTTTACATTTGGGGTAAGTCCTATCTTTGACTCATAGTAGTCCCACGATCATTCCTCTGACCGAATTCTAGCTCTGAATGACGACATCTTTCCTTTGGGTACAAGTACCTACCCTGTGACTCGTAATATTAAAGTTGAGCTTGCCGCTACAGTCATTATTGCCGTCCTAGGTGTGATCTCACAACTCAGGTTATGGAAAGTAATCCGACAGAGAAGGCAGAAAGAGAATGAGGTTCGCGAAAAAGAGCTGAAAGAAAATGAGGAGGCGGAGCTCGAGATCGGGCGAAGGTTTGAAGAGAAGAATATGGAAGAGCGGTTAGAGTGGGAGGCCAGGCATGGCAATCCCGATTCCGGTATTCCAGAACTTGCAGACAATTCGAAGAACGGATGTCCTGCAGATCACGCCGTTGAAGTGGAGAAAGGCGGTACACTTGACACGTCAAGTGTTGCAAGCTCTACTCAGGAGTCCTATCGTTGCTCTGATTGCTTAGAGAGGCGAGCGAATGGTGAATCTGCTTATGCTGCTTCACACGCGAGTGAGGACAGTGGAGATTCTCAGAGTCGACAACTAGAAGATTCCACGGTGGGAGTCGATACAGAAGACCAAGACTCCTCTACCGCTAGGGGAAAGGTCCCGCTCAAGGTGTTCGATGGGGCAGCTGCAGCCAACATCAAAGATGACAACAGTTCAGATATGACAGCTATCGTTGGATCCGAAGCCGGAACAATAAGATCCAAGCGGCTTTCCGGCAGAGACTTGTTGGACAAGTTATCTGCGAAAAATAGCGCAAGGCTTATGTCTCAATCACAAGAAGCACTGGTCTCCTGCGATGGTTCATCTGTGCAAGACACCATAGACGGGAGCTCTACCTCCGCCTCTGATAGTCACAGCAATGTGGAGGGAAATAATGTGGAAGAAGAAGATGGGCCTGCATCTAATCCGGAAGATGCCCCTGACCCCTCTGCTATACAGGAAGCTAATGGTAAGGAGACATCCAGGTCTGAGAAAGAGGTTGAAAAAAGCGTCGGGGCGCCTAGCGTCTATTCGCGGGGGGTGGACGAGCAAAAGTTCGGTGAAGTGGAACGAGAGAGGGAGGAGAAGCAAGAGAGTGCCCCAACAAAAGAAAGAGCTAGCGAGCGCCGCCCATCACTATCATCGGCCCTGGAGAAGGAGATGCCCGAGCCAAAACGTGGCGAGCAGTCCACAGAAATGCCTCAAGAAACTGGAGTAACAGCCGAAACAACAGGGTCAGCAGACCAGAACGATGGCAAGCCACAGGTCGTTGGGTCCAATGTGAATGGCTCGGTTCCAGACGATCAAGTTGAAAAGCCAGTCGAAGTCAGCCAATCAAGGGGGTCTTCGTCCAAGGGATCCTCTCCAAAAACTAAGAAACCTGCCCCTGTCAAGCAGAGATCTTCGAAGTCAGGATCTGAAACCAAGACCAAGCCTAGGAAAGAATCACCCCCGCGGCTGGATATAGAAACTGTAAAACGACTTCCACAACGAACATCAAGGGTAGTACAATCCTATCGAACGAACGAGTGGGCTAAGCATTTGGACGATGCGGAAGCTCCCGAACCTGAACCGATCGAGCCAGCCGAAGAGGAACACGAAGTCCCTGATGAAGTTAAAGAGGCCGCTGCACCTGTCAAAGTAGAAGAACTACTGCAAACACCTTTGAATGCGCAGCCACCGCCAGCTGTCGAGAGGCGTGTCTCTATCGTCGAGCCGCCGGTTATAAATGAAACTAGCCAGATGGCCAATGACTCTCAGTTGCAGATCAGCTCTCGAACGCATAAGAGAGCAGCTTCCGGTCCAGCCGTCTTCCCGGAAACTAAAATTGCTCATGCTGCGCGTCCAGAAACCCAAGGCCAACCAGTTCAGGGAGTTCCTGATGCTGTCAATATGTACGACGCTGTACCTCCTACAGTCGATCCAGGGGTACAGCAGCGTGAAGAGGTCGAGGTTGCTAGACCTCAGTGGAAAGGGCCGCCCCCTCTCATCGCAGTGCGCGAGGGCATGATGCGAAACAGGTTGTCGTCTATCTCGCTCAGTGCTGACCCCTGGCCCTCGAGGTTCGCCCAAGGAGCCGAGGTTTCGCCCCGACAATCAACTTTCCCCATTCCTGAAGAAGCAGACGACATGCCTCTATCCCGACGTCGCACAATGCTACATCAGCAGATGGCTGTGCAGTCTACTGTAAGCCAAGCTCCCACGAGAAGGAGTACACCAAGCCCACTTAACACCCCAAGTTCCTTGGCGGCATGGCGGGAATCTGTACGAGAAAATGTACATGACAGGCGAAGTCGGGCAGCCCAGAAGCCTCCGATGACTAGCCAAGGGACGGGTGAACGGAATCCAACCTCTTCCAGGAAGCTGCGGGGAAGAGCCTCGTCAGTCAAAGTTGAAAATGCTATTGCGGAAGGCATGCAGCGAGGAGACATGACAGACTTGCATCGAGAAGCCTTGCGACGGATGCAAGCCATGGCCAATCGAAATGTAAATGGCAAGTAACTCGTCCGGGCTTCGGTTGGGCTTGCAGCGGTGAGGGTTTCACGTCTTTTTTGATGATTTCATCATGTCTGTACGCGTTTCGGAGTTCCGCGGGACGGTGTTCAAAACGAATCTTAATGAGTGTTATATAGATGGGTCCATGAGTGACTAGAAACCACAGTACGTACTTAAAATGGATTAATATTTAGTAATCTTGAGAACTAGACCGTTTGCTTCAGTATATATAGAATATTCACCTCGGTGGTAGTCGAATCTGATCTACTTCGGGAGAAAGGGTCTCTCACTAAGCGGTACTATTGAAAGTTGGTGCCCTAACTTACGGGTCGGTCCAGGTTGTTCAGCTACACGACCACGGGCTAAACGGCGACTAATGAAGGAGCGGCCAAGAAGACGGTTTAGGTTCCACCATTATAATTAGCAGCAAACAACGCCAGGGGTCTCGGTCTTGGGGGAGTCCAAGCTTTCCCAGATGGACAAAGAGAGCAACGTCGTAATTGCTTCAGGTTGATTGATGGGCAAACCTAAGGCTACGGGTTGTAGGGTACGGGAATGCTGCCCTACAGTAGCTTTTAGATGTATCCATCCTGGAAATGACTGCATAAGAGGCGTCTTAATCATGGTCGGAGTGTTACACATAATGCTATATGACATATGATGCAGGTCGGTTAACTGTCTTAGAATTTTCTTTTTCTTTTATTTTTTTGCTTTTTTTTTTTTGCCCTTCCTCTCTTTCAGTGGGGATCTTTTTCTTCTTTTGTTTACTGTTCTCGTTGGTGTTTTGAATGCCCGCTGCCTGGTTTCCTCCCGTGATAGAAATGCCCTAAGGGAGAGGATTCGTGAATGACGCAAAGGCTTAAAAGCCTTACTTTCCGGTTGGGCTATTGATCCATTTATTGTTTCGTCAGGGGGGTGTTATGCACCAGGATGAGGAGGAGGGTTATTTATTTATTAGGATTAGAAGATTGAGATCCCGTCACATCTGCCGTTCGGTTTACTTCTCGTCCATTGACTTGCTCTTGCTTTGTCCAGCTCATATTGACTGTCCTCGTCTTGTTTTTGGGTCCAAATAGGAAATGGGCTCATATTGACCCATCCGCCGAAAGATCCGACGAAAAGAACTATTGAAGTGAAAAACATCACGGATTGAACATACGATAAAGAGTTCCAGATTTCACTTACCATTGTCGCTCTCATAGAATTCTTCATTTTCCTAGAAGTGCATATTGAGGGCAATACTTATTTTTTTACATCACAGCGACTAATGTCGCGCTTTGACCGAGTCGTGACCCTTGCCTTGCCCCTTTCTGCCTCTCGCCCGCCAATCAGCATCCCTCCTCGTCTGCTCATCAATTCGGTGTTGCTTTTCTTCTCTCTGCAATCTTCACCACGACGGCCCTTCCTGTCACCGTGTCTCCTCCTCCTTCTGGTCTCTCATATATTCTCGACTCGTCGCCCGTGTCGGAAACGGCGTCTTTCGCGGCTCGGGATACTCCTCTTATATCCCCGCCCGAGGCTGAAGAGTCTTCCCTGCCCCCGCGTGGCCATCGAAGCCCGCGCCGTTCGTGGGAGTCCCACCAGCGTGCATCGTCATCGGCCTATCATTCCAGACCAACGAGCTCCTCCCGATCCATACCGCGACACAAGGGTTTCTGGACTCCCTCCTCCATCTTACGGCCGCCCTCGGTTCGACTCGCGAACCCTGTCAACTACGTCCCGCGAATTACGCCGATCACCGTCCCTCATCCCTTCCAGGGCTCCGAAGAGAATCTCTGTCTCGAGACGCACCGCGACGCATACCCTCTCCTGTCGATTCCCGAGCAACGTCGCAACCGACTCACCCCATCCCCGAACAGTCTAGTGGTGGAGCGCAGCCAGGGCGAGACCGATAGTGGGCGCTCCAGCATCGCAGTGCCTCGAGCGCAAAGGCGCAGTGGTACCTTCAACGAAGATTGGCCGTTACAGGAAATGCCAGAATCGGCGGGAAATCATGGGAGTCCGGAGGCACAAAGTATTCGTCCGCCCGACCGGGCACATCTGAGTCAAGACCCCGTGGTCGACCGATCGAACCCCCTCGACGAGCGCCCCCGACATATTCAATCACAGGCCTCTCTGCGGTCGCAAGCACAGATTGCTTCGATACCGTCACATACAGGGCAACATCCTGGTGGCGAAAACGATGTGGCAGAGGAGTTAGCTTGGGGACCAGCCCATCCGTGTTACCCTCATATTAACCCGCATGTATCAGTGAGATCCCAGGAGTACCATACGACACGCATTATTCGGATTCGGCGAGACTGGATGGTTAGGGGAGATCTGGCCCCGACGTTTTCCAACCTGTATCCGGAGATTCTCGATCCGTTACTGCCTGAGCAGGAATTCCGCAGGATTATTGCTACGGTCAATGACAAGCTTGTGAAGGCATTCGATCCATTCAGCCTTCGAAACTGGATAGATGGAGCACTGGCGTTGCTGACTGGCTGGATCTGGGAGGATATAGGGGCCACGGGAGTCAAAAGCCAGCTCAAGCAAATAGAAGACTGGGTGGACAATTGGAACCGTGAGGTCGGCGCAAAGGACGGGGTATATATCTGGAGCCTTCGACGGACGGCTTACATGTCGTTGGACATACAGATTCCCGACCCCAAGGTTGGCATCATTCCCAGTGAGCGTGGGCCATCACTGCCCGGGACTCGACCGAGCAGTGGTGTGGTCTAAGTCTAAAAGGTGGGATGGTTTAGGACTTGATGCTTTGAAGTCCTTTTTATTTTCTTCTTCTTTTACTGTATTTCTTGATTTTAACCCCTTTTTTAATTTTTGCTTTCTTTGCTGCGACCTGCAGCTGCACGATTCTAGCGACTTGGGATGTTTTTCTTGATTACCCTTACATCTTTTCGATTTGACGATATCCACGTCCTTGATTTCAGATCGTTGATACCATGTCTCTGAATTTGCCACAAACCCTTTTGGTCTTCGCCCGTTATGGGATGGGAATCTCTGTTTATATTCTGTATACAGTCTGTGTCTATAGTTCGCTTCGTTCGGTGTATGTCATATATGCCGGTTGTGCATAACAAGAGGGCTCTGAAGGTCAGGAACAGGCTAGGAAAACAATAGTGCCTATGAAAAAAAATTAATGCAATCATCATTGAGTGAATAAGTGCATGAGTGGCATAAAAGCTATGGTTGAGATTCTTATTATTTGGTGGACGGGGGTATATTTAAAACAGGGGCCGCAGCTAAAACGATTCCCCACGTCTCTCAGTCCAGAAGCTTACTTCCACTCGACGCCGATCTCTAAACCCAACTTTCCACCCCCCGAACTTTTCGCAACCTCCCTAACACTCCCCCTTTACCCTCCTCTCCTCCCTCCTCCCCTCTCACCCCTCCACAATGCTCTCCGGTATCCTAATTTTCAACCAAAAAGGCGAAAACCTCATCTTCCGTGCCTTCCGCAATGACTGCCGCCCCCGGTTGGCCGACATCTTCCGCATCCAAGTCATCTCCAACCCGCAAGTTCGCTCGCCCATTCTCACGCTAGGATCCACGACGTTCAGCCATGTGAAGCACGAAAATATCTATCTGGTAGCGGTGACCAAGAGCAACGCCAATGCGGCGCTCGTGTTCGAGTTTTTGTATCGGTTGGTGATGCTGGGGAAGAGCTACTTTGGGAAATTCGACGAGGAGGCGGTTAAGAATAATTTCGTTTTGGTTTATGAGCTGCTGGATGGTGAGTTCTTTTCACATTGTTTTCTTGTGAGCTATGGTATAGCTGTGCATGCGGGTGGTGGGGCGAAGGTGACATGGGAGCAAGGACTCAAGGAAAAGGAGAGCAGACAGACAGTGAGGGCAGAGAGCTAACAGATATGATCCAGAGATCCTCGACTTCGGATACCCCCAAAACACGGAAACAGACACTCTGAAGATGTACATCACGACGGAGGGAGTCAAATCCGCCATCGTCAACAACCCCACCGACTCAAGCCGCATCACCATGCAAGCCACCGGCGCGCTCTCCTGGCGCCGCTCCGATATCAAATACCGCAAGAACGAGGCCTTTGTTGACGTGATCGAAGATGTCAATCTTTTAATGTCCGCGACTGGCACCGTACTCCGCGCCGACGTCAACGGCCAGATCGTCATGCGCGCCTACCTCTCCGGCACACCGGAGTGCAAGTTCGGCCTCAACGATCGCCTACTGCTCGACACTGATGCGGCTGGTGGCTCAGAGTCCGGTCAACGGGGCATGACAACGAAGGGAACTCGCGCCGCGGCGGGCTCCGTCACACTTGAGGACTGTCAATTCCACCAGTGCGTGAAACTGGGCCGGTTCGACGCAGACCGCATCATCTCGTTCGTTCCGCCGGACGGCGAGTTCGAGCTCATGCGATACCGCGCGACGGAGAACGTAAACCTCCCGTTCAAGGTGCATCCCATCGTGAGGGAAGTGGGTACGACGAAGGTCGAATACAGCGTCGCCATCAAGGCGAACTATAGCTCGAAACTCTTCGCGACGAACGTCGTCATTCGCATCCCGACGCCGCTCAACACAGCCAAAACCACCGAACGCACCAGTCAAGGCCGCGCCAAATACGAACCCGAACACAACAACATTGTCTGGAAGATCGCCCGTTTCTCTGGTGGAAGCGAGTACGTGCTCACGGCCGAGGCAACGCTCACCAGCATGACACATCAGAAGGCTTGGAGCCGGCCGCCGCTCAGTCTCTCGTTCAGCCTTCTCATGTTCACGAGTAGCGGACTGTTGGTCCGGTATCTCAAGGTCTTTGAGAAGAGCAACTATAGCAGTGTGAAGTGGGTACGGTATATGACTCGAGCAGGAAGTTACGAAATTCGGTGCGTTCTTTGTCAACCCTCCAGCCTTATCTCATCTCACTACCATTGTGTCCAATACTAACGATACAATAGATTCTAGCTTGTCACTGCAGGCCAGGCAGCCAGATTCACCATTCTTCTATAATATTAGCAATGGCATTATCAATATCACTATCAGCACCAATATCTATTAACTAACCATGAGCTGGGTGTATGGCGTTATGGTCCTTGTTCTTTCCTGGATATGTATGTACTGTATGAGCGAGACTATAATTGTATAGTTTTCTGTGGAGCCTTTTCTATAATAAATCTTCTGCCCATTTACCACCACTTTGCAACTCTTGGAACATAGAATAAGCATGAGATGTCGCTACGAGAGGAACTGAAGCAACGCAAAATCATTTTCCTTCATAGTACCACTCAGGAGGCAACTCCGAGGCAATCTATAAGTAAACCTTAGCTAATCAGTCATGTTAGTTACATCCACTCAAATCACCACATTCAAGGAAGAAAAGATATATAGATAAATAATCATACCAAAACTTAATCCTTGTTTACCGATCTCAACCCATCTACCCAGAGTAATATCTACAAGTTTAACCACACTACGAAAATAATTCCAAGATTGCAGGAGAAATAAGATCCTTGATTTTGAACTCCAAGCCATTCGTATCCCCAGACTCAGGACCATTGTCCATATAGTAAGATAAAAAGCAACTAATAATGCACATCATAATACCGAAGAAAAAGAAAAAAGGTAAGGGTAAATCATACAAGAAATTGAAGAAAGGAAACACACTCTCTGGTGTACAGTCAACAATACATAGAACTCATTAGGTGAACAGAAACGAAAGAAATACAGGATAGGACGATTTCAGTCCAGAAGTCGCGGGGATAAAAAAGACAAATGTGAAGAAGAGATAGGGTAGTAATACATCGGTGTGGAGTTGAAGAAAAGTGAACCGTGAGCCCGTAGAATACATGATACCGGGTATCCGTCAAAGATGTTCATAGAAGGGTGAAGAAAAGATGAGGAGAAAGGATAGAAAGAGAGAGAGAGTCGTGAAGAGAGAGGCATCTATAGCCAACGAGGACGAGTCACTCGCCGACTTCGTAATCCGACATTTCCCTCTCCCACAAGGGCCTGCCAGCGACGTCCGACGATGGCATCATCTTTGCCCATGCGTCGCGCGCAGTCCTCCAGATCTCGTTGGGATAGCTGGAAATTCTGAAGAACTAGCTCGACAAGGCGCTGGTCGTCGTCCGCATTCCATGTCTCGGTGGACAGGGTTTCCTGTGTCACTTCGATAGATGGCAACACTGCGTCAGGATTGAACAACTGTGCGCTTTGTTCGGGACTCAGTTCCAGTTGACGACAGTGTGCAGGCGATGGAGGCGACTGAGAGATTGGTGGAGAGTGAAGGGCATAAAAGTCTGATTGCGAGAGACCCAAAGGAAGTTCATAGGGGGCGTGGCGAGTGCGCTTCGGGGTCGAGAATCGAATGCCACGAGTAATAATTTCTGTGTCGCTGGTGTCCTCAATTACTTCGGAGCGATCGCGCTTGCGTTTGTTGACGCCTCGCGAAGGTTTAGGTGATGGCTTAGGGTCCTTTTGCCACCGCGACCGGACGGAAGGCATGGGTCTGATGTGAAGGGGACTTTGAAGGCGCTCTGGTTTTGCGCATCGTGGTGAAGGAGCGGGTGAAGCGTTTAGAAGCGATTGGAGGGCGCGACAGGTGCCCAAGAGACCATTGCTACATGGGAAGTCATCGTCGGATGGTGGGGGGGTTGTGAATTGGCGGCTGGGGTCCAGGCGCGCCTGAGTCGCGGGGCGGCGCATGTCGCAAGGTAGAGCGGATGGAAGCAACATGATTGCGCAGATGTGTAAAGATCGCGTGGGAAAGATATGGAGAGACGAAAGAATGTGCGATGGTAGAAGGTGTGGTGGTTGGTCAAGATCGCCGATTGCTGTGTGCGCCGGTTGCGCGGGCAGCGCTGGATTTGCGCCGGAGGAGGTCACGATAAGACCCGGGAGAGACTGGGTGGTGAAACTCAAACCGATAGGAATCTTGATATCAGCGCTTCACGGTGGACTGGTTCCGAGTGATGCGACGAGGTGAAAGAGTACGTTGATAGATAGATGATGAGGGAGTGGGTAGATGGATCAACGTTGGGGAAATGAGTGGGAGTGGCGCAGGAACGATAACTTTAGCAACGGGAAAAGGAGAGGAATGTTCCGCAAACGACAAAGTGCTTTGTCGACTCCGTTCCACTGGTTAAGCCACTGCTGAAAACTGGCCTGCAAAATATGTGTCGAAAGAATGACGAAAGAAACCACTTCCGAGTGCAAGTTTCTCAATTACAATGATGAAAAGGTGGACTGAAGCAAACGAACGTCCCTCTCAATAAGGCAAGAATGTCTTAACAAAGGATGACTGATGGTTCAAGTCTAATCATATCCCTTAGGGTTCCTTTGCTCTCCCTCTTTCTTTCTACTCAGGGTTGTTGCTCTCTTCTTCTCCCTGTTCCAGGGGAATGGCTCTATTATGAAGGTCTACAAAGAACTACAATCTCTCCCCTACCCACCCTCTTCTCGGCTGTAGTGAGACAAGGACAAAAGGGAGTCTTCAAAGAGGGATGCATGAAGCAAGGCATTATCTGAGAGAGCAAAAAAAAAACCGCCGAAAAGCCACCCACGAGACGGGTTTATTTTTGACTTTACTGAAGACAGGGCGTGCGACCAGCTCCGTCTCACGCCCTTGCTTGCCATGCATCATCCCACTTTTTCCTTGTCAGCAATACCTGACGACATCCTCTTCCATGGCCCGTGCCGTTGCAGCACGGATTTCGAGTTGCATTGCAGCTGCTGCAATGCATGAGAATCGTCACTTGCAGCATCAATGCTCTTCATCGGAGCGGAGCATATGTGGCGGTTGAATTCGATATTGGCCAAGCTCTACAGTAGCCACTTACACAGACAATTAGACTATAATGTCGAGCAAAACACATGTAATCCATTCCCTATCTTCTACTCACCCTACAACGAGTACAATCGCTCCTCGATATACCCTAGATCAAGATTAGAGTGTAGACCTGGATTCCATCCTCTCCCATTCTTCCTTGAGGAGCTTCAACATTGATTCATCCCGCTCATGAACCCTTTCAGGAAATCAGTATTAAAGAGCACCTCCATCCCAAACGTAGAATCAATCATCAGGCAACACTTTTGTCTTCAATTGACTTGAGTTCATTGGATCATCTCTATACTCCTTATTCCCAATTGGGTTATATTGCATCCCACACTATCGGAATCGCGAACGCGTCGCGTACATCCGCGTCGTGACACGTTACGCGTAGACCAATCACAGGCGGCACTGATAAGGCTCCGGCCGTTGAAGGCTTCAGATGACAAGGTCACGTTACGAACATCAACCCACCACCTGCATGAGCGATATTATCGTCCTCCGACTAGGCGAGAAAAAGAACGAGAACAGGAGCCAAGCCCCTGTTCAAGGCGTTGCTAATCCGGCTAATCGTCCGAGAAAATGAGGTGGCTAGATAAAATTCCTCCTATCGTGCACGATCTTATCAGAGATACGCGACCTCCTTGCTTCGCTGAAGGGCCAAGGGTTGTCACTCCCGCATTCTTGCTCGAGGTTCGATGGAACTCAAACAAATCAGTTGATGATACGATTGGCAGTATCTGGTATTGCCTGACTGTCCCTTTCTATTTGTGTCTTGGAGCATATGCTGTTGGTTAGTGTGTCCTGATTCAGATCTATTGGGCTCCTTGTCTAGAGCTGCAACCCCGCCACCACACGTCACGGACGCGCATTCGGGCAATTGCGCTGCCTTGCGTTGACAATCAGGTGGTACTGATCCTTGATCTCGGGGATTTGGTCGGAATCCACAATGTCGCGTTATCTCGCAGACTGCTGCAGCAAATTCTACGAGTACGCCAGGGTACCACTTGGTGGACGGTACAGTTGCATCGACATCAGCAGAGATGACAATCCACAGATCAGGCTCGTTAACTACAGCTGATTAACCTCTTTCCGGGAAAAACATATCATGCGAATGGTCCAAAGGAAAGTAAACTATGGCCCAAGCCTTCTCTCATTGATACTCTATGGGAGTACAGAGGAGTACAGGAACCAGGAGGTTGGGAAGGGTTACTCACCCCTCATACAATCATCCAACAATGACAACCTACTATTCGCCTCAGTAGCAGGTAAAAGCAAAGAACACTGACCCTGAATCCTAAGAAAGCTTACTGCGAGACAGCCAAACCCAAAAAAGAAAACGCCGACCCTTCAGCTGCACCCCAGCCTCCAGGTGGAATCCAAGACTCATGCAAGGGGTATCAGGAACCGGTGCAACCAGATGCGAGGAAATCGCCGCACAGTGGAGACTACACTCACAGGGCACGAGTCTGCAGAACATTCAACTCGCACCTGCATTATCATTTGACAGATGCAAGTCCTTGTATTACCGGTTGTGGTAAGGTCTGATCCCTTTCCGCCTATGATGCCACACCGTAGATCCTTTGTATAGATGATATCCTTTCTTGTGCCTTTGGGTGGCTGGTAAGACTGCTTTCGCTCTTTTTCTCCTCCAATGGCACGTTTCGCTCCTCTTCTTTGTCTTTAGGGTTGTAAACCTCCCTCAAGATCGACCTTCTTTGACTTCCCCCTATCGATAACAGAACAAGGCATGTCGAGCGAATGTCTTCCCCCGCTGATATCACCACACATCCCAGGTCAATTCTCCTTGACTCCTTCAGGACAACCCATTTTTACTCAACTTAGTAACACAGGTCCCTAGTTCGTCTTCACCCTCCATAATCTCAAATTTATCCAATGAATTAATCCGCCATTGCGGCGCCTTACATAACACGAACGCTGACAACCTCGTACCCTCCAGTCGAGATAGACTGAATGCACAGTGCAAAGGAAATGAGTGCTAATAATAGACGTAGGGTTACCAAATCAAGGGTACAATCAGACCCATTGAACATTGTCCTTTGAGAGGGGATAGGAGGTACCTTGGACCAGACACCTTCTTCTCCCTCGTCGCGTCTTCCTAGCTCTCCCTATTAGCAAGATCATATGGCTACCCAAGTTCAGTAGCCCGTCTCAACCCTTTCATGGTACATCGTCGAAGACCACTTTGTAGACCGTACTGCTCCCTCTTCACTTCTTTTTGCCCCCTTTGCTAGCTTTGACTAATCCCTTCTCGACTATCCTTTGCTCCCCCCAGTCGCTGTATCCTATGACCTATTTTTGTCTCATGACTAGCAGTTTTGCTGACGTCGGCCATTCGGCGAGGTGCCTGTTTCGACAAAAATAGAACCGATGTCGGTCTGGCTTTGTTGTCTCTCCTTTTTTTTACAGAAGGAAACTTTTCCCTATTTCCTTCTAGGTTTTGTTTTTCTAGACCTTCAATACATGCGTGCATGAGCCTGGGTCTAACCGTCTGCATCGCCTAAACGATACCTTTTCAGCAGTAAGTTGAAGTCGGGCTGTGAAGAACTCAATGCATGCTTACACGAGTCTTTTGCTTTACACGGGCGATAAACTATTGAAAGTAAAATTACATTCAGGTCAGAAGTATTTCTATTATTAGGTTTTTCTTGTTCGGACTACGTATCACCACCTGATTACTACTTGCTCTTGGGCATCTTCTTAGCTTTCTTGAGAGTTCACCTTTCATGACGGCCTTTCTTTTTGATGCAGTGCCCCGTTTGGTGTTTGCCTGCAAGACAATGAACCCCCTTTCAACATAGAAAGTGAATCCTTGATTTCCATAGTTTGTGAATAGGCGTGTATCCGCGTACTGCCGGTTACTAGGCGGATCAAGTCATACCATATCCTGCACTGAAGGCTTGCATGTGAGGAACTTGCTCCTGCAGGATAAATTTCATTGGATCTGGGCAGGGAAAATCTCGGTCTTGATTTTTATGTGGATATCTTGGTGGACTCGTGTCTGCATATCCTACCCAGCAGTGCGGCGGGAGTTCAGGGTCTGAAAGAGTCGTGGACATGGACGCGGAATGTCCACGACGTAACTCATATTCCTGTGAGCCTGACGGTGTTGGCGAATCCCTTATCTGACATAGCATGTCTTCAGTAGCATATGACTGTCCTGAATGGTCCCTCGAATACCCGTCAGAGCACAGGGTCTGCATGGCTTCGCTCCTTTGCTCTGGTATTCTCATTAAGCTACCTAGATCGGTAATTAGAGGACCCTTATGCGTACGAGGCTGCCAACCCCTGATCGCTCGTCGGTATAGCGCTTCGAACTCCACCCGATGAGCTGGGTTGGTGAACCAGTTGTGATTCAGCGCTTGCTTAACGTCTATGCGCTTCGTTTCATCAAACACGAGAAGCTTGCGGACAAAGTCCCTCGCGCGTTGTCCAATTCTGTTCCAGTCCATATCGGCTTCGAGTTTCTCAAGATCACGCTCTCGAGAAAGATCTGTCGGATGAGCTGTCAATGAGTTCTTAAATGGAATGTCCCCGGTCAGGAGTACGGCTGCTACACAGCCCAGCGACCACAAATCTACGGCTTTTGTATAGCCTTGCTTAGACTTGAGCATCTCACTATATAGAAATATTAGCTTCCATGGCCATTTTTGCTTGCGTCATACTAACGGGGCGCTATAGTCGAATGTGCCGATCAGCGTAGACATCCGCTCAATAGTTGGCCGCACAAGTCTGGCGCATCCGAAATCAGTGAGCACGACTCTGCATCCATCTGCTAGAGATGTCATAAGAATATTGTCTGGCTTCAGATCACGATGGACAATTCCCCGCTGGTGCAGATAGTCCAAGGCCATCAGGACCTGTCGCACGATGACTGCGGCTTCAATATCATCTAATTTTCCGCCTTTATACTGGATGTAGGAGAATAGGTCACCAGCAGTCACGAGCTCCTGGAAGAGGTAACTGTTCAGATTTAGTTAACTCCCAGAGAAAGCATCTAGGAACCCACATTGTATTGCTCGATTCGATGACTTTCTCAATCCTAATGATGTTGGGCTAACCATGTCAGGATCGGCAATGATTTGTGAATACGAAACTTACATGACAAAGGCTTTCAAGTATCCTGGCCTCGCGGCTGTATACGTCAAGTCTCCCCTGGATTTTCCTTTGAAGTGATTCCTTAAAAGCACGAATAACGAGTAACCTGTTTTTGCTGTGGGGAAACGTGCTTTCTTTAAAGTGCCTAGACTGCTGATCTTCTGCTTCCCTAATAACCTTGTTCTTCAAAGCTCGGAGGTCCACAATCTTACACGCGAGTTGCTGACCGGTGCTCTTCTTAAATGCCATGTGTACTTGTCCGTAAGCTCCAGATCCCAACTTTTGCGGTGTAACTTTGTACTGGTCTTCAAACACCTTTGCCGTTGATCAGCAAACACAACGCGGCCCGCGGGAAATAAGGAGACTTGCCTTCATCTCTATCATTTGAAGCATGTCAAAACAATCTTCTTTCCCCTGGGCAGCGCAACGGATATGTAGAGAGAGCCTCGGAGATAACTGTAGTACATCACCGTCACTAAGAAGAAAACTTCCCCTGCCCTTTCCCATAGGGTAACCGTTCCATGAGGTGCCATTCATCGACAGGTCTTGAGCATATACTAAAGGCGCAACTTCATCGGGGTTTTCTCGGTCAAATATAATTGTGTAGATCCGTAGATGGATGTTGGAGATGACTGGGTCCTTCACGACATGGTTGCTTGGGCTCAGTCAGTGTCGGAAATTCTCGATGAAGCGAAATAAAGGGCAACATACCAGCGCCTTTGATCACGACCTACGTATACTTCTGCGTTACTGTATATAGGGAAAGAATCGATATCCCTTTTGAGTTGTGCATCCCACACTGATACAGTACCAACAAGGTGAATAGGTGTTGATAAGAACGACATAGTACAACCGAATAGGAGAGTTGAATGGGGCTAGTTGATTGCCTGTTGTCCATATGAGAATGCAATTTCACATAGATAACATAAATGGTGTAAAGGAGTGATATGAATGGAGGTGTAGGAACTGTGATTCGTTGCTGGGAGAGAGACGTGTCGAGGAAGTTAAAGGTCTCGTGCATGTCACCTGCTATGGTATCAAATCACGACGTCACATCAGAAGCAGTCTTCCATATTGTTCTCGGGGCCACTAGTACTTTCTATACATCTAAGAGATACTAAACTAATTAACATCCGGAAGCCACAGGTATACTATATCAGGGTTCCTAAATCATCAGCAACTCTAAATCTAGTTTCGACCGTATAAAGCTCGGTAGTCCCACACCATTCTTCGCAAGAACATTCCCCTTTCCCAGTTAATTTTATAGGAGCTTTGGGGAAAAGGTTGTTACAATATCGGACACTTACATGACAATTTGTAATGTTTCAGAGTTAGATTACTATAGAGATACAATATCAAACCACATTTGTATAGGAGGGTCGATCGACCACAAGGAAAGTACATTGGCCATGTCATGTTAATTCATTGAACGCTTTTCTGGAGCGTAGTATATGGCATTGAGTCTAGAATAAGTTGAATATAGAACCTGGGATATTCAACTGCCGATCGTTGTCCAAACTCCTCACGGCAATAGCCCTACCTTAACAACCCACCAATCATTGTTTAGAACAAGTTCTTCCACTTATCAGGGCTTTATCCAAAACATTCGTGGAGTCAAAACACTATATAACATTGAGACAGGGACAAGAATAGCCACACCACAACATCTGCCGATGTGAAACTAGTGTGCCCCTGACCGGAGCTTAGCTGCACCATGACCCGCGGGCTAATCCACCGCCAGTTTCAGGATATTAAGGAATGAAACTATCGACTCACATTCACGGGCCAAACGGAGAAATTATGTAGATCTAAGCCCTTCCACGGGCCTTCTTCGGATGAGCCCGACTACCATATAAACACAAATAACCCCCAGGGTGCAAGCTTTCCTTCGCTGTCCTCTCAAGCCATACACAAAACCAGCCCATCACAACTCGACATTGAAAATGCGCGGTCTCAGAAGCCTTGCCTCCCTCACCATTCTCGGCTTGGTCAATGCCCAGGATAACATCGTCTTCGGTCCTGCGTTCTCCCTCGGCCCTACCAAGTCATGGATCCGTGAAGCGACTACTACGCTGGTGTTGCCTGAAGCACCAAGCCCTCAGGAAGATCGTCTTGCACTCTGGCCGGGAATGGGTACCAGCGGTGGTGACCTGATCCAGGCTCTCGCTGTGTCTTTCTCGGACCCTGCATCGTAAGTACTTTGACTAAAGAACAATGTACTATACTGCAGCTCAAGTCACACATACTAATCGATTTACATACAGAAACTGTGGCGCAAGCTCTGGCCAATGGTGCACATGGGCAAGTACTCTGCAGGGTAAAGGATGCGAATAAAGATATACAAGTGCACATTACTGATGGGAAACAGGAACCCAACTAGGCGGTAAACAAGTTCCGGCCTCTGCAGGCGACAAGCTTGTTATGCATTGTAAGTTACCCTAAGCTCGCACCCTTGTTTGCTCGCAGTTTTGAAGCTAATCAAACACCATGCAGACAAGTACAACGATAGTACCGGCAAATACGACCAGACAGTGTCTATCAACGGTGAAGTCGTCTCGAGCCTCTCAACCAGTAAGTTCCTAATTCCTACTCCTTGGTAATCGCCATGACTGACACCGTGAAGGCTCTGGCCAGGCCCAAGGATGGGGTACCGCCGTCGAGGCCCAGGACAACGCCTCTAAGAGCACTGTTGCTGCGCACCGTAAGTACTACCGTAGCTCAGCGTCTTCCTAAAGAGAACTAAACCGTTGTACAGAGTACCTTGATACTACCATCGTCCTCGATTCCGCTGACCTGACCTTCCGTGATACCCTCGGCCTCACTGATGCTGACTCCTCTGGCTTGACGACCTCCGACAATGGCAAGACTTGGAAGGTGACTACCATCAACATTCATGAGCACTCTTTTTAAGTCTTGAAAGGGCGCTGTATATTCTCGTCTTTCTGCTCTTGATATATTGTACATACATAGAATTGATGGAATGTGTGGCTTTTATTAGACGAGGGTTTTTTACTTCGACGGTTGTTCGCCTCAATTCATACTGCAAACAGGCTTATTCGGCAAACACGGAGAGGTGAGGTAAGGCAAAGCCCACTTCTCGTATCATATGTCAATATATACACCAGGTAAAAAGAGTATCTCTTTTTATTCGTTTCTATCATTCGTAAGAAATCGGCATACCTTTTGTCTTGCGCATCGTGATCGAAGAACAAGGCCCGGCTTATTCTGTCTATCAATTGCAGCTGGTAAGTGCTCGCTACTTCCCTTGCATCCGCTTGATACGTTCTTCAGCTGCCCGTGCCCGGCGTTCTCTTTCCAATCGCATCCTCATTTCTGGCGTCATGCCACGCATTTCTTCCTCCCTTTTCTCGGAAGCAGTCTTCTCTACGGATCCTAAGGCTCTGCCACCCGAGCGCTTTGCTTGTAAAGCTTCCTTGGCGGCATCCTCCATCTTCAAGCGATGTAATTCAGCTTTACGTCGATTTTTCTCTTCTTCCTCTGCTGCTTTTCGCTCCCTTTCTGCCCTGCTATCAACGTCGGCTTTTGATATTGGCGATGGCACCTTGGCGACATCCCAGTTCCATTTCGACTCGCCAAGTTCGTGACGAGCAACGCGGAAGGCATCACGCGTGGCCCGATCACCTGCGAGCTCAAAGGGTGTTCTCCCTTCACCATTGATGGCTGTCGGGTCTGCCTCCGCTTTGGTAAGAAGGGCAGAAACCATCGCTGGTGAATTAAGGTTTGAAGCGAGATGAAGAGCAGTAGGACAACGGAAGTTCTGCTGAGAATCTGAGGGCTGGAACGTGAAGGAAGAGGGAATCGAGTTCTTAGAGAGATACGACATCAATGCTGGGATTTTAGAGCGACGGATGAGTGCCTGTATTTGGGTTGTATGAAGCATAGCAGCTTCGTCCTCCTTAGACACTTTTGGCTTTTGCTGCTGAGGCCGTGGAGTAGATGGTTTTGATGTTTCCTCTCGTTGTTTGGTCTCAGCTGCTGCAAGGGCGGCTTCATCAATCTGACTCACTTTTACGCGAGTCAATTCCTTGAAGCATCTCATAAGTTCTCCTTGAGTAGCGCGGCGTGTGCTGAAGGGGAACCCTCTCAACCTAGGGTCGTTCTGCCTCAGAACCTGACCATCGTACTGACCGAACAAAATCCGACGATTTGTACTGCCTGTGGCCCGAACAAATAGCAATTGGGCATCATCGATCATTTTCCTCCAATCTGATAACAGTTCTCTAATCTCCTTCTCCAGCGCAGCCTCATTGTAACGTCTTAGACTAGAACCAGCCGAATGTGCAGCTCCTCTAGCAGCATCGCTAGCAGATTGCGATCCTCCCTGTTTTCGCCTAGTTGTATAACGATGGAACGTTTTGTGCGCTATCACTCGAGCCTGCCTCTCGACCACGCCGCCTTGTTTGCGGTGAATTTCAGGGGCCAGGGAAACGATCATTGCCGCAAAGTGACCACCACCGATCATACACAGGAATACATTTGGGCTAGATGATGCAGAAGGCCCTTGAGTCTGGTCATTATTCCGTGGCGTGTTGATGGGGGCTAGTTGTTTCTTCCGCAGAGAATCAACAAGGTACATAGGCTCTTCCTGTTCAGCATCTGAGAACAAAGCCCTATATACACCTAACGAAGTGTTGGACGGTAGAAGAGAGCTCGAAAGCCAAAATAACGGATTCTTTCCGGTCCGCTTATTCGATGGCGCATCCTCTTCTTCACCTGTTTGCGAGATCTTCGCTTGCCTTTTCAACAAGGCAGTGAGCTGCGTCCCGTCGTCTTCATCCTCTTCCGATGACGACTCGGATCCAGAAATCGATTCGTCCAACTCCCCAACCGCCTTGTTGAACTCAACCTCGTTCAATGTGGGATTGCCTCGAAGCTGGGCCTTGAGATTGTACCGATGGTGATCTGACCGGACATGACCTCGCTGCTCTTGGACATTCAAGAAAGAAACATTACAGAGGGCGCAAGAGGTAGATGTAGCAACCGCATGTTCTTGTACAGTATCTTCGGACCTTTCGGGTGTATTAACTGCATTATCTGGTGTACTTATCGCATCATCCTCGCTTTTGGTGCTCAACGTTGCGAGTAGTTCCTGCGGAAGATCATACACTAAATCGGGCGTCAGTGACGGGATTGTATGTAAAACAGAAAGCGCAGCACGGAAAGAAGTCAAAATAAGTACGGACCATACAGCGGCCTCTTTAGGATCCCTTCCGCGATAGAAGCTTCCGTGGCCATATTGACGAAAATTATGTACAAGCGATGAGTTGCGCCGATGAAATCACAGAGTGCAATGCGACGGCAGAGCAAATGCCCCTCTTGTCGAGGCTTTACCGCCTTTAAGGCACCGAATACAGAATATTTAATGTACTCTGTCTTAGTATTAAATCTGCGACCATTAAAAGGTGTGACGTAAAAGTTCGATCCACAGTTTAATTCTGAGTCACAGTGACTCAATCCACTCTCTTTATTTAACAGCTCTATTACTGGCTTGCCAATCTCTACAGGTGTACTGAGTATACTAAACTTTCATGAATCTGCCTTGTTTATTTTTACTCCTCAGCTTCACACAATGATGGACAAAGCGATACAGTCTCCCACTCAGCATATTATAGCGCATCGTAGTCTGATCCATTCATAGTACAGGAGATCCGCATTTTTCTGGCCCAAATTAACCTCTTCAATTATATATGCTTATCGTTGGATACAGTCGTTGCATATGGTCATTATTGGGTTCTGATAGTATGTTAGAATTCTTAAAATATGGGCAATACTCCGATGGAGCTGCATCTCATATCGAACAACCGCAGACTCGGAGCTACATTGGCATGCGAGGTAGGAATGCGGTTGAACTGCCAATACTCAGTTTAAATATATATTCGCATCGGTATCCACTCACTGGCATAGTGAAGCGTGATCCTAGGTTAACTACTAAGATAAATCAATTGGTTCACATGAGATTCATGACCAGTTAAGTAAACTCATCAATACAACCGCCTTTCTAGCAGCTCTGTAATACTGGTCTAGACAATGAGTCTAAGCACCCGACTCGAGTCTTTTGTTCTGAATGTAATTGATGGAAGTGGTAATCAATGCCGAGCACTGGCACTACTGACTCGACCGATGGCGCTTTGCTGATTCTGGCCTAGTCTGTCATCGTGCTGCTTAATCAGTTTCCATTTGCAGCCTCTTCGTATTCGTTCATAGTGAGAGCAATCGCAATTTGTAAGCAAACCCCTCTGTTTCGCACCCGGAAATGAATGGTTTACCCAGGAAAGATTACTGGCCCACGATTGGAATTCTAAAAAAGGTTGACTCAGAGAATTTTGAGTCAATTCATGACGTATAGGAAGCTCTGAAGATGCCAAGACATGCAATGGCCCGGCTTATGTCATAAACACCGAATGCAAGTGTCGCGCTTCATGCCTCAGGACGAGAAGAAAGCAAGGGAATGGAGCCTCAAGATTGAAGGAGAGAAAATCTCTTTACGAATCCACTTCAATGACTAGACTGCAATGGTCATAGGAGGAGAAATAGTAAGGTAAGCTAGGCGGAATTTCGCAACTCGGCAGAATCCTATCGGTTTATCGCCGAAGCTTAGGCCGTCTCATTTAGTAAGCAGCTTGCAGCTCACGAGAGGATTGGCCTCGCAGTTATCATCTTCGATCAGAAAGTTCTCCCCACCCGCAATCGCCTCTATCATTTGCGTGAAAGCACCCTGGGAGATTTTATGACTCCCTTTTCCTTCCTTCTTGTGGGTTGAAAGGGATAGGGATTCTGCAGTCGGGGTTCGAAGATGCTTGAGGGCAACTCCCAGGCGATCCTCGGGGATTCTGCCCCGGGATCGTCAACCCTGAAGTCAGCATTGCAATCACCCAAATTAGAGCCTTTCTGCGGCAATTTCGAAGGATGGGGCCCCTTAAGCAAATTCAGGTTTGACCTGACGCCTTGCTTCCTAGACCTTGGTGTGGCTATTGTTGCAGCATGGGGCTTAATCATGGGAGCAGGTGCTATTTGGTTTCTGCTCAAAAAGCGAATCCCCCAACCAGTGTCGAAGAATTGGCATTTTTACGCTAAACTGGTCGGTTTCGGAACCCTTTCGGATCAAGTTATCTGGGACTAACCTAACGTCAAAAATAGATCGTGCTATCAGCTTTGATATTCACAACGGCTCTTCAAGCAGCGATACAGGTCGAAACTTTTGCGGATAACTGGTTGGCTGACGTTCGGTTCTGGAGTTCGGTCGTTGTGTTTGCTTCTCTGTGTGTGATATTCACAGTTCAATACTACGAGCATTGGCGGAGTAGGCAACCTAACGGTGTCGTTCTCTTCTACTGGCTTTTTTTTACTATCGCCTATGGAATCAAGTTGCGCTCGCTTGTTGCACAAAAGACTTATGAGGACAACCTGCCATACTTCGTTTGCTTTAATATAAGCTTAGGGCTTGCGCTCCTCGAATTCGGACTGGAATACCTCGTTCCCAAGAAGCAGAGCGCCTACGATGCCCTGGGTGACGAAGATGAATGTCCCTATGAATATGCGGACATATTCTCGGTGCTCACCTTTAGCTGGATGACGCCGATGATGAAGTTTGGCTACAAGAACTTCCTGACCCAAGATGACCTGTGGAACCTCCGACGTCGTGATACAACTCGCGTCACTGGGGAGACCTTGGCAGAAAACTGGGAACAGGAACTGCAAAAGGACAAACCATCTCTGTGGATCGCACTTTTCAAGTCCTTCGGTAGTTCGTATACCAGAGGTGCGATCATCAAATGCGGAAGTGATATTCTGGCCTTTGTCCAGCCTCAGCTTCTACGAGTTTTGATTGACTTCATCGGTTCTTATGAAACTGACAACCCCCAGCCAATCATACGGGGTGTTGCTATTGCCCTGGCGATGTTCTTTGTCTCGGTATCGCAAACAATGTGCCTTCATCAATATTTCCAGAGAGCTTTTGACACTGGTATGCGCGTGAAGTCTTCGTTGACGGCCATGATCTATGCCAAGTCGCTTCGGCTTTCAAGCGAGGGCCGTACATCGAAGACTACCGGCGATATTGTCAACCATATGGCTGTCGACCAGCAGCGTTTATCTGATTTGACTCAATTTGGTACGCAGCTGTGGTCGGCGCCATTCCAAATCACCCTCTGCATGATATCGCTCTATCAGCTCGTCGGCGTGAGCATGTTCGCCGGTATCGGTGTCATGATCCTTATGATCCCTTTGAACGGAGTTATAGCTCGGATGATGAAAAAGCTCCAACTCGTCCAGATGAAGAATAAGGATTCAAGGTCAAGGCTGATGACTGAGATTTTGAATAACATCAAGAGCATCAAACTTTATGCTTGGAACACTGCCTTTATGAATAAGCTTAGTCACATTCGTAACGACCTGGAATTGAATACCCTTCGCAAAATTGGAGCAACGCAGTCGATTGCAAACTTCACATGGCAGTCTACGCCCTTCCTTGTATCCTGTTCTACATTTACTGTTTATGCTTTGACGGACCCCCGGCCTTTGACCACTTCGGTGGTGTTCCCAGCTCTGACGCTTTTCAACCTTCTCACCTTCCCACTCTCCATCCTGCCTATGGTCATCACATCAATAATTGAGGCTTCCGTGGCTGTTAAGCGGTTGACTGATTATTTCACCGCCGAGGAACTACAAACCAATGCAGTGAAGCACGAGGACCCAGTGTCCCATGTCGGGGATGAGTCTGTGCGGATTCGTGATGCGTCCTTTACCTGGAACAGGTACGATGGCACTCACGTCGTGGAGAACATCAATTTCAGTGCTCGTAAGGGTGAATTGAGTTGCATAGTCGGCCGTGTCGGCGCTGGCAAATCATCCCTTCTCCAGTCACTTTTAGGCGATTTGTGGAGAACGGAGGGAGAAGTCATTATCCGTGGTCGTATCGCATACGTCGCACAGTCACCTTGGGTGATGAACGCTAGTGTCCGAGAGAATATTGTCTTTGGGCATCGATGGGATCCTGACTTTTACGAGCTCACCGTTGAAGCTTGCGCCTTGCTGGATGATTTCAAGAACCTGCCGGATGGAGATCAAACGGAGGTTGGAGAAAGGGGCATCTCACTTTCCGGCGGACAGAAGGCTCGGTTAACCTTGGCTAGAGCAGTTTATGCTCGTGCAGACATCTATCTTCTCGACGACGTTCTATCAGCAGTTGATCAGCATGTGGGCCGGCACCTTATCAACAAGGTCCTTGGACCAAATGGAGTTCTCAGCAGCAAGACCAGAATTCTTGCGACCAATGCGATTCCCGTATTGAAGGAGGCGGATTTCATCGGATTGCTACGAGACAAGACTTTGGTTGAAAAGGGCACCTATGAGCAGCTACTGGCTATGAAGGGCGAAATTGCTAACCTCATTCGTACTACTATGAACGACTCGGACGATGATACCTCGAGCGACAATGGCCTTGCTAGTCCCGAAAGCTCGGACTCCACCACGATAATCGACAACGCAGATTCTGATGAGCTTTCGGACACCGACGAAGCCGAACAGCAAATTGGTTCACTCCTTCCCATTAGATCTGGTGCCAACCGAAGAACAAGTACTGTGACTTTGCGACGCGCCAGTACCGTTAGCTGGAAAGGCCCCAGGCGCAAGTTAGGAGACGAGGAGAATATCTTGAAGAGCAAACAAACTCAGGAAACCTCACAGCAAGGTAAGGTCAAGTGGAGTGTATACGGGGAATATGCCAAGAACAGCAACATCGTCGCCGTCTGTTTTTACCTTGCTGCTCTGTTGGGTGCACAAACGGCACAGGTCGCTGGCAGCTACTGGCTCGAGTACTGGTCAGAGGCTGCTGAAACGCAAAAGAACCCCAATGTTGGCAGATTCATTGGCGTCTACCTAGCTTTTGGACTAGGGTCGTCTGTTCTAGTTATCGTCCAGAATCTCATTTTGTGGATCTTCTGCTCAATTGAAGTACGTCTACCCTTTGATCTGGCTAATCCAGACCGCGACCATACTAATGAACATTGTCAGGCATCTCGGAAATTACATGAGAGGATGGCATTCGCAATCTTCCGCTCTCCGATGAGCTTTTTTGAAACTACACCATCTGGAAGAATTCTCAATAGGTTCTCAAGGTAAGTGTGTGTGAGGCTGACATGCTGTATACGGAATCTGATAGATGTTGTTCTAGTGATGTATATCGTATTGATGAAGTCCTTGCGCGCACGTTTAACATGGTAAGTCTTATATATCTCTGGAGGGAACCTTGGGCTAACTCATTTGTAGTTGTTTGGAAACTCTGCAAAAGCACTGTTTACGATGGGCGTTATCGCGTCGTCGACGCCTGCGTTCCTCATCTTGGTTGTTCCTTTGGGCTACATCTATCTGAGTTATCAAAAGTACTACCTGCGGACTTCTCGAGAATTGAAGCGCCTGGACAGTGTTACACGCAGTCCCATCTATGCTCATTTCCAAGAATCTCTTGGAGGCATCTCGACTATCCGCGCATATAAGCAGCAAAACAGATTTACACTTGAAAATGAGTGGCGGATGGATGAAAACCTTCGCGCCTACTTCCCTTCCATTAGCGCGAATAGGTGGCTGGCAGTCCGCCTTGAATTCATTGGTTCAATCATTATTCTGGCCTCTGCGACGCTTTCTATCATCTCAGTCGCTACTGGCTCCCGTATCTCACCGGGCAGGGTTGGTTTGGCCATGTCGTACGCTCTTCAAATTACACAGTCTCTGAACTGGATCGTTCGTCAAACGGTCGAGGTCGAGACGAACATCGTGTCCGTGGAACGTGTCCTGGAGTACGCCAGCCTCCCAAGTGAAGCGCCTGAAGTGATATTCAAGCACCGTCCCGCCATTGGCTGGCCAGCGCAAGGCGCGGTGTCATTCAAAAACTACAGCACGCGGTACCGCCCTGGGCTCGACCTTGTGCTTAAGGATATCAACCTTGATATCAAGCCTCACGAGAAGATTGGTGTTGTTGGCCGCACAGGTGCAGGAAAGAGCTCTCTTACTCTGGCGCTCTTCCGCATCATCGAGCCAGATGGTGGCAGCATTAGGTGAGTCCTAGTGCCCGACTGTTCATGCTGGCGCTGCGCTAACTTGATTGATAGCATTGACGGGCTAAATGTGTCTACTATTGGCCTGTTTGACTTGCGAGGCCGCCTTGCCATCATTCCCCAAGACCCGGCCATGTTTGAGGGCACCGTACGGGACAATCTGGACCCTCGTCATGTGCATGATGACACAGAGCTGTGGAGTGTGCTCGGTACGTTGGGCTTACCTCTTTGCATGTGGAGAAAGTGAATGGCTGACTGACCCGTTAACTCGCAGAACATGCACGACTGAAAGATCACGTTGTAAGCATGGACGGCCAGCTGGATGCCCGAATTCAAGAAGGAGGTAAGAATTTGGCCGCCTTTCGCGCTTGCAGCAGCATGACGTTGGATTTTACTAGGGCTGGACTAACATGGCACAATAGGATCCAACCTGAGTCAAGGCCAGCGTCAGCTGGTGTCTCTAGCACGGGCATTGTTGACGCCTAGCAATATCTTGGTTCTTGATGAAGCGACAGTAAGTGGCCAGTTTGCCACACCGTTTTTTCCCCTCTACCGCCTTTTCCTTCCAATTTACTTTTTCGGTATTTACTAACGGTGACTTTAGGCGGCCGTGGATGTGGAAACAGATGCATTACTGCAACGCACCTTGCGCAGTAGTATCTTCCAGGATCGCACTATCATCACTATCGCCCATCGCATCAACACGATCATCGATTCTGACCGGATTGTTGTGTTGGACAAGGGCCGAGTGGCTGAATTTGACACACCCGCCAATCTGATTAAGTCCGGCGGTAAATTCTACGAGCTAGTCAAGGAAGCAGGTCTGCTTGATAACGAAGGACATGCGCTCGTGCAATAATGGCAGACTTTCACTCCCACAGTGGCGAAGACTTGTGAGTGGCTGGGCCCAAGCGAGAGAGGCTTCTCTATAATCTCGGACCGATCTCTCGAATCTGGACCTCGTAGGAGACCAGGTGAGAAAGAGGATGACCGCATCTTGGCTGAACTTGCATACACTACCAATACTAGACGATCCGTTAAGCGTCTGTGCGCACAGGAGAGGGGTTTATGAAGGATCAAAGGCCCTTATCCCTCTATTATACGAGCTCGGCAAGATTCCCAGAGAGCCGATCCGTTTCCCAGCTTTTCTCTTTTGAGACGAGGAACCAAAAGTACGGGTCGATGATCGCTTCGTGCCCATGGCGTCGGAAGGAGTTTATTTAATTAATTGTCTGGTTGCCTTTTTCCTTTCGTTATCTATATTGCAAAAAGTCCTGTACCTACAGCACATAGCCAACAATGATTGAGATTGCGTGCGAATTCGCGTGCCCTTTAATTCAACTCAGGATCACGTCGACCAAGACCACAAGCAAAAAACAAAATAAAACGATGTGTCAACAATAGCGGTGTAGGGGATCCCCTGTAAGCCAATGCAGCAATTATCTGCATAACTTCAATCATTGAAATGGATGGCACTGCAGTATTAAGTAGTCAGTCGGAATCACCCGATTGTGATTAGAAATCCCAACTCTCCCAAACGGGCAAGAGAAATGACACCTAATTATCCGTATTCCTATTGTATACCATCCTTATCAGGATTGAACAATAAAAAAGAGGGTTAATACAATACAACACGACCCAAGGAACCCAGCCACCAACAACTTTACAACCCCGCAGAAACCACAAGATAAATATGTCAAAAAAAAAAAAAAAAAAAAAAAAAAAAAAAAAAAAAAAACCAGTAATCTATTGATTGTCTTGAATTTTAACTTCAGCAATCTAATCACCTGCCAGCCATGCGCACAGTTACTCATTTGAACGAAGAAGAAAAAAAAAAAAGAATTTCTATAGATAGTATACGTAGGATTCCTCTAACCCAACCCCGGAACTGCCACCACAATGCAATTGTTTACCTAATATATCGTATTTCGTATTTTGTATTTTTTCTTCCTTATCTCTGATTCTATTTTACATTTTAAATCCTTGAGGATCAATATCGGGAATCAAACGCATGGCCGGGGAATATAAACTTCGACCTCCTTACTTGGGTGGCTTTGAAAGGGAGGCTTCTCGCCGCTAATTTCAATAATCACCGATGATCGTGAGGCTATCTCGCGTGGCGTGCGTGGCGATGAGGATTACGAAGGATTCGGGATTGAGTGAGGGGAACAATTACTGCGTACAACGAAAAAACACAAAGGAATTCATAAATTCGTAATTCTATTATACTACTAGTAATCATGGGAGAGAGGGGAAGGGGAAAGAGTCAAGGGCTGAAAGAGAGGGGAATGAATGGCCTCGGAGGCTATGGATGAAAAGCGGACTTCTACTAGTTGTTTCTTCCGCTCGGGTGCGCGCTACGGAAGATAGTGTACCGGAAAACTTATTCGCACTAGATGTCGGCATGACATATTAGACTCTGGACTTCTGGACTCTCCGTTCGGTAAGAGGGGATGACGCTCTTGAGAGAGGTGGGGGGGACGAGTCATGGTTTTACTCAATTTCCTTTTCTTGTCTGGATTCTAGACTCACTTAGTGAGGGAGGGAGTTGGTTACGGGGAGGAATTAGACATCATAAGTGGAGAGGGAGATGGATAAAGAGGAGAAATACTCAGGGCTAGGAACTGCTAGGTAGACAGCTAACAACTAGACGAGTGAAGCCGACCACCCAGAAAGCCTCATCGTGAAAAGTAGCCCCATCGTCGCCATGAACTAAAGGACACCAAACAAAAGCTGGGATCGAACTAAACCAGACGGAAATCGATCTTGCATGGCCCGTCCCAGGACGACCTGGTAACCGGGACAGAGGATGGACCTTTGAGTTCTTCAGTGGTGCTATGGTCGTGGATAGCGGTTATCCACTCGATGGCTGTTTTCAGCGGCGTGCAGTCTTGGGGCGCTCCATCGTGGGATCTGAGGGACGGAGTGGGATTTGATCCACTGGTTTTGGTTGGTGGCAGGGATCTCCATCGGTGTTTGGGGATTTGCAACCTCTCGGGGATCGACTGGGGTGGAAATTTTATATCTCGAAAATCAGCAACAGAGTTAGATGTTGAAGATAAATAGGGTTTGGTGGTGTTGTCTGGATTTGGGGAGTTGTGGCTGAAAATATTACGGAGTATATTGAACTACACTGTGAGATTGGGACCCGTGCTGACTGTACCGCATATGTATGATGACTACAGCTGGATAATTTCATATCATATCATTGCAGGTATAGTGTATACCTAGTTGATATCGCTCTATTTCTAATAATCCCTACAGGGACCTGCATTACGGTCCCAGAAGAGAGAAAGAGTAGTAAGCAGATAACATGATAGAAAACGCTCGGGCCGTTTCGTCTTAACGAGATCTCGGTGCGCTCAGCCACTAGAGATTCAAAATTGAATCCATTCCTTGCGTCAGTCCCACCCGGCTTTTTACCTCCGCGCTGCTGATAGTTCAGTCGATCAATCATTGTTCACCAGGGTTGTTGACGCCGGGGCAGCGGGAACGCCAGGATGCTCTTACCCGAGGGGAAAAGCGGAAGTCGCTCAGGGCGCAAATTGGAGTCAGCTACACGATGCTTCGGAGTTCCTCCTCCCCCCGCCTAGGCGGAGGCGATATCTTCTTTTTGTAATCCTTTTTGTACAGGTAGAACCACCATCGAAGATTTCTCCATTATAACCTACAGTAGCTTAATGGGTCTTGACAGCTGGCTGTGGTCTATTTGTCCAGCCGCGACGTGTGGTGGAGCTCTGCAGCTGAACTGACATGGATGGTGCATTTCAGCCACGATGGAAGGGTCTTGTTTGAGATTAGCTTTGGGAGGGAGATGTGGCTTGGTTGTTATCCGCTGGGTTATTCTGGATGTGTTATTTTGCAAATGCCCAATGTTCATTGGTTAAGGTTTCCAAAATCAGGGTAATTTTACCTTGTTAAGGTCATCTGTAGTAAAGCCCTTCATAAAGTAGCAAATGGGAAGATGTCTGAGCGTCTCGAATAAACAACATCGGTATGCTTTTCCGGGACTCAAAACAAATAGCTTCCATCATCCTATCAAACAATAGGGTGTAAAAAAAAGAAGAGTTTCCAATAGAAGGGCACCCCCTGGTCCCGTGCAGATCCCGAACCAATGGCCGCCTAGCAATGGAGTTACTCAGTTTAGAAATATCTCCGTTCCCCAACCCCACGCACTTTGCAAATCACTTCAAAGTCTTGAACCGAACAGGACCTTCTCATATGCATGGTACTTTGGGCATACCGGGAAATCAAAGAGGACCTGAATGTTTTAGTTTTCCTTCCCTTTGGGAAGGAAGACACACAAAACTCTATCATACATATTTTAGTTACCTCGAGCGGAGACAGACTAGGGAGATCGATAGGTGGAGAGGCCTTAGTTAATTGATGAAGAATGACAAAAACCTGAAACGAAACTACGTTATCTCGAATTCCCGGGAGCAAATGTCGTTGGAAGTCGTTAAGACGTTGACCTGTCAATGTTGCTATTCTCTCATTGCTTTTTTTTACCCCCTCCCTGTCCCTCTTTTTTTTCTTTGCTTTTCTTTTCTTTTCTTTTTACGGTACATTCGTACAGTAGTTGGAAAGTATATTTGAGTGGGGGAAATTCAATATTCTCCGGCGGGAAACGCCTAGTCTACCGTTGTATGGGAAGTTAACTGACATTGTCTCAGAGTTCTATTGACCCCGTTCACTCAGGTGATGATGTACATGACTGTCCCTGGGTGGATATCTTGACCTCACATGTAGAACCAGGGTATATACCTCCGAGTAATGCCTAGCGACATGACTAGACGCTATCTCCTGTGCAGATCAGATCCTGCGGTGCAGTGTAGATCGCTTGCCTTGACACTCGTGGAATGGAAATAATTTCCAGTCGAGCACGTCACCACCTGATTAGGATATTGCCTAGACGTCAGTGCCAACATCGTCACTTAATGTGGAAGGAGGCGACGTCGACGATGTCCAAGCGAAGGGTATATTCGGTGAAGTGTGGGGGAGATTGACGGCGGGTGGGAACGAAAATAGGCTAAGGTACGTTGACAGAAAAAGCAAGAAATAACGACCATTTGGAAAAGGCAAAAAAACAAAAAAAAAAAAGTTATTCAAAAGGGAATTCTCCTTAAGAGTGACAAAGTACCAGATCAGATCTCTTTTTTTAGTTTTTGCAAATACCAAATGGGAAATTGAAAATCTGATATCATGCGATCGGCAAAAGCCAACATTCCAAATACATGGATCATCCCTATTCTATAGTGATTCTCGGGACCAATCATGGACCCAGCCTCGTGGTTCACAGACCTGAGTCGGTTTAGCGAGCAAATCATACCCGCTTGAATCATGCACTATGGAGAGTAGCTCCGAGAAATGCCATGGCAGCGGACACAGCCATGCAGGCGAGCTCCACAACCCGGCTAACCATGCTATTGTTGTGCGCCAGTCATAAGCGCGAGACAGGGATGTTTCGAGTTAGATAGCTTCGGAGCTAATGCATGGCTGCAAACTTTTGCGAGCGATCTCGGTAGTGGGTTTTGATAGGCGCGGGTACGAAAGTCAGGTGTCTGACCGCGAAACTCTACCCATGATAAACTATACACTTAAAATGCGAAACGAAGCTTTATGGGGGTGGCGATTATGGTAAAGTAAGGGAGAGTGATTATGAAGTCAAATTCTAACTCTACTCCGCGATCACACATGGGAAGGGGAGAGTCTTTCTGTAACTTTCATCTGAGTGACTCGCATCCGGTGGGTTGGGCGGACCGTCCAAACTCTATCGGGCTGATATGAGCTGTTACAGAAACTTTTGACTCGTCAAGCAGACACAGACGGATTGGGAACACACAACAACTGGGTTCACCGGATAAGCTCTGCGGAAGTTGCGCGAACCATAAGGACTCGTTCTATGGTTCCATGGTTCCTGAGTATGCTTGACACGCTGCGGATCCATCGTTCGCAATCGAAGTACAGGGTTATGTTTGACTTGCAGATGCGATGTTACGCAAAGGAGGATCAAAGGAATCTATGATGGCGACCCAACTACCATGTTCCCGGCCGAAACCAACCGCAAGCCGTGGATATCATGGAACTTGGAACATTGTTGGAAGTATCACTTTGGAAAGTAAAGGTAACCCTGGCGTGTGTTCGGCACTAGTAGGGATGTCCTTACCCCACGAATGTCTCTTCCCATTTCGAAGTCGCACAACCATCGGAGATTTGATTATCTAAACCGCCGTGTCTCAACCAGTCAATATACCCATCATATCGGATATGCAGATGGATTGTCGTACAACATGCACACTTACTCATCGTAGCCATCGCTGCATGCAAAGTCCTGCACAGGCTCGGGCCGGTCGGAATGGATCTATTCAGCTGGCCCATGGCCGTGGATAATGTTAAGCTGAGGGAGTTAAACGATAAACATCCGGCAGCATTGTTTACGAGTATTTGGATGCAAGTGGAATGGACTTGCATTGTGCTTCTATTTGTAGAACTCGCCATTATTGCTGCTTATCGCGGTTGGACTGCTATTAATCTTCCTTTTGAAAGAGATAAATTGAATTAATGCACTGGGCTATAAATACGTAAATGGCAAATGCCTGAACGGGCTGATGGCAGGTCAAGTGACCGCCCCAACCTGGAAGTGGAGTGCGAGGGTTCCCTGTCGTTGAATCTCTGTTGAGGTTTCAGTTATAGAGTAAGGGCAGTGAATTAGTACTTAGTACTCAGCTTTTGCTGGACATGCACGGACGAAGAGCGATTGCGAAGACCTACGTAAGCACAAGCGCCTGGGAACAGTTAGAAGTTAGCTGTCAGACTCGTAGCGGTCATCAGGCTTAACGAAGGAATGCAATATGGACAGTAATAATGGTGCTGAGAGGATGAAGCTAAAATCGGGCTTGCTAGGATCCCAACCCATCAACCTGGCCCTTGGTCCGCCGTCCCTGGCCGGAGTCAGTCATCAGGGTTTGGCTAAGACAGGGGAATGAGGAGACGAGACAGGAGGATCTCGGTGTACTTTTGTACATCAAGGGATCGGATCGCTCCGCGGGAAGAGACGCTTTAAGAGAATCAACGTAATCCCAGAAAATCAGATCGATTCTTGTCTATCACGAGAGATGCGAGGCCATTGACCAACCAACCATAGCCGGCGGTCTAACATAAAGAGTACGACATTGTAGTGGTGGTGGTTGCAAGCCAGTGGGGTCTGGAACCTTGAGTGACACTCTGACAGGGCGATCGTGTGAACTTTGCTTTTGATGACAAACGGTCCTTCCGTACTCCCCGGGCCGCGGCGCCGCCCCGCTTGCAGCAATTGGGTCTGATGGTCTGGAGTCTATGGACGGGTGCCAGTCTTCGGCCCGCTCTGGGGGTGTTAGCCTTTCCCCTAATCGCCCCTAGGGCTTTTAGCCTTTGAGCCCTTTCAACTATTAGGGGGATAGCACTGACCCAGAGTCATTCAAAAAGAGTGACAGAAGTCAAAAAGTACCTTTACCCAGAATCCCGGGCGGGGTATTACTGGGGTTTGACCCTTAGCTCAGGCCTGATTTGCGAGGGTTAATCTTTCCCAAATCCGACAACACCAAATTGTACCGACAGTACCTTTTTTTCCCTGTTCTTCTACATTTTCCAGCCCTCAATTGCAGGGGAGTAGCCTCGGGTCTACCCTGTTCCTGACAAGCTCCTGGGTATTATGTTCAGTCCTATCATTTTTCTCCCCAAAGCCGGGTTTTCGCCGCCCCATCCATGACGCAACTCATCAATGTATTCGATGCTGCCAATTCTGCAGGCTGCTCATGCATGGCAGCAGGGCATGATCCACATCGTGAGCGACAAAATGTCATTCTACTTTGTACTCCCGACTACTCCGTATGTAGGTAAAATGAAGCTGAGGTTACTATTATTGCTTTTTAATTTCCCCGCCCCACACAGGAAAAGAAATCCGTCCTTTCGCAGTAGAGAATCACATCGTGGGGAGCCATTATTTATCGTCGAACCACGGAAAGATTCCAAAGAACGCTGTACACGACCAGAGGAAAGCACAGAACGTACCAGTAGGGCTCATGGTGGGCCAGAGTCGGATTGGCCCGTTTTAGTGGCTGTATGAATCAGCTCATGCTAATTCTAGCAATTTAAATTACCAATATGAAATTGTTCCTACCAGATAGTGTAGTAAAGCTAAGCTGAACATTTCCCTTTTCCTCTCAACAAAATGACGAGGCGTGAGATCGAAGTAGACGACAAGTAATAGGGAAGCCCTGGTGTTCCGGTCACATACGGAGTATGACTTCTTTCGGAAACGGCGGTTCCAGGTTAGCATGGTAAGAAGCCACTAGTCGCGTACTAACGCTAGCATCAATGAAAAATATAGGGTATGACAGGCGGTTGATGACGGTTTCAATGCCAGTGATCGGCTTTAACTTTCAACGGAGTAAGGCTGCGTATGTGACGGCAACATCATTCACCCCTCCATCATCTTGTCACAGAATCCTCCAAGATGGCTCGTCTTTCTGTTCTCATGGCCTCCATTTCCGGACGTAATATATGACGTTGATGCGATATATAGGCAATTAATCAGGATTTCCTATTTCTACTGGGTGCAGACACGAAGAAACAAACAGTGGGTAAAAAAATTGTTGACGGTGCCTTGACTAGCGGCAAACGCGGTGTGAATGATTCCGATGGTACCTTAATTAGCTGATTCGGAGAAGAGATGGCAGAGTCAATTCACAACATTAGTAATTGAAAAGAGGAGGATTTGACAAAAGGGAAATTAAAGGAAACACAGAAAAAGACTCACTACGAAAAAAATGAAGAGAAAAAGGGAAAAACCGGATTTTTACCAGCTGGTGCCGTCATAGACATCGTTTTCCGTCACCAAACGTTCCTCCCACCCTCCAAGTACTAAGGAGATCCTACACCGACGTAATTAGTATATGCACTCATGCAATGTCATCCACTGACCGACTTCCACAGATCTCGATATCATGGCGGTGAGACACTCGTCCTTGAACTCTACATGACAATTGTCAATCCCTACTGGTGGTAGAGCACACCGTTGAAGTGGCTTATGTATGTACAACCCTCCCGGCCACGTTGCGAGGCCAGAATAGTAACACAGAAAATAACGGCACGTTGAGGGTTGCACACCCTGGGGTAACCAAGTCCTGTGAACAAACGGTCTAGACTCGGCCGATCAGTGATCCCGTTTGCATTTTGAAGAGATGGTCATTTGCGCAACAGAGATTGAGCAATGTGACGGCCTGATCCTGAACAGGGATTATGTCGGCTTGTTGACCTGATGGGTGATATTACTGTAGTAGTAGTGGTGGTGGTGGTTGAACGGGAGTAACCCTTGTAATCGGGATAAAAGGATCTCGGTTTGGTGCCTAAGGAGATCGCGTATCGCGTATTTGAAAGGGGCAGATTGGGTGCCAATTACTGTTAAAGGAAATTGTACGGAGCGTTCTAGTATAGCCTCGTCATCATCCCCTTTGTTTTTCTTTTTCGGGACTGACTATTCATAGCTCGATAGCCCTTTTGTGGGACTACATACGGCAGGTATAAGCTCCTGTTAATAGTTGTATATCTTATCAAGATAGGTTAACCGAACACTGGGGCTATGCTGTGCTCCACAGAGAAATATATTCAAGACAGAATGTTTCTTCCGTCTCACCCTCAAACTGTTTGCTTATGAAACATTGAGGATCCTGATTATGTCTTGCATCCGTTTTCTATGTACATTGTCTAACTGTTTGGCAGCTTCGGTTTTCTTTGTGCAGTCAGGTTTCACTTGGAGGCCCAACCCACATTGAAGCAAACAGGATGTAGTACTTTTTCTTTTGAGTTACCAGGAAGAAAAGAAAAGGGAAAAAAGTAAAGAGTTAGTCTCTCCAATCCTTTTTATTCCATTAGATTCCATATGGTTTGTTTGAATAAGTCGCTAAAGCTTACCCTTCCAAGCCCATCAACAGTAACAAAGAATATATACGATGCCAATTGACAGTAAACCACTAGCAATCAAATCAGCTCTTTCTGCTCATGACAAATAACTCTCGATAGGGCATGGAATATACTCTCGGGAACGTCCCCAGATAACTCAATGCTGGTCGCCGATCTGGCTTCCGACAAGATTGGTATAGATGGCGTGGCCCCTGATCAGTCCCGACAGCCAGGTACAAAGCAACCCACGCGTAACAAATCAAGCCGCCTAGAGGCATCCAGACCTAACTTTTGCGGTACCATGGAACCATGACAGATCTAAGTAATGTTTAACTCGAATCTAAATGTACAAGGACCAATCCCAGTGGCCCTCTTCTTTTCTCTCATTGCTTTCTTTGTTTTTACCGGTAAATGTCAATGAACCCTTCGTACTGTGGTGGTTGTAGTGCGCGCCATTCCGTTTACTAGCGACGGAAACAATCCCCCGGACATTACCGACCAGGACAAACGAAAGGGGGTTGCCACACTGTCAAACTGTTTTTTTTTTTTCCCACCTTAAAAAAAAGAATCAATCTTCCTGTGCATGTTTTCTTTTTCCTTTTTCCCGTACTCTCACTCTCTATTGCGCATAGATTGCTAGCAATGGTATTCAACCCAGTCGTTAACATTGGCAAATATTCCACAAAGCTGAAGGGAAAGGGGCAAAAAAAAAGGAGGACAATAATAACACAGAGCTGAGGTGCCTCTAGGACCCTGGCGAATGTTTGCTTACTACTATGATATTTGCTGTGCTGTACTTTAGCAACAACCAACCATTCCATATCTACGGTACGGGTTGTATTTACGGGCTCCTCCTCCTGACTCTTAGCTTCAAGGCCTAGAAATCCCACATCCCAGTACTCTGGGCCATGCACAAGCCTCTTCGTTCTTACGGTGGACGATCATTTCGGCTCTGGGAGCTATCGAAGCCTTTCATTGGCTCACCCAGAACTGCGACTAGCCCTCGGGGCACATCGTATTTAGATCCGCCCATGATCGAAGGCGCATAGTCCAAGGTAGATAGTTTTCCCCTCCCTTGGCCCATCGTAATTTCGTCCTTTTGCCTTAGAGCCGTTCGCAATCATAGCCCAGTTAGTCGGTACTTCGGGACTCCGGGTTGGGTTGGTGATCTACGCCGTTCGTAAGTCGCGTATACGGGTTTCTATTGTTCGATCGCTTGTTAGAGATTTATGCACTTGTACAACCTCCTGAAAGTTATAATGGTCGTCAGTTATCGGTGACACCGATGAGGACCTATAGTCGTACAGGCAGCATGATTCCATCATTGCCACTCGTGTCATGTCGGTCATATGTAAGTCTATGTATGTATGTAAGTACGTATGTATGAACGGAGGGCAGCCTGAGTCAGGTGACGACGGCGATGGCTCGGCGAGCCCGACTTTGTCCATGCCGGCAGTGGGCACTACCCGTACGTACTCCATTCTATACGTCTCTTGGCGTTGTATCATCACCTGAAATGGCCCTGGAATTGAAGAGGGTCAACCTGCATCTGAAGATTTGCATTCGCAAGAACACTACGTAACTCTGAGACCATGCATAAGCGGTACTTTGTCCACAGGCATAGAGTTCGGAGCTGAATGGCACGTATACACACTTCAGCAGGAAAAAAACAGACGCAAACTGTTCCCTCCATCTGGTCCAAGCGCGGGCTGTGTGGGACGGACCTGACGAGATGCGGGCCTGTGCGGGATCTAGACACCCAGGAGGGTGGCTGCTGGTTGTTCATGTTCCATGAACTGAAGGTACAACATGCCATACTTTATTAAAGGGTTTGTACATGCTCTAGCTTGAAATGAGATGGGAAGTATCAGGTCCAATGCCAGACGAACTGGGGGGTGAAGAATGTAACTCTATTACTACATCGTGTACTCAAGTACAGAGGGGGGGAGTAGATAGGTAATAGGTAGAGAGATGGTAAGATAGGGCCAAGCTATACTTTTAATTGGGCGGGCCAAAGGGAAAGACACCCTAAGAAGATAGTTAGATTGCTAACTTAGTACCAGATGACGGGTTCAAAATTCCCACACTGTAGCGCTCGCAAAAGACACCGGATTGATGGAATATTCTCTTTTTTTCTAGGGAGTTATATCAAGATTGTTATCCATCCCTATCATCTCTCTATCTCAAACTCGGCAGCTATACCGGCAAGCATTATCTACCAACGATACTAGCGTCTCCCAGGGTATCAGAAAACCAAGTCTCAGATGGTCCTTGAACGATGGTCACTGGAGCTGTGGCGGTTGCATTCCTTAGCTAAACTAAAAGACTAGTGAGGTTGACTAAGTGTTACGGAGGTTAGTGTGGTGCTTTTGTCACTTTAAAGTATACTTCGTAAATTAAATGTTGAAAAATAATTTAATGAACATTTGGTAGGGTTTGTCGCCAAAATGTGTGGAGACCAATAATCGATACGCCACTAGGCTGCTCACTGGCCGCTCCGAACAAAGCCTCTGGGGGCGGTTGCACAGCTCCCAGAAGCTAAAGTAGTCGATCTACAAATAGTAAAGCCAGGATGTAAGAAATTAAATTTCCATAATAATAATAAATAATATTACCGTTATTATTTTTCGAAAATTAAAAAAATCATTTTTCTGAAATTACATTTTCTTATAATTTTTTAATTCAAAAATTAAACGCACTAAAATAAATAAAATAATAAAAAATCATTTTATCGCCCTACTGCATGTCCACTACCCAGAGATGCAGCCGCAAGTGGTCTACCGGTGCCTGTTAGTCCCTGTCTTTTCGTGTTTCGGCTTCTGATGGGCTCCAGGATCATGGATGATCCTGGGTCGCCCACTTGACCCAGGTCCATCATGCCAATTCCAGATTGGGACAGTTCGATACCACCACCGCGGAGGGGGTGGACGACTAAATGCCCGGGGGATGTGTGTGGGTTCTTCTGTCTAGATGTAATCGATCAATCATTCAAAATCTTGCATACTCTTAACCCAGTCCTTTCCTTTTCCATCCTCCATCTTCTTTTATAAAGTCACCCATTCTTCCTTGTTATTTGTGACTTCTACTTTTCATCACTCTTATCCATCCTTCTCTGGACTTAACAAGGACTTGACCCCCCTCAAGTCAAACAACTCTGTTACACCAACCGTTTACCTTTTCTAGTACATCCATACATACATTCAAAGGAAGAAGACCTTCTCTCGTTCGCTTCAACCCTGCTGCACTTCATCTCACTACGTCTTGTGTGCCCAAAACCGGTTACCAGCAGTTTAGTACAGCCTGCTCGGTGCTTCTGACATTCTCTCGACTTGCCTGTCAGCACCTTGATTGGCTTTGGACAATCTGCCCTTGTCGCTGTGTGCTGTGAGTAGCTGGAGTCTTATGCCTACTTTCCCACTTCTCTCTCTGTTTGACGGACATTGGGGGGGGATCCACGATGCTGCCAGCACTGTCGGGGAATTACACCAGATAGCAGCGGGATTGCGGACCCCACGTTGTACCGTTCCATCCGAATCTTTGATATGCCTTGCCATTGCAATTCGTTGCTTGATGAATCTCTGCGTCTTACCATGGCCAAGCTGGTAGCTAACCAAGGCCTGTTGGCACCATAGTTGCCACTACATCTGTAGTTTTCCAGCTCAAACGCGGCCACGTCCCATTCAGATAGAGGTGTCTGTTATTCCCTCAACGTCGGCTTGAACTATCCTGTCGCAGTGCATTTGTTTCTGGACCTCGAGCAGATACAAATTGCCGCCCTATTCGCGCTCAGTCGACACTCCATCGAAATCTCGAGGCCTTCTCTATGTTTCATATTGTCTACCAGTGTCTCCATCTCTGATCAAGCTTTCTTCTCTTGATAAGAAAGCCTCTCAGACTCTTAGACTACTACCTCTTTCCTAGCTGGCACCCTAACTTTATCTAAACTTTCCTTTAAAACATCATGGTTGTCAGCGCATCTGTTTCCGGAACAGGAGCCGTCAAGCGGCCAGCGTCTTCCATGCATGATGATTATACTGGATGGGAGACCGCTCCAGTAAGTAAAACAAAGCCAAGTCTACATGAGATAATCACTGACCACATAGGCTATGGATGTAACTATGCGTACATCGTTCAACCTCCCTTACACCTATTATGCGATGATCTATCTCGACAACCTCGGAAGACTTAAGGTTCAAGAGTCTTCGTCTATCCGGGAAACAAACGGAACAGTCTTTACCCCTGACGTACAGGATAAGTTCTTAGAGATACTCGGAGCAAAGATAGGGTATCGCAGGCCCACCATGCGCAGTACGTATAATAACTACTTCCTGAGCCTCATGGACATCTTGACTAATCACTTTGAGTAATAGAATTCTCAGGCATGGGAGCATCGCTGTATGGCTACCCGCGTCCCGAAGACTATTCTCGCCATGTAAAGCGTCGCAAGGCTTCCTTCCAAGAACATGCTATTGAGCCACATTTTCCTGAACCAGTTGAGGAAGTACCTGCCTCCACAAGCATGGTCGGCATTGAAATTGGGGATACTGAGAAGATCCTCGAGTACTATGAGAATGCCTTGAAGCATTTCCAGCAGCTTAATTGCCGCCAGATCGCCAAAGCTTTCATCAAATTCATCGAACCTCGGAAGCAAGTTAAGCATCCTTACAATGGAGGCAAGCCTCGAGCTGGAGCTGCCTCAGGTGAGAAGGGAGATCCGGAGAAGACCAAGCCTGAGTGGTGGCCAGCGGGAGTTGTCCACAAGGAGCCCGACCACCTCAGGAAAGAGCGTGAGTAGATGCGTCCCCTGATAGACAACCTATCCATACTCACAGCCATTAGAGCGCATTCGACTCCTTATCCACATCGTGCGTAAGCTCGGGAAATTTGGAATCACCCCCGACAAGCTGCAAGAGGTTGCACATGATTCTAAGAGACAGCTGAGACCTACCTCAAAGATTGAGGTCTTAGACGAGGTTTTCAAAGTGCGGAGGATGGAAGAGAGATATGAGCTTGGTGAAGTTGGTATGTCTTACTTTATAGGCCTTCGATCGTAGCGCAAGCTAACACTTTACTAGATGCGAACTGTCTCGTTTATGTCCAGAACAGGGATGCCAGCTCAAAGGACAAAGACTCCGACACCATCAGTGAGCCAGAACAAAAATTCGAGCCCGAAGACCTTGAGGAAGCCGATGACGAGTTCCTGACACCTCCATCGTCGGCCGAACAAGCTTCCTCGTTCACATCCTCCGTTGACATGACTATGGGTGGACACGGCCGTCCCATGCACATGGGAGGAGACAGAGGCCAACTGTTCCCATTGCCTGAATCACTGAGTTTCGGAGAGCAATCTACACATGAACGCTCGTATTATGGCAACTCTGAGTACCCCGATGAATACTCCCATCCTATTCTTAAGACGCCCGTAACATCAGGGCTTGTTACTCCAAACGAACAGCCCAATGCTTTTGATTACTTACAGGCCCCGTTTTCAGCTTCGACAACAGGAGAACCGATAATCTCTCACCAGCGCCCGACAGCCTTGCCATTGCAGCAATCCGTTAGTCAGTTTGATTCCTGGACATCATCATACCGACAGAGCATGTTCAACCCTATGGAGTATAGCTCTGCGCCCGCTCAGAACATTCCCCAACATATGCCTTACCATATGCCGGTCGCTACCCCTTCGCACGCAGCAGAGCTGGCTCATACTCCTCACGGCCTGCCGAAAGGAAACCCCTTCCGCACGGGATCCTTAAGTCACCCTCATATGATACCTCACCATGCATAAACACTTCCGGCACATCTTCTATTCAGGTATCAAAGCTGCGACCTCAGTCTGAGCTCGAATGACACGCACGATTTGTATGAACTTTCAATAGACTTCTGCTGCTTCGCGATTTCACACAACCTCCCCTTCAGACAAATTTGTCACCACTTGGTGACTTTTCGCTTCTTTGATTCATATTTCAGGCTCCATATATATGTTATGCCTCTTATACATTTTTTCCCTTGTTGATTTCAATCTTTGCAAATACACGTTATGCATTGAACAGAAATGTTTTCGATGGCGCCTTGGGACGGATGTATGCTGCAAATATTTTTCTTTTTGCTTTTTTCTTTTTGTTTATTTTTACTTTTTGTGTGCGTGATGTTACATTGTGTTATGAGGTATTCGGAGCGAAGGCGTCCATATACAGGCTACATCAATGCTTCCTGGCTTCCGACACCAGAAGCCGCGGCCTGAAATGAGGATTTATTGGTTATAGAAGCGGTGGGCGTAATTGTGGCCACTATGGCTTTTTTGGATCTGTGGAGCGATATTGATTTCAAAAGCGTGTTTCACGTATTAAGTTTTTATCTTGAATTCATATGTTTTCTTGAATATTCAAAAATCCTGAACCGGAACCCAGTAAGATAACTGAGTACGAATAATCGATAAGTTGAAGTTAGACGCGCGTTAGTAGCGCTTGATGGAATTGGTCTGTGCGTTTACCGGGCATTGACGCAGGTGCAGCTGACAGAGCTTCGCTGAAGACTGGATAGAAACCGACCTTATCCCCCTTCTGCACTCCTCATTCGAGACGAGCAAACTGAACGGGCCGAGCCAACTTAGAACCAATCACCCTATTTTCGCATTCCGAAATTGCGCCTATTTCTACCGAACCTTCGTCGTTTTTGGATGACCGCTTTGCCCGCGGAGGTTTCTCCCCACGACTTGAAGCATCATCCGATCTGGCTTGCAACGTTGTAGCTATTGCGTTACTGCGAGGGATTTTCTTTCTGACGTTGTTTCTGTCTTGAGGAAGACTTCCCATTGTCATTATCCGCATCGAAAGGTACTGCGCCATGATCGTTTCCTCCTTTCGCTTTAGCCCCAGGTCTCGTACATGATTGTTCTTTCACCATTTCTTTCTCCCTTTATTCACGCGCTCTTTCTTCTCGATCGTGTTACCATGAAAACTGTGTTACTTCCGACGCCATCCTTGGCTAACTCTTTCGTCACGCTCCTGCCAATGGTTATCGGAGGATAGCACTTTTAGGATATCTCATTCATCGCCTCCCGCCTTTACATCCGCCGTCCCACAACTCCTGTCAATGATTGGAATCTAAACGGACAAAATTTGTGATAACCTCACGAGAGGGGAAGCCCTGGCCACTTCAGGTGTATCCTTGCCCACTGTTCCCGCGTTGCTCGCGACAGAATGGCCGGTCCGCCAAACCCATTTGCTGGCCTTAGCCAGAAAGACGGTACAACGGGAGCAGCAGGTCGTGGACGTGGTGGGACACTTGGCCGTTCGGCGCCTTATCAAGCGAAAAATGGAAATGCGCCTCATAACCCCAGAGCTCGTGGTCGCGGACGCGGAGCAATGACGGCTCCCAGGGCTACTCGTGGCCACGGCCGAGGGAGTGGTGCTGTGGGAAATACCTGGCGCAAACCCGACTCGAACGATGGTCCATCCGCAAATTCGGCTTCGCCTTTCGCTCAATTGAAACATAACGTGAATCAACCCTCTACGTCTCCCTTCGCTGGGAAGACCGCCCCTCAAAAACCTTCGCTCTCCGGCTTTGGGAAAGCGCCGTCATTTGGGGCGCCTTCCACTTTCGATGGAACACAGGTCGATTCAAGTCGTGATCCCCGAAAGCGGCCTTCTTCGGTACGGCCGAATGGTGCGACGATGTCCAGTGTACCTGTCGAAGATGCGACTGCTTCAAACAACTACAACGATCGCTACGAACAGGTCGGTTTGCATTTGCCATCGGAGCGAGGGAAATAGACTAACATGCTAATGGAATAATACACAGCTCAAACTCGATAGGGCTAAGCAGAGAGAGAAAGCAATTAGGGAAGGACAAATGGCGGATCCAAACCAACCAACTTCTTTGAACCAAGCTATTACACCTGTCGGAACATGTACTAGCATGTGTCCGGAGTTTGAACGCGTTGAGCGCATTGTTCAGAAAATGGTTGATAAGAGTGAAAAGGTATTTATGTCGATCAGTATCACTGTTCGACCTGCGCTTACATTCGGGACCTAGTTGCTTCATCCTTCAACGAATTCGTTGCAGAACCTGGAAACAAAAATGCTCAAACGTTTCCGAAGATCGGCTGCTGGCTATGACGAGCAGCTTCCATCCGATATTCGAACACCAAAGACTCTTCTCCAGACCATGAACTATTTAATCCGTCATGTAATCGGCGGACCCGAGCCCCTGGGGCTGATTCATAAGTTTGTTTGGGATCGAACTCGATCTATTCGCAATGACTTCTCGGTCCAACAACTTACTCAAGAAGACCATGTAAAAATGGCAGTCACTTGTCTAGAGAGGATTGCTCGTTTTCACATTGTATCACTCCATTTGCTTTCTAGCCCTGCCAACGAAGAACCGTTCGATCATCACCAGGAACGTGAACAGCTTAACAATACGATGTTGTCGCTGATGTACTACTATGATGACAATCGGGGTCGCATCTCGTTTCCAAACGAAGATGAATTCCGCGCGTATTATATCATCTTTTCTATTCTCGATCAGCGGCCTGACTTGGAAGCGCGTGTCCAGAAGTGGCCAGCTGAACTACGCAACTCTCCGCGGGTGCAATTAGCACTGGAACTACTGGCTGCTGCTGGTAATGGGTGGGAGTATCAGGGGACACTGGACTCTAAAAGGCAAAACGCAATTGCACAGGGTTTTTACGAGCGCTTTTTCAGTCTGGTAGACTCTCCAGCTGTTTCGTATTTGATGGCCTGTGTTGCAGAGATCTACTTCAACAACGTGCGGCTGACTGCTATCCGCTCAATTTGGAAGGGGTATTGCCGTTATCCGTCTTCTCAGCAACATAAAAACGAAGAATGGACTGTGGATGAGTTAAAGAAGGTGCTATACTTTGACGACGCTGAACAGACTATCAAGTTTTGCGAAGAACAGGACTTGGAATTTGCTGAAAACGCAAATGGCGATCTATATTTGAATTGGGGAAGCCGTAACTTTGACTCAGTCGGTATGTGTAACTCTCGACGACGAAACCGCTTGATCTTTTTTGTCAGTTGAAACGGCCTTCGCTAGACCGGATAACGGGAGAACGTTCCTAGATATCCTTCCTTCATTCACTGCATTTCCTCGACTGACCCATTGAATAACAGAGTTCCGAAGAACATCAGACCATACATTCTCAGAGACGTATGTCGAATCAAAGCGTGCAGGCCGCACGTTGGTCGCAATCATTCTTGGCTTGAATATCAAGCAAGCATCACAATTAGGAATGGTTGACAGCTCAGTTCTACAAGAGCGCCCTCTGGCTTTGCCTGCACCAACAACGGGGAGTACTGCAGACAACGATGCACTCTTCGTCAGCGACGACGATAACGAGACACCACAACCAAGAGGGGACTTCGCGCAGGATGGATTAGTGCAGGATTTGCCGACATCCGCAGATAGTTTTCGCGGGGTTTTCGAGGAATCGTCACAAACCTCAACAAGTGCTGAACCAACGCAATCAGCAGGCTTCTCCCAGATGCCTAGTGTTTTCCAGCCTTCTGAGGGTGCTAAGCCACTGTCCTCTTTATTCGCGACTGGTCCCTCAGCTGGTGCTCCCACAGCATCGGCGCCGTCTAACCCATTTGCAGGCCTGTCTTCCCTCGCATCCTCGAAGACACCTGGGACAAATAACAGCAGTTCTCCATTCTCCTTCGGGTTAAACACGTCGCAGTCCGCATCCATTTTTAGCGCAGCCCCGAGTCCAGCCGAGCAAGACAAACCCGATGCGTCTAATACTATATCCACGGCACCTACCTTCAAATTCCCTAGTATCTTCCAACCCAGTACGACGCCGACCACTTCGCCTTTTAGTTTTCCGACAACTTCATCTGATGCCAAGCCTCATCAAGCCGTTGGGTTGACTGCTGGCCAGCCTTCCGGTATATTAGATACCACCAATGCACTAACTCCTTCAGGCGCACCTAGCGCCATGTTCAATCCTGCTGCTCCGAGCACTGTTACTGGCGATACAGGAAGCCCGCTCCAGACAAGCTCTCCGAAGGCCCCGCAGGGACCCTTTGCGCAGCCCCCAGCACCCTTTCTGTCCCCATTTGCTTCAGGGAATAACGGTATGATTCGTGCAAATTACAATACGTTCATTCATAGCAGGCTCTAATAACTTTCTAGAGATTTCCAAACCCTCGTTGCCAGAGTCAACCCTTGGGCAGCCAAATTCCGTTCTTGAGGAGCCCACCGATAGCAATGCAGGGCAAGAACACTCTGCAAAATATGACGCACCTACGTTCACAAAGGTGACAACTGAGGAACCTGCATCGAACGACGGGCTTTCTTCATTACACAGTAATGACGCTACCCAACAGCAACAGGAGATGAATTTATCATCACTAGAAGAAACCAAACCAGCAGAACCTACGGCCCCTACAACATCTGTCCAGCCAGACAATCTAAACCCTTCACTTCCTTTGCCTACAGAGCCTATAGAGCCAACAGTAGATGAGGCTACTCCTGTCGGTAAGTTGATTAGTGGCATTAAAGCAAGGCTACTCTTCTGCGCAGTGTTTCGCTAATATGATGCTCCAGCTCCCGATGTGAACGACCGACGTTTGGCATGGATAGAGACATTAAGAGAAGCAGCTGCTAAGCGACGGAGGACCTCTTCGACGAGTCGCAAGCGAGGCCATGAAGATCCAGAAGAAGACTTGCCAATAGAAACCGGTTCCAAAGCCGCGAAACTACCGAAAGCAGAGCCCCCTGCTTTACATAAAAAGTCCATGGCGCTTTCTTCTATCAAACCTCTACCGAAGCTTCCGATCCTAGAACAAATCGAGTCCATGACGCGGAAGCCAGCAGCCGAACCAAAACCCGAGCCTCCAAAGCCTAGTCAAGTCGACGAGGATGAGCTCCTTCTCTCCGCTGCCCGTATCGCTGCTGAATCTCTCAGGAGTGGTCCAAGACTCATAGACAGCTGGTCTACTAGGCCATCTGAACCTCGGCGCTCGTCTTTCAGCCCCCGAGGCAGTTTCTCTTCGTCATATTCCTTCTCCCGGAGTCAGTCGCCCCAGTCACTTGTGAACGGACATGACCTTGCACTTGCCCCTGACACTGATCTCGGACTGGGCCGCACATTGTCTCGCACCGAACAAAGACTTCGCATGACGGGTGGCAAAGGGCTGGCCTATAAGCCACTGGACTTTACCCCTAAAAAGAAACGAAAATCCAAATAAAGACAGTTCGTTAATCAACAACACGATTGGGTATCCATGGGGATCTTCAATCGCATACAGCCATATGCGTTTCCGGCTGACATTGGTTCTTTTGATAGAACCATTGAGGTACATATTATCTTGGGTTTGTTGGAGTTCATTATCTGCATTGGGCAACGGCGTTGAGCGAATTCTATGTTTACTTGTGGTTTTGAGAGTTGTTGCATACCTGGGTCTCAAGCATGGCGCGGGAAAGATCATATACCTCTATTTGTTCTGGATCTTAGCGAGTGGGACTCATTTGCGCCCACCTTCAGTTTAGGTAGTTTTGCTGTATCTCATCGAATGCATTGAATGCATCTTATCTTGCCCAAGGAATATTGTACTACTATGAAACTGTATGGTTTCCGTTCGACTATTTGTTTGGAGATACAGACTACATAGCAACCCGCTTTGAGAAGACAATAAACCTATTTTAAAGGCGATCAGTTCTGAAAATAAGCGGTGCATGAGGAAGGACATATGTACCTAGCTAGGTACGAATTAAATGACAGGCCCACCGCCCAACCCCACCGCTGGAGTTTTGTCACTGGCGAAACCAATCAGAACCAACAACATCACCTATCGACTTTCATTCAACAGGCGCTACCCATCTGTTTGTTACTATTTACATAAGACAAAGAAACTGCCCGTATATTTCGTCATCATTGCTGTTCCAAAGCAAATATATTCTCTCCTTACTGGTTTCGGCCAACAGGGTCGGCCGTTTGTATTCACCATCCGCTCTCCTGCGATTCATTCCGCTGCTTTTAGTACCCAAAGGAGACGCCCGTCAAAGTACCATTCCGCACCATTCCCTGTTCTGCGTATAGACGACCAGCAGCACAGGGAAATGAGGATTGCCACCTTACAGTTTGCCCCGATACTGGGGGATGTAGAAGGCAACATCAGACGGGCCAATGAATTGCTGCAGAATGGCAAAGTGCTAGGAGGTGTAGGGATTGGTGTCGACGTTTTGAAACCGGAGATTCTGATATTGCCTGAGTTAGCTTTGACTGGTATGTTTTGTGTTAATCTTTCTTTATGGATGTCGATGTTGATGTTCTATGAAAAGGTTATAACTTCCCTTCGCTGGAGGCTATCAAGCCATATCTGGAGTCCGCGGGGAAGGGCCCATCAGCCACTTGGGCACGGGACACCGCTAGACGCTACCAATGTAAAGTGTGCGTTGGGTATCCTGAAGTCGAGGAAGCGGGGACAAGCCAAGCAGATGGTTCGAATAGCCAGCAGGAGACGTACTACAACTCTCTTCTGGTGGTCGACGAGAACGGGGAAGTTCTGCACAACTATCGCAAGACGTTTCTGTACTATACAGATGAGACATGGGCCGCAGAGGGTGATGTGAAGAGGGGCTTTCGTAAGCTTACCTTTAGAAATTCGCAAGAGCAGAATTCTCCCAGCACCAATGTCGCCACTTCATTCGGTATATGCATGGATATCAACCCGTATAAGTTTCAGACACCGTTCACCGCATGGGAATTCGCGAACCGAGTACTGGATTCGAAGTCTCAGCTAGTCGTCCTTTCTATGGCTTGGCTGACATCGTTGGGCCGGGAAGAACTCGACGCCCTCGCTGGAGAGCCGGAAATGGATACCTTCAACTACTGGATCCAGCGGTTTTGGCCCCTCATCAAGAAACGCTTGCGTCATGAGGTTAACTTGGATGGGGACGATGCTGACTCTGGCAAGAAGACTGTTATTGTTTTTGCGAATCGGGCGGGAGAGGAACCTGGTCCTGAGGGAACCAACCCGGTTCTGTACGCTGGCACGAGTGCTATTATTGCTGTTACGCAACGGCCGCGACGCCCCTCCGCGGATGGAGAAACTAGTGCTGCGGACAAAGGTTCTGGGAATGGGTCCGATGAGGATGAGAGTGGGGACAAGGATGCATCGCCGTTTGATGTGAAAATACTGTGCTGGGATATGATGGCCGCGACAGCCGAAGGAATTTGCTTTGCGGATACTACGATGGACCCCAAAATGGTTTTCGGTTTAGTTAAAGCTAGTAGATGATATGGTCGGGTTCTGGGCAAGTATCCATGGCTCGGGGAATAATATTATCCTTTCATAAGTGTCGGTCGATAGGAAGTATAGCATCGCGCAATCTGGATGCTCGTACTCGTAATGATCTATAACCTATCTACTATAGGACCTGGGTTGTCGGGATCTTGAAGATGCTACAGTTTGCGAACCATTCTCTCACATCTGTTCAACTATCGCTGTAAAAATGCACAAGACGTGCGACAATAGTCTTACAGTGAGTTCACAAGTGGTCGGCCAGCATTCCGATAAAGGTCTTGCCACACTTCCACGTCCAAGAGTCATGTGAGTCACTTGACAGTCATACTGGATGCTGGTCCATGTGACATGGGTTTCTTTTCTGCAGAGACAGGGGGGATTCTAGACTTTAAAGTCCGGAGAATAACCATTTAATAGGTTCTCAGGCAGTGGCCCCGATAAACTATCGTCCCAGTACCTCCCTTTTCCTTCACGCGCTCGTCCTTTTTTTAACATTCCACTTATCTTATGACCAGAATGATCGGCGTCTTTCCAGATGGTGTCGAGAGTACAGTTTTGATGGGTGAGAACAAGTTTTTCTTACTACAACCCTAGCAAGCACCCCCACAGACCATAGCCCTTAGATTGGACACTGTCGCTGAGTGAAGAACGCAACTGGGGGAGCTGAGCCTCTAATATGCGCGCGGTGGGCACATGTGACACTAGGGTCAGATGAAGTCATGTTATTTTTGGGGGCAGTGAGCTAAATATGGTGGAGGGATAAAGAAAACTGCTGAGCTCCAATGGGAGAGTATCCCAAGCCAGGAAGGTTCAGCGAAAGACGTTTATTGCATCTGTCAACTGAGACACTTATTCTTTGGGAAGGTGTCCTCCGCGCTGGGCTATTGAACTATTGAGATGTTCTTTTCTGCCAATGAGGGGGTCAGAAAACCCCAGCAGACTTGAAACGTTGAATGATTCCAGAAAGATTAGATCGGGGGGGGATGGGGCTGCTAGGTTAGTGATCCTATTATACCTCGAAGACCAGGCGGACTAGATGATCGGCATCTAACATGGGAAAATCGAGAGACATGGCATGATCCCCGTCATTCGTCGACTAAATCACTGATGCTATGCATTTTGGACCGTGCAACCTAAGCAGGGACCCAAAGGAGGGACGGGCCGGCCGGGAATGAGCAGGCACTCCCAAATGGGGGCGTTTAGTTCTCCAATGACACCATTCTGCATGAGGAGGCAGTGACCATCATTCGAGGAACACTGCAGACCCGGGGAAACATCGCAGAGTTACTAAGAGTTCATGATCTTCGTCCTATCTTCTTTCAGGAGGGTTGCAAGGACCCACGTGATTTCCGGGTGAACCCCTCCTCCGGCAACCGGCCAAGGCGAAAACAATCAGCCAATCAGATATGCAAACGGGGACCTTGGGTGAGGAGGGGGCACGGGATTGCAGCACATGACATCTGAATGGGGAAGAAGGAGGGAGGAAGAAAACCGGTTGGGTTAACTTGAGAGGGAAGCGCTACAGAAGATTGGTTGATAATGAGCGGACTGACTCGGTGCAAAGAACTTCCCACAAGTTGGTCGATGGAATGATCGATGGATCGATAAAGGGAAGAGATAAAGAGAGGCTCCGTTGTCCCGTGACCCGAGTGCACACCAGGTCACAACCGGTCACCGCATTGCTCCTCTTTTTGGCCAAAGGCTTGACCTCGTCTTTCGCCCTCGCCACGTGAGCAATCCCTCTCTACTCGACTCTCTCTCTACACCTCCATGTATCCCTACTTTCCATTGTAAAAGCCGCCACTTCTTTTTGTTCGTTTTCAAATCCGGCTTGTCCGCTGTGTTGAAGCTGGACGCTGCTGCCTCGACCATTTCTTCCCGATACAAATTTCGTTTTCTTGCTCTCACGATCGAATCGCGATCATCCTAACTTGTTGTTGCCCGTGGCAGGTGACTTGCTGTCAGGTGATAGATAGCCCATCCCAAGGTACTGCTGCTCCCCTTTTCTTCTCGTTTACTTCCTCCTTGTTATCCGTTCTGCCAACCGCAACAACCCTCGGCGGGTTGCTGCTGCACGTTGCTCCCACTATTGTCCCGTCCATCGCTCTGGTTTCCATGCTGTCCGCCATGAACCGGTCGCGAGGAGGCTGTTGCCTATGATGTCGCGCGGTTACGTCGGTCGCAAAACTGCCAGAGCGCGTTTCTACTGTAGTTCCTTGCTGATGGATACCGCTTGATGTATCTCTATTTTTATGGTGTTATTGATGCACTCGCGATCCATATGCTTAGTTGTATATGTGAAGAGTTTTGCTTTGCCGCTGGCATGATCTCACTGACCAGATGTTATTGATGTGGATGCGGAGATGCGCGCGTCAACCCCCCCCCCCCCCCCCCCCAAACGCGTCTCCCACCTTGCACCCCAGCATCAATGCTCATCAGCAATATTCACTCTTCTCTATTGATTGAATGATTGTCTATCTAGATTCACATTGCCCGTCATATTTTTACACAGCTGTATCTGCTTTATATGAGACTTGCCTCTGCGCTACTGACTATTGAGCTGCGATAACTGACAAGAACTCATGGTTCATAGATCACTCACTCAACAACTAGATTGGTGTCAGTAGCTGTGCAGGAGCGTGGTTGCCCGATCTTATCTAGATTCTACCTTATCTAGCAGGTAAGCAGGGTCCACCGACGCTCCTTCCCACTGGTCTGCTGACATTACTCGTTTGTAGGGTAGTTTACTTGTAATACTCGACGTCATGTCCGATCCCTCATTGGGTGCCACTGATGGCATGAACAACAAGAGAAAACGCGAAAGCACTGACAGCACCGGACCTGATGCTCAGCGACTGAACCGCTCCTCCAACGGAAGTAACGGCAGTATTCCAGCCCCCGATACCCAACCTAATTTCGGCCATGCCTCGCTTGGCTCTTATGATACGCATGGCCTCCCTGGTGCAGCATCGGAGCTTAACATTGACCAGCAAATTCTCCAACATGTCGGTCCGCAGAACGGTATCTCTGATGAGAATGCTCTGACAGCTAAAGCTGCTTTAGCCGCGCACCAACCGCAGAATAAATACCCACCTCCCCCAGACGCGACATTTGACAGTAGCCTTCCACACGGCCTGACCTTCGGAGATGAAATGGGCCAAGCGATAGGTGGCGCTCATGGTCACAATTCCACTGCTGCTGCTGTCTATGCTGCGCGCGAAGCGCAAAGCATGAACCAAAAGCCCTCCGTTGGGTCGCCGGAATGGCATCAAATCCGCAAGAACAACCACAAAGAAGGTTGGTCGCTTTCGCTGCTTTCTTTCGATTTTGTTACTGACTTGCACAAAAGTGGAACGTCGACGCCGTGAGGCGATCAATGAAGGTATCAATCAAATTGCTCGTCTTGTTCCGAATTGCGATAAGAACAAGGGTGCTATTCTGCAACGCGCGATTGAATACATCTGTCAACTTCATGACGAAAAGAAGGCGATGAGCGAGCGATGGGAACAGAATAACATGACTACGAGTCATGCCATCAACGAAATCAGCGCACAGAACTCCAAATTAAAAGTCGAAGTTAATCGCCGTGGGGATATTGCGCTCAAGTGGCTGCAACGCTGTCGCGATGCGGGCCTCGAGTTTGACGATTATGAGGAGGCCAAGGAGCTGGAACCTCTGGAGGTTGATCAGGGCCAGGTTTGACATCCGGTTCACTTCTCTTTGCTGCGTATACATTAGTCGCGAGACTTCATTTCTGCGATGATCTTCGTTCCGTTCTAAACGTGCCACGACTTATTTACTTCTCTTTTTGAAGGCTGGGAATCCTGACATAACCACTCTTTCTCGACATCTCCTTTCCTCTTCACATCTCGATTGTCCTCCCTCCCTTGAACAAACTTTTCCAGATCTGCCGTGATGCCATCTAGCAACGGCATCGTGTTTTTATTGAATTTGCAGGTACAGTCTGAGTTCATCTTCCACTGGGAGTGAGTACGTGACTAGTCTTTACACGCTAATTGTTTAAGCCTGGGTTCGGTTTTCTGTTATGTTCTCTTCTCTATTTGCGTTACCCCTTCTGAAATTTCTTTTTTCTTACTCTTTTATCTTCGTGTACGCTATCTTTTAAGGATGGGTCGGCGAAACTACGGCTGGGAGTGTGATTAATACGGATGCTGAAGCCTGCGATATTGCAGCGCGTTATCGGAATGCAATTTCTTCATTTTGAAAGTCGTCCTGTAGTTGAAACATCATTGATGGTTTATGCGAGCGGTTTGGTTGTATCACGCCGTAGAGTAAGTAGTACTCAAAATCGAACTTTGCAAGCTCCAAGTGAATATGTACAGAGAATGGAAGGTTGAAATGCAGGAACAAGCACTAGGGTTACAAACAGATCACCCGAATGCGCTCCCAAAGCATCAAAGTAATGTATAACCAATACATCGTAGAGAAGAGAAGGGAACAAAACAACCACTCAACAACTCAACCACACACCCCAAAACAGCACAAACCAATGCACACTACCTACCTAACTACACCACACCAAAATCCACCCTAAACATTCCCCCCAGCAGTAACCTCCACTCCAGAAGAAACACTCACATTGTTGACCGTCACAACCTTCCCACTCTTCCCAGTAACCCTCACATCAACCGTCGCCGTCCCGAATCCGGAACTATTCTCGAAGTAGTTATAGTCCGAGCGCGTAGTGCTCTGCCAAGTACTTCCACCATCAGTACTGACCTCCAACGAGGTAACGGCCTCATTGGCATTAACGACCTGCATCGAGAACCAGTACGCGGAGGTACCCTCCTTATTCTTGAGTTTCAGGGGCGTGTCGATATCGCAGGAGACGTAGTTCCAGGTGATGTCGATTACGCCTTTGGAGATGTCGGCTAGCTCGGTGAAGGCCGATTGGAAGAGGTCGAGGTGGTTGGAGTCGCATTCGGGGCATTTGTCGACGATCTGGTTTGGTTAGTTTTATTGGTTTGGTTTTCATGGAAGGGAAAAGAGGTGAGGGGGAGGACTTACCATAGCCTTGATAGTGTTTCCGTTAGGGCCTGTTACGGCAACGCAGGCACCACATTCGGCGGCGTTGTCCCACCGGGGCGAGCCGAGGGCTGTTCCGAAGAGGTTGGAGGGGAGTGTGTAGCCTGTGAAGGAGCATGCTCCGCCGGAGAGGTTGCCGCCGTAGAAGGTGGCTTCGCCAGAGTTAGATTCGCTGCTGCTGCTGCTGCTAGAGGATGAGCCGGTGGATGAAGAGGTGACGGAAGCAGCTGGGGCAGCTGTGCTGGTGGTCGATAGCTTGAGCTGCTTGGTTGTAGGGGCGGCAGCGGCGGTTGTGGGTTGGGCATCAACAGTAGTAGAAGGTGTCTCAGCAGCAATTGGGGTTGCTGTTGGCTCTTCGGTGGAAGAGGATGAAGTAGAAGGCTCGGCGACTACTTCTGTGGGCTGGACATCAGCCGTGGAGGGTGTAGCAATGGTTGGAGCCACCACGGGTGTCTCGGTGGTAGATGATGAAGTGGTAGGCTCGACAGGAGTGTTGGTCTCCACAGGAGCAGGAGTCTCAGCTGGAGAAGGGGTCTCAACCGGGGCAGGAGTTTCAACAGGAGCAGGAATTTCAACCGGGGTGGATGTAGGAGATTGGGCTGGAATCTCCGGGGTGATGACTGTAGTCTCCGTGACGGTCGACGTGGACTCTATAGTTGTAGTTGGCTCAACTGATGAAGTCGACGCCGGCGTGGAACTAGCAGTAACAGTCACATAGTAGACGCTCTGTGTGTAACCTGAAGGACACACGGACTCGCCCTCATGTCGAATGAGAGGGCTTGCAGAGACAGATCCGGTAACACTCAGGGCAGCAAGGCCCAGGGAGGCAAGACGTTGGTATTTCATAATGAACGTTTTGCAGGCGAAAGATCAATGCCAGATGTATGTCTCAAGACCGGGGTAAATAGCGAAGTAAAGAGTGATATTTCCTATCTCTCTGCCAGCAAAGGAATGTATTGAATGTGAAGTAATGACCGGACGTGCAATCAGCACTGACTTGGGTTCAAAGAATGAACGGCTTCTGGATCTCAGATTTCAGAGCCAATAAATCTGCTGTTTCAAAGAGAAAAGGAATGATTGAGAAGGAAATGGGAGGAAGAGGAAAGGGGATATAACAGAAGGATCGCGGGTATACCGGCGAGACATCGTCCGAAGGTCAGTAATGAGAGAGGACCACGGCTATGGTTCGTGAAATCCTCCAGTGGATCCGTACTTTGTAGTTTAATTTCCCAACTCCTACTCCGGAGTATAGTCAAGACCGAATTTAACCTATAGCTATGACCCGGATGGAGTGATGCCTATCCGGCTGTGGTCCGGATCGTTTGGACCCATCGCCACGATCCACGTTCGGCGTTTCATATAAAGATCTCATTTCGCTAGTGGGCGAATGATCTCAGGCCAACTGCTGCCACTTTCACATTGTGCTCACAAAGTCTTACGATCTATTGATTAAAGATTTGACACTAAAATATCACATTCCTGGAAGAATTATTTCTTTAGATTGCGAATGTTCAGCCATCAGTCGCTGCGGCCATAGTAGAAACAATATGAATTTGTCCACTAGACCTCACCGCCGAAGAACAAATCAAACTAGCACTAACGAGTACCCGGCGAGCACATCCATCAATCCACCAACCACCTGCACAAACCTCATCCACATGTGTGTACGTACAAAAAGTGGTGCATACCCCAATTGCAGTATGAGCTGCCGGGTTTCTTGAGCCACGCGGGATAGTCTCTCATAGGTTTTAACTCCTCTTTAAAAGACATCTCCAAACCCCCGATGGTCTAGTTGGATATGGCGTTCGGCTGTAATGGTATACACATATAACCGAAAGGTCGCCGGCTCGATTCCGGCTCGGGGGAGAGGTACTTTTTGCTTCGCCCTGAGCTATCCCAAATACGCTGAATGAGCACTGTACATGGCCTTTTTTTTTGGATTCTTGTTGGCATAGGGTATTGATCCGCGTACAGCCTGCCATTCTACATGTACAGCCTAACCTTCCTAGTTAGTAGATAGGTTAGTAGGTCAGCGTAATCCATGTGTCTTCCGATCTTCTTTAACTACCTAATTTTTAACTTATTGCGCAGGTGAGCGAAGCGAAGCTAGCATTATAGGGGACTGCAAAAAATGGAACTGGGCTCCGATTGGTTGAACGTCTGGGAGTTCTGATTGGTCGAAAATTGGCCATTGACGTCACCTTCCGCTTCGTCTTACTCATTCAAGTCATGTGGTTCTCCCGCTGCGCAAATGATTCCGGCAGTTCCTTGAGCTGGCAGCCCCTCGTATCTATAAGAAAAGCGCCCTCAAAGCGTAGGGGTGGGATCCCCCCGATGTCTCCCGAAGGGCATTGAGGAGCAAATAAAATAAGTGGAATACCCCCAGAGCGACAGGCAAAAAACTCCGGAGTACAGGAACTTTGCGATGTGCGAACTTTTAGTTTTGTACTGAGTTGTCCTTCTTCTCCAAGCTGCTTCTTTTTACCACAAGTAATGTATATACTCCGTGTGTGACTTAGTGTTGCTGTGATCATGTGATAAATGCGTATTTGGTATGTCTAACCTAATTAGGTTAGCTACGGTGGCACGCGGATCGTACCCTACATTTTACTTTCTGCTCGGGTCTAACAATATGCTCGTGCTAATACCCTATTAGGGCAGATAGTATGAGCAAAAAATATCTCTCCCCCGAGCCGGAATCGAGCCGGCGACCTTTCGGTTATATGTGTAACCATTACAGCCGAACGCCATATCCAACTAGACCATCGGGGGTTTGGAGATAGTTGATTTGCCTGGATCTGTATTCATAAAAGAAATTTCTTCAATCAAATGAAAACTGACATGAACAGGAAAAAGTTGTTCTTGATCTTCTGCTTTGCTCACCAGGGCGCTTGTGTCCCGGGATCGAACCGCCGCTCCTACAGGACATTATCCGAACGCCTCAGCACGTACCCCGGAAACTGGGGCGGGCTCGCCGGCTGAAAGCCCTTCGTCTACTCCTGACTGCTGATATAATGACTGGACTAAGTACTAACGATATCTTGTCATCCTTTCGGGGTGGTCAGTATCATGGGCAAGTCATCTAGGGCCCCTTATCCGTTTTGGGGGGTTCGCCGTATCAAGTTGACGTTAATACCCATATTGAACACCACCAAACGAGACAGGCAGAACAAAGAGCAAATAACTGCGCCGGACATCTATATTATTAGATTCATTTGAACAGAGGCACATGTTGGCTCCATTATATTAATCTCCACCCAATGCGGTCCCATAATCCGGACTATGAAGAACCATGCTTCTACACTACGTTCAAATAGCTGCTAGTGCAGAATCGTGAGATCGTCTCCTCTACAAAGCAGTTCATAGGAATGAGTACAGAATGGAAAACCCGAAGTGTCCCTGTTCCTGGGCGCTTATCACTTCTATGTAGGATAAGAATTGATGTCTGTGCCGACGATGACGGTTCCGGGTGTAGGTAATCGAATGAGTCATCGAACTTGAAAGGGGGAAAGATGTTGAGACTTGTGAACAAATGGTCCAGAGAGCAATCGAGGCTTCGATGAGGACCTCTGTCCAACTTCAGAAGACTTACTAGAGGCAATACAGCGAAGGGCCAAGAAAGAAACTGTCAAAACAACTGAAATAAAAGGTACAATAGAGAAGGTATTATCTCCACAGAATAAGGGATTACTCAACATAAATCAAGATTATCCTGCGCATCAATAACCTCCTCCGAAATCTGACCTCATGTAGAGTGAGGTAGGGTTAGTTTCTGTGGAAAAAGTGGAGAACCCCGGTGATTCCTGAAGATATTAGTCCACTTGACCGCGCAAGGATCCTAAGTACTATGCTAGACAACGTTTTAAATATATACAGATTCTGGTATGGCAGTTTCTTGAGACCCGGTTCCGGCTCGGGGGAGATGCTTTTTTGACCTGTCGTCAGCTTCGCTCCGTTCCTTTTGAGAATCCCTCCTTTTTTGGCAGCTTGGATACCATACATAGCCTGGAGCGAAGTCATCGGTTTCAGCTGTCGGTCAGCCATGGAAACGCCATTGTTTGATTAACAGACATGTGGAAGCTTGTCTAACTTCAGGCACATCGCATATATGCCGGGAAGCATTAGCTGTTCCCAAATTGGGTAATGACCTGAGGGAATTGAGGTTCAGCGCGTTATGGACGCGAGTATCTCACGGCTTTATTGGAGTAGATGTTGCGGAGGCGTTTTGGACCTAGCGCCTAGTATATTTGCTCTCGATTCTCTGTTTTCTTGGCGTATAAATAGGGCGTCAAGGCTAGCTAGATAGGAGTTATCAGGACTTCTTTTCCACCTGGTCTGACGCCATCATCAGCGTATAGAGACTGACGAGGAACCCGCAGACATCATAATACTGCCTCAAGGCACCCGTGAAGGAGTGTGGTCTCTCTCGCAGCAAGTTCTGTACTACGTAATACCTGGCGAGTTGAGACGAAAGCGGCCGCGGTGTTTTGTCTCAACTACTCCGTAAGTGTCACGTGCTCGGCTTTAGTTACTACTTGATGCTAAATCAACCCCGTTCTATGAGATTGCGTATGGGCCACCAATGCCGTAGGTACGATTCTTAGAATAAGGATTTGTATGAAAAATCAAATTGGCTGTCGAGATTAGTAGGGGGGTTGCTGTCTGCTGACGTCAATTGTGAGGTTTTACGGTAGGATAAAAGTCCGCTAATACTTAACCCGCTGGATAACCCCAAGTTGGGGGGGGTAAAAATCAAAAAGTATCTCTCCCCCGAGCCGGAATCGAGCCGGCGACCTTTCGGTTATATGTGTAACCATTACAGCCGAACGCCATATCCAACTAGACCATCGGGGGTTTGCAGATATTGGCTTGTTTGCGCATTTGATATTATCAAGCACCTCAATCCGGAAGAAGTGAGAAAGATGAAGAAGATGAAGAATGCCCCCGATGGTCGATCCTGCCGGTGGCTCAGCCAATCCTCGAGACATAAATATCGAAGAACAGTTCAGACATCATCATGAGCGTTACCGGCACTAAAATACCTGTTGGGCCTTTTGGTGATTGGACCGTTCATCGGTGCCTTTTTATCTAGAGTTATTGGTCTTCTTTCAAAACCATACTTATCCTATTGGCAAATGCCCGCGAGCGGATTAGGGTGCACAGGATAACGACCACCCCGGAGGATAATAAGATATCATTGGTACTCAATCCAGTCATTTTGTTAGAGTCGGGAGTATACGAAGAGCTTCCAGCCGGTGAACCCGCCCCAGTCTCAGAGGTGTGCTGAGGAGCTCGAATAATGGTCACCGACACAAGCGCCCTGGTGGTTCTGAGCTGCCGATTTTATTTGTCTTGGTCAACTCTTCAGTTTTCAACTCATGAAGTATTCTTCTTTATAAATTTATATATCAAACAACAACAGCATCTTTAAACCCCCGATGGTCTAGTTGGATATGGCGTTCGGCTGTAATGGTATACACATATAACCGAAAGGTCGCCGGCTCGATTCCGGCTCGGGGGAGAGATACTTTTTGATTTTTACCCCCCCACCAACCTAGGGGAGTGGGTCAAGTATAACAGATACTGATGATATTCATGGAGGCGTGCACGGAAAAGTCCTCATCGGGTGGTCCGTTTGGCCACGTGATATTGGGCCAATAACATTTTGCGCCTTTAAATTCTCACGCTGTATGATTAGTTGGCGATCACGTTAGTATCAACCCACCTGCCGAGGACTTTCCGTGCACGCGCGGCAGACTCCTTCTCCGAGTACACTACCAAGGTGGATTTCAAAGTGGCTTGAATCTCCATACAATAGTTTAGCAGTAACTTGATGATTGCGGGCTGTTATCACTCTTATAACCTTTAAGATACTCGCCCTCATCAACACCTCAATTGCCTTAGGGTATTATCGAATTAGGAAACTAATAGTCTGTAGGGAGTTGAATCTCCCTCCAATACATAGACATCCAGGGACCAGCGGTAGAATAGGTACTGTGATACCCCGGTGCCTGCATGCAAACGTGGTCCATAGTGACACTGAATGTATACCAGTGGACACAGGTAGTGCTTCCCTACATATATACAATACGACGGAAGGCCAAAAGTTTTCCATAAAGCTGTCAATCGAACCATTACATTTACTGTATGTAGTAGTACCTTACTGAGTTGACCCCACACAGTAAGGAACCCCGAGAGTTGATACAGACCACGGTGGCCAATTTGATTTTACTCATAAATTCCCACAGAACCCTGGAAACATGAGAATCCTACCTGTGAATCTGGTGGCTTACATAAATTCCCATGGAACAGGGTACTAAAAGCCTTGGTCTAATATTATCTAGCTGTGAGGGGTCATCTGCCATAGTAATGTAACTAATGTTCCCCAAGAGCAAACCCTCTCGGAGTTCTCATTAAACAAACATTGTGATTCTATCCAGATATTAGCATATTATTCACAGTGAGTGGCTTGAAATTAGCTAGAGGTTAACTGGATGGTTTCAAAATACCCTATTTAGATACATATAAAGAGCCATGCTATTTGTCTGGCAGTATAGTAAGTAAATTCTTAATTCCAAATACTTGTAATGGCAGAAATTTACATAGGCGCAATCTCGGGCAATCTGAATCTACAATGCTTGTTATAAATACTGAGCAGTAAATCAAGACCAGTGAGTGTATGTCTCACCATTTTTAATGGTGCGGTCTATTTACTAGATATATATTTTGCCTCAATAGTAACACTTATACTTCCTTTTAGTTCCAGCAAGTAAATCTATTCTCAAAACATAGTATTGACAAGTAGAAATCCGTACTACTGTATAGAAAACCCTTATATATATAGAAAGACTGGAAGTAACTATGACCGTTAAACGGTTATATATTTACCTTGTGAATCTAGGGGCGCCTAAGAGTTTATAGTATTATATTAATAAGGAATCATATAGGGTCTTATCAAGGCCGTCTATTCGTTTAGGCGTTAGGGAGGCCCTGATACCAGGCTGGGACATAGCACAAAATTCGCAATAGTTAGGCTTCATCAGGTTAACTGAATATTGAATTGAATGGAATTGAATAGTGTACATGAATGAATAGTATCCATAAGTTGGTGTAAGTGAATGTTAGGTCAGCCACCCCAGGTTGGACCTCAATAAATTTAGCGCTTTGCTTATATCTTGCACCTGCACAGGCAATCCCATCGAGATATCGAACCTACCTATTAGGACCCAAGAAGCGATTAGACAACTGCCACAGCTGCTAACCCTCGATACAAACCCGAAGGATGGCATAAAGTCCACATATTGACAGCAGAACCGCTCTAGAGGGATTCCAGGATGAGTTTCGTGTCTATACCTCCTTTTTACAGCGATTTATCCCTTTCCTTATGGAAGATTTTGATATCGCTGTAAAACTGAGCTCCCGACCTGACTGCGAAGGGAACGAAAGCCTTGACGAAGAGCGCCTCCGGTACCCAATAGTCAATAATGCACAGACTGCTGAAAGGATTTTGAGATATTTAAAGCGAGAACGAGGTTGATCCGAATATCGAAACCATTGACGACATTGTGGATTATAGCTTCTTGGTGAAAGTCTTCTACTAGTATTTGAATAGACAACCAAGGGAGCCGTCAAACATTTAATGAGAACATTATTTCGCTTTTAGAGGTTCAACAGGAAGCAACACACCAACGAATTGAGAAAGAGGCTTCTAAAAGAATCAAAAGAGAAGGTGTGATAAAGAAGATACTATCTTAATAGGATAAGGGGTCACTCAGCACAAACCAAGATTATCCTGCACGTCAACAACCTCCTCTGGAATCCGGGCCACTTCTGGCTATATGTGGGACAAGCAATGGTGTTAGTTGTGAGAATAGCAACTCACAATGATAAAGGACATAGGCAAGCAAATCCCAGCTTACATTATCATATCTGGGATTCAGCCAACGAGTTAGAATCGGTATTTGTCATACTTGCCAAACACTATATCACACAGAATGCTTCCCCTGACGATCGGTTTATCTTCAACTTTCAAGAAATGTGGATGGCTTGCATTTTTCAAACAATGACACCAAAGCACTTGGCAGAGTATCTTCCCGATGATATAAGCAAAGCATGGCAGGGTTTTACCGACAACATATCTGTTTTAAATGAAGCTATTGGATGAACAGAAGCTTTTACAACATTTATTAACTCAACAGATCCAGCTATAAGAGCCTGGGTATGGGATCTTCGATACGCCTTTCATGATCTTCGAAACTCTCCCAATCTATCCCATCGCTCCTACTATTTCAATATTATGCTTCGGAATTGCAATTTAGCCGAAGAGGCTTGTGATAGAAGAAAGATAGCTTATCTACAGAGTGTCTTACATAGTAAACTGAGGATAGTTATGGGTGGAAACGATAGGCAAAATGCACACCGTGTCAGTTGTAGTGACTTTGAGTTTACTATATCTCGACGATTACAGCTAGGGGTCAAAGTTGGAGACGAAGTGATGCTACAATTTCAGCTTACTGAAACTCTAAATCCTGAGATGTATGCAACCAAAGCATCAATTCGTGACCCAGCTAGTCGATTAGCGGTATCAATTAAAGGCAAAGGAGCCAATGGTGACTACTTTGTCTGGCTTAAGAATGATGGCGAAAAAACCGTGATGATTATGAACAGCTTAGTCGATGCTCTTGAGGGGGTGTCTCTTAGTGAAACCAAAGCAATGCCTAGGCGATGGTACGTGACAAGACAACATGGGACATCAAAAAAGGACGTTGTGTATACAACTGAAGATGAGTCATAGCATCTACAATAAATATGGTCATATTGCTTTTCCAGTTCCATAGAATTAGCAGGGAAGGATTAGAGGGATGGGCTATAATGAACCCCAAAAAGGACAAAGTATAGGGGTACAATATTTGTTTTAGTGATTTTGCTATACTGGAATTGGATCGAATGTCTGTTGAGTACGTTTATTTTGATTTAATAGTCTTAGAGAATTAGAAAAAGATATCTCCAAACCCCCGATGGTCTAGTTGGATATGGCGTCCGGCTGCAATGGATATACACATATAACCGGAAGGTCGCCGGCTATTCCGGCTCGGGGGATCGAGGTATCTTTTTGTCAATTTTTCCTATTAAGCCTGGTAGCAAGATCATCCTTTCTAAATCGTCCTTTTTTGTATGACTGTAGGAAATGTTTCCCATGGACATCATTTTTATCGCATTATACAGCTATCTCAATAATAACCTGTACCGATAACCCTAGTTCCTATATTTCTCTACTCTAGCAACTCAGACACTCTTACATGAAATCCAGGACTATTGGTTTATACTTTTTGCACCTTGACAAAGCACTGCTGAACGGATATATGATGCGATGTCGGATTGCTACCCAAACACCCACGACTGCCATGCACGATGGTTAATTAGCAATAATCAAAATCAGGCACAAATGCCACTCGGCAGGCAAAGGGCTACTATATGGCCGAACCAAAGGTTCCGCATCCCATGACCACTGCAGAAGAATTTCCATATAGCGGACCATATGCGATCTATCAACATTAGGAAATGCACTGTCAGAACGCCGAGGACGTCAACAGAGCACCAAGGGCTAATCTATTAATTGTGAGGCTGGCGTGTACTAGCTGTCAAACATGGCTCCTCTTTCGAATGAACAAGTCTTCAGAGGAAGAAGCAGAGGTCCCACTACCTGGAATCCCACATTATCTCATTCAGCCTAAGGAGTGCGTCTGCGCTCGCTTTCTTTGCAGCCATGAACTCTTCTCGGTTCTCTGCACCTCTAGGTCCCTTGAGAATATCCGAGAAGCAGAGATCGACGAGGATCCTGAGCTCATCGTAGGTGAATGGCTCGCCATTGCCAGCAGCCAAAGCTTTCTCGGGATGTGTTGCAAATAACTCTTTCTCGTCTTTTGCGTAGTCGAGAGCCTTCTCGGCACCTTCCAGGAACCAGTCCAGGAACTTAGCACTACGCGGAAGAGCGACAATCTCACGGTGCTGCTCATATGCCCGTCTTGCACTTTCTTCCTCGTCTGTATCAACAGCCGGGTCAACGATGATATTCTTCAGGTTTTGTTGGAGGACGAGGACGTCCAACTGAAGCCGCAACGCCCCATTCTCATTCATCGCGCCGATTAGATGGGCACGAGCAATAAATACATGATCGATAAACCTGGCCAATCCTGATGTGATATAACAGCGCTCGGCCGATCCCAGATATGAAGAGATGTTTGTATCAAAAGAGATCAGATCATTGTTTAGCTCAAGTACAGTTGGTGAAGCAGACGTTGGCTGGTTCAGGACTATATGCCACCAAGCAATGTTTGAGTTAGGAGAGGGGGTTGCAGGTTCGGAATCACGATTGTTCCTGGGGTTGGGGCCAGCCATGGTTTTTGTGAGCATGTGAATAATACCGCACCGAATGTCAATGTGTAAGGCAAAAAGTGCGGTCGAAGAAAGATCGCGTAGCGATTCGATAGTAGTATCGAACGCAGTCGCAGTTTCTTGATTTAAGGGAAGGTACACGGGCTGATTTGATCCCTCACGCTTTGGCGCCATAGCACTAATCAAGGTCCATCTGCGGTTTGGTGGTCCGCTTTCTTGTGGCTGCCGTGATTCAGATGATGGCTGCGTGACTTGGCGCAATTTCCATAGATGGCTTGCAAGCCATTGCTTGATCAATGTCAGTAACAAGATCGAGATACAGATGCAAATGGTCGACTCACCGTGCTATTGTATAGAAGAGAGAGAGCCATAACGGTCTTCGGGTCGGAGATGATATCGTACGGCTCCAAAGGCACTTTACTAGTGTGTTCGAGGAGAAGTTCGGTTTCCTGAGAAGTAGTCAGTGGCAATTGCATCCTTCCTCAAAGATCATATTCACCTTGTCTACGAGCCCCTCCTTGTTGTTTGCTTCTGTTTTCCATAGCTCACTGACTACATCGTGGATGTCACCCGATTTGGCATATTGCGCAGCGGCCTTCAGTCGAAATTCACCATTGTCACGAGGGGAGATTTTCGTCACGATGGCTTATACATGAAATCAGAAAAGAGTGTCAAGAAGTAAAATTTTCGGTCCTTACCTCTGTACCACCCGCAGCACTTATCATAATAATTCACGATTTGTGTGATTAGTAGTTGTGTGAATGCTTGGTCATGGGGAATACTAGACAGCATTTTGCTGAACTCGCGGATGATGGACATGAATTTAACTGTACCCTAATGCACCCAATGTTAGAGAAGCCTTGGTGCATTGGGATGTTAATAGCTTACCTTAAAGACTGGACGCGGAGATACCGCCAACCATTGGGGATCTTCTGTAAATGCATCTGGTGTAATGTAGCTCAGCATGCAGAGATCTGTGACCGTCTCATCAAGTTGAGGGAGGAACACATTGACCATAAAGTCATCCAAGAAGGATGTCAAAGTACTCATAGCAATGTCGGAATCCACGGGTACAATTTCCTTTAAGCGTTGAATGAAAGAGAGTGAAGGTGGAAGAAGGATACTCATGTTGAATACACTTGGTTCAATGAGAATCTTATGACCAGTACCTGAATTTCCTTGCTTGGAATCCGGATTTCCGTTCGGGGTAGTTTTCTGTCGTGTCTTCGACACTAGGCCTGGGACGGAAGAGCGAAGAATTTCATCTAATTCATTTTGTTCGGTTTTCATTTCCGTCGACCCGTCCGTCTCGGACAGTTTGAACATTTTCTAATACCGTAAGTGAGGGTACACGGTAAATTATACTTCGTTGTACACACCTTGCTCTTATCTCTGTAGCCTGAGTAAAGATGGCGCTTGGAGTCGTCTTCGCCTCCTGGTCGGAGGGATGACTCTCCATCAGTCGCTAGATAATCATGCATGAGTGATCGAATCTGTCACATAAGTTAGGCAAATCCAATGAAGGTACTGTTAAGGAGGCCATGTTCAGCTACCTACCTCACTCTGGTAGAGTTTCCACAGCTCTTTGAAGCCCCCTGCAAGGGCGCTGCTTTTAGGAATGCCTTCACGTTCAACAATCGCTGCGATGACATCATGGACAACGCGATGACCTTCGGCAATAGATTCGAATTTGGCATACAAGGTCCACAGAAACTCAGATAGGACATGCCCGCGGTTCTCGATTGTTTCAGTCGGTAGGTGTGTCTTGCTTTCCTTTGCTGCAAAGCCACGAGTTAAGTTTGGATAGCGAGTATCAACTTCCGCGTTTGTTTTGTCAACTACTGCAAAGAGTTCAACTGGAAGCCGCTGTTCAATCCGGTCGACAGCGATATCCAAATGGCCCATTTTATTCAATGCTTCGATTAGGAGTCGGATATAGTAGAACGTGTCAGCTTCTGGGTTGCGAGAAGCATCCTCCACCATGGGGGCCGAAGCGTCCAGCTTCGCAAGGAAAGTGTAAACAGGTCTGTCCCAAGATGCGCCAGCCCATCCGGATTGACTTGCACTGTTGTTCTCCCCCTCCGGGGTTGGTGGTTTCCATCGATTCGAGCAATAAGGTGATTTAAGATATAAATGATCGTGCAACTCTTCTACCAGTATATCTGTGAGTGATATTTCTTGATTAGTGAAGTAGGCGCGAATATCTGCGAGAGCGCCGATATTGTCTAGTTCAGAGCGCCGTAAGAGGCGGAAAGCATCGTGAAGTACCTCAACGGCGGCGAGAAATCGCTTATCAGAAATTCGCGACTCCAGCTTCTCCGGAAGAGATTGAATCTCTTGGATTTGACTAAACAACTGGATAATATCGTCGTACTTCTGAGAAGACGTCGCTAGGTCTTTGAGTTCGGGCTTAGTCGACAGTAACCCCGACTTAGCCTGCTCCAGAGCATGCTTCAAGTTACGAACCCGACCTTGGGAGCTTTGAATACTTGATTGAATCTTGTGGTAAGTACCGATTGAGCTGTTAAAGCCCTGGTGATGTTCTGGTAATAGTTTCCTTAGCACAAATCCATACTAGACAATAACTCGCGATGACCTACCGTTAACGACAGATTTCAAAGTCTTTTGGATTCGATTATGCACATCCAAAAATTCGGGTTCGCGATCGGCTTTCCCCAGAGTACTCGTGTCCATTAATTGTAAAGCTACCTGAACTGGGACGCATTCGTCCGAGGCTACGAGACCCCATTCTTGTTGGATAGACTGCAGAACCTCTGTGATGAACATGGGTAAGAGTTAGTAGGAGGACAAAGGTATTTGAAACCCATGAAGGGTAAAGGGCCAGAAAAATCATATACAAACCTTCAACAGCCTGAGATCCAGCCGAGTTATTGCTAGGGATATTTGGATCTTTCTCCCGGCTGCTATCAGGCAACCGGATATTGTCTCCTCGAGGCCGGCCATCTCGCGACGAACTCTGTAGCCTTCTCTCGGGGTTCCCATCCCGTTCCCGCGTACGTGAGCGTGATGATGAATATTCGTGATCTCGATCCCAATCCGGTCTTTCGCGGCGTCGGTCGGGTGATTGGGACGGCGACAACCCAGGTTGCTGCGGCGTCTCAGGGTAAAATCCACCATAGCCCCCTGGCCGACGCTCTCGTCCACCTCCGTAGCTGTTCACAGCCAGATTGCTGCTGTTGCCATAACCTCCATCAGTGCGGTCATATCGGCTGGTGTCGGGGTACCCGTATCCGTTGGCGTAACCTCCTCGGCCACTCATACCAGATGTCTGTAATTAGCGGATATTAGATATGCAGGGCGGAGAATTAAGAGGATTCGTAACGGGGCACGGAAGGTAATTGAGCTTCGTGGAGTCGGCAAGCAAGCTTAGCGATGACGTTGAGAGATCAGGCAGGAGAAAACAATCATGATCGTCCTCGCGACATAGAACTTGGTGGATTCGAAGCAGGTCACTGCATATATGCTAGATAAGTATGGCGCAAATCCAACAAGACGTTGGGGTTCGAAGGGATCGTGACAGGGCGGCAAGTCACTTGCATCGGACAGCTATACCTAAGGTGTCGTTGGCTCACGGGTTCTCCACATTAAAGTGCATTTAAATCCCGTTCGGTCAGCCACATTCCGCTACGAACTGCATTCTCCCTTAGAATTCTGCGCAATACTCCGTACAAGTCTTACGAGGCACATGATTCTACTTCGATAAATTCCATTGGATTGCTAGGATAGAAACACGTCTATGTGATTTCTATTAGACTATAAGGGTCCTAATAACAATTATAGTTTACTGCCCGCCGTTGTTTCAGCTCGCTAGCTCATTTAGAGATGGGCTGTGTTTCCCGCTGGAGCCAGCTGCGTGTGTATTCATCGTTCTCGAAGAAGTGGTGGGTCTTCTCCCAGATCTCTCGGTGGTAGTCATTCACCCATTTGAGCTCAGCATCACTGAGAAGAGATGGCTCGATCAAATTGCGACCAATAGGGGCCATTGTGACATGCTCGAAGCCTAGCCACGGTTTATCCCCAAACTTGTGCGTGGTTTGCACCTCACGCGCCATGATAACATCTGTTACGGCAGGTCAGTATGGGGTTTGGATGAGAATCCGTGTCACTTGAAGGCTTACTCTCTATCCGAATACCAAACTTGCCGTCCTCGTAGAAACCAGGCTCTGCTGTAGTTAGTAGACAGATTCTCACAGGACAAGGCCAGAGTAGCATACCATCAGAGATGACGTTTCCAGGTGCTATAGGGACCTCGGTGTACTGAACACGGGTGCCGACACCAATTGGTCCCTCGTGTACATTCTACAGCTTGATAAGTATTTTATATCAAACTCGCAAAAGCTGACTTGCTTACCAAATAGGAGCCGATTCCGTGCCCGGTTCCATGCAAGTAATCAAGTCCCTCCTTCCAGAGGTACTGTCTGGCGAGCACATCAAGTGCAAACCCACTCGTACCCTTAGGGAACACAGCGGTATCCAGACCAATCACGCCCTTGAGAACCAATGTGAAGGCCTTCTTCTCGAGCTCGGTAGGTTGTCCGAAATGGAACGTTCTGGTAACATCCGTGGTTCCATCCAGGTATTGAGCACCAGAATCGCAGAGGTATATGGCATTTGGATCAATGATAGAGCAACTTCCCTTTTCCGGTTTATAGTGGATAACCGCTCCGTTAGGGCCTGTAGAGGAGATAGTGTCAAACGAAAGACCGACAAAGAGGTCGTGCTTAGATCTGATCTGCTCTAGTTTGTCTGCGGCGTCCACTTCGTCAAGAGTCGATTTCTTGTTGACTAGTTCGTTCTCGAGCCAGGCGAAGTATTCTGTTAGCGCGGCACCGTCGCGGATGTGGCATGCCCGCATGCCCGCGAGTTCCACATCATTCTTCACTGCTTTAGCATCGCCAATGGGGCTACGGACTTCCTCGACCTGTCCCTCGCCTCCAAGGCTAAGGCTAAGTGCCCATGAAGCTTTATTGGACAACAAAAACTTAGAGGCCGTTTCTCCCGCTTCTTGCTTTCTTGTCTCACTGAGGGCCTTCGCGTCGGCATAGATGGCATCATATGGCTTGATCACAACGTCTTGACCCAGATGAGCTGTTACCTCCGGCGTCAGCTTGTCAGCGTCGACATAAAGCTCCGTAGTTGTAGGTGTGATGGTGGCAAAAGAGAAGAACACCGGATTATAAGGAATGCTGAGATATAGTTGTAAGTAAATTGGCATCCAGAAGTTGGGCTTATTTATAAACTCACTCGCTGCCTCTTAAGTTGAACAGCCACGCAATTTCATCGAGCATTGCTGTTATCACTTGTTAGCCACCAAAGACTTCGGTGTAAGGTAACTAGGTAGCAGTACAAACGATGAATCCGGCCGATTTTCTCGACTCCAGCTCTTTGCGGAGTTCGCTAATCTTTTCCTGGAAGCTCTTTCCAGCGTACTTTTCCGGATGAACCCTTACCTTCTCCCTCGGGGGAGCAGGCCGGTCCTTGCCCCAAACTAGATCAACCAAATTCTGCTGAACACCCACCAGTGTCGAGCCATTTTTCTTGAGGGTTTCCGACAGGCTACGGGCACCAGCTGTGAAAACTTAGCTTCTCGAATAACGAGCTAGCAAGAACAAGGTAAATCACTCACACGCTGTGATCAAAGCTGGGTCGACACCAACGACCTTACCGCCTTCGGCCTGTTCGGTAGTCCTAACCACATACTAAGTCCAAAGATTCTGAGCAAACCATATATGCACGACAGATCATACCATTCCTGCCATGTAGGAAAGCCTTCGACACCACGCTTTAGGAGCTGCCAGTTGTTGTCAAGCTGTTTTGAAGCCTGGTTGAAATATCGCCCATCAGTGGACAGAGCGGCTTTGCTCAGAGAAACAATGGCAGTTCCAGCGGAACCGGAGAAACCAGAGATGAATTCTGTGTCTAGTGTGAGCTATACGACGACCGATGGTAGAGGATTGGGAAGTTTGTGTCGGAAAGATGAAAGGCAAGGTTCAAGGACGCAATTCTAACCTCGGCGGCCGTCGCATGGAGCAATATACTCCGACTGATGACTATCTTCAGATGGGACAACTTTGACAAGAGTAAGTATTGAAGTACATCAACTAAACGCAGTGGGATGATGTCATACTGTATACATCGACCTTGTGTTCCTGCATCAACTCTCTGAGTCTCGAAAGACGTTCGGAGGTGTTCACGGTCTCCATGTCGACTGAATAGCGAGATAAAGAGATAGAAAAGAACCTGGGGCGAGAGAGGGGTAGCTGGCTAGCCGATCGAAACGCTGATATCCACGGAGAACGAATTGGAGGGCGAGAAAAAAGCATCGACGAGCGAGGTCTGAACAGAAGGATGCAGGTGCCCGAGTCAAGGGTATCTCGAAATCGCAGACGACAAATACAAGACCCCGAAATGTTACACGAGGCTGCGAGGGTTGTGAAAGAAAAGGGTGGGGTTGAGGGTTAGGTATAATTATAGTGGTTAAGAGAAGGTCGTGTGTGCAATGTTAGAATGGCAGCCGTGGAGATATGGACCAACAAGATGATTAGTCTGGGTTTAGGAGCTGTAGCTGCAGTGTAGCACCACCAGTGTTGGACCATCATTACATTACCTACCAGCAGGGATTCCCGACAATTACCGTCACTTACCGACTTTTTTTTTTTTTTTTTTTTACATAGCTCCATTACTGTACAATACAGGTCCGTGACCCTATTCCGTCATCTTCGGGTAGAACATCAGAATACAGACGCTACTTTTCTCACTTGCAGGTGAAAAGATAATAAGTCTCCAACCACCTCTTTGGCTGACCACTTCTCGCTAAATTACCTCCTGCAACCAGGGAGTTTCCGTTGTTGAATAGACCGGAAATGACAGGCTTATCCCATGGCTCCATAACAACGCGACCAGAACGCCATATAGATCCTCAAATAGCCCTTGTCACATGGTACATACATACCGACTAATGTCTTCCTTTCAGATGTCCTCTTCCCCTCTCATAATCTAGTTAAACACTGCCTTTAACTTCCCCTCCATCCCACTTCTTCACCGCCTTACATTTACGCCGGTAGTGTTATCAGCACGTGACGCCCCTTTACAGCTATTTGAGCCAATCTATACCCGTTTCTTATCCACTACAGCAAGGCTTCAAGTGCTTCGGCCATGTCTGTGGACGTCCCGGGCCAAAGCTCTGATGTACAAGTCCTCATTAATGAGGCGAGGACAGTATGCTTGGCCCATAGTTTCCACTTCCTGTTCAATCTCTAACAATGCCTAGCTGGTGTCGCAGCTTTATGATCCAGCAAATACCGGCAACCCCGCCAAGATCAAAGCTATCCAGGAGCACCTGCAGATACTCCAGAAAGGCCCCCAGGCATGGCTCATTGCTAATAATCTCCTCAGTGATGAAAGTACTGACCTGAGATTCTTCGGGGCCTTAACATTTACAGTCAAGATTAACCAGGATTGGTACGTGAAGTGGTATACCCTTGTCGCAATTGAATATCCTGACTTACTGGTGTCGGTTGCAGGCAACAATTAAATGAAGACGAGGCTCGAGAGCTTCTCGGGCGACTTATTGATCACTATGTTCTCTTAGTAAATGGGGGAGAGCGCCCTCTGGTGGTACGCAAGTTGGCTTCCAGTCTAGCAACCATCTTCCTAAAGCCCAATGCTCCCTGGAATCAAGCTCTTTGGAACCTAGCGGCTTCTTTAGCAAATGGAAAGCATCTCTCGGAGGAGCAGTGTCAGTCTTTTGACCTGCAAGATGCTGTTCTTCCTGCCATGTCCGAAAGGCAGGTTGTCAGCTTATTATACTTTTCTAACATACTGGCGGAGGAAATCAATAGATGGAGTCCGGAGTCACGGCGAAATGGGGACAGTAACCGGGCCTCTGAAAATATCAAACATGCTTTTCTTCTAGTTGAGTTCGTTCTCCGTCATATGCTGCAGCAAGAATCTTCCGGTCACTCTATATCTGATGGCGCTCCAGGTGTCGAGGCCATCAACTCCTACCAAGTAAGCATGCCCATACCTATCCAAGGGAGCTCTTCTAACGTCAGAACTTTAGTCATGGGCCTTAGTCCGTAATGCACTTCAACTTCGCGACACAATACGTGCTACTCAGCTTGCTCCTGCCACTGGCTACGTGATCCAAAGTTTGAAAGTTCCCAGTTTATCTAAGACTGCAATGCAGGTCCTGGTTGAATTAATAGATTGGCGAGACAGTATATTTAGCCAAGACCATCTCTACTCTATATTGGAATATATCATCAGTGATCTTGGCACGGCCCATATCGCTTCCATAATGGATGCCGATTTTGAAGATGAGAATATGACCTTCTTGGAACTTCTATTAGCGTACGCAACACTCAAGCAAAGGGAGCTTTTGATTCAACCCTTGAATTCTGAACATGAGAAAGTTCTGGCCCTTCTCCACACACTCTTCCAAGCCCCTGGATATGCAGCAGTGGATGATTCAGCATCGCCGTTGGTCCTTGAGTGGTGGACTGAAGTTGCAGATGATCTCCAAGAGATATACTTGGATACAGAAGAAGAAGAAGAAGAAGGGCTTGATCCCGCTAAACGCAATCTTGCTCGTGCAGCTATGGATTGCTTTGAGAAACTCAAATATCCAAGTCCAGAAGAGCTACAAGAATGGGGCGATGATGATCGCAGTGAATTTGGCGCTTTTCGCCGCGACGTCTGCGACTTCCTCCTAGCAATCTATCCTATGTTAGGTCTTGAGTTAGTTCAAGTGTTTCAGGAACGAGCAAAATCATCTCTAGTGCAGCAGGACTGGAGAACATTCGAGGCCGCAATATTCTGCATGGCTCAACTTTCAGAGGCTGTCGACGAGAATCAGCATGCAGACGCATGTTTAAACGCAATATTCTTCTGTGATGAATTTGCTCAATTATGTACAGGGGACGTTGCAATGATTCCCGACAAACCTCGGCAGACGCTAGTGGACATGCTTGGGAAATATCAGTCATACTTTGAACGCACACATGCCTTACTTCCTCGCGTACTAACGTTCCTTTTCGCATCACTGGACGTTGCATCATGTGCTTCTGTAGCATCCAAATCTATATCGCATCTTTGCAAATCATGCCGCAATGCTCTAACATTCGAGCTTCCAGCGTTCATGGATCAGTTCGAGCGATTTCGCTTCAAGCCTACAGCCACTGCTTCCACCATGGAGAAAGTTCTAGAGGGAATCGCTGCTATCGTGCAAACTTTACCTACTGATAACGAGAAAGCACAGTTCCTTGAGCGAATACTGAAATTCTTCCAGGAGCAGGCAGAGCTGGCACGAGATGAAGCCTCTCGCGGGTTGGTGGAGCCTGCTCGCTGCCGCGGTCAGTTAGTTCTCCGTTGCGTTGCGAGTATTGGAAAAGGACTCAGAACAGACGGCGAAATTATTTTAGATACTCTTGACGGTAGAAACGGGGACCCGTATCCACCGACCTTTTGGAATACGGGTAATGGGGCTGTATCGCAGAACCTAATAATGCAATGCATGCAGCTTCTAATGACCGACTTTCCCTTAGACGTGACCATCATCGAAGCAGCATGCGACATACTGAAGGCTGGTTTTACCGAGAACAGTGGTCCTTATGTCTTTCCACCGATGGTGACAGTCAATTTCGTGAAGAGTATACCTTTAGGGAGTGCTGGCACGGATATGGTTATGGGCACGGCCTCGGCATTCTTAGCCTCTCACAGTGCACATCCACAACGTATCCGTGAAGAGACTGTTGCCCTGATTGTCAATGTATATGAGACCTTTTGCTGGATGCATGAGAAGCCAGAGTTCTACGACCCTGAGGTTGCGAACAGTGGCATCGACTTTCTCACTCGCCTACTCCCCAAGTATCACCCCTTTCTCTTTGCTCTCACCGCCGTACCCCAGGATTCCAATCAGGCAGGAGCTGGTCATGTTGATGGTGCCCCTCAGCGTCCACCAGTACTCCAAGCGATTTTAAACTTCACACTCCTTTCCTTGCAAGGCCCAGAGCCACTTCCCCTTCGCTCTGCCTCCCAATTCTGGGTAGGCGTGCTGAACCTTCCTTACGAGGAAGAAGCTGTACAGAGAGCGCTCAGAGACAGTATTCCCGCTCTTTGCCGCATACTGGCATCTCAGGTCGCCGGGCGATGTGCTCGTTCCGACCTTGAACATCTCTGTGAGGTGCTCCGACGGCTCATCTTCAAACAGCAAGGACTAGCTCGTCCGCATCTCGCAACTGCCTTAGCGGATTTAGGTATTGACCAAACGAACCAGAACCAGGGCCCTGCTGTGTCACCCGAGGAGAGACAGCGTTTTCTTGCGTCGCTGTTAGCTGCCAGGGGCGCAAAAGCCCAGACGAGCCAATTGACGCGTTCTTTCTGGGTGAAATGCCGTGGATCTGGTTTCGATTATATTGGGTAGATACCAGGTGTTACAGTTGTCGCAACGTGGACAATGCAACGAATACGAATAATTGGGTTTGGATTTGTCCAAGTAAAAATAAATATCAAGTCCAAAGTGAGGCTCGAAAAACTGATGTAGACGCACAACAGGGCTATGTCAGCAACATATGTGTGAGTGCCCCATAGGGCAGTGGCTCAGGCACAATCCATCATGTTTGTGCCTGTCTTGTCATAATGGTGCCTATTAAGACAGGCAACGCATTGTTCCAGCGCTTACAATAACACACCACTGGACAAAAAGAACCACTTGTTCTTCTTTGTAAAGTGGGTCATCATGCACGATCTCTAGCCACTGGGGCGGTGTACAGATCAGCATCAACTTTGACCAATCTGGAAGCTCGTTTGCTCCTAGATTTGATGTTCCGCTCACCTCGCTTCGCTCCAGAGTCTAAAGATGGATCTTTGACTTCCGATCAGGCCCACAATACGGAGTATGGCTGAGCTGAATGCGCTGCCCTTTATATAGTTCTGTTTAGTTGGCCCCCCCCCCGCAGCCTTGAAACCCCCTAAACTCTCCACCGCAAAAACTCTTTGTGTCTTAACTACTTTCCTCCTTTTTCGCATCTCAATTGTTTTGACGAGTCTTAGTTTTGGAACAGATAGAATGCCTCTTTTCGCAAATTCCCCCGAGGCTCTTGCTAATGTAACCCGCACTGACTCGCTTGATCCCGCTACAACATGTAAAGGCGTCACAGGAGGTGGCAAGCCATGTCGCCGTGCATTGTCAGATACAAAGATGATGTATTGCTGGCAACATAAGGATCAAGCAGTGGCAGTATCGAATGGGGCAGGCAACAAGCCGAACACTTCACAGTTACACCCGAGATCAAGTATTGATACATTGATGGAGCGACTCAATATCAGGGACTCACTGGACAACTCCAACCGATACCGGCCATTCAAGACAAAGAAGAAAACCAAGCGAACACTCTGCTGTTGCTTCGAAATTATTGAAGAGAATGAACCACTTCCTCCGCGACCAGTGCGTCCATCTTCACAGAATAGACCCCAATCGATGCAACAGGTGCCATCCAGTGCTCAGAGGCCGCAAAAAGGAGGCTGGATCCCTCCAACACTTTCTCCTCAAGCCAGCTCCGCCCTTACGGAGGAGCTTGCCAAACCACTGTCGGAAAAAGATGAGCCCGGCTATATTTACATCTTCTGGATCACGCCTGCCGACCACTCTTCCAGATCGATGCCGCCGCCTACAGACGTCGGCTCGTCCTTATTCTCTAAGCATGATGATCGCGGAAATAATGCCATCCAAAAGGCCAGAGATCTCAATGCTTTGACCACGAAGCCCACCGAATTTAGTCCTGGTGCAATTCGCCTCAAGATAGGCCGGGCGAACAACGTCCAGCGTCGAATGAACGAATGGACCAAGCAATGCAATCACCACATCACCCTGATTCGGTATTACCCCTACACGCCTTCATCGCCCGGCCCAAGCAGCGGACCTGCCCTCGAAGTGGGAAGAAAAGTCCCATATGTTCACCGCGTGGAACGACTGATTCACCTCGAACTAGACGACTATAGAGTCCGCGACATGGGCAAGTGCTCGGAATGTGGGAGAGAGCACCAGGAATGGTTCGAAATCAAGGCCCAAAAAGAAGCCATTAGGAGTGTGGATGAATGTATTCGCAGATGGGTGAGATGGGCCGAAAGCCAGTAACCACGGGATCAAATTCCATAGAATGTGTGACATAGATCCATAACAGAACAAACTCCAGATCAAGCCATAGTTAGTAATTTAGAAATTCAATGCAGCGTCGACTTCCATACATACCAGGGGAAAAGAAAGTAACCAAATTGTAGCATTCAAATAAATCATTGGTCCTATACGTAAAATAATATAGAAAATAACTGACCACCAGCCCAATCCCAATCCGTAACCAACCCAAGAATACTAGACAGATTAATGAATGAATAGATAAATAGAGAAAGAGAGAAAAAGAAAGAGAAACCTCAATCCCTCCCCCCATCCTCATCCAAATCCCCATTCAAACTTCCCCCCCTCTCCCCATCAACAACAACTCCCAAAACCCACCTCCCAACCACAAAAACAACCCACCCCCACCCCCAGACACAGAACCCCAAGATACTCGTCCCAATCACCACCGGCGCGAGCACCAAAACTGCCACACAAGAATACAGCGCCACAGCCAGCGACGCCGCAATCACCGCCCCAGCGACAAACAACCCGATCGGCACGCACGAGCAAACAAACTGCGCCAAGAGCAAGGTCGCGATAACCGGATGCGCGTGTAGGAAGTCCAAAGAGGTGGAGATATGGGAGCTCGCACGGACACTGGCGCGGAAGAGGTTGGTGGTTAGGTATGTTTTTACATCTTCGAGGATGAAGGTGGTTGGTTGGGGGTCGTGGTCTTGGTCTTGGTTTTGGTCTTGGTCTTGGTATTGATATTGGTTTTCGGTTTGGGAGAGGGGGGGTTCTTGGTCTCCTTCTTGGTCTGGTTGTTCTTCAGGGGGTGGGGTGAGGAGGTTTTGGGCTGTGGTTGTTTCGGAGGCGTTGTCGGGTTTGAATTGGGGGAGGGTGAGGGAGTGGTGTTCGGTCATTGTTTCTTTTGGGATTGGCGTGTTGTGTGTATGGGTGTATGTGTGGTTTTGGTGTTGCGTGGTTGTCGAGGTTGTTGCGAGGTAAGTGTGCAGGTAGTAGGTAGGAAGTAAGTCTGGGTGTGTTAGATAGGGAGGAGTTGGTGTTATTTGGACGTCATCCTTATCGAGTGTTGAAGCTGAGATGATGATGATGATGATGATGATGATGGAGGAGGAGAATAATCTCTACCGAGGCTTTTCGAGCCTTGAAATGGTATTACGTGGTGTCATGGCTCTGTTGATGGTGGTTGGAGTCAGGGGAAGTATTACCGATACGTCCTGGTTACCTACGCTCCGGTTTGGGGAGTGTTGGGGTAGATCTCCATGGATGGGTGTCCCCTTTCATCGTCTGGTGTAATCGATTAATGGCCTAGAAGGCGTTTCCAGATTTAGAAATTTAATTGAAGGACCTGCCTTATCTGGTAATCTAGAGGAGAATTTGATCGATTTCGGATTGATTCAAGTCCATATTTGTACTGTTTTGGTTTCGTATATACAATTGACTTTTTCTTTGTTAGGAAGGTAATCTGTCGGGTAGATCGAGATCCTGTTACTGTCGCTAATTTAGTATCGTTTCTAGAAAGAATCCCGCCAGCTTTGATTGGCAGGTTCCTGACAGACTTGAAGCGCCTCGTCTCAACTAAAAGTGAGCCTCATAAGCCAGTCATCAAAGGTCCAAGTCATCTGACCATATTACAGCTGACCATCACAGGTAGTTGCTTTAATGCCACCCAAGGCCTGTCGCCCTGATATCAAATCTGGTTGTGCTATCATGTACGCCCGAAACAATTATTATAGAGCTTCTGTTATCGCCGAAGTCCTATCGGCAAACCTAAAGAGACCTTGTGACAATGCTTTCATATGCTCATAGCTCGTAATCGACAATATACAGTACATCTTCCCTCCTTTATGTTCGGACGGGTGAAAACAACAGGGGAAGAACATACTCTTGAAAAAGACATTATATCGACTTTTCTAACGCCCGCAAATGAAACGAAACAGCAAATGGGGTATATCTACCAGCCCCTCTTAGCCAACTTGTCGCTCTCAGCCATCTGAGACACGTTGATTCCAACCATGGCCTCACCCAGACCCTCGCTGACTTCAGCGAGAACCTTGGGGTCCTTGTAGTGAGTCACAGCCTGGACAATAGCCTTGGCGCGCTTCTTCGCATCGCCAGATTTGAAGATACCGGAACCAACGAACACACCATCGCAGCCCAGCTGCATCATGAGTGCGGCATCAGCAGGGGTGGCAACACCACCGGCAGCGAAGTTGACGACAGGGAGACGGCCCTTCTCGGCGGTCTCGCGCAAGAGCTCGTACGGGACCTCAAGCTCACGAGCGAAGGCGCGGAGCTCGGGCTCGTAGTCGGGAGAGGATTGGAGGATGGCACGGGCACGAGCAATCTGAGCGTTAACGGTGCGCATGTGCTTAACGGCTTCCACGACGTCGCCGGTACCGGCCTCACCCTTGGTGCGGATCATAGCAGCACCCTCGGAGATACGGCGGAGAGCCTCGCCGAGGTTGCGGCAGCCACAGACGAACGGAGCCTTGAAGTTGTGCTTGGTAACGTGGTAGATGTCGTCGGCGGGGGTGAGGACTTCGGATTCGTCGATGTAGTCGATGCCAATGGCTTCAAGGATCTAATGTAAGCATTGTCAGTTTCCGATGGTGTACGCAGAGTGGCAAGTAAGCTCCTACCTGGCATTCAACGAAATGACCAATGCGGGCCTTGGCCATAACAGGGATGGTGACGGCTTCCATGATCTCCTTGATCATGCTGGGGTCAGACATGCGCGCAACGCCACCCTGGGCTCTGATATCGGCGGGGACACGCTCGAGAGCCATGACGGCGGCAGCACCGGCCTCCTCGGCAATGCGAGCCTATACGAATGTCTTGTTAGTTTTATCCATTGAGCGGAAGTCATTGACAATGTGCATACCTGTTCCGCATTGACAACGTCCATGATTACACCACCCTTCAACATCTGGGCCAGACCGGCCTTGACGGTGAAGTCGTTGGAGGCAGAAGCCCCGTTAGTTCCGTTCTGCTGAGAAGCCATTGTGAGAGAGGTTTGTCCGAGTTGAGGATATTAGGTCACAGAGAGAGAAAGACAAGGAAGGATGGTCTAAGAACAGGGGAGAAAAGAAGAAGGAAGCCGAGCTGGGATATTTAAAGTGAAAGAATGGTGACTCAAAGGCAATCGCCGCAGAAGACAACCACTGTCAACATAGGGCGCGGTGTCCATGGAACCCACCTTAGTTGATTCCCCTTGTTCACCCCGCCGACTTTTTCCCTCAGGCTAGACTGTCCGCGGAGAGACGGGCCAATCAGAAGGCTACTGCCCCTCCATCCCTCTATGGTAAAGTTTAGCAATCTTTCGGCCGGAAACTTTGCAATACTGGCGCAACCCCCGCCGCTCACCGGTTTCCCGCGGGCATACCTGTCCTGCAAGTATTGTACATTTCCGGAGTATTGTTTCTCGTCCGGTGACCCAAAGCATGGCATACTTGAGGCGGTTTTCATTGGTGGGTGCACCCACCGCCCAGACATTTTACGAACCTGAGCAGAATTTTTGTAAATTGGAACCCTTCCGAATCTAGAACGACTCATCTTGGTAATACTACATAGTATGAATGTCCCAAGTTTCTTTAATATACCCAGTCTCATACGAATAGATGGCGACAACCACGATCAAAAGACTTAGTCGTTGGATTTAGTATGAGCAATCAACGAAAGTGTACACTCAGTACCTATATACGTACGCTGCATGCCCAAAATATGGTATGCCTATCTCAATTACCCACTCGTTAGAACTACCATATAAGGACAGACACATGCAACTAGCACCCGGCCCGAGTACCTTACCTACCAGTTAAAAGTAAAATTACATCTCCATGTGTACTGCCGGTACGAACTTTTTACTTAATCGTTTACTGAACAAACGGAAACTTCCGAAGTGGCGGAACGGCGGAACTGTTGCCACTTGTATAGATCATGGCATCTGCATATCAATCCATCTTAGATACTACTTGGATATCGGATCAGATATGCGGATTCCCTGTCCCCACTCCATATATAAGCTTAATACTGTGACACGCATTAGGCTAAACATAACCTGTCAGATGGCTTGCTTGTGATAGTGGTGCGTATCTATCTTCTATCTCTTTCGATTGTTAGTTTTAGGCTTTTGCCAACAGAGGTGTTACTTTACATTGGCCGTTCTACCACTCTAGGAAATAGTCGCGAAGGGGTGGCTATCGTCGTTCGAGTGGCCACAAACAAGTGTGTCTTATCAGTTTGATCGCTTTTTGGACAACGCATAGTATAATTAGTATCATTGCTGTTTAGCATCTTTGGTGTTGATAAGAGATCTGAGGCTCCATGCGTAATGAACTATGGAACTACTCATATTACTTGTATATAAGCACGGTAGCTGTAGTCTCCAGTGTCTCAATTTGTTATAATTATATGGGGGATGCCAATATAACATGTTACCTCTCGCTGTTGTTTAGAGAGGCCACAAGCTCAGTTGAATTCCATGTCTCGGTGGTAAGGCATATTATGTTCCACGACCATTGGTTCATCAAAACTATCTACTTAGTATTATCTCCTCTGTCAATCTCTGTACTGGATTGGATAATTATCCCATATACTCTCACAAATGCACACCCTAGTATTATATATAGCCCTAGCTGAAAAATCTCTCGTAAGGCGTTCAATTGAATCACAAATACATTGAACAATCTCCCAAAACGCTAATATAATTACTGTGAAACTGACGCGCAAAGCCCTAAACCTACTTACCCTCTTATGAAGGGCATTTCCTGTACATTTAATTGAGATTGACAGCTTGGCCTTCCGATGACGTCACCCCATCTCCTCCGTCCAACATCTCCTTCAATAGCTGTTACATTCCCACCTCCAATCCCTTGAAAGAAGCTTCCTTCTGTCTCAAAGGCGCTTTCTACTACATAACAACCAATCCAACAAACCAACCATTCTCTCATATCCCCACGATAACCTATCAAATACACCAAACATGTCATTCCTCCTCACCCGCACCTCAGCCGTGCTAGGCGTCGGCCTCGGCCTCTCCCTCAGTCCGCTCTCCCCCTTCCGTTCCGCCCCAATGCAATGCCAATACAGCGCCCCGTACTACCGACCCGAGTCGCAAGCCTCCCCGGACTCAGGCTGGACCGTTGACCGCAACGACCCCGTGCTCCTCAAACAGGGGGCTACGAAGAGCGGGTGGTTGACGGCGTCGAATATGCGACAGGTGAGTCTGGGGAGTGTCCTTGGGCTGGTTGTGGGGGTGGGATTGAGGGCGTTTTCGAGGGTTTTGGTTGTGCTTTTGGGTATGGGGGTTGTTTTTGTTGAGGTATGTTCTTGGTTTTCTCTTCTTACTGGTTTTTCTTATGTGGTTGGGGTTTCTTGGCTGATATGTTTCCGTGTGTGTAGTGGGCTGCTGCGAAGGGGTATAATGTGATTCCTGTGGATCGGTTGCAGAGGCTTGTTAAGGGGGTTAATTTGCAGAAGGCTGTGTCGCAGCATAAGCCGTTTAAAATTAGTTTTGGGGCTACGATGGCGTTGGCGGCGTTTGCGCAGTTTTGATTTACTATGTGATACATGAGGTGATTTATGGTGCTTATTGGAAAGGAACTGTAGCCTAGATATATACATAAGCTACCGGATACCGAAACCCGAGAGTTACCTTCATAGATTCAAGTTAGTTACTTTAACAGAGATAAATACATTGTTATACAGGGGTATCATGAACATGTATGGCGCCGTCTGAAATACCGACCATTAACTCAATACCAAGTCTTCTAGAACTCCCTCCATTTCGTCGCGCGGCAAAGGCACGCCCAGAATTTCCATTCCGCTTGGATCCAGCCTTGATGTGATCATCTGGTGGTCGTGGAATTCCTTCAGTAGCGTCCGGAACATCATCTCGGAGGAAGCGATGAACTCTTCGGTGGCTTTTTGGTATAGCGCACGGAACTCTATGCCGACTTCATCCTTTCCATCCCCGTCGCGTCCTGCTCCACCATCCATTTCATCATCCGAGTTATGTCCCTCGTCGAACATTGATATGATCTCGGTCAGGAGCAGTCGATACAGATTCCGTGCGTTCTCCGGAAGACTCTTCAACACGAACTCGACACCCTCTTTACCTCCGACACGACGGCCCTTGCGACCAAGCAGGTTATGCACCTCTTCTACGACATCGAACTCGGTGTCGAACGGTGCAAATGTTGTGCAATCGTGGAAAACGAAATTGAACTGCTCACGGAGACTGATGTCCCACATCAGCAAATAGTTCGGTGTATCGGCCGTTACAAGGAGGTGAATTTTCGGCGTAGCAGCGAGTCGTGCGAGGAGGGCTTGGTTCGCAGCCCTACGGAGAGGTGGTGCATCAATGGAGTTGATTAGGACAGTGATTGGCCTTTGTGATGACCGTGACTTCAACACAGACTGTAACAACTCCAGCACCTCTATCGGCTGAGAACCCATTTTGGAGGGAATGTCAGCACCAAGCACGGCGGTGACGATCGTAGCGAATATTGACCGAATGGAAATGTTCGGTGTATGCCCATTGACCACCACGATGGAAGGAGGAGCAGAACTATTCTTCTGATACAGCCACTCCGCGAAATTTTGCAATAGGGGACGCTTCGAGCCGTACCCATACAAGCAGATGTTATACCCCTGTTCAAACTCGAAGTTCCATTGTGGGAACGACCGATGGTGTACATCAAGTAAGAATGCCTTCTCATCTTTACACGGGTCTGCGTACTGTGCCATCTTCTCGAAGTACTCTTCGTGTGTTAACAGAGAGATCTTATTCAGTGTATTGTTTGATGTTCGCGGGGGGCCAGCTCGATTCTGGAAAAAGTATCGCTCATGGGCCGGGAGTTCGCCCTCGGGCGTGGGAGAACGCTTGTTCTTCGCACCCTTTGGTCTTCCTGCTCGGCGCTTCGGTGTTTGGGCAGTCTTATTTGCTTCATCCTCTCCCTCCACCGTTTCGACTACACCATTCACATTCTCTGCAGCTGTTGTGTCATTCTCATCTTGCAGGATTTCCTCCGCCAGGCGATCAGCTCCGTCCCAGTCTTCCTCATCGTCGTTTTGTTCGAGAAGAAGACGTGCGCTTTTCTTCTTCGCAGATCGGTCCGCGTTCCGTGCTCTCGAAGGGGTGGAGACAGCAGTAGATTTTGTAGGAGTTGAAAATAGAGCTTTGGCTTTGGACTTTTGTGTAGGCGTTTTCAGGCCGGATTCTTTCAATGCTGCGGGTGTTGCCGTGCTGGGTTTCTGAGGTGTCGACTTTATCCGTTTCGATGGCGACGCTCCAACAGGGGTCTCCGTATCCTCATGTCCATTTGTGGAGCCATTGAATGCTGCAGTCCTCTGTCTCTTGGGCGTCGAGACAGGACGCTCATCGCCCGAATCTGTCTGTTTGCGCTTCATGTCAGTATGTTCGAAGAACAAACGCAATTGATAGCAGGAAACTAAATACCATCAGGACGCGACTGGTAAATTAGAGAAAATCAGAGCGAGATGCAAGGGCCGAACCAAGGAGCGCTATTAGGAATGCCAATCTCTAGTCCTTTATCCCTCGTGGCTTTTTCTCGGCGCGCCTCCAACGCGGTTCATTGATTGAGGATAAAGCTCGGGACCGACTATTTATCCGACTCCGCGGTATCGGAGCTGGAAGCTGATGAGGATCTCCATCGGCCGGTGTGGATTTCGAGTACTCATTGAATTGGGAATTTCTATCTCAATTCTGATCCGAGGACTTGCTGTTGGGCTTTGGCTGTGGTATATTCGTCCACTAGCCCCAAAGCGGACGGCAATTGAGTCATTTAATCATCGACTTGTTTTTGAGTCATTTTCCGCCCTATCAACTATATAATCTCCCCGCAAACGGCCCCGGTTCCTTGGGCCTCTATCGCAACACGATTTTGTACGTACTGTGCTTGCCACCTATATCCTCCAAGACTGCCTATATACTGACCACTATTCATCCTCTGCAGGCTCAATGGCCTCTCCCGCCCAACCCGCAGCCACAATGGCTGCTTTCGCCAGAATGGTGAAGGGCCAGGTGCGCAGTTATTCCGCACCCGTGGACATGGCTATTCCTGCCTCCAAGCGGAAGTTCATTCCCTCGTCCGGATCGTACCCTAAAGGCTTCGTTGTCTCTGGTACACACGTTGGGGTCAAGGCGTCAAACACCAAGTTCCCCGATCTCGCTTTGATCTCGTCCGAAACCCCATGCTCTGCCGCAGCTGTGTTTACCACCAACAAGTTCCAGGCTGCGCCTGTGCAAGTGAGCAGGGATATCATCAAAACCCGCCAGGGTCAAGGCATCCGGTCCGTAGTGATCAACTCGGGCTGCGCCAATGCGGTCACCGGCAAAGGAGGTCTAGAAGATGCAGTGAGCATGGGTAAGAAGGTAGACGAATGCGATGGACTCAATGAGCCCAGCACTCTCGTCATGAGCACCGGTGTCATCGGTCAACGGTATGCAATATCCACAATGTATTTCCCACATCCTAACTAAAACCAATGCTAACAAAACATACCATAGCCTCCCAATCTCAAAGATCCTCAAGAAAGTCCCAGTAGCCCACGCCAATCTCTCTTCCACGCACGACGCCTGGCTCACCACAGCCCGCGCAATCTGCACAACGGATACCTTCCCCAAGCTTCTCTCTCGCACATTCACTCTCCCCTCCTCCCCAGGTCGCACCTACAGCCTCGCCGGCATGACCAAGGGAGCCGGCATGATCCACCCGAACATGGCCACTCTCCTGGGCGTACTCTGCACCGACGCACCAATCGAACCTTCCGCACTCCAGTCCCTCCTCAAGCACTCCGTCAACCGCTCGTTCAACTCCATCTCCGTTGACGGTGACACCAGCACAAACGACACCATCGCGATCCTCGCCAACGGCGCCGCAGGCGGAGCACCCATCAGCTCCTCCTCGTCCGACGACTACGCCGCAATGCAGGATATTCTGACTTCGTTCGCACAGTCGCTGTCTCAGCTCGTCGTGCGCGACGGTGAAGGAGCCACTAAGTTTGTTACTGTCCGCGTCCAGAACTCACCCGATTATGAATCCGGTCGGTTGATTGCGTCGACCATTGCTCGCTCTCCGCTCGTCAAGACAGCCTTGTATGGTAAGGATGCCAACTGGGGTCGTATTCTCTGCGCTATTGGTTATACCCAGGGTGTGGCGCCGGGAACTGTCGTTCCTGAGCACACGAGCGTCAGCTTCAAGCCTGTTGATGGTAGTCCTGTGTTGAACTTGCTTGTGAACGGTGAACCTGAACAGGTCGATGAGGAGCGTGCCAGTGTTATTCTCCAGGAGGAGGATCTGGAGATTGTTGTTGACCTTGGCGGTGGTGAGAAGGGTGAGCAGGGTCTTGGTGGTGAGGAGGCTGTTTACTGGTTCTGTGATTTCAGCCACGAGTATGTCACTATTAATGGCGACTACAGAACTTGAGCTGGAGGGTGTAGTGCCGTGGTGTATTTTATACCCGTTCCAGTGTATTGGCATTTATTTGCGATGCTGGATTCTAATACTACCAAGTACGCGCGCACCTACAATGTCCGTTTTATCTTTTGTCATAGCAAATTAGATATCATTTTAAGGTCTTTTATAGAATATATGGTTACAAACCAGGTTCATGCTATGTACAGCTGCAGCCTCGCTTTTCCGATGGGAAGACTCTTTACCTTCCATGCAAAACTAGACATACACCCAAAATCCAGACGGCCACAGCGGCAGCGCATCACCTGGGAATGAACGAGAAATACAAAGTATATCGAACCTACAATCCTTCTTTCTCATGCTGTTCATCAAAAAAAGTCTGAAAGCTTCCTGTTTAGTTGCCAGGAACAAGGCCCTTGAGGCCCGAACCAATATCGCCTTCACGAGCGGCGATTTCGAAGTATCCGTAGATGATGCTGTGTCATTGTCAGCACAAAGTTAAAGGCGGTAGAGCGGGAAGACTTACGTCACGGCAAGGAGGATACCAGTACCGCTACCAAGAGCGCCAAGGAGGTCAGAGGCAACGGAAAGAGCACCAATGCAAGCACCACCGAAGGCAGCAGCAGTAGGGATAACCCTCTTGAGCTCCTTGTACATGCTCTGCTCACGGTGGCCGGCCATCACAAGACCCTGATCCTTGAGCTGCTTGGCAACGTCACGAGGGGCGGAGCCAGAGACTTCAATCCAGGTCTTGGAGAAGAGAGCGCAAGCAACCAGCATGAAGGTAATGTAAACAGCGGTGTGGATAGGGTCAAGAAGAGCCTCCTTGAAGTTGAGAGGAGGGGACATGTAGTAAGCGATACCGGAGGAAGCGTAAAGCTGGGCGGATCCCTCGCGAGGCTCCCAAACTCCGAGAAGCTTGACCAGAAGGTTGTCCGAGAAGCGCGAGTACAGCATCTGACTGATGAGGAAGATGTTGGAGCACAGGGCGGACTGGAGCATAATAGGCATGTTAGAGGTGTAGAAGAGACGGACGGGGTAAGATCCACGCATTCCACGCTGGCGAGAGGACTTGACGGGGATCTCCACACGGAAACCCTGGAGGTAGATGACGGCGGCGAATACGAGGAGAGTAGCCAGCAGGTTCATGACGTTAGGGAGGTTCTGGCGATAGAAAGCCTCGCGCAGAGCACGCTGCTTGTCGGACCAGGTCAACAGAAGATGGAACAGAGCGATGATAGCACCCTCGAACTCGGGACCACGGCCAGTGTTGATGGTAGTGGGAGAGAAAGCCTTCCAGACGATAGACTCGCAAATGTTGGTGGCAATGAACAGAGAGATACCGCTTCCAAGACCGTATCCCTTCTGGAGCAACTCATCCAGAAGAATGACAACAAGACCAGCAACAACCAGCTGAACAATGAGCAGGACACAGATACCGGCACCAAGATCGCTTGGCTGACCATAGAGACCAGTCAAGACATAGACACAAGCTTGACCGAAGGAGAGGATGATCGCGAAAAGCTTCTGGGCGGTCTGGTACAGTTCACGGTCGGTTTTGAGGTCAAGGTTGACATCGATGAGATGGGTACCAGCGAGGAGCTATTGAACAAAAGGACTAGTTAGCGGCGCTTCATAACAAGCATATAACTTAGGGGAAACTCGTCCGGACTCACCTGGAAAACCATGCCGGAGGAGATGATGGGAGTGATACCCAATTCCATCAGGGTACCACGGTTACTGGCCAACATCATACGCAGCCAGTACAGGGGATCGGAAGTGTCAGAGGAGACAATACCATAGAGAGGCATCTGGCTCATGACCAAGAAGATCAGGAGTGTCAACTGAAGCCAATCTGTCAGCCTTGAAAGCTCTGTTGCGCTCTAGCACATCAACGTACCCCAGTCCACATCAACTTCTGGTTGAAGGGCACCTTGGTCTCAGGAGCTGCCACCTCCGGGAGGAGGGGCGTAAAGGGCTTGATTAGATCAAGGAAGCGAACTAATTGCCTATATCAGCATTTTCTGACCCATTGAGACGGAGGATAAAGCGCTGTCGCAGGAATTGGTTGCGATCGCGTGCTGTGCACTCACGTCCGCTCATTGTGACTTTCCAGCTTCCAAATACTTGATAAAGTAGGGGGGAAGAGAAAAGAAAATGAAGCTGGTGGAAGGGCCAGCTGAAAGAGCGGAAGGAAAATCAAAGGATAAAAAGAAGAAGAAGAGAAGAAGGGAAAGTGGTCGAAGTAATAAGATGGGGAAGGGAAAGGGAGCGATGAGGTTGAGTTCGGGTGCGAAGCAATAGTCGCCTCGCTGGCCACTTTCCCAGTCGCGCTAACCCGTTGAGGCCACTTGGTCGCTTTCCTCCGCAGTCCTTTTGATTAGTTCCTCACCAGCCCGGCCATTACGGAGCACTACTTACCTAGGGTTAGTTCATCTCCCTACACTACAACACTCGCCCCTCTACCCTCCCTTCTTCAATTATGACTCAAAAGCTGACCATGAATAATGACATCGTGGACACGAAGCTCACTTCTTCACATCCCACTCTACTTTTCACTCACAAGTCCATTCATTATAAGCAATGCTACAAATATGGTCATTACCACTACAATTGAGAATGAAGAGACTCTTTACAGTTCCAGACAATACTTCAATATCTAGTAGATTCCATTATCTATCTAATATAGACTGTTCAGGCGGATAGGTATCATGGTATATAATAACAATTCATTCAAGGCGGTTTTGGACAAACAAAGGAAAATCAACACGCGTCTTCATCGTAGGCAAGAGCCGTTCAAAGATCAACTGTTCGTATCTTCACATATTAGACGCTGTATGGTTCCATAAGGAACAAGGAAGCTCACTGCGAAGATAAACTAGGTTCAAGGTCCAACCAGAAGCAGGCAGTCATCGATGACTATTTCAAGTTCGCCTAATCGTTCCTTCAAGCCCTTGTTTTCTTCCTTTAGAATTCCTAGGACGCTCCAGGCTTCAGAGGAAGGAACTCCGTGGCAGATCCCACATTTAGAGTTACTCGTCCACGAGCTGGTAATACCTTTGAGAACTCGGTCATATGCCGATTGCCGTGGTGTCGGTGTTTGTTGGAGGGGCTTAAGTTCTTTCTCTTTCAAAGGAGTTGATACTGGTGCAGGCAGTGTGATATGAGAGATGCTTGGAGAAGGAGCTACCGTAGAAGCCGGTGATTCGAGGCCTTCCCGGCGCGAAAATACGCTCTCTGCAAGGCTTTCGTCCCCCGAATCAAAGCCCGAATCGCTGGCGTATGTGGCATTGCTAGCACGCTTCATGCTCCGCGTGGGAGTTTGAAGGTCAGCGCCCAGGTCGGAAATGCTCTCATCATCACTAGACCTGATGAGTCTGATACTGCGCAAGCGCGCTTCATCTTCTCTTTGGCGCAATTGTCTCTCCTGGTCCAGCTCCTCCGCCATGGCATTCATAGCCTTTTCTTGTTGATCTACCTTCTCGGCCATGCCATCCAGCTGTATCTTCAGGTTCCCAACTCGTGTCCGGGTCTCTTCCAGCTCTTCTTGTTTCTCATTCTTGTCTGCTAGTGCCTCATGTAAGGCGAACGTTCTTTGCTTATAGGCCGCCTGCAACCTCTTGATGACGTTCTCCGCGTTGTTCCTCAGGGTATCAAATGCTTCCTGTTCACTGAGACTAGTAGTTGTGGTTGGGAATAGAGCAGCGGCGACGTCCAAATTTAGGAGTTCATCATCTGCAGGCTCAGGGAGCTCCAGTTTGGGTTCCTGGCGCTTCAACCCAAAGAAAGAGAAAGGACCCGTCGAGGTTACCTGTTTTAAAGGTGAAGGAGCGGTCATACGCTTCTGTGCTCGCGATGTGGGGACCCTAGGGGATCCATAGAAATCGCGAGCGTCCATCGTCGACGTTCCTGCAGACTCTGGCTGAGACATCACTCCCAGATTGACTGGTTCAGACTTGCCCTGAAACCAGCCCGTGAATAGCTTCGCACCTTCCTCTAGTTTTCTTCTAGTGAGATTCTCCGTTGGCGGGTTCGAGGGTCTACCCCTATTGTCGAGATCTTCCAGTGTCTTGGACTGGTCTGCAAAGAGTTGTCGGGCCGGCAAATGCGACTGTCGTCGAACAAAAACCTCAGTATTTGCACGCCGGTGGAAAGACTGGTGTGGAAGGAACTGTTTCTCCGACAGGGCTGCATGCGAGTTCTGTACTAACGAAGTCGGGGAAACTTCCTGGTGGGATACTTGAGGGTCATTGCAAGGCTGAGACGATCCGTTTCGCTCGGTCGGGGAAATTATAGAGGGTGAGCCCGGGGCGTTGATGACGGACGTGGCAGTAGTCAAGGTATGGTCGGCGTTTTGAAGCATGGTCGAGTTACGTATGACTGGACCGGGGTATAAAAGGGATTATTGGTTCAGGGATTATGTAGGTATGCGATCAGTCGCTCCACTTGGACAAGAGCTGGAATGCCACGTCGGTAGACAGTCCAGTCCAATGCACGGTCGCCCACGGCAAACACCTGGTTGGGAGACAAGAAAAAGGAGGAGCGGAATGTGACCTCCTGAGACCTGACCGGTCCCTTTGCTGATTTTTGGTTGGAAGGTGGGGGGTTTCAGATCGAAGTCAGTGAGAATGAGGTAGAGGAATGAATATGGGAATTTGGCAAGGTCCAATGACTTGAGACACAGGAGAAATAATAATCAAAGCGAGTAGTGAAGGCAAATCGTCGCAGAGAACCTCGAGATTGGTAAAGTACCAAACGCCAAGCGATAGCGATCAGTACCCGCACGTGCCCCTATCACAGACAGGCCAGAAATATGCGCGAGATTCTATAATCGATCTAACCCCGTAATTCGCACTTATTTTGGGACTGACTGGCAGTAGTATGAAGCACTAAAGAGGTTATTCAGATGGATTGAGATCGTTTCACGCGATGGGACAATTCGGCTACTATGAGACGCGGAAATATCGAGAGGCTGGTATATATTGTTTTGGGGGAAAAATGCGGTGGCTGAACAGCTTCTTCCAGTACTCCACTACGATGCGGCAATGCGCTAATATGACAGGATCCTGGACACGTTTTGAACGTTGATCTCTGGGCTAGTCGGTTATTATTAGACTAATTTGCCTCATAGGTCAGCTACTGCTAAACATAATCTGCCCCATACTCCTGGCTGAACGACGTCATCTACATAACTTACATATGGCAACGCCATGAAAAGAGAAGCCATACATGTGTTGGGGAGATATTGAGTTGCATGCATGTCACGGGTGACGGACGGTCTGCAATGTCTGATCTCAGGCATTCGAGCCACTGTTTCAAAGCCCGTAAGATTATCTGCCCGTCGATCAGACCCTCCCATGGACTCGACCAATCACGGCGTTCTGCAGAATGAGATATCTGTGACAGATATAGTGGGCATCAACCCTAATCACTTTGGGAGATTGTATCTAGTCAATTCTGATGACCTAAGGAGGAGCTCTTTACCCTGTCTTCAATGAAACAACAACCACGGAAATGAATGGGGAGAAAGGTTTGCGGTCCATGGGTCGCAGCTGTCATCTTTCTCTGGATATCCACGAAGCTTGCTTAGCTTACAGAAATTGTATATTCTCACCTAATACTGGCTTTTTTAGGGCCCTATCTAATCACACAGAATTCATATTTGTTCTTTATTTTGTGAGATAGAATGACTTCAAATTATCTTGGGCCCCTTGAAATTGTGCAGGACACGGGAGCTGCAATGTAAGTTCCATAACAGAACTACAAGTACTAACTAGTAGCTCGATCACACATCCATGGACACTACTAGAGATACTTTCCTCTTCGGCAAAGTCCATGTTTAGATCACTACGCATGTGCATAGGGAACGGCTTCGACGGTAGCGCCAATCATCGAAGACCATTAGACTTAGCGTGCATACCATTCAGTCACAGGACTGCAGTTGATCGAGAGATCCCTTGTCTCTGGCATATCAGCTTCCTTCACCCAATCAGGATGTAGGGAGGAGGATGTGTTCGAGCAGCCCGCGCTTCGTGAGGTAATCGAAGCATACTACTACTACGTAGTAGTTTTGCCTTTTCAATGCCATAAAATGAGAACGAAGCTCTCCAGTAACGTTCGGAAAATGAATGAACTTCAACTACGATATAGTTTCAGCGTACTGAATCCAACTAACACAGCTTGACAAGATATTAATTATTTAAAGCAAGAAAAATACCTCAGCTTGTTATAGATTCCGCGGACTTCTCATTTCCTAAAAGAGTGCAAGAAAAAGGCGGTAAGGCTGTCGCAACGGACGTAAGCTTCGATTTTGCCGAAGATGTCACGGCAGTACCATAATCCAAGTGTTTTCAGTATCCTCATAAGGCGATAGTTGCATATCTAACAATAATCGAGACTTCAGACATAATTCAAGTCCGGTTCGAAGGTTTTTCCCCGTTAAAATTGACATAACCGATGGCACGTTCATCCGCAGACGGACTGAAATACTTGTCCAACGCTCTCGCAACACCCGAACAACTCTCCAATTCATCGTCAGCTATCGATGGCGTTGCTCCAGAACTAGAAGCATCTATTCGATTTGCCGGCACTCAACTCACCCAAGCTGCTGGGGTATTGCTTCGATTGTCGCAAGATATTATCGCGCAGGCCATTGTGACATTTACCCGGTTCTGGATAGGTGCTGAAGGCGGGAGCCTTCGATTTTACTCTGTCAAGGTCGGAATCACGTCACTACTCCATAAATCTAAGGAGGAGCATTGCTGATGTCGCGACTTTTATAGGATGTCTCTGCTGCAGCTCTATATATGACGGCCAAGCTATCCTTCCAGCCTACATCACCACGGTCGGTATTGAATGTTTACAACTTCCTTGTATCGAAGGACGCTTCTCCTTTGTGGTTCATCAACCCGAAGGGGGTATCGGAGAAGCCCTCCCCTGAGACATACTGTCTATCCGAGGGGGGCTACCAGAGCCAGCGAATGGTGCTGCTCCGAACCGAATCGATAATTTTGCGCACACTGGGCTTCAATACCCATGTTGCCCTGCCCCATACGATCGCGTTAACCTACCTTCAGACCCTTGGTGTATCGTCTTCTGCTGTTGCGCAAAGGGTGTTTGAGCATCTGAACGCAGCTCTTCTATCACCACAGCTGCTATATGTGACACACCAACCCAACGCCCTTGCTGTTTCTTCTATATACCTGGCAGCACGAGAAGTCGGGGTAAAGTTGGTTGATGGCGAGTGGTGGGAAGTCTTTGATGTGGATCGGGAAGAACTCGGGTTCCTAGTGGTAGGCATGAGAAGTATGGAGGGCTTTGCGCGGGCGGAAATAGAGAAATGGAAGGGCCGAGCGATACCTATAGTTGTGGACGAAGTTGAGGCAGAGATTGAGAGGCGCAGAATGATGGCAGAAGGCGAGTGAGAGAAGACAACGGCATCAAGCGCAACATTTTCCTCACGTCTGTGGCACGCACATCATTGAAGAGCATTTAGATGCTACCATTCCATCAACCGTTGGTCAGAGAACGGACAAATGGAGTGGGAACGAGCGTAGACCTCGTATCGCTCGGCCCCATCTGGGGAAGAGACTATGGTCTCTTGCTCTGTGGGCTCTTCCTTGAGGCAATATAGTGCTTGACAAAATCCTTATTTAGCCCTGAGTCTGTTGGCAGGAACACGGCCTTGCTGCAGCTCTTGGACCATAAACATACCGAGCAGGGCCGAGGTGAGTCTCTGTATGTAGAAGGCAATGATTGGTTATACCATTCGAACATAATCCAATAGAATATGAAGTATGATACAGTATTTCAGCCTTAAGTTTAGTCAGAAAATAATTGCATGACTCAACCGTTCCATTAGTCTCAGGAATTTGTTGGACGTGATCCATGACATCCACTGCCTCAGCCACATGATGTACCCCGCGTGCCGCCATAGACCGCCACATTACTGATAAGCTGCTTCGATCACAACAGCTTCTCCCTCCCTTCATTTCTCCTTGCCTTATACCACCACACCACCAGATTATCTGCTCTGATACACTCCACGGAGGTTACTACTATTACTATGAATATTCTCCATTCTACTCTCTCCACTTGGAGAGACCGTCTTGCCCCAGTGTCCCGCACCTCCACTTTCCGCAACACCGGCCAGATCACTCCCGAGGAATTCGTTCTCGCAGGCGACTACCTTGTCTACAAATTCCCATCGTGGTCATGGGCCGACGCATCTAACCCCGCAAAGCGCGTTTCCTACCTGCCCCCTGGTAAACAGTTTCTCGTTACCCGAGGCGTACCCTGTCACCGCCGACTGAACGACAACTTCGCTGGCGATGCAGGCCACGATGATGAGCTTGTTAGGGACATGCTGTCTGGGGGAACAGGAGGTGTTGATGATGATGGATGGCTACGAACCGGCGGAGGCCAAGATTCTGCGGACCGACAAGAGAATAGGATAAAGGATGTACGAACAGTGGATGAGTCGGGGAACATGGGAGAACGAGAGGAGGAAGAGGACGAAATACCCGATATGGAGGATGAGGATGATGACGAAGAAGCTATTATCAGAGATCCCGCATCTGGTACCACACAGTATGTCTCTATCTGTTTTAGTCTGCCGAGGACACTTGCATTCAGTTTTCTAACATAGAATATGCAGGCCTACGCGCACTTACAACCTTTACATCACTTACTCCAACTTCTATCGCACGCCACGTCTCTACATGTCTGGTTATCTCTCTCCATCAGAACCCCTTCCCCCACACCTGATGATGGAGGACGTTGTGGGCGACTATAAGGACAAAACCGTTACTCTTGAGGATTTCCCGTGGTACGATGGCAACGTCAAAATGGCCAGTGTACACCCATGTCGACACGCTTCGGTGATGAAGACACTCCTCGACCGTGCAGATGCAGCGCTGAAACTCCGCCGCGAAAAGCTGAAGCAAGCTCAATCTGACCCATCCAAGGCTCCTTCGGTCGGCGAAAGCGGCTTGGAAGGGTTGGTCGATGACATCAAGGCACTTTCCTTGAGTGACCAACAACAGCATGGCAGTGATAAGAGCGGCGGAGATGAATGGGAGGTTCTCCAGCACGATGAAGAAGAACAGGTAGCCATCAGAGTGGATCAGTATTTGGTTGTTTTCCTGAAGTTCATTGCTAGCGTGACACCAGGGATTGAGCATGATTTCACCATGGGAGTATGATCGAAGGTGTCTCACAGATATGACCTCGTCTTCGAATTTTCTCCTTTTCTCCATTTTTAAATCTGGCGTAGTGGTTACATTCATGATGGCATGGTTTCACAATCAGTTCTAGGAGTATTACAGCTCAACATTAGCAGGTGACTTAGACATTAAGCGAACATTCATTTCTTGCCCTTATTCTTTCGATTCATTCCGGAAAAAGCGTAAGATCTTGATCCACACCACAACCCCACACGAGATGTAAAACAATAGCCGATCCCAATATATAGTATCGACTCGACAATAATCAAAACAAACAAGTCCGCACAGTCCACCAGTCTGTCTACTTTTACCATTCTGATTATCCCCAGACCACGCCAAATGAAACACCCAAGCTCTTCCGCAACTCAGGGTAGTAATTTCCAGATAAAATTCAATAATTCTTTATACTTTCGTACCTGTACCTGCACAATAACGTTCATTTCCATGGACAACCCCTAACATTATTGTGGCTTCATTGGAAACACCCTATCCGAACCTTACCTTCTCCCCTATCCTGATTAAAAATCGGAGGCTGGAGAGTGAGTATTAAGTACTAAGTGCTTCATTTCTCCTTTCTCAATTGTTTTTCTCAGTATATTATACTTTATTATGTGAGTAAATAGTCCCCAATAATAAGACAATTGTTATTGAAACCAGTGGATAGGAAAGTATCCGAGATATGTCTCGCAGGTACAAGGTCCACTTTGGTGATGTGACCCGTTAATATGAGTTATATACATCAGAGCGCCACCGTTTGGAATTAGATTTGAATTAGTAGCAATAAACTAGGGAGTTCGGTTTTCGGTACATGTAACTTGATGGATCATATTGGAGCGGTATAATTGTCTGGGTGTTATTAGTAATAGTTGAGTATTGATAGGTGGTTTGGTCTTTTACTATATGATATACCTTATATTTCGGATGCAGGGATAATATTTGTATTATGTCTTTTTAATTCCTTTTATAGATATCTACGTATTTGTTACTTTATATGATATCACAAATGTATTTTGCCACCCACTAGGACTCGCCGAAGTAGGTACATGGATTGGTAAATAATTTGGTATAGATTCTAATAGCACAGACTATCACTACTCTTCTTCGGAATGAAAACAGACACATAAGACATAAAAGGAAAGCACAATATGATCAGACATACAAAGCCAATAGCTAAATTAACATAGAGTGACAAATACATCTGAAAATAAAAAAGAATATATAGGATCAACTGCATCCTCCTCACAGACTCGTGGGGACGTAAGAGGCTAGAGGCAATTGACAGGTCAATTTTCACAGAAAGAAGGGTAAGAAAATGTGTCAAAGGTGCTTGTAGACAGTATGATCTTTTCGATAGTAAGAGACTGGTGTGGCGGAAGATCTTATGCTGCGCATTTGCATGTGTAGGCTGGCTCGGGGACAACCACTGGCTGGGGCTTAGGTTCAGGCTGAGGCTCAGGCTCGGGAGCTGGGCACTCTTCAACGGGCTGCTCAGGCTCTTCGACCGGAGCTGGTGGAGCGGGGGAAGGAGGAGCAGGAGCAGGAGTTTCAGGAGCAGGAGCCGGGGGTGATGGAGCAGGGGGTTCAGGGGCAGGTGCGCTGGTCAGTGGAGGGGTGGGAACAAAGGGAGTTGGCGATGGAGGCAGAATGGGCTGGACTGGGACTTGAGTAGATGGAGAGGAAGGCTGGGGCTCTTGCGGAGTGGGAGTTGGGGTAGGGGTAGGCTCGGGCTCAGGCTCGGGCTCAGTTTGCTCATAGCTGGAGTGCGCAAAGCTTCCCAAGTTAACGCTGGGGCCATCCGGAATAGAAACTATTGTATCATCGCTTGCATCGGCTCCGGATGAGAAGCTGGAGCCGCCATTTTTGCCAGGACCTTCATGGTAGTCGGAAGATGCGTAAGAGCCGCTTTGGTAGTAGGGTCCCTCGGGGATGGAGGCTACCAAGTTAGATCCTGCCTCAGCCTCGCTGTTGATCTGTCTTGCGACAATGTTTTGGTCCTGATCTCCGTCAGTATATTGCACGAGATGTAGCATATAGGGCAAATGTAGTGTTCATACCGCAGCAACTGGCACGGAAACAACCGAGGCAGGTCCGGCAGCCAACAGCAGGACCAGGAGGGCTGAAAGGCTCTTAGCGTCGTACATCGTTACGAGGATGGTAGTGACCGTAAAATTTTGAAGGGAATGTCAAATAGCCAAGGGACAGAAAATGCTTCTCGAATGAGTGGATTCAGTCAATGATTGGAGGCTTGATAGAAGTGAAGGAATGCGTTGATGAGAAGCAAGAATGAAGGAATGTAGGCGGGTTTTATAGCCTTCTCGGAATATCATCTCCCTACGTAGATAGGGTTTGTTCTCAAGGGCTCGTATACCCTTTCTAGGACATACTGGCCTAGACACAAGACCTAGGGGGCTTCCAGCACAGGCTCAAAGCTTAGGCCAAGGGGCAAAGAAGGCAAAATAAAATTAAAAAGTATAGGGACCTGCAGGTAACCGTAGAGCTGCTGGTAAGACAATAAACTTAGACAATAGCAGAATACGAGAGAACCGCCGGGGTGAAGGGATGAAAGGAGATAAGATAGGGATCTAGATCTGAGATTTGACGCAGGTCCATGCAAGGAGCCACAAACCTATTGACGTTACCTTCTTAGGCAATATGAACAAGACAAGAATTGTCTCAATTGGTAAAGGAGGTTCATTTAGTAGGGTACACATGTTTCTCGGTATAAAGTGGTTTGTATATGGGCCCCAAAAAGAAGCAAAAAAAAAAAAAAAAAAAAAAAAAAAAAAAAAAAAAAAAGTAATACATCATCCCAAATCGTCAGTCATAATATAATATCCATAGATAAAGCAGCAATGGCGCCTCTCCCGTATATGAAAGAAAATTTCAACTGGTAATGTATGCAACGAATCCATAGTGTAAAACATATTGCCGCCGTGTAAAGTATCCAAAAGTTTTTTTTTAGACCCCACCCAGATTTGATATGCCAAATGCAGTACCAAAATTCGTGCTATTTTTGAATTTCAGTTCTGGCTCCTGACTAGCGCGGCTTGCAGCCTCAACCTCGACCTGTGGAGCCTTGGACTCCTCGGAGTACCCAAGGGCCTGCTTTGCTTGATCCAGGAGCTTCTGGTCTAATTCCTTAAGGAAGCCACTGTCGTGCTCTTCATCGTTCAGTAGGGATAGAGGGCCTTTCAAGGCTGGATCTTCGGGTAGATCGGAGAAGTACGAATCGGAGTTTTCTGCGGGCTGCCGAGGTGCCGCTGGAACAAGAGATTCGCCCTCCTTCGAACGCCCTTCGCTTGGAGAAGGTTGCTCAATTTCCACATCGGCATCGGCGTCGCCATCAATAACAACCATGGGGGTGTGCCCGGCGTCCCTCGTCAACCTTCTCTCTAATGATCCCAACTCTGAAAGCCTTAACTTCAAACTGTTTCGGCGCTCTAGGGTCTTTTCAGATACTGAAGCTGGAGATGCATCCTGAGGCGAAGGTGATGGGGGTGTCATTACGCGAGCGACAATTTCTGGAGGCAACGCAGATGATTTGAGCGTAATGCCATCGAGTTTGCTGTCGAGCTTCTCAATTGGAACTGGTACACTGGTGATTGCTGAATCGGCCGCATGGGCTCGAGGCGATAAAGCAGCGTCAAGAGAGGGCCCTGAGATTGACAAAACTCCCCCTTGCTCCGAGTGCTGACCGTGGCTATCTGGCTTCTCTAATTCGGGGAATACTCTTGTGGGCCGACTTCCGGGGCTAGAACCCTCCCACACTTGAGCGCCACAGTGTTGGTAATTCTCTTCGGATAAGCCTGCCGGAGGCTGTGGGTCGAACGGGTATTTGAATGTCAAAATAGATTTCGACGAGTAGTCGGTTGAAGCTCTGCTGGAAGTAATTGCATGCCCATTGCTCTTTAGGAGAGACTCGAGCTCGGCGATCCTCAATCTGAGCAATTCCCGTTCTTTCTCCCATAGGAGCCTTTCTTCTGCAAAGAGTAACCTTTCATTCTCGAAACTGGCCCGTTGACGAACAAGGAGCGACTGTGCCTGTTCCATGTAGCTTGCACTCAAGGCTGAAGCGTCCCTCTTGGTGGTCAATGTCACTGGATGATGGACGGCATGGGCGTTCGGTACCGACTGGGTACGACGAATGGGAGTGGCAGTTGGTGAGAAGCGCACTTCCTTGTAGACGCTGCCGTGGCCGTTTGGAACCTTTGCAGCAATTGATGATTTCATGATTGCGGTGGTGATAGCCGAATCTGTCAAGTATGACAGTTCAAGGGATTGAATTCGATTGATTTCTTAAAGTGGACGAACCCTTTTATAAAGGGATGATTAAGGAGGGGGTTTAGGGGAAAGAAAAGCGGTGCTGAACCAAAAAAAAATTGGGTACTTAATGACCATTAGCTACATACTTCACAAATGAATTGACAGTCATGAAACAGTAATAGATGTTTTGTCGGTGGAGATTCCCCCAGGATGCGACGAATGGAACCAGGGAATCCACCAGGGACAACCTACAGGAGTGGCGAAAGGCAAACGATCCGTGCTAGGTGTTTCCAATCGCGGAAAAACAACTAAGTCACCGACTAATGAGGTATCAACGACGACGCCTGAAGCAGTCCTGCAAGAAGCGCATGGGAAGAATAGTTGGGATTGGTAAAATGTAAAGTGGTGGGCTTTTGCAGCGACTAGGCGACCAAAGGCGGGAGAACAAGTGGACGATGCGCCTGACTTGCTGGGTTCACAAGCATGCAACAACCTGGTGTTGTTACCTCAGGTATTAACGAAGCGGGTCGCTTTGGACCGAAATTTAAGGCCTTAAGGCAAATGAATTAGACTTATTTCATGCCAGCCCGACAAAGTAGGCGTTCATGATTGGCCCACATGCGGGGAAAATGCCACTTACTACTCCTGACTAGTAGTAGAAAGAGGGATTGAAAATATCCTGCGGCTGGGTTGGAACCTCGCCTCGGTTGCAAGTGACTGGACGTTGTTTGTTGTCCTCGAAATGATTTTTGTTGTTTGCGTACGGAGCACCATCCGAGAGATATATGTACAGGAAAATGTAAGCAAGTGCATTACTAGAAACATCAATGACGTTGCGCGAATAATAAAGTTGAAATTATTTGCTTGACGGATGAGGCCTCAAGGCCGATCACGAGGGGGGCCATGACGTTATTTCACTGCTGTCCCAATGCTTCTCCACACTATTCTCGACAGTTGCCTGTCTTTTCAACTTCCTAATGCGGGTGCCACCGGAGGATCTCATGAAATTCTTCTACAATGTCTCATGCCCCACTCCGACTGGTGCGTGCAGGTGAACTTCTGAATGATCAAAGTTCCACCGAGTGGCGGGCATCATGCAGAACTCCCGATACGGCAATTCCGTAATCTTGTGACAGCGCGTGGGCGGTCAGCTTGGCTGCTACCGTTCGAGTACTATTCTTCCTTTCACAGGTGCCGCTGCTTTATGAGATACTCACGTGACCATATACTGAACGTTCATTGATTGTTCCGCACGTCAACTAACGCCGGGACAAACACAGATAAATGCTCGCTCCCGGAGTCCTCACGGGAGAGATGTTTATTCTGTACGTATAATGATTACCGGATATCTACACTTTACCCAAGCAATCTTCTTCTCTTCCGCTCTCTGCTATATGGCCACTATTTTCGCATAGGAATTGAACGATACCCTTCAACCTTTGCTGTTGCTGGCTATGTAGCTAATTACCACATTGTGAGGCTGTGAACCCTTCGTTATCCTGCACATTGGTAGTCTTCGGATTGGCAATCAACAATATCTTGAGGACATCAATATTGCGAGGGAGAATTTCGTTTCTCTCCGAAATATTTCTCAAGTTCCAGCATGTCATCGCCTACAGTTGCCCAGTGTAATGGTAGCCTCCCACAACCCTCACAAACCGATACCATGTCTGTAACTCTCGTATCTCCGGGATGGGACATCCTATTACCTAGTATCTGATAGTCGAGACTAACGGTCCAGTTGGATATGTAACTAGTTGAAATAAATTGTCCTGTAATAGAGGCGATGGTGGGTCGGCTGGCTTATGTTATATAGCTAAAAGCCATTGCTCTAGAGCAGGCTCACTTTAATTGAGCCTAGAAAGCTCTGATAGAACCTGCCTCTCAAATATAGTCCTGCAGCGCTCAGCACACGCACTTCTACCACACTCCAGGATCAATAATAAAGCGGCCCTGATCTAGTCCCAAGTGAGTCCACTAGTAGTACCTCGGGCCAGTCACGGGTCCACTCCATGGTTTGTTACCCCTTGGCCCTTTCACTTTCCATTTGTTGTAGAGCCAATCAGCTCGGTCGCATTGCTGGGATCTCTCTTGAAAGACTCAAATAATTTATCAACTATAATGTCAATCTTACCCGATCGATCCTATCGATCTCTTTTACTGATTGTTGGCTCTTGGAAAGCTCTTCTACTTCTCCTGGTCGTCTTCAGTCCTGGCCCTGCGTACGATACCTCGACCGCCTTACGGGAGCTGGGCCGTAATGCAGCTAATACAGACCGCCATGGATTGTTGACGCCAGTATTGGGCTTGCTTGCCACTAATTTAACCCGATGGGACGCTATCTATTTTACAGAGATCGCTCGTCGAGGCTGCCTGTTTGAGCAAGAATGGGCATTCAATCTTGGGTTCGCAAGTCTCATCAGAGCCTTTGCTGACGGTGAAGATACTTGGCCCCGGAGAGCTTTGGATATACCGACTAACTATAAGTCAGTTCTCCGACGCACAGCCGGCATAAACCATGCGTTAATAGAGAGTATCATTGGCATCGCCGTAGCTCATGCAGCTCATGGCATGTCGGTTTTTGTGTTGTACAGTCTAGCACGTGCTGTGTTTCCCGGAAGGAAGGGCCGCAACCTTGCATTTATCGCCGCATGTTTACACATCTTATCGCCTGCTGGACTATTCCTATCGGCTCCTTATGGCGAGAGTACCCACGCTCTCTTGAGCTTCATGGGCTCTCTCTTGTTTGTATTGAGCTTTAATCATGCAGGGGCTTCCACGAGTCTCCGTGATGCCTTGATCCCGCTATCTGGTATCTTGTATGGATTAGCAACGGCCGCTCGCAGCAATGGTCTTTTAAATGGCATGATACTTCTTGAGGAAGCCGTAAGGCTCCTGTACTCAATGACTGAGGGGGTCACCTTCGCTAAAACACGTCGGCTAATCGCTGTTGGCATGGCTGGGATCTGCACGGGCCTTGGCTTCGTGATACCGCAATATATTGCTTACAAGCAGTTCTGTATGAATAACAAGGACCCACGGATTTGGTGTCTTAGGACTATTCCTAGTATCTATAGCTTCGTTCAAGATCATTACTGGTATGTGTGCTTTTCGGTAGTTACCATGTCTATTCTAACCCTACTAGGAATAATGGGTTTCTTCGGTATTGGACTCTGTCCAATATGCCCCTGTTCGCTTTAGCTGGCCCAATGCTAGCAATCATGACATACTCTGCTATTTGGACACTCGGGGTGGGGTCGGGTGGACAGGAAAGGGGTAATGGCAAAAGTTTCTCCAATACGTCCAAAACGCAAGTTCATTCGGAGGCGCCATTAACAGGTCGTCTATTGCGTAGTCTAGCGGCCCCCCAGATAATCCTAGCCATCCTGACTTTCCTGAAACACCACGTTCAAATCATCACACGCATGTCCTCAGGCTATCCAATGTGGTATCTCTGGCTAGCACATGCTCTAGTTGAGGGGCACTCGCTAGCGTCATCAGAGAAAGTGGACGTATGCCGGGGGGAAAAGGAGACCCATATCCTGAAGCAGTACCGGTACGCACGCATGACTATCTTCTATATGATAGTCTATTCCCTTGTCCAAGGGGTCCTTTTTGCTTCTTTCTTACCCCCAGCCTGAGAAACTTGCTTACGAGCAACGAATGCTATACAATTACCTCACTAAGCATAAGGTCTTTAACCGTTTGCAGTTAGCTTGACTAACTGACCCTGTGGAGCTATTGTCAGCAGTAAGCCATGGTAGACGGTGGGTAAACAATCGATTAACTTAGCTAATTGTATTAACCAAGCTAGAGGCTATTGGATATAAGGCACTTAGAATAGATGGTGCCTAGCATACTAATCACAGGCATTATCTACAGCATATCCACCTCCACAGCTGACTTAGCAACCACACACTATGATCATCTGAGCAATGGAGGTCTATTATTATACCGAAATCTATAAGACATGCTATGTAACCCTTTTTTAACACAATCCTTGCGCCCGAAACCATGATTCCCTTGCCAATCTCACCTGACCTGAAAACTCCCGCTAATGATCCTGACCGATGAAGGGACTCCGAGACATAATTAATATGGTGGGTGGAGAATGATGAACAGAGACGTATTTATGTCCGCATCATTTTCGAATAACGTCATGGTGCATCGACCGCCAATCCAAGGGGACAATACTTTCCCCACCCTTGAAATCCCCAAGTGAAAACCCCAGAAAGCCCCCTGAAGCGGAGAGTGCGACTAGGTATAATGTGCCGAAAACCTGATAATGAACCCCATCGAAAGGGGGAGAATCAAGAAATAAGGGGGAAAATAAGAGAAGGATCACAGGCTAAAGAAACGCGCGCTCCTGCGATCCCCTCCTCCCCATCTGAATCTTCCTCTTCGCCTCATCCATAACATGCCGATGAATAGACGGCAGCGCGAAAAACTGCATCTCCTTCCTCATCGCCCCAAACTTCGTCGCCAGATACCAAACCCCCCTAGCCGACAACTCTCTGCCCCCAACCGCAGCTGACGGAAAATAAAACCTCGGATCAAGGTAGAACACAACACTGCTCCAATTCGGTAGCTTCTCACTCAGAATCTTCCCGGCGCGCTCATACTCCTTCAACGTGCGTTTCGGCACTCCCGTCTGCGAATGCACAAAGAAGAAGATCTCAAAGCCAACACTGCGAATGCGCCTGCGCGCCGTTTCACTAAGCGTATCCAAGAACGCACCTAGCCGATCCAGACTAAACGCATTCAGGAAGAAGAGCGTATTATGCGAGTAGAGGAAGTCTTCGACTTCGTCGTGGATCTGCCGATTCACGGAGAGTAGGCTGCGGACTTTGCCGTTCTCGCCTACCCAGCTGGGACACATTGATAGAGCGCGGTAGCGGCCTCGCGCTGTGAAAGAGTTCCCACGGTCATTGACCACGATCAGCGGTCTGTCCATGTACTCATTTGGCACGTCGAGGGCGTATTCATAGATCATGAGACGGATTTCCAAAGGTAAGCGGAGGAGGGGAGATTGTGATATTTGTGCCATTTTCCCTCTCTCTGTGCGAGCGCCTGGCTCGATTGCTGTTTGCGAGTTCGTATATGATAGATAGATAAGATATTATATTGAAGCCGTTCGGGTATACTCCGTAGATAGAGGTTATTGCCTTCTCGGAGAAAATGTGAAGTAAGACGGTATATAAGCTCCAAACGCCATACGGGGAGATGTCATCATCGACTGATCCGCATCACCCTAAGCCATAGCTTCCCGATGGCCTCACGTATAGTAATACAGATAGCAGAGGAAAAAAAGAAAAATCAAGATTAGCAACAGAAAAGGAGTCAGGCGAGTGCAAAAACTTGGCGTCAGGATCAGCTCATGCCAAGTAAAACAATGTGCTGTTCATAACACACGTCTTTAAGACCAAGACAAGGCAAGTAATAATTAGAAAAAAATAGAAAAAAAAAATTTCAAACGAAAAGAAAAAAATTCAAAGAAGCCGAGGGAGGCTATAGCATCACACCACTGAATCGGTCAGCTAACCCATTCACTTTGCATCGTTCCCGATTCCGAGAAAAGGATGTTTTCCACGACGAAATTCGGTCCGAACCAACCGGCTTCAGGGGATGATCAAAGTTTATTTGGTAAAGGGAAAAAAACGGTGAAAATCTTTTCTTTTGGGAAAAATTAAGTTGCCACTGGGGTTTTTGGTAAACTTATTCGACAGGAGCTAGGGAGTGTATGTACTATATAGTTCTTCTCTTGTTGTATGGTATGGATGGATTTTGTTGAAACGCGCTAAGGAAGCTCGTTGGTCTTAGTAGTTTCTTGTCTCTGATTGTGTAGACGTCATAGTTGATATTGCTCTCGTTTCAACTTGTTTCTTGTCTTTTTAACTAATTTTATTGCTATAAGGCAGGTTTGCCACTTGGTAAACCGGTATATGGATGTAGATGTCCAACATTCACGGGGGTATGACTTGATAGAAATTTGAATATGCCGAAATAAGTAGTAACCGTAGTAAATACAAATCATTTATCTTTTCCTTACTCCTTCTAAATGGGGAAGCTCATGCGCGTCTATACACGCCTAGGGACCATGCTGCTCGGAGCACCGCCAGTCCCCAAGCCATTCCAATGCTGTCGCGAAGCACATTCAACTTGCTTCCAGTCACTTCTCGCCAACCAACCGGAACTTCCGCCACCGGGATTCCCGAGAATTCGGCAAGCATGAGCATCTCCACGTCGAAAATCCATCCCTCCGAGTGCATATACGGGATGATATAAGGCAGCGATGTTCGGGAGAATAATTTAAAGCCGCATTGGGTATCTTTGATGGTAGCAGTCTTGGCAGGCGTCAAAAGCCATAAGATCAAATGAAAAGAGTGCATTAGGAAATTGCGTAACTTCGACCGCTGTATAACAAGTCAATATTAGTCCGGATGTCGCGACATGGTTTGGTCCGCGGAATTGACCGAGTAGTTCCAGAGGAATTATATCTCACCTTTACAACAGCTTCACTTCCAACCATATGCGCTCGGGAGCCCACCGCTACTCCACGGCCCTCAGCGTCCTCGATGTCTTGACAAGCAGTGACAAGTTTCCCAAGGTCCTGGAAATCACTAGCACCGTCGGCGTCTGCAAAGACCACATACTGGCCCCGGACGTGTCTCATGCCGTGGGTGACGGCGCCTCCCTTTCCTCGGTTCTCAGACAGAGTCACAACTCGAATTGTCCCAGGGGGTATGTGAACTCCCTCTTGAGTGCCTGGGGTCCAAGGACCAGCATAACCTTTGGGGTGCAGTGAAAGTTGATGGTCTCGGGCAAAGTTAAGCGCCATCTCTTCAGTTTTGTCCCTGGACCCGTCAGATACAATGATTATCTCCCAGCCCTTCTCGTTTCCAGGACCAGTCGCTGCATGGCCGTTCATATGTCCATTGGCCGGTTTCCGCTGTCGAGCTGCCTTTCCCTCCTTGGCAATACCATTTTCACCAGTAGTATTGTGCAGCGTTCCATATGACCGCTCTAAGTAGTTGACAGCTTCTTCCAACATGCCCCCAAGCCGTTTCTCTTCGTTGTAAGCGGGTATCACCACGGACATAAAAAGGTCGGCCTTTTCAATAGTTGATTGATCGGGTGTCCGATTGGGGCGATTAGACAGGGAATCTTGCCAGCAAGGTAATTGCTGGGGTTCCGTGATTGATCCATCCTTCGAAAGTGTTCGGTATTTCTTTTCTTCTGGAAAGGGTTCTCGGGGTACAGGGGCGACGAAAAAGAGAGCTATGTAGGCCTGCACACATGTGAGAGAAAACGGGTCAATTGGTCAGTCTTCATAAATAGCTCTAGGGACAGATTGCATCGTATAGAACGAACATTGCCAGCAAGGTAGGGATATAAGACAGGTGGCACTTACGAGTACGAATGCCCCGAGGAGAGTTGCGATAAGCGCGGTAAGAAGAATGGATGGAGGAACACTGGAGAGAAGCTCGGTGCATTGAGCGCAAACCTCAGTCCACGATTCTTGTGACATGGTAGAGTCGATCAATTGTAGAAACCGAAGATACGTTGTATGGTGCAAGTATAGTATGAGCTCAAGCGCTCAACTGAACAGGGACAATCCGGACTTGGCCAGCCATGCGACACGGAGCCTGTCTTGGAGAAAGAACTATCATGAAAATCGGACAGAATGATCGCGGAAGAGCATCATGGACGGGAAGTCAAGATGGGATGGGAAGACGATGTGAGGGGGAAGCAAGCGGACATATCTCCGACACGTTCCTGTCGCCAGCTTGGCCTTTCGGTGTTAGTGGATTCTGCTGCGCGGGTATTCATTGGAGGGTTTGGGGCGGTTTGGCGGCGGATGTTCGTAAGGCACCCCACAGTTTTAGCGTCCCACGATACTTGCCATATCAACAACGTAAGCCTTTCCACTGTAATAACTACGTACTAGTTTAGTTGTTGGTTAAGTCGTCCGGAAGATGAGGTCTGCCGAGTTTTAGGCTAATTAACCGTCCCCTCCTACCCATTGAATCCCTTTTGTTTCGGTCTGATAAGGGGCCTGTTGAGTAGTACTATTGCGATGTTTGTGGATAAACCGCAGATACTACAGAGATAAGTTTTGTCAAACATTCCATACCAAGCTATTTGACGCGCAGTGAAGAAAGGAAGTATATGCGGTTCGAGATTGTACACCATTATAATGGGCAAAAGCTGCGCCTGGAGTGTGTTTACAAGTTTCGGCAGAAGCAACTGTGGGTTAACAATTCCCATTCGACCATACACGAAGAAAACAGGGCACAAGTCTTAACTAGGCTCAGGCGTAGCCGTAGGATGGATATCGATCATAAGATTCCCTTGTTTTCATACTCATTTCACCGTTTGGCGGTAGGTCAAGGAGTATGTGTCTGATCTTTCGTTGAATTATAGCTCATAGACGTCGACCTTGTGCTGCTAGGCAGTAGAGAAAGTGAAGAGAAAAAAAAGCAAGGATCGCAAGAGTCCCATAAAAACAAAGGACATTTAACAATTTTCGATCTACTGCACTTTTCCTAATCAACACGACGCCCCCAATGGCATGAGGCAGTGCGCCCATCTGTAAATGAAGAGCCACCTGGGACATGGCAAGCAGACATGAAATACGCTTCTTTTAACAAGGCTCCGAGCCTCGTCAGGCTAACGGGTAGATGGAGTCCTTGCTCATTGATCAAAGCTGGCGGCCTTTGAACCTTTCACTACAGACCTCGACTTTGCCGCTTCAGTGAAGGCAAGTCGTTCGCCGACCAAAGCTAATAGCGCGGGTGTTCTACTGACGTAGTATGCAACACATTGCTATCATCAAAGGTGATGTGCACGTTTCCTGCTGGCTTTGACACCAGCTCAGAAGTCATCGATAGCACGCTCTGCTTGAAACATGGGTGGCGAGTTCGACCCAGGCTAGGGGGACACAAGAGAGGGCAGAAGAGGCGGTGTCCACGCAAGGGAAGGCAACTGTCCAGATCCTTATTCTTTACAGCATCATTTGAGACCGATACCCGATAAACTTCTGCAATCCTGGCGATAAACTGTATGCCCAGAGAGAGAGTTTCTATTCGTCCTTGAGGCGGGTAGGCCGGGGATTGGCGAGGCTCAATTGGTTTGGCACGCAATGACCCATTATTCACTTGACATAACGGTCGTATTTGCTGGCATCCGAGCACCACGAGCCATACGCCGAGACATCAGAGTAAGCTGACGCAATATCGGCGATACTCCTTGTGCGGAAAGAGAGACAGGTTGCTCTGTTCAAGACAACGTGGCGGGTTAGGTGTAACTTGCAACATTTATACCTAGGCGAGAATGAAAGACAGTTTGCAGAATTGACTCATAACAAGAACTACTGACTACTGCGTATTAGTACCCACAAGAGGCTCGAGGCTCACGCGCGTTGATGTTTGCTGGAGCCAGGAATGCAAGTCGATGCGGACAGGTGGTGCGAGTTGCTCGAGCTAGCCAATCAGGGGACCCGTGACAATCGGCAGGCGATTTAGGCCGTCAGGCAACTCTTTCGAATCTGGACTACAATCAATACCCGAATCACTTTATCGGTAACTTTCCAGAGCACAGCCTTCTTGACAATTCACTATTAATAGCACGGGATCAGATCGCATTCAAATGGTTGGTGGATTATTAAACAATGAGATAATTGCGACAAAAGTCTCCAAAGAATTATCGTTGGGTATTGGCAAGTATTTAAATTGTCGGTGAACATATGGTTATCGTCAGATCCACGAGGATTGCAGAATTGCTATGGATCGAGAAGTGCGTCATAGAGCGGCATCATGGGTGCGCCACATAATAATGTGGCGCTGCCACTGGTTGGAGCGGTTCTGTTCGATTCTCTTCACGTCCGATATATCTCGTAGATTAGAATTGATCTTCAATGCAGTACCCAGATTAGTTATCGTACATTGGTAGGATCCTTGAAAAAAAAGATTAAATAAAAGATTTTTGTTTTCCCCGGCGGCAGAAATCACTCAGGGATCAACCGGTAAGCAACAAACACAATAGTCTGGAAAGGCAACTGAAAGGCGGGCTGACTATCCCGGAAGTGGCTTGCTTTGACTTGGAATATCAGGCATTATTAAGTAAGTATAACCCCAGCCAGCTTTGGGACGATTTCCTGCTGCCCCTCTCCGCCTTCAACCTCTCTCTTCAACACCATGTTTGTCACTTTTTGCTCCATATCTTAACTGTTCTTATTTTTCGCTCTTTGAGTCACGTCGTGATATTCCCATAGTTGTGGGTTCTCTCCGTGTGTCAATGCACCGCGTCCCGAGCTAATTTGCTCGTTTTATCTACTAGGCAGATGGATGGAAGATGAGGCTAGTTGCCTAACCCATAATATTACCTCCCTCTTTCCTTCATAAGTAACCTCTTTGTCCCAGGTAAGCTTTTGGATATTCTCTTTGTACCATAATTAGACCCACTTTTTCGTTATATATCTCTTCTGCAACGTGCTCCAGAGCCTCCAATATATCATCATAGATTTTGCACAATTCAGGAGGCTCTGTGACAAAGGATCAACTCTTTCTAACCTTGTCTGTCTTTCCTCGTGTCAAGCAAGCTTGGTTCATTTTACACATCTAGTATACTCTAATTCACCATTGGTAAATGAAAAAGACCTTTTCTTTTTTCTTTTTAACATCCTGTTTCTCTTGAGCCTGATATTTTCTGGAATTTCGAAGTTTAGCCGCTAACGGAGCCAGATGACATATCGTCTATGCTTCTACCAACTACAATGAGCGACGATAATGATGATCGGGAAGCTTTTCCTTTACGAATCCGAGATTCCGTAAGAGACCAGCATTTTGGTTCTCCCGAAGTTGGTATCGAGGCAGACTTCTCCAAGTGAGTAATTCACACATCGTTAGGTGGCGACCGTTAAAGGATGTGTCGAGGATGCCACCAGCGGCTCACCGACCATTGCAGCAAGTTGTTGACCTTTAGCGCAGGAAGCCGGTTGTACCAATAGTATCGGATGCTGGGTCCCCAGCAGGGTCATCTTCCACCAACCAGGCGCGCCACTCCACCAGTTCATCCCTTTTGAAGAGACTTGAGTCTACTGGTGATGTTCCGACTGGTTATATCGCGGATGGTCTAAGCGATCCAGATAGCGAATGGGTATCTCCGAACAAGAGGCGTTGTCAGTCACGGCAAAGCAGACGGGGGCCGTCCAGCGTCTCTCCCGATCATCCAATCCGCAGGCCAATAACAGAAAATCCAATGGCAAAGGCCCGCATTAACGGAACCGATACCCACTCTCGTAGTGCTTCTATCAAATCGCCGGGCGATCTCAGTGGGGAATTTTCACAAACGCACCACCAAAGTGACTCCAACCAGATTTTGAATGAAAGCCCGCAAATACCGAATGCGAACCTTACACAGGGCGCTATGGCTTCCGAGCCTGTATCAAACGAATCTAGAGAGAGTTTGAGCCATGAACAGAAGATGGTTGGAGGGCACTCTGCGGTAGCTGGAGGTATAGAATCAACTGGGATCATCTTACAGCCAGAAACTCATCCTATAACAGAAGATCAATTAGCCAATGAGGTTCGAGGAATCTACGCCGGGCTCGTCATGGTGGAAAAGAAGTGTATCGACATTGTCAAGCAACAATTTGTACAGGAAAGCGAGTTGTCCCATCAACAATGGCAAGCCTTGATCGCCTTACATCGAACCTTACTCCAAGAGCATCACGATTTTTTCATGGCCTCGCAACATCCGTCGGCTAACCTAGCGTTGAGGAAATCATCCGAAAAGTACAATGTTCCAGCTCGTATGTGGCGCTACGGAATCCAGACATTTTTAGAATTATTACACCGTCGACTTCCCGATTCCCTCGAGCACATGCTGACGTTCATTTATCTGGCTTACTCAATGTTGACACTGCTGTTAGAGACCGTCCCGGCATTTGAAGAAACATGGATCGAGTGCCTTGGGGACTTGTCAAGATATGGGGTTGTTATTGAAGAACGTGGCTTGCTAGATCATGAGATCTGGGTTGGAATAGCAAGATATTGGTACAACAAGGCAGTAGATAAGAACCCTGATGTCGGCAGGATCCAACATCATCTCGGGGTTCTAGCCCGGCCTGATATTGTCCAACAGCTGTTTTACTACACGAAATCCCTGGTTAGTGTGCGTCCATTCCCACGCACCAGGGTAAGTATCCTGCGCTTCTTTAGCCCGCTCTTGCAAGGCCCAAGAGTAATTGGCTACCCCCATGTTACGACTGCCTTTGTGTCCGCCCATGGCTTTCTATTTGCGCAAGCTACTGCAGTTCATTTTATTAAATCAGCGGATGAGTTCTTGTCTTCCCTGGAAAAGTATATTCCCCGTGTGGGCGTGACTTTCAGAATGCAGGGAGTTTACCTCACATCTTCTAATTTTGCGGCAATGCTAGAATACAGTAACAGTGATTCTCTCCTATGCGCTGAATATCACCAAGTGGCTACCGAGAATCCAAAGCCATTTGAGAGCCTCTCTGCTGCTGAAGACCCCGTCACAAGTGCTCGTCAGGCTGTGACTAGTCTCCTCACCCTTGGGGCTCAGAAGGATCCCTCCCAGTTGGCTTATGGGTCTTGCCTTGCTTTTGAGACGTTCTCCGTTATGCTTGAACATGTTAACAACATGAATCTATTCCCCGCACTCCATACATCTCTGGCATTCCTATGGTGTCTGTCCTATACCGCGTCTGGTATGAAATGTGTTGAAGCCGTAGTTCCTTGGAACCGAATTGTCATCTTCCTCAATATGATCATTCAACCGAGCTTTCTTCAGAGACTGGTTCAGGGTTGGTTGACCTCGCTGGACGAATTTGACTTCAACTTGATCGAGGGGACCGAATTCCCTATTTCTAATGAAACAAGTTGGCTTCCGGAAGACTTCCTCATTCGTGGCCAGCTCTGGAGCCAAGGTTATTATCCTTCGTCGTTCTTTGAGAACTGTCCTTCCGATGAAGATGGGCGGAATGTCGAACGAGAGTCCCTGAGTATCTCTAGAATGTACCGGTGTCTCTGGTTGGGTGTGAGGCTGGCGAAGGTATGTGCTCGTTCTCAAGTGATAATGTGGATGCTGGTGCTGACATCTTTCAGTTCAATCGTTGGATAACCTACGACCCTGATTCGCGGCAGTTCTCTGTGACGCCATTCGCTCTGGAACTCGAGACAGCTCTGAAATCCGAGACAATCTCGGAACTCGAGAAGATGGATGAAACAAAATCAGGTAGTACTTTATACCTAGTAAGGCATAGGTTCCAGTTGCCTGGCCTACAAGACGGCGTACCGTGTCCCCCGTCAACAGGTTAGAATACATAATCCAAACATAGATATTCTTATGACAGTTCCGACCGAGTCATCCGTATCTTATTTAACCCTGCTTATGTGACTTAGACAATGGTATCCTAGCCAGGGCATCGTAGAGACAGCAATAGTGCGTAAAAGCCCTGTTAGTCATTGGCTCCCTAGCAGCACCGGTATTCTAGGGATGGAAAATTTTCGCATCATCATGATGCTGTTCGAAATATTCTGACAATATTTCGAATAGCTATAAGCCCCGCGTTGTATAATGGGAAATTGGAGAAAGTAAGAATACGGCGTGGAAGAGGAATGAGGGTGTTAATTGGGTCTTATTCAGAGTAAGAGTCCTATCACGCAATCAAGACAGAATTGAAGCAATCGACAATTATCCACGCTCATGCCCTCGTGTTCGAATCCCGGTGACAGTATAAATATTATACATCGTCTAAGCGCGAGGGCCGGGGGAGAGGGGGGGGGGGTTCTCCATAGCTTGAACCATCTCAAGGCCTTGAGAAGCCAACAACTCCATCCGTCAAGACCTGTCGTATATTGCCATGTCTGTCGCAAAAGAACTTGGGGTCGCCAATGCTGAATACGCTGCGTCTTTCAACAAAGGTGACCTCCAGCTTCCTCCTAAACGGTAAGCACATAGTCCTTTCACTCAGATACCCCCTGTGGTGGTCTATCATTAGCACAAGTTCAAGGCCTGATAAAGTCAATCCGGCTTGGTAGGAAGGTTGCCATCGTGGCATGTATGGATGCTCGTTTAGGTGAGATTCGGAATCTATCGCAGCACTTATACATTCGTGTTTCACTGACTGAGACCAAGATCCGGCTCGCGCTCTTGGTCTTGAGGAGGGCGATGCCCATGTGATTCGAAATGCCGGTGGTCGCGTAGCAGATGCTCTGCGAAGTATCATCATCTCACAGCAGTTGCTAGCCACCCGGGAAATTGTGATTGTTCATCATGTATGTGGGAGCGCATGGTACTCGTGGAAGGGGGGGCCAGATTGTTTGAAGAAAGTTATACTCACTGATATCTTGGATAACTCTAGACTGATTGTGGGATGCTCACATTTACTGATGAGGTGATCCGGGGCAAAATCAGATCGGATCTTGGCCAAGATGCTGATCATATTGCATTCTTGCCGCTTGGTGATCTCAAGCAAAGTGTTCTTGATGATACAAAAGTGCTGAGAGCGAGTCCTCTCATTCTGGATGTTCCTATCACGGGATTTCTGTACGAGGTTGAAACAGGAAAGGTTGCCAGAGTCGAGGAGAGTCTCTGATAGCAGTTTACAAGGCAGTTTTACGGTTTACCTATGAGACTGAATCAACTATACTCTGCCTTGACTACTATAAATTGTCATTATATCTACACTGAACCAAGTCAACCGACTTACAACTGATTTGTATCATCAGTAGTCCTCTGTTATTTTAGAAAAGCACCCTCGTCTACTAGATGGTCACGAGTGAGTCGGAGTGACAGCGGGTTAGCCAGTCATATAAAGTGTTTCGGACTTGAAATCTCCTGACCCTTTGTTGTAGTGGCCTAGAAAGAATCTGGCTACACACTGTTGTTACAGAGTCGCATATACTAACCACGTCGTGCGAGGCCGCTTTGTTGTTCTATTCCTAACGTACTAATCAATTTCGCGACTAATCTCATTATTTGTCAAGCACACACATGCTGTGGTACATCAACACCCACTAATCACACAAGGATGTCAACATTTATGGTAGGCCACCTCTAGGCTCTTTGTTTTCCTACTTGATGGACATTTTGCTAACAGCGTAATATACAGCAGTAGTATTTTTCATCGTAGAATTGATGCTCCTGAGCAGAATATCGGTGTTATTGATACCGATTTACGGCCCCCTGGCGACCTTTACATGCGCCTTGATAGTGTGGTGCCCTGACTCTCTACACCACCGGGTATCGCTATCAGCGAAACGAAACAGTATTCTCAGGATAGATACACAGCCTACCTAGCCAGAGCAAGCAAGCATGCCACACTGGACATTGTCCAATAAAGGCTCAAATCAGTGCAACCATGGGTACCGTCTCAGCCGCATATTGTGCTCTGAGGCTAGGCATCCAACAGCTTTATACAACCAATAATGACTGAAACATGAATTCTGGGCTTCTCAGACCGCTTCGGCTTATGCAAGACCCAACATGGGTGAAGTGGCTTCATTTATGCAGTGGCTCCGCGAAGACATTGCCTTAACCCGGTGGAACATAGAGACATATTACCCTTTCCTTCCTCCTAGCACTGTCGATTCGTGACTGTGAGCAGCCCTCCATGATATGGTAGGGCTTGATCAGAATGTATAATCCCCAGCGAGCTATGATGTTTTTTCTACAGATATTAGTGCTTCTCTTTCCTCTGCTGACTCTTGTTCACGGTGAGTACTCAAGTTCCTTAGCCCGACTGCAGCCCTTAGAGTATAAACGGACGCTCTCATCCAGTCGAAATGCTCTCTGCTTACTCACAAACAAGGCGTCGAGATTATCCAACCAGCCCAAGGCGATCGACTAAACGCTATGGATGGCCTCATAGTGAGATGGAAATACAACTCCTCGCACGACCCTTTGGAGGCCGATTTTCAGATTGGGCAAGAAGGATACAATATTGTCCCACATGCAATAGTTAAACTTAACGCCCGTTCTATTGCGTTTGCGCCTGAGCATGTTACACGTCTTCTGGGTCCATCTGCATTCGTGAGGATATGGAATGCCGACTGGATACCGACATCGAGTGTCAAAGAACTCGCCAAAGTCGATGGTTTTACCCTTACCACCTGGACTACCCTTGTGTCTATGACATCGTCGATACCTAGTACTACTACTATTAGACCTGGAACCATTACTAGCACCTCAGTCTCAAATAGCTCCCTGTCCACCACAGAACAACCCAAGACGACAATGACGATGACAGCGATTCCCGATCCTATGCTGGAGGAAAGTAGTCAAGGATTGTCCACAAGTGCGAAGACAGGAATCGGAGCCGGGGTATCCGTTGGGGCAATCATGATCATCGCAGTCGCTGCCTGCTTTTTCGTGCGGAACCGCAGGAAGCAGGCTGATAGGGGAGATGTTCGAGCTGAGCTACCCGCTACACCAGCCCCGAAGAAAGTAGCAGTCGTGTCTGAACCCGCAGAGCTCCAGTCAACATCAACAACAAAGCATGAGTCTTACGAACTCCCTGTATAATGTCGGTGGTGTGTGTGGAGCGAAGCTTGGACATATTTCTTCCAAGCGAAGCACGCAGAAGTAATGCAAGTAATGCAAGCATTCTGTTCCTTGCAGCATTGGTGAAATTTGCAGAGACTTCGCTGTTCTTTATATGTTTGAAGCATAAAGTCTTTCTACGACTTGGACAGAACATACCCAAAATGTTACGAATAGGTCCAGTAGACTCTCTGACTTGAAAGTCGATCACATACCCATAAGCTTATATTTTTACCCTACATCACCCACTGCATTGAGTCTATAAATTCACATGAGACTCCAATTACTGTAACCAGAATGATCAAACAAAGTCTTCGAAATTTGAGTCTCAACTTATGTTATAATGTTATAGGCATAATTTAAATACATCGATCAACTAATAATGATATTAGAAAACCCCAGTCCCGCAACACCTAGTAACCAGAGTTACCGTATCCAGAGCGCCCACTGGACTCGTACGAGTCACTCCGGTTGTTAGAGCCTGAAGATCCATAGTTATCATTCTTCGAGCCATAGTTGTTACCAGAAGATCCGTAAGAGCTGCTATCATTGTCCCGACGGCTAGAACCATAGCTATCATTCTTGGAACCGTAGGAGTCTCCGGAGGATCCGTAGCTGTTGTCGTTATCACGGTTGGAGCCGCGAGAGCCAGAGGAGCCATATGAGTTGTCGTTGTCACGACGGCTGGAACCGTAGCTGTCATTATTGGAGCCATAGCTACTCTCGTTCTTAGAACCGTAGCTGTTGTCATTCTTAGATCCGTAAGAGTCGTTCTTGGAGCCATAGGAGTCATTAGAAGAGCCGTAGCTATCCTTATTAGAGCTATAAGAGTTGTCGTTGTCGTTGTCACGACGGCTAGAACCGTAGCTATCGCTCTTGGAACCATAGCTACTCTCGTTCTTAGACCCGTAGCTGTTGTCGTTCTTAGAACCATAGGAATCGCCAGAGGATCCGTAGCTGTTGTCATTCTTGGAGCCATATGAGCCACTAGAGGAGCCATAGTTATCCTTCTTTGAGCCATAGGAGTCATTGTCATTATCACGGCTAGAGCCGTAGCTATCATTCTTCGAGCCCGATCCATAGGAATCGGTGGAAGAACCATAGCTGTCCTTCTTCGAACCGTAGGAATCGTTGCCGTGCTGCTTGGAGCTGCTGGTATTGTGGCTCGAGCCGTAGGAGTCGTTGTCCTTGCGGTTACTGGAACCGTAAGAATCGTTGGAAGAACCGTAGTTGTCCCGGTCGGACGAGCCATAGGAGCTGTTGTTGTTACCGGAGGAGCCATAGGAGTCGTTTCCTCCGGAACGGCTGGATGAGTTGTAGGAATCAGAACCGCCGAGGCCAGAGTTTCCTGAGCGGCTTGAGGACTATATGACTGTTAGTGGGGTGTCGGTACCTGGCCGCGCTGCGTATCTTACTCCGTAGTTGTCGTTCTTGGACTGTAGCGTGCGATGGTCAGTTTTCGTGAAATGCACCAATTGGGGAGAGGGGTAGACATACACCGTACGAGTCACTTCCTACACCGGAGGACTGAGAAATATTAGTGCTGAGGAGGCATGATTGTGATGTCAACAGGGGGATAGCATACTCCGTAAGAGTCATTGCCCTGGCGAGACTATGAAGCATTAGCAACGTTTGAGAACAAGTGCGTAGGGAGTGAGCTATGAGATAGGGTAAGACTTACGCCATAGCTATCATTTCCACCATAACCGCCAGACTGGCTGGAGCCCTGCAAGGCAACTGATGTTAGTGTCCGTCTTTATGACTGGAAGACGTGTGCGCAATGAACATACGAAGTCATTGTCGCGGTTGTTGTAAGACATTGTTTATGAGTTGTTTTGAGAGATTTAAAACAAGAGAAAGAAATGGAATGCAATTGAAACAATGTTGAGGTATAGAGAAGGAATATCAAGGCAAGATGAAAACAAACAGAGGAGAGACAAAGCCGTAATGGCCATTATTTATAGCTCAAGGAGGGCGCATGAGGGGCAGCTCCAAGTCGTTACCGGGCTTCCTCATCCAGGCAGCGATTTCCAGAGATCCCGTTCATACTTTCAGCTCATGAGGGGCAGAAGGAAGGCCGAAATCACGCTATGAGCCCGTCCACAAATGAGCAGATGTGGAGTGGGCACGATCCCATCTCAGCCGATCGAACGGTGTGGCAAAGTACGGCTGAGATGGCATGCGATTGGTCTCTCTCGGCACGGGTCAGGGGTCTGGTCCCAAGTTTAGATTTAATTAATTGACCCCAAGTAAGTCTAAGATAGGGGACCAGCCACAACTGTGGATTGACTTTTGCGTGATTTGGGGACTGTGGCGCAGTCAAAAATAGGGTTCAATGGAGTGACTCTTTTCCACATTTCCTCTCTGGGTTTCCTGCAGTCAACATGAACTTAACCTTCCTTTCATGCGAGATTTCCAAACTTAATCTCGGCACCTGGTGAAGCCATACAAATTAATTTGCAGTACGTATGTCCGTTTCTCTGACCCAGTGCATTATCACACGATCTCCTTCATAGCTCTGTTCCCCACTTAGTCGGCTGGAGGCAGCAAAGACCCAAACATCCAGACCATTTGGACCCGGAATTAGCTCAACTGATTTTTGCCGACACACCCATTTTCGACCACCAAAATACTAGGATTTGAGTTTCTTACGGATGCCGATGGCCCCTCCTTGTTTGTTTCGCTTGCGGGGTCGATACTCACGTCGTCTCTGACCAACCGAGGGTACTGAAGCGTTGTGACGTCCAAAATGACATTAGCCAGCTTTCAACAGTGTGTGTATCAAAATACCTACGACTCGAACTATACCCAGACTCGGTCTAAGGGGGCTCGTTTTCATTAAAAGGGCTACAATGGAATTTTAGATAATTGGCAACTTTTGAGTAACTATGCGCGCCCTTATCTGACCAACTTGGCTACGACTAGTTCAGCTCAATTGCAAGTCATGCGCTAATAAAAGCCAAGTTTCATAAATAAGACGTCGATTGGGCTACCTCAAGTGAGCCGAGACATGTAGACTGAGATAATTTCTCAACCCTCTCATCGATATGGTTGATTCCTTGCGTGGCTTCCCGGTAGCGAACCCCACAGTCAGCCAAACTGTTATCCAGATCACTGCTGAGCCACACTTCCAGAAGAATCGCCGCTACTTAATCTGTGGACATTTATGACCAACTGTTTGGTGCTGATAGATTAACGTAGCACCATAGTCTGGTATCTCTGTACAAAGAAGAAAGGACTTAGTGTATCTTGAGCTGGGTCTCAACTCGGTACATCGATGCTCATATATTCCTTGCAGCTAGATTAGGACTTTTTGGGTGAAACCTTTGACCCATTCTGTTCGTGAGGCTTTAATTAAAGGACAAGATACGAAAAAATAGAAGTAAAAATAAAATAACATAAAAGAATGAGAAAAATACTAAGCTCCTAAAGCCTCTTCTCTAAGCCATTGCTGTCTACTCTGAGTTTTCATACAGTTCGGAAAATCTATACTTTGCATGACCGATCACGGGTCACTTTATATTATCCACACGAACTTATCAACCTGTTAGTACTCACGTACTATTTCCTCAACAAATCCTCCGAATTACAAGGATACGAATCCTACGATCTAGGCCTCTACACGCAGGAATAAACGCCTAAGATGCAATGTCCATTAACGATGACACCATACATTATCACACAGTTTTATAGGAGAAAAGCGACAATCATTCCACTGTCATCTGCAAGTTCCCATTCCATGGTGGGGTCAACGGTCGTATAGATAAAATTGCACAATCACCATGGGGATTGCACCATCAATGATAAGAAATACGATCATTCAGGAAATTACATACAAAAGCCGCAGGATGAAGTTGGCATGTACGCAAGGGATTATGACTTGTCATACATTTCAATGGGAAAGGCCTCCGCTTGGCGTTTTGACAGCACTTGAACAAAACTTGATCATACGCCACATAGAACCATGAGCAACAAGGGAGAAGAGAAAACCACGACTCGAAGAGCAGCAAAAACTGTTGAAGAGAAATACGCAGATGTCACATTACGCATTATCGAAGACCATGGGGATGAATTCGGGCCCCTAAGTCCTGAGAAGGAGAAAAAGTTGCGCCGGAAGTTGTATTTGAATATTATGGTCCTGCTTTCTGCGATTAATATTGTACTGTTTGTGAGTATACCTGCAATTGTTTCATGGATAAATTCTAATGATCGGCTTGTAGATAGACAAGTCTACGCTTGGTTACGCAGCGATTCTTGGGCTTTTCGAGGAGACAGGCATTTCTAAAAAGCAGTACAACGATTTGAATACAGTGTTCTATATCGGTATGAGCTATTATACTTATCTCTCTTATACTGGAGCAATTGCTGATAGTTATTCGAGGCTACCTTGCCGCACAATGGCCCGGGCACTATCTAATGCAACGTCTACCCTTCGGAAAGTTTGTCAGTGTCATCGTCTTTCTATGGGCAGCTGTTATTTTCCTTCATTGCGTGGCGACCAAGTTCGCCGGTCTAGTAGTCCTCCGACTTGCCCTCGGTGCAGTGGAGGCAGTCATTGTACCCGCGATGGAAATGACTATCGGCATGTTCTTCAACCGTCAAGAACAATCCTTCCTCCAGCCCATTCTCTGGGTGACTTGCCAAGGAGCTCCCATCGTTGCAGGTTTCATCGCATACGGTTTGCTCTACAGCCATAGCGCAGTTCTTCCTTGGAAGCTCTTTATGATCGTCACCGGTGGAGTCACCTTCTTTCTCTCCATCTGGGTTTGGTTCTGCTACCCAAGCAATCCTGCCGAAGCTCGGTTCCTGACTTTGGAAGAAAAAGTGCACGTTATTCGCCGAGTGCACGACTCCAGCCAGAGCTCGATCGAACAGAAGCGGTTCAAGAGATCTCAGTTCGTTGAAACTCTGCGTGACCCTGTATCTTGGCTCTTCGCGCTACAAGCTTTCACTCTGATGTACTCAAATAATCTTACCTATGGCCAACAGAATCTTCTCACAACTTCTCTCGGTGTTTCCCAACTTGGTTCCACGCTCGTCGCTGTGGCAGGAGGCGGCTTCGGTGTCGTACTTTGTATCGTTGCCACCTTCGTACTAAAATGGTTCCCAAAGTACCTAGCGATCCATGGACTTTTCTGGTGTATCCCTGCTATCGCGGGCGGAATCGGCATGGTGGCGATCCCCTGGGACAACAAACTCGCGCTCTTAGCCTGTATGCTTCTAGCGGGACATACGTACGGTATCACCTATATCATCGCACTCGGCTGGACGACGTCCTCTGCAGCTGGATACACCAAGAAGCTCACACGCAACGTGATGTTCATGCTCGGCTACAGCGTCGGCAACCTCGTATCACCGCAGATCTGGGTACCCAGTGCTGCACCCAGATACTACGGTGCATGGGTATCCATGATAGTGATTAGTTGGGCAGGGACGCCTGCTATCTTATGTATCATTTGGTTTATTCTAGCGCGTCGAAACGAGGAACGGAGAAAGTGGATTGCGGAATTGAGTGACAGTGAGCGTGAGGAGGGTTGTGTGGAACAGCTGGATGAGAATGGGCAGATCGTCCGAAGGAAGGTTGACCTTGCGATGCTGGATTTGACTGATCTGGAGAATAAGTTCTTTATTTACCCGCTCTAGATGCTAGATAGGATATCGCAAGGTTCCAGCGGTGATCTTGAAATGTAGAATGTGATTTCCACCCATACATTTCTGCAGGGTAATATTCCATTCTATTAGTAGTAACCAAGCGTTCCTCCGTGCCCCGGAATATTCTACATACTCAATATTCTCAAGCAGATATTTCCGGCTCTCGACACTGTCGGCCGTGGAATGCATTAATTTAATTTGACTGCCAGACATCATGATAACCTGCCTAGGATCATTGCCACCAAAACCAATGCCTGTCTCACCATTAAGCACTTGAGACAAGAACATGCCGACAAAACGAACTTCTCAATCAATCTATGCGAATCGACAACCACGGAAACAAGCCAGGCTGAGCTCTCAGTCAAATCCACACTAGCATACTTCTTGATCCTACCTACACAAGCCCTAATGTTCATAGAACATTCAATATCTGCAATAAACGTGTCCCGAAAAGAAGGCCGACCCCATACCGGGCTCGGTTCAATACAGACGACCCTGGTCAACTTCCCAAAACACACTTTCTGAATTCGCCCGTCACAAGTTAGAGACCGTGTTAATGGAAATTTATGTTTCTCCCCACTTTTAGACGACTGAGTTCTTGTCAGCCCCAGTCTAGTAACAAGGGCAAGGGGGTATCTTAAGTGGCTTTTCTTTGGATGAAGGAGACGCTTATACCAACTCTGCGTGTCCATTGGCTTAGTCCTTAGATTCCGTGATTCGAACTAATCGCCGAAAGGTCCATATCCGTATGGGATCTTCTGGGGACTTTATACTGTACTCAAGTAAATCTTGGGCATAGTTGGTACTCTAGTCCACGCCACGTTGTACATATGTTCAACCTGATCCGGGCTATCTATATATGGGAAGCGTATGGCTACTCGCGGGTGGGGAAGAGCCTGTATTTATATAATAAGGAGTGGCGAAGAAGCGGTTAGTTACTGACTCGTATTGAATATCTCACGCAGATGATACTATTATATCACTGATAATTCCCAGGGAATTTCTGAACTTTATACTCGGTCTCTCTGAAGGGAATAACAACAATGGAACCATCTATTCGTTGGTACACCGTGTCCCCAATGATCATTGTCTAGCTGGTACATACCTCGACATTGAAGTAGAAACTTGACGTAGAGGCTAGATAATGCCTATTCAAATATGCCACTTCGCCCACGGTTCTACTGCAAGTTGAGAGGGTTGACGTATGTAAAGGAACAGGCTACAGTCGGCACTTTATGCATTTGTATACGCAACTAAGCGGTAAGCCTACCAATTTAGCTGACGGGCAAGACATTTTCGCTTTTCGATCCGTCAATTTAGTTTTCCTTTGCATGAGAGTCAAGTCAGGCCATATGATAACATTGTTTCAATATTATACTACAAGGGCAACAGGGAGTTGACTTGCTACCCGAGTGGGCCATAAACAAGAGATATTCATGCAATTGCAAAACATGTCTACCGTAGATACGGGTAGTGTCTAAGAACCATTCTGGAACCCGTAAACTAGTCTGTCTCATTATGGAAGTTGTTGTCTCAGTGCCAATCTGCACTGGCGAAGATCATGTGACCAAAATAGTTGATAGTCGTTCGCTGGAACCTGTACTCCAAATAATGCGATCACCGCCCCAGTTAGTCCAAAATATGGGACAATGGACAAGAATAAGCGAACGAAGTCAGAGAAGAACAAGAAAGCAAGGAGAGGCTCGAGATGCACTACATAACGGTCGTAAATCGTAGATTCCACCACACATGGTATCCTCCATTGTAGTAGTGGGATTAGGAGAGATAGATGCGGAGCTGCCTATAGTTAGCATAAAATTCCTAGAAACGGTGCAGAAAATGTACCTTCTGCTTCACAGGAGTGCGGCAAAGCGGGCATAGCACCGCTGCCTTTGGTCGAGACCGATCCGGCCGCGCATGCTGCTCAGCACACCAGCGACAGAGGATCGCATGTCCACAAGGAATGAGAACAGTATCAACAAGTTGGCTCATGCAGATTTTACACTCAAGGTTAACAGTCAGTTCCGCGTCATCCTTGGGTTCCGGACGCCCATCCTTCTGATCGTCCAGCCCCTTGGCATGCGACGCTGCTTCCTCCTGTTGACGACGATGGCGGCGAAGGTAGTTTTCCTCGTATAGCTGCAAAGCATGGGTTTCATTTGATCGTGCGGAACGCAGTAGCTCTCTCATTTGGAGTCTCCGAGCGAGTTCTACTTGTTCCTGCTGAGTAAGTGGTGGGGGCAACTGAGTCTCGCTTCCCGTATTGGGTAAAACATGCGATGTTCCAGCCATCGTAGTATGACTCCTGTGGGCATGTGGCGAATGACCATTCGAGGTATTCGGCTCCCTTATAGACCGAGTTCGCCAATGTAAATTTTGAGAATTCGACCTGCTGTGTTGCTGCTGGACAGATGGGGAACTCGAAGCGATACTATGAGTGCGATGCTGCCGCCTATGATGAATCGATGTAGATGTTGGAGAGACTCCTGCTTGAGGAAATTGGCCATATGGGCGAGATCGAAACGATGTTTGTCGATTAAGCGAAGGAGCGACAGGGGCATCCCGGCTCATTGCCCCTAGTGATGCCGACTGGGTACTAGCAGTATGCGGAATTTGTGCCATGTTTTGATATGGTATAAGCTGCTGCAAGGCCTGAGCGGGGTAAGGAAAGACGTCTTGATAGTAAGTATTTGGCTGTACGAATGAAGTGGTCTGTCCAGTCGTCGCAGATGGCCTTTGAAAGCCCGCTTGAGAAAGCTCAGGCCCCTGAGGCCCATTATTCCCGTACTGACTCTGTTCATTGCTGTCCAGGCTAACTGATCCGCCAAATTGGCTCTGCATATTAGGAAATGAGTCATGGCCGTGCAAATATTGTGAAGGAAGCGTAGCAAATTGGTCAGGAACCCGAGGGAAAGAGAAGCCGCTATTTGTTGTAGGTGTTCCAAAGATGTTTGGACCTGGGAGATCTGATCATTGATTAGCGACTATGAAAATTGGACAAAGAACATTGCTTACAGAGACCGCTGGCTGCGTTAGGAAGTCCATGGGGAATATAAGGACTAGAATTGACAGCCTGCGCGCTCAGGATACTTTGGTTTGTAGAGTTCTGCATGTTCAGTGACTCAGAAGCACCCATACCCCCAGGACTGTTCATGACCGAAGATGATAAGTTTGGGTTAATCCTGGGGAGCTCAGGTACATTGCTTGAGTCCCAGGAATTCGATACGACAGGTTGCGCCATCAGGAAAGACTCTGTCAGCAATTGCAGGTTATTGAGGATTGTTAAAGTCCCGTGACGGATGGCCTGAAGCTCTTCTCGGAGAGTTTCGATACTACCAGACTGAGACAGCGGACGACGTGGAAGTGCTGTTTGAAAGGGGGTTCGAGAATTGTCAGAGATGTTGTTCGACTGTGGCACGATGAAATCGCTAGGAGATATTTCGGATGAAGATGGGATATTGGCAAAGGAGAGTAGCGGCAGATGGGGATTACAAGCACCCCAGTATTCTAAATCACAAGACTCGGACCTGTGAGCGATCTAGACAGTGAAGGTTCAAGACAAAAATGCACTAAATAAACATGAAAGAACATTCGATAAGTAAAATTGCGTAGACAATCAATGCGGCAGGAACACTGTGCAAGCATAGGGACTGTAACAATGGAAATACGGACCCTCACACCTCCAGCAGTATCTGCGACGGGTTGTGTCTGTACTATTTTGTATATTGTGCTCCTCTGCGGCTGATCGATTTCTTCCCGGTAGATCCGAACAATACAACACACACAAGCAACAAACTGAGCTCAGATGAAGACAGCCGATAGCATGCTTGTGAGTGCAACTGGTACTGGTAGGTGAAGGGGACCAAGCAAACATCGTTTATTGCCAGTTGGTCCCAAACTTATTGGTGGGTAGACGAAGCAAGTATTTGGGATATACTCTGCTTATAACCGTGTCATAGTTACATCCAGCCGATAGCGAGCAGGCGACGGGTCAACCGAAATATATAAGCACAAGGTGACTTGTGAATTCGAGGTCGCAAAGGAAATGCAGGGTGAATTATTGGTAGGCAGCCGTCCCCAAAATCTGGTTCTAGTAGTTATACGACAACTGCTGGCGACACAGAGACCTCGGAGACATGATTTTGTTTGGTTCCACACTCTTCCAGTGAGATAGCGACTCCGAGGACAGGAATAGCCACGAAAGCTGAAATTGAGCGGCAACGGGAAGCTACCAACAAACTATCCTGTCGCTCTGGGGATCTTAAAGGATGTCGATTAGGCGCCTTCCTTTGACTTTTGTCTATCTTTTTTGATTTTTCCTTCTCCCTGTTTTTCTCTCCTTAGTCTTTCAGATCAAGTCCACTATGGAGAGCCAAACGGAACGCAGCCGTGAGAGGAAGCTGACAGCCTGACGTTTGGACGACGTTGCCAGCTCTAGACCTTAGCCCACGCGATTCGGGGGGAACAACATCAGCGCCTTGCACTAGACTGCGCCTAAGGGGTGAGAAAGTAAAAGAAACCACCAGGAATGGGCAAGGGTCGTTAGCCTCGGCGCCTAGAAGCCCACCGTGGAAGGTCTGTCCGGTTCTATCCAATTAGTGAGATCTTAAACTGAGTCTAGTTGCAGGGGTGTTGGTGTTGGGTTGGAGAAGGGGGAAAAGAAAATAAAAAAGGGAAAAAGAAAAAGAAAAAGAAAATAAATCAATTAAAATCAAATTTCAATAGACAAGCTGGGGCTCTCCCGGGTTGAACCCCGAGAAAGCAAGCAACAGCTCAGGCGGATATCAAGGTTACACTTCGCATAAATGATCCACTAAATATAATGGATCAGGATTATAGTATATACGGCCCCGTCTGATGTTTCCGGATGATCGCAGAAAGAATGAGAAATAAGAAAATCAAAAGAGGGGGAACGGGAAGACGAGAAATACAACTCAGACAAAGACCCAAAGGGCCGTCAGCGAACCGAGCGATCCACTGCTGCAGGGCCAGCCGACCAGAGTTGCATGAGCAATGAGAATGAGGAAGTCATGATGATAAGAAAAGGGTAGGTAGGACTAGACCCAGATTGGCACGAGTCCCGAGTCGACCGATCAGCGACTTCAAGAGTGGGGAACGATTAGTTAAATTCAGATTGTTTGTCCTCCGTTGAATGTAGTAACTGATGACAGAATGACTGGATACTAAATGAAACATAACGATGGCCTGACCATGCCGCTTTTAACTGTCATTTCACGTGTATCCCCCTACTCTGGGGATGGGGGTACAAAGCGGCGCGGTTGGTTTGTTTGCTTTGCTTCAGAAGTTCATCCACAACGTCATCAGAGCTCCCGAGCTCCACTTAAGTTATCTCCACTTCCACTTCATCCGGCGTGCTGGTAGTACTACCATGTTGGTAGGTCACCTCCGTGGTGGATATTGCTATCTCCGAGTCTCTCCTTCTTGACGAAATTCTAGATTCATTTTTTCTTTTTGGAGCCTGATCCCGCCTTGACCCGTTAAACGTTCCCTTCTTGCAAGTGGACCAATCCATGAGATTCGCCCGGTGGCTGTCCGTGCGGCCAACCCTTATATCGGTACCAACCAACATAACCAGAATTCCAATGTCCACTTTTACAATTCCGTGTGACCATGGTCAGCAATCCCTGTCTGTAGATTGCACGCCTGATCTCAACAAGGATGATCTATTGCGATTCCCTGCTTTCCAGATCTGGCTGTCTACCCTGCAACAATCGTTAAAGCGGCAACAAGACCCCTCACACGAGTTCCACAAAGACCCTTATGTCCTACGCAAGATTGATATCCAGGCCGTCGATTTTTTCAAGGGAGGGAGATTAGGGTTCGTGAAATTCAAAGCTGATGTATCAAACGGAAATGGCGAGTCACTTCCTGGAAGCGTTTTTCTTCGTGGAGGCAGTGTAGGAATGCTGGTAAGCCGTCCGAACCATTTCTCTCCTCGTTCGCTTGTCCGTATCACTGTTTAACGTTCACTTCGGTCTGTATTTTAATAGCTTCTGCTCCAACCTGATGACGTGCACCCTTCAGTGGAAGACGAAAAGAGGGCGATCTTGACCATTCAACCCCGCATTCCTGCCGGCTCCCTTACTTTCGCCGAAATCCCCGCCGGAATGCTTGACGATGCCGGCTCTTTTGCTGGAGCCGCAGCGAAGGAGATACAAGAAGAGACCGGCTTGACGATTCCTCAGGATGAACTGATCGATATGACCTCGCTTGCATTGCAATCAGCTGCAAGCCCCGAGGACGTAGAGACATTGCAAAAGGCTGTATATCCATCGGCTGGCGGAAGCGATGAGTTTATTCCTTTATTCTTGTGTCAGAAGCGAATGCCGCGTAAGGATATTGAAAGCCTACAGGGACGATTGACCGGGTTACGTGAGCATGGAGAGAAGATCACTCTAAAATTAATACCTTTAAAGGAATTGTGGAAAGAGGGGTTACGAGACGGAAAGACACTCGCATCATGGGCGTTGTATAAAGGACTCAAAGATGAGGGGAAAATATGAACTAGACCTGGCGACCGCATCATCGAATCGCCGTTGGGCCTTTAACAGAGTGTTGAATGGATACCAGTATGCATCACATTGACGTGTCTAACAACACTAAAGCTCATCTATAAACGAGAATTGAAAGTTCGTACTCTCAGCTGTTCAAATCTATAGCTTCCACTTTTGCGCAAGTTCGATACCCTCTGCTATTGTTCCCACGCGGGCATCAATAGCATATCCTTCGGCCTCGAGCTTTTTCATTTCTTCGAAAAGCGAGGCCAGCGGCACAGTGAACGATTCGATGAATTCGTTTTCTTCGAGCTGTGGCTGCGGGTTCTGGTTCTCCGGCAAGGACATGTCTACTCGGACATGAACCATATTGAGATTAGTGTTGCAAAATCCGGGATCTGCGATCATGTCTGTCAGCATTCTCCACTCGAATCTCCTGGAATGTGACTAGACACCCCATGTGCAGTCAAATACGAAGTGCCACCATACCATTATACATCACGGTACTCGTTTGCTCCGCCACTCCCACATAGCCCGTTTCCTCCTTAAGCTCACGCACGGCACATTCTTCCACTGTCTCGCCAGCATCTATGAGACCAGCCGGAACCTCAATGACGACCTTGTCAATGGGAGGACGATACTGTTTCTGGAGAAGGAGTTCTGGACCCGTCGACTTGTTGAGAATGGTCACGATCCCCACGCCGTCAATTGCGCAGTTCGCCGGGCGGGTCTAAAGTACAGAAGCGAGTCAGCTAGATATTCCAACTAGAGGTCCTCCACACCCAAGCCTTCGTGTAAACAAGAGGGCTTAGCCTTGTCGCGCATTGAGAACTGCATTTGGAGCCTGGTCACAATAGTAACCGATGGGGACACAAGAACTGGAATAATCTCACCTGCCGCTCCGCTGACTCCCACGTCCTTTCTACACCGGTAGGATCCCGGTATGTAGTCTTGACTAATCTCGTCCATCTAGCCTCCTTAGGGTCCTGTAGAAATGAACATCAACATCAGTATGAGTTAGTAATCACTAGCCCTAAGCTTTGTATAACAATCAAGCTAGACTCTAGGAAAAGAAAAGAGAATACATACCAAAGGACCCCTAGCAATAATCTCCGACCGCAAAGCCTTAGGATCAGACATCGTACCAAGCTCTAACAATCCGTTCAATTAACTCAATCCTACTCAAAATCTAAACGTCAACAATCTTATAATCCCAAATTAATCTAATAAAACCCCACCTATAAACCAAGTATAATGAAAGTACTATATATGAAGTTCCCTGGGGTAAATGGCACCAGTTAATGCTAGCTCGGAGACGATGTTGTCGGACGGGCCGCAGAAAGAGGGGTTAGATTGTCTTATCCGCCAAAGGGTTAGCCCTAATCTTATCTGGGTGTGGGGAAATGGTTCCAAATTTAGAGTTTCTTGGAGTGTACCTGTTTAGAAACTTGTTTATTAGATCGTTGCTCTTGTATAATTGCTGAGTTGGGTTGTGTTGTGGTTTCAATCTTCGCTTGTTGATCCAAAATGGCTACCCATGTTGGCTATGGAGGAATGTATCATGAAAAGGCAGAGGGATAACTAAAGGGAAGAAACAGGTTCCAGTATGTGCCGGTAGCAGAAAGGAAAGACCAATTTGGCGCCTCAGGCTGCGCCTGGTATCCTTCGATCTTCATTGTACTCTGGAGAAGGAAAGATAGAATAGAGATCAACAAAGAGGGAAACCGAATGGAAACAAGAAGGTCAAAAGTCAAAATGACCAAAAGTCACCTGGATAGGGAGGGAGGAGAGCAAAAAGGCGGTTTCGAACCCCTGATCGAACCTGGGACTTGGGAAGGGTGGCTCAGAAACCAGCCTCGACCATCGAGCCCCCCCAGTTACTGGTATTGTCGGACACCTAAAACACCCGTTTACTGTAATTACAGGAAGGTGCCTGGTAGATGAGGCAGTTGCGAGGGGCCTGGTGGGTCAGGCAGCAGAGTAGCATGCCTGTGAACGGTGAATCGGGGATTAAGGCTGCTTATAACCGGTTATAGTCTAGCTTAGACCAGTAATCTTATGCGATATAGAGCATGTGAAAGATGTGGGCCATGATAGCCCCGGGCTTTTTATTAGGTGCATTTAGCGCTGCGGTCGTGCTGGTTTGTATGGTGGGCTGCCGCTACTGTATTATCCCGTCTACTAGAAAATTAACTGGGGCTTTCATAAGAATTGTGGAGAACGTAATCTATTGTATGCCCACAGTCTGTGGACTCCCTCACTGTGTATCTCTGTCCATGAAACCTGTCTATGGATAAAGTTGAATAATGTCAGAGGCATGGATCCGACTATTGTGTGAAATAATCTGGGTTAAGAAGGGAAATGGCCGAGCCCTTGCAAAGGACAGGCCCTGCGAACGGTTAAGCCGATCGAGTGAATTGAATATAATAGCCGGAAAGAGAAATTAATTGTAATCGAAGATAGCTGCCCATGTTCAATGGCGACCAAATGCGCTTGCTGTCATTACTTCGTGTCGACATTCAAGAGAGGCGGTGGCGGGTGGGTTGACTAGCCTGCTCAAGCCGTTCGATTTGAGAGAGACAGTCCTGGAACTCTGACCAGTCCTTCATGATGACTTCGGCGCCAAGCTCCTTGAGGAGCTTCGCCATTTCGACCTTCTTCTCATCACCAGGGTAGCTGCCAACGTAACCGATGACGTGAATGCCGGCGCGGATAGCACTAAGAGCGCCAGACTTGCTGTCCTCGATAGTAACAGTCTCTTCCGGCTTCTTATTGCACTTTTCAAGGGCGTGGAGATAGATAGCTGGATCGGGCTTAGAGGTGGGTTTCGGGAGAGAGGTGGCAGCACTGAAGACCATATCCTCGTCAAAAAATTTGTCCTGTCCGACTTTCTTGATGGAGGCCTGGACGCGGCGCAAGGCAGACGAGGAGACAACTGCCAAGTGGTACTTCTTGGCCTTGTACAGCTTCTCAAGTTCCTCGTTGGCACCGACACAAGGCTGAGCTTTGGCTTCCAGCTTAGCGATGACTTTGTCCTCCTCCTTCTTAACGAACGCTTCAAGTTCCTCTTGGGGCATCTCGAATCCGTACTTGGCTTGGAGGGAGACCATCATTCCACGGAAGTTCTGGCCGACGAAGTCTTGAATCAGCTGCTCCCCTGTGTAGCGATCAGGGATACCGCGGCTCTCCAGGATCTCATTTGTAAGGTCGGCGCATGCCTCAAAGGCCAGCTCCTCAGAGAGGACTAAGGTGTTGTCACAATCAAAGAAGATTTCGGTAATCTGAGTGGTAGCGAGGTTAGTTGGCTATGATTAGTGGTGATAGGTATCAGAGTGGCTTGAATGGCTGACCTTAGGCATGATGGCTGTAGTGTATTGTATTGTATTCTATGTATAGAAGTAAAGTGTAGATGTAATGTGAGGTTTGAAGAGAGATATTAGAACTTCAAAAGTGGGGGTAAGTAGAGAGAATGAAAAGGAGATTGGGGGTGATGACCGGGGGAAGGGCTGTTGCGTGAATGGTACAAAGAAACTTTGGTTGGAGGGACAGTTGTACGCCTTAAGTAGAAATTGTGAAAGGAGGAAAATGTCCAATATCAGGATACCAAGACCACGACGCTACACATGGAAGCCCACCGGTGATTCAAAGGGGGGCATATCCAAACAATGCGCAAATAACCCCTCCAAGGAAGGCGGCATGGCGGGGGGCCTGAGGTCATACCGTGACGTTCGCGACTGGGCATGGGCCTATAATGGCGGCCGAGATACGGCGGCCATCGGGTCTACACCAACACACTAAACTGAAGTTAGCAAGCACCCGCTGCCATTCCCTCTTCGGGTAACGCTGCCTGGCCCCTCCCACTAGCCCATTCAAGTATAGCACTGTACCCTGATGGAATTGCAAAGAAACTGGATTGCGCAGTTGCGAATCGGCTGGAAGACTCATTCTGCGAGAAACGCCCAATGGGATGGGGATTTTCATTACTACGCCGGTGAGCTTCTGTTTCTCTTTTATTCCTCGATCCGTACTAGTGGGGCAGATCCATTGAAGGAGGCATACATTACGGAGGAGTATTGCTGTACAAGGCTGGCAACCTTCGGAACGATCCTCCTCAACTAGTCTGTAACTAGCAGTAGGTTGTCAAAGCAATTCTGCATCCTGACCATTGTCGAGTCACCCGGGATGCTCATGCGAGGGGCCATATTCAGGCATGAACCAGTCGAAACGTCCGGAGGACAGTGTTCCACGTCCGAGCATGTTTGTTAGATGCCATGTTTAGTAGTGATTTAGTCAGGAGAACCAAGCCACAAATCAGCTGATGATTTCTATATATGCCAATATCTTTGGAATCATCCTGACTTGTACTGTACCGAGATTTTACCAGGGAGTTATACTATTACATGTGTAGCCGCAGCAGGGCATCAAAGAGTCAATGAGACATAATCTACAGAGTCAGGCACCGAAATCCGATATCAGCATACGAAACTGCTGTAGGTACAAATCCTCCATTCTCCACTCCGCGCGTGGATGAATCGATCTTTTGAACGCCACCGCCCAATAACATTGTCTTCGATGGGGTCTGAGGCCGACTCATCATTGGCCAATTTACCAGTACCGTTATGGGCCCCTCTTTTTTTCACATACGATCCTTCTTGAGTAACTTGACGGAGGGGACATAGTTCTAGCGATAGTAAACTATTTCCTATTTCAAGCAATCTATCTGTTGGTAATTTCGCCCAAAATCTTCCCCTCCCGTGACCAAAATGGGTGGTGATTCTGATCCCTTCCCGGTGTCCGTATCGTCTCTTCATTTCCCCTCCAAAGAGCAAACTATTTCCCAAACGCTGTCGTCCTTGCGCCGATCAGCCCTCTCCATCACAAACCGACTTCAATCGATTGAATCCGACGCCAATTTTGTCCGTGAAGTGGCTGACTACTACGATCTCCCCTTAGTCGCCAACGAGAGATGTGGTAGTTGGTATATCCCTCCGGAGGCCAAAGCTGGCAGCGCTTACTTCAAGAGCACGGATGGTCATACGGGCCAATGGGACTTTAGCTTCCGTAGACTAAACCTGCAGATTCTACCCATTTCTCGGAAGCATGGAGGGTAAGTGAGCGTATCACGGCTCCTTCAGAATCTCCCTTCGGTCCGCTTTTCCTTGGACTACCGCTGACCACCAATGATGGCTGCAGCTGCATCATCGTTGACTCAACACGCCGGGGAAAATGTAAGTGCTGACGACCACTTTGTTGATATTTGGCTGCTCGTGTCACCCTGTCTCACAAACCGCCAGTGATGCCTGATGCCTTATCCAAGACGGTTCCGATCTGGTGTGCGGTAATCAATCGAGCACTATTTCCGTCCGACACTGCATACCATCCCGTGCAATTTCCGCCGAACTTTTTGGGTGCCTCCGAAGAGTCACAGATTGAGCACAGGATCGATGATTTTGTTAAATCGCTCAAGGTAAATTTTCCTATTTTCGTGAACATGGTTACCGTGCCCTATTTGAATATAGGTTGACTGGCTTCTAGGATCTCAAGCTCGATTTAGATGATCTCAAGCAAAAGCTAGGAAAGCCCATTCGGGTCGCCTGGGCGAATCGCTCATATTTTCATCCAACTGATCTGCGAAAGGGAGATGCATATAATCTCTTTGTTCTCTGCTCCGCTTCCAAGCGTGTCCATGGCGCGGAAATGTCGGAGGGTGGTTACATCCAAGGAGCAGGCGATGATAGCGAGGGTTGGGCTCATGGGCTAACGCCACCAGTTTTCTGGGAACACAAGTCTACCCTTGCTGCAACCGGAGAGGAAGATCTACCGGAACTCATTGTGGAATTGGTAGAAGAGCACCGAAAGCAAGATGGCCGCCAGCAAGCTACTTTGATAACGCCAACTCGAAACTTGTACATCAGCCCAACTGACCCTCAATTAAACGGGGGTGGTACTTATGATTTGGTCATTGATTGCAATGGAAACCCGGAGGCCTCGGAAGGGAATTCAAAGCGACTAAACCTTGGTTGCGGAGTCTCTAAACTGGGGAGTCGCGACCTACGGAAGCATCTACATCAGGTTCTGGCCTTTACCAGTTCGCAGCTGGAGTCGAACCCGTCACAATCAATGCTTGTAACATGCGAGTCCGGGAAAGATCTTTCCGCAGGCGCTTTGCTCGCCATATTGTGTCTATGTTACGATGACGAGGGCAAGTATCCCTACGTCCAATCACAATCTGGTCATGCTAATCATGCAACAGGAAACTTTGCTGGATCTCATGCGAAAAACAAGATTGACAAGCAATTCATCCGACAGCGACTTGCCTGGATCGTGTCATCCAAGCATGACGTGAACCCTTCGCGCGCTACACTCCAATCTGTCAACGCGTTTCTTATGGAACGACCAGATTATTAATAAGTAGATTCTTTAGCGTTTAGCATATGGCTCAGGTGCACCTTTATTCATAATACATCATAACGTGGATCTATTCGTTTTCAACGGCCTCCACAATAGCTCCAGCGCTTCCCTGATCCAAGGCATTCAACACAGCCATATCCTCCTCGCTGATTTCAAAGTCAAATACGTTGGCATTGGCCACAATCCGATCAGGGTTATCAGACTTGGGCAGCGGTACCCATTCCTTCTGCAGAGCGTAGCGTACCAAGACCTGCTGGGTTGTCTTTCCATATTTGTTCGCCAGGTCGACAAGTGTAGGATCGCTGGCTTTATAATTGCGCACAATCGGGGAGTAGGCCTCAACAACGATGCCATGCTTCTTACAATACGCATTTACAACCCGCTGTTGACACCAGGGATGGAGCTAGTTGGCAGATAGTCAGTACAGTCCACACTCGCCTATCAAACCACAGCCAGGACAGACAAGCCTACCTCAATCTGGTTCACATGCGGCGGCCAAACCTTCGCATATGACTTCATCTCCTCAATGTGCTTCACGCCCCAGTTACTAACACCAATGCTCTTTGTCTTCCCTTCCTCCAGGAGTCTCTCCAGGGCCTGCCACATCTCCTTCCGACCCGACGCGCCCGCGTTGGCGCTATGAATCAGAAACAAATCCACATATCCATCCTGACCCCCGATCTTCTCCACGCTGGCCAGCAGCTTACTATAAGTCGCTTCAGGCGAGCCACCAGGGACAAGGATCTTAGTAGTCACGAAGATGTCGCTGCGCGGGATGCCCGAGGCGCGAATTGCATCGCCGACCTCCTTCTCATTCGCGTAGAACTGAGCCGTATCAACATGACGATAACCCGTCTCCAAAGCCTTCAAAGTAGACTGCACACACTGAGTCGGCGGCGAGCGATAAACACCGAACCCAAGACGCGGGATCTTAACCGCCGAGTTAGGGAGGGGTACCAAATCCGTGATGGCAAGTTTCGCAGCCATGATAAAATCAGGCAAGGCCGGCAAACAAAACCCAAAAGTCAAATAAAAAAATAAAAAAAAATAAATAAATAAAAAGAGAGTACAAGCTCAAGACAATCCCGTAATAGCCGACCGATTCAAAGAACAAAAATGTAACCAGGTAACTCGAGACCCGGAAGCAGCGAGCAGAAGGGATTCGGCTGTGGTAGGTTGCGCGTGGGAGACAATTGCCCCGCCCCGAAAATGATATCATACCGAAAGGGCACTGAAGAACCCAGTCTAAACCCTTTCCGGTGGAAACAGCTACTATTACTTCATCGGGTAAGCCCAATTTGAACCTGGACAACTCAACTCTCATCTCGGTTACATTCGCTTCTGACGATTCCAGCGATCGTTACACTCCCTCCCGCCAGTGCCGAACCCATCCGAAGTCTTGACTTGCTTGACTTTTCTTGACTCTTAGTACATACACAATACCCTCCCAGGACCTCCCTTGCTTGAATACGGGGAACCCACCACGCGCGATCGAATCTCTGCCGTACCACGTGTTGCCTTCTCTGTACGACGTCAATGGAATGTAAGGGATCGGGCTGTCATCCCTTGCGACGAGACTTTGGGGCCGGCTTTAGATGATGCGTAGAGTTGGGTTGGTCGGGCGAAATAGACTTTTTCTGGTTCATTTTTGCAAAGAAATCATATGATATAGACATCATTTGTCACCGAGTAAACATGAGGTCTATTCAACTGGATACGGATATGCGGGATATACTTGCAGATGGCTTTTAATCCCTCATTATGCACGATAGTAGTCCGTGGTCTGATTGGGACCAAGAAGAATACAAACAAAAACAATTATTATGCTTTCGGAATTGCCGTCCTTGGCTTAGCATGGGTGTACCACTGCTTACAGGGATTGTACCGATTCGTGAGCGTATACTTGCCGAGAAAGGTACAATGCGCGAGAGTCATTTCGAAATAGCTTTATACTTTTTTAATGCTACTTTGAGAATAGAAAAGAGCAGAGTTGAATGAGAGGGTTCCTCTTAATATATATTCTATCGTTCATAAATATACATACACACATTGATGCTAAAAAACGCGACATGACTATAAACAAAACACGGGTATCTGTACAGGGTGATCCGTTCACCGGCAGGAATGGCTTCGGCTAACCCATGGCGGCTGGGTTGGGGTTGGGGGAGTATGTACCCGACCTATGGCTTGTATCTCAAGGCCATAAAGAGGGGGTGCAGGCGGTATTTGAAATTATTACGTAAATTTAATCACACCTTTGCAATTCCCCTCACCCTCATGTCATGATGATTCTGCTGACAGGCAGAGAAATGAGGGATCCACAGCGCCTTTGATAATACCAAGCTACTGGTTTTATCATTGGATTAGCCACTTTGCCCGCCTGCCGTGAGACGGCAAGGGGTAACAGCTGGCTGGAAGTCAAAAGGTTAGGCTGGGGGACTGCATGAGAAAACGCCTCTAACGCTGCCCTCGCGGTAATTGTTGATCTGGCAATATAGTATAAGCATTTGAGTTGGGATAGAAGGGAGGATAAGTCAAAACTTACAATATCATCGACACTGGAGTAGGTGCCACCAACAAGAGTGACGAGACCGATGAGCAACACGGCCACGTTGATAGCACCCAGGGCCAGGTTCTTGGGCTCATTCCAGTTGCCCTCACGGATGAGAATGAACCACATCAGGGCCGGGAAGTAGAAAGTGAAACCGGAGACGAAGAGGGCCGAGCAAATCGACAGCAGATCGTTGAAGAAGGGGATAACCTCGGCGATAACGAAAGCGACAACGGTAGCCACAGTGATAACGGCCAACCAGGTAATCCATCCCATCTTGGTATTGATGAATCTAATAGGAGAGTTCTTGAAAATGCGACCGTGAACCAGACGGCCCAGCACGACAGTGTTGATGGAACCACTGATGAAAATAACGGGAAGGGCGATACCGAAGGCCACTTTGCTCAACAGATTACCAGCGGAAAGCAGGGCGGGGCTACCCACATCGACACCGACGAAGGCATAAATCAGCGCACCAGTCAAGGTGTAGATAATAATCTCAGTAATACCCAAAGCCCAGATAGACTTGACGTAGTCCTTGGGTGTATGCATTTCGTCCATGAAGGAGAACTGGCAGAGAGCGAAACTGTAGGCGAAGATAATGTTGGAAATTGCAATGAAACCGTCGGTGAAGGTGAGGCCTTCATGTGGCCAGGCGGACCAATTGACATTGGAGAGTCCGATTTCCTTGGTACTCTTGATACCGGTGCCAATGATGGTGATACCAATTGCGGCAATGATAGAGACAAAGTCGACGTAACCCAGAATAGCCATTTCGGTGAAACTCGGCGGTACTGCGAGGAGCAGCAGAATCACAGCAGACACGACTCCCCAAACAACGGAGCAAACGTCACTGCTGGTGATGTTCACAAAGGCAATCGTACCAGTCAGACAATGCGAGCCGGTGAGGAACAGAAGTTCCAAGATGAGCATAATGTTGATCAGTTCTTTGCCGAAACGACCAAACATGAGCTGGCCAGCGTCGGGATAGTGAGCGACATGTGGGAACTTCAACTTCACTTGACCGATAATGTGACTAGTATAGACAGCAACGAGACCCAGACCAACGGTACAGATGACACCAGCCACCATACCAAGCTTCGCAAAACTAGAAGGAATGGACAAACTTCCGAGAGCAACAGCCTCCACAATAAGCACGACGGTGAGACGCTTCCAACCGAGACGGCTGAACTTATGGATACCATCCTCGACGATGTCCCTTTCCCTCTCATCCATTTCACCAACCAAGTCCTTATCATAGTGAGGGGGGACACCAAGCTTCTCGGCCCCAGCCTCCATGGCTTTGTTATTGGCCTTGTCGAGGTCAGAAATATCTTCTGAGGAGTAGCCCATGTTGGAGATTGGGAAGGGGGAGAGATGCTGAGAAAGTGAGAACGAGGAAGGGGCGAGAAGGGAAGAAGGTGTGGGCTGTTTCCCTGTCGGACCACGTTCCTGAGAGTCTGGGAAGAGAGCAGAATTTGAGGAAAGTCCGGCCAAGGCAGTTATATAATCGAAGTACCAGACTTGGACCGATTTGGAAGCCAGCGGAAAGGACGCACCGTATACTTTGCCACTAAGCTGCTGTGCCCGCCGGTTGCCCAAGAGGCTTGCATGAAACTGCTGTGGTGTGATTGGGTTTGGAATTTCGAAAGAATAATGATAGTGCGTTTTTTTTCTGTTATTAATAAGATTTGGTGGCGTTACGTTTATCTTGAATGGTCGAACCATATGGAGAACAAGCTCACTCCAACCGCTGGTCTGACCAACCAGATCTCACTTTGGCCCGTCCACGAATCCGGATCTGACCTAGTTTAAAACTTTCGGGCTTTCGGTCAATTAGCCTCAGCCACCGAATGATAACGGTAGAAGAAAAGAAAAATACTACAGAGAGGCTAATTGTGACATGATTGCATCTGGTAAGAGTAAAACGTGGGGATGTTGGGGACGAAAGTGGGCATTGCTCACGTTCCTCCCAATAGGCATCCGTGATAATGCGTATCTTCGGTGGGTTATCAGTTTCTAAAGTAGACGACAACGTGGCAAAGCAAAGGAAGTATGTACGGTAACAGTACCCCATCCCTCTGTCTCTTGTCACGCCGATACTTATTCCAACTAACACCCTCAGTCAAGAGGTCATTGATTATATCTCACCGCTTGGTAGCCCATGCCTAGCAATACGATTATGGTTTGCCTGAAACCCTCTATTACCTAAATCATTACTGCCATCATTTTGTGGGGATCAATTTTCCACCATTGAACATACTCCAGACTTCTAACTAATTTTAGGTTTCTTTTGGCGATTCATGCATATGCTTCTCCGAGCGGGCCATGTTGGAGAACATTGGAGAACCGACAGGGATGTGCGGTGGTTAGACGCGGCGACAGAATAAGATGGGGTCGGATGGTGATGTGACCATGGCTTCTACCGAGTATGCCATATGTAGCAATTCTATGACAAACTGCCAAGTTCTGCATAGCTCCCTAAAATATATCGCTACCAATATATTCGCTCGCCCAGTCGCACCAAGACTTCTTGGAAGTTCTAGGCGCTTCAGATCTTTTACTCTTATGCATTTGTCAGAGGGCTTGGTAAGCCCTACTAGTAGGTTGCCTGATGAATGCCTGAGCCCTGCCAAGTTTACAAGGTTCCAAAAGCGGCATTCCGCATTGGTCGTAGCAACGTGGGGCCTTAAGGCTTCGGGCCCAGTAGCTTTCCTGAATCTTCCGAAGGATCGGCACCATTGCCCGCTTCTTTCATCAATCAAAATTCTAACTCTTGAGGGGATTTAATATACTTGCAGATCCGGACAAGTGCTCCGTACATAGTGACCATTACTATAATTTCAAGCTTACTGCGTTATCTGAAAATGTCCTAACCTTCTTTGTGTAGCAACTTGTTTTTTTTTTTTTTATTAAAAGAACCTTAGGTGTCTGTATTATGATGGAATGTTTCGCCGTAGAATATCCGTTATCAGTGACTCAATACGATCCCTATTGATAGATAATATCTTTATCTTTATCTTTATGGTTGATCTGTACGCCCCCTTTGTTGCAGGGCAACTCTTCTCGCCTTTATACGGTCAAGCGGTGAATGTTTTTAAAAGTATATACTCCTTAAAAGGGGTATCATGAAAATCTGGATACTAGTATGAGACCGGAGCGGGTTAACTTCGGGTCGGGAGACGAGAAAAGGAAAAGGGTACCGAAACGGACATATAAACGAAGACGTGTTGAAGAGGAGACTCCGTAGAAGGAAGTTCAACAATATCCCAGTCTGGAGAAAGGATCTTCGTCTACTCCGTATGAAACCGAGAACCTGAGATATTTCCATTCTTGTGAGGGGGTGTGTTGAAACCTCGAGTGAAGTATCGAAAAGTTAAAATATCTTCGTTTTCGCTCTCCTTCCCTCTTCCGTTTCCCTTCTTCATCTTGATCCTCGACAATAAAACAACAGACTAATCCATTATTGTTACATTCTCTTCTCAAATTCTAGAAAGTCTTAAGCATATTCTTGTCGAATTCCTGAAACCTGGGGAGATGCAAGACCTAGTTTGTTCGTGTGGCGAGGCTGATATTCACGGTTCAATGTGGTGTTCATAGTGGTTGCTCTCCCAATATAATGATCCTCGTTTTATTATTATCCTTTTTCCCTCTTCTAAAATTTCCCAACCCCTTTGCCCATGCTGTGACCTGCATATAAGCTAAAATTCCCCATCGCTGGAATCTGTGGAGAGAGTTTCACCCAAAGATTGACATGAAGAATGGGTTTGGTTGCTGTGGGGGCGGCGAGGGTTTGTTGACATGGCCAACTAAGGGATAGCGGTGCTGCCTTCGAAGTACGAACTCCTAATCTTAGCTCACTAATTGTCGCCCTCTCCGCTCACTTGTGCTTCCAGCCACTAAAACAGGCTGAACACTTGCATCGTTCTACCGCTTTGTTTCTTTTCTAATTAGTTCCGGCTGAAGATCCTACCATTTCCATTCAAGGATTACCCCTCTATCAAACTGTATCCCTCCTCTGTGCTACTATTCGACGCTATCTCCAACCTCCCTTCCGACCAGCCCTGAATGTCCTCATCCATTACCGTGATTCACCATGTTGACCGTTGAAAAGTCATGGGTCAATGTTCAGCAGAAAACCTTTACAAAATGGTCAGTTTCCTTTAGCCGCCCACTGTTTCTTCCCCTCGATCGGGGTCGGCCCCGTGCGTCCATCGGATCCCTTGATTTCATCTTGCCTTAATCCGCCTCGTCCAACTTCGGGTCCCACCCTGCTGACACTATTGATCTTTCAGGCTCAATGATAAATTAAAGGTTCGAAGACTCTTCATTGAAGATCTAGTATCTGACCTCTCCAACGGCGTGAGTGAGCCCCGCAACCCGACACCTCGATAAGCTTCCCCTTGCCTCTACCAGGACGTCGGAGGAAAGATGACCGAAAAGGAGATGCGGGATGAGAGACATCATGCGCAGAGACTTACATAGTTAACTCAGATCATCCTCATTCACCTTCTCGAAATCCTCGGCGGCGAGCCCCTCGGTAAATATGCCTCGAACCCCAGATTGCGCGTACAAAAGTTCGAAAATGTCAACAAGAGTCTGGACACTATCAAGGGGAGGGGAATTCAGATGACAAATATCGGTGCAGAGGACGTTGTGGATGGCAATAGGAAGATCATCTTAGGACTAATATGGACTCTCATTCTGAGATTCACCATCAGCGATATCAATGAGGAAGGTATGACCGCAAAAGAGGGTCTGTTGCTGTGGTGTCAAAGGAAAACTGCCTGCTACGAAGAAGTTGAGGTGCGGGACTTTTCCACTAGCTGGAACGATGGTCTGGCATTTTGTGCCCTTCTGGATATCCATCGCCCTGACTTAATCGACTTCGACGCACTTGATAAAAAGGACCACCGTGGGAACATGAAATTGGCATTTGAAATTGCTGCTAACGAAATCGGCATTCCCGACCTGCTTGATGTGGACGATGTCTGCGATGTCCCAAGACCTGATGAGCGGTCTTTGATGACTTACATCGCATATTGGTTCCATGCCTTCTCCCAGCTGGAGCGAGTCGAGAATGCCGGTAGACGAGTCGAAAAGTTCATCAACAACATGCATGGCGCTTGGGAAATGCAGAACTCGTATGAAAGAAGAATGAAGGAACTTCTGCGCCTCATCAGAGCCCAACGCGAGGAATGGAAGAACGCTTCGTTCGAAGGAACCTACAAGGATGCCAAGGACCAGGCCTTTCAATTTTCCTTGTACAAGAAAAAACAAAAACGACAATGGGTCGCGGAAAAGTCAGACCTTGCTGCCCTTCTGGGTAACATCAAAACCAAGCTCAGCACCTACCGCCTCCGCCCCTATGACCCCCCTGCAGAGCTAAGTCTTGAGGTTTGCGACCAAGAGTGGGAATGTCTAACGCGCGATGAGCATGAACGTAGTCAGCTCATTAACGAAACGATCCGAGATATCAAGAATGCCCTACGCCGGTCTTTCGCGGACAAAGCGAATGACTTCGCACTAACTTTGAAGACTCTATCTCTTGCAATATCCGGTCTTGATGGCGATGTAGAAGACCAGTTAGCCCATGTTAAGAGACTCAATGACAACCTTCCTCCCCTTGATGCGTTCTTAGATACTATTGCGGAGATAGACGAGCAGTGTGAGGAAGCGAACATTGAAGAGAACGATTACACAACATATACACTAGATGAACTCTCCTACGAGTTGAGCCTAGTCAAGTCGAGCATTTCCAAGAAGCTAGCCTTCCTTGACAATCAGCTCGTGGCTCGAAACATGACGAATCTGACCCCGATCCAGTTGGAAGAGTTTGAATCAGTATTTAGACATTTCGATCGCGACTCCTCAAACACCCTTCATGAGCTTGAGTTCTCTGCTGCCCTTGCCAGTCTTGGACTAGTATATGACGAGGATGAGATGCACGAGGTGTACGTTGAGACGTGTGGCCCAGCTAGACTAGCACAGAACGCCGGTGTTAGCTTCGAACAGTTTATCCGTTTCATGGTCAGTGTGACTGAGGATCAAAACACAGCCGAACAAGTGTTGCAGAGTTTCCGTGAGGTCGCAGATGGCAAGGTATGTTCCAATCAAGAGGCTACGTCGTCTTGTTTCGTGCGATGACTAACTTCGAATAGCCATATGTCACAGAACTCGATCTTCGACACTCGCTCATTCCGGATGAAGTTATTGACCATCTTGTTCAGACCATGCCTAGGCATGAAGTGTTTGACCGGGGTGAAGACCAAAATGAACCCAAGTACGACTACTATAGCTTCATGCAGAAGATGATGGAGAGTGGCAACCGTGGACAGAGTGATGCCGCTTCCAATGGCGGGGCTTAATGAGGTTTCGTATCGCACCATTGGCGTTTTGTCTTTTCCTTCAGATCCTCTAATGTTTTGCTATTGGAAGCTGCTACTGGTGTTCTCTGGAGCTATAGGGAGGGATATGTCTTGATCGGCAACCACATGGAATATGCATACCGGACTATGACGAGACTTTTCTTGGTGTTCTTGCATCGCATCCTGGATTTACTTTGTCTCTACTCCCTTTATGATGCCTGTTGGCAACTGCTCACTTGTACACCACATTGATGGGGCGGAAGTAATTATGGAGTTCAATACAGTATCGATAACCAAAGCTGTAATGTTAAAAAGATGTCTTCACCATGGATTTCTGCCTGATTACCGATAACAAAAAATCGCAATTTGTACAGTATGTATCACGTGATGTGCCGTTCCGCCCAAGCTTTCTAGAGCGTGTCTCCGGCCTAGTGTTTCTCTTTCTCCGGCTCACCTTAATCTCAATCTCAACCCCCTCTCCCTTTATTACTGTGTATGTTCGTACTTCGACTTCTAGAGATTGCTCCGGCTTGACAGCAACTTATTCCGTTTCTTTACTGTAGCGATACCTTTCATGTCCACCATGGACCGCAGCTTGGATGAGATCATTGCGGAGCGTCCTGTAAGTCTTCCGGATCGCGCCAATTCCAATTTGACCATATCATATTGTCGCCATTCCTCTGATAGCTGGTTAACTGACATGTGAAATTTTTAGCAGAAACAAAACCGGGGTGGCCGCCGTCCTCCTCAGGGTCGTCGCCGTGATGGCGTAAGAAAGGTATTTCTACAACTCCGCTATTGCATTCATCGGATATATTTCTTCTCTTGTTTTCATACTGATTAGCCTGCCTTTTAAATTAGGTCCTCCCTCCCAACTCTCTTTCGAACCCTCTACGCGCACCTTGACAAGCATAATTCGCTGGCCTCGTAGTTGTCTTGGAATAGACATTCGGCCGCGGAATCCGCAGACGATGGAGCAGTTGCCATGATACTTGAGATGATTTCGAGCTGACCTTGTCCTTTTTTGCGACCACAACAGTCTTACAGAGAAGAACGCCCTGATTTAGATCTGTAATTACACCCTTTCCTTAATCTGCAATTGTGTTAAGTTTTCTAACAGGCTTGGATTCGATATTACAGGGATTGGGTACACGACAAATATGAAGACGACAGAGATTGTGCGTTTTGAACTCTACCCGGGCACTTGCCACGGAACCTCTAGTTTCCCATTCTTACACAATCTGTTCAGCACGCCCATCTCGTGCCCCTCGACGACCTCGCGGTGACCGCTATTCCCCGCCGCCGGACCAGTATGTCTAGCTAGCTGCGCAATGTTTCGCGTAGCGTGCGCTAACCATTTGATAGCGCTCCTACTGGAGCTAAGCTTCGTATTGAGAACCTTCATTATGATATTACAGAAAGTGATCTTGAGGTAAGGATGTTAGTCTTACTAGTTTTCCCTTCTGGGCCGTCTAATGGGTTTTCTTTTCAGGATCTATTCACTCGAATTGGTCCGATCAGCAACCTGTCTCTCGTCTATGACCGAGCAGGACGCTCTGAGGGCGTGGCTTTTGTTACCTATGAACGTCCCAGCGATGCGAGAACGGCCATAAGCGAGTTTGACGGCGCGAATGCTAAAGGACAACCTATTCGTGTGACTCTTGTTTCCACGGGTGGTGGACGACGAGACCGGAATCCCTTTGACAACGTTGAGAGACCTAAGGGTAGCTTGTTTGACCGTGTAGAGCGCCCACGCGATCGTGACTCTCGCAGTCTTAGTCCCGGAAGTGGACATGAAAGTGCTGACGATGGTGCACGCCGCCGTCGTGGACGCCGGGGAGGTGGTGGACGCTACCGACGTAGCGATGTCTCCAAGCCAGCTCCGGAACATATAGATCGGTATGTTCCTGGACAGCGATCGCCGGCACGTCGTCCCGCCAACGGACGACGCCAGGGACAAGGCGAGAGCCGTCGCGCTCCTGCTGCTCGACCCAAGAAGACACAGGAAGAGCTGGACCAAGAGATGGACGATTACTGGGGCACTGCAAACACTGGTGCTGACAAGGAGACCGTTCCGGTTGAGCCGCAGCAAGTTGCACCTGCGACTGCTGCTGCTACTGCTGGCGACGACGATGTTGACATGATTGAGTAAATCCACCAATGATCAACACTTGTAACTAGTTAATACTCGGTTTCGAAGATTTCGCGTCAGATTGGGTAGGATAATCATATGTCGTTATTGTTACGTTACATAAAGGCACGACTATGCATGCTAAGTCATAATAGTTCGCAGCCATTGGCCATCCAACTCGACTCATACAAATATATAGAATCAACCAAACTGGTCTCTAATCTCTAATCTGTCTTTTCTTTTCATTAAAGATACTACTGGGGGAAAGCTATCCCAAGCCAGGAAAGCTTGCCCCTAAGTACAAACTAGGCGCAGCATCATAGCTAAGCACCAAATTCAATATCTTCAAATAAACTCCAAGATCCATACCTCCGTATCTGCATAATAAAAGGTAGGGTAAAGAGATTTGAAGGGGCGTTTCACAGATATGGTGTTACTTTCACCGCCATAAACCGTATGGCTCTCTGCATGCCTTCCACAATTTGATCGTGCCGTCCTCACTTCCTGTGCCGTAGAGTTTGCCGTCAGGTGAGAAACTGACGGACCAGATCGGGCCGTGGTGGCCTTTTTGGACTTCTGTTGAGGTATTAGTTCGGCTCATATATAAATGTGAATGAGAATGAGCGGAAAAAGAACATACCCAGCTCTTCATCCGTTCGGAGATCATAAACTCGCGCCCAAGTGTCGTCCGCACTTCCGGTCACCAGTCGACCGGTTTCATTGTTGACAGCGGCACTAGCGACCTCGTACCTAAAGTCAGACTTCTTGATCAGACGACCGGGGCTCGAGCCATCGAATAGATAGACGGATTTGCCCGCGGCGACGGTAAGGATGCCGGGGTCATTGGGACGAACGGCCAAGGTATTCAATTCACAGCTACCAATGGTACCCTCGACAGTGTACTCAATGACAGGGTGGCGAGAGCGCAGATCCCACCATCTGATCTTACGATCTTCCGCGGCTGTTGTGAGGATGTTGTAATCCTGGTTCCAGACGATGGACTTGATGGTTCCACCGTGGACGCCGGGCCCGATCTCATAGCTAGTTACCCCGGTGCCGTTCTCCCCCGTTGATGAGGGGAAGGTCGGCGAGGACGAGTTGCTACCGCTGTTGCTGCGGGATAGGTCGAAGATGCGGAGCTTCTTTTCATAGCCGCCTGTAGCCAGAACCTGGGGAGATGTCTGCATGGGAAATGCAACTGCCCGAACGATGTGGGAGTGCTGCAGCGTGTGGAGGCATTCGCCTGTGTGGGTGTCCCAGACTTTTCTGTAGACAATGCATTAGTGGTTTGCTACAGCTGCCGGGGGGAAATGAGCTTCCCGAACTCACGCGGAGAAATCGGCCGCAGCTGTTGCTGCTATGGTGGCATCTGTTGAGAGTCTGGCTTGCCAGACTGCACCTTTGTGGCCGAGGAAGGTTCCAATCCTGTGTCATGGTTAGTGCTCTTTGCCATCAAATGGAATAGATAGTCCTGAGGGAAACGTACCAATCACCGGTGATACCATCCCGGAGCATGGGGTTGTTGTCTAAGAAGGATTAGTTTGGTGCATCCCGCTTGAGCAATAATCAGGACATACCCTTGCAAGCGGATATGAGGTAGTACTGATCATCTTCTACTGTGGAAGAAAAGTCGATATGCGGCACAGGACGAGAGTGTCCGTGGCAGGTCAAAGGGACCACTTTTGTGAGGTCTGTGGAATATGAGTGACCGTCGATGATGCAGATTTCAAGCAGTTATGACAATACCTGACGCCATTTCAGCTTTCAATTGGGGTTGCCTAATTGCAATTTCTTGGTATTAGAGTGATTTCATTCAATTCAATTCAATTCTGTGCGGCCGTTATGTAATGATCTGATGTCCAAGCACGGAGACGAAGGGACCCGTCCAAGAACAGAAAGAAAGGAATATATGAGAAGAGCTTGAAAAAGACGTGGATATGGGTTTATGTAGAAGTACAGAAGAAAATTCGTCAGTCTCGTCAAGTCATCAACTCAAGTACGGCGGGGTTGTAGTAACAGATGATTGAGAAATCTTGGGCGGAGGAAATAAAGTAACGAGAGGGAAAGAGAAGGAGAAATCAGTCAACAGATCTGTCCACCACAGCAAACCCAATAAAGAACAAGTAATCCGCAACCCTTCGAGAGAAGAAAGAAAAGGGGAGACCCCGACCCAAGAGGAAGAGAGCTTGAAGTCGCGAGATGAACTTCTTTTTTGATATTCGTTCAACCCGCCGGCATTTGTTTCAATTGTCCGACACACCGCGCTAAGGCTGATGGGGACTAGTGTCGGTGCACGTGAGGCTTGTAGTTGGACCCACATTTGTTTGCCCAACTTTAATCATGTATTGGAAAACAAAAACACTTTTTCAATATCATTGCGCTGAGAATACTGGACAGCGTGGAGGGCATGTCACTCTCCCTTCTTTCTCCTAGCCACTGCCAGCATTTTATACCACCTCCTGTTAAACCTGCAGACAACAATTAGAGGAAAGAAAGACTCAGCGCCAATTCCTTCGATAACCGATTGTCCCAATGTAGAAGGGACAGATGCAGCCCACTTAACATTGTTACTGGACCATGTCTAAAATTGCGTATTATAAGCAAACCATCGCTGTGCATTACCATATGGTGTAAGATCTACCTTTGTCGCGTATTGGAGTGGTGTATATGACTACATAACAAGCACTCGTGAACCCATGTAGTTTTAAATCGATTGCACAGTCCTCCAAGGCGAAGGAAAGAGTCGGATATTGAGGTGTCAATCACCTCAACGACTAGACTAAGACGATGCCATATCTCACCGCATTGATTGACCTCGAATAATCACTGCAGGTAGCTGTACTATATAGCAGCACTTGTCCATCCTTGTTACTCCGTACATCCAGCTTCCTCTTTGTATTAGTTGAATAATACTACTCCATGCCTCCCCATCATTGGTTCACTATGTATCCCTGCTTTCCCCACTTAGTCGTTTCTGTTGACCACGTATACATACTACTAGATAGCATTCATTGCTGCAGATTTCTTTATTGTACAGAGACTCGAACAGCCTGTGCATAGAAATACTAGATCTGGTATGCCTTTTCAAGCAGTTATGGTGGAATGTTATCATGCCAGTCCACAAAGAACACAAATAGCGACGTGTACAACAGCTCTCCAGCCGGCCCATAGCCAATAGCATAATTATAGACACCCGCTAGTTATTTATCGATTTGTTCCTTAGTTGCAGAGGTCGACCGACACCAAGGCGAGTCCACTCCCGCATTTCCAGGTCCTTACCAAGTTGACTGCGGGCAAGGTCGGTTAATCGAGGTCCCATGTTAGCTTATATACGATCAGAATAGTAGGGAAGCCTCCTCGAGCAAGTCGACATAGAGGATTTCAGGGTAGCGTAGCGTCGGAACTGGTCCTTTTTGTTTGATTAACCATTGATGTCTGGCCAGAACAAGGTCAAAGATCGCTTAATCAAAGGTGAAGGATCAGATTGCTACCCAGAAATTTCTAATCATTTTAAAAGCCTTGTCGAGTGATCTAAATAAACATTTGTCATTCCACATGATGTCAAGCGGCAATTAGTATGATATAACCAGTGCACTACTACAATACACGATAGCTCTATTTTCTTTCGATACAAACGAAGCAAAATGGGAATCACACACAAATCCACTGCACAATTGAAAATTGGTGTCGATAGGTTGTTGTCTAATTGTGCAATAGAGGGTCTATGTACCACACCGTGATCTTCAACCGACAAAATACTGCCACACACAACAAGCACCTTCTTTCCCCTACATCCACTAAGCATCGCTAAAGACCTGTTCTGCCTCCACTCGTTGATTTGATATTCTAGGCAATGGAGCCACTGCTCACATTGGCGTCAGAAGGATAAACGTCGTTCTCCTGCCTTCTGGCATTCCCATCATTGTTCGTCTTGTCGACCAGGGTAAGGTTATTCTCAGTATGTTTGTTCGACTTGTCAACAGACACTTCGTTTGCAGGTATCTATATACGTGATTAGTAATTCTGGAATATAACACTGCTCAATTTCTGTACTTTCAAGGTTGGTGCAGCCAAGGCAGAAGTAGCTAGGAGCAAGCCGCCAAGAACACTGGGCTGCGTTGTTGACTGTTCCATTATAATCGGTAGTCGCTATACTCTGATGTACAAGTTCAATATAGACACGGAAATGCAGTTGCCTCGTAGATGAAGAGAGTTACCATACTTGTAAGTAGAGGACTTCTGTTTTATAAGGCTTCTACTGCTCTGCGAGCCATATACTTCCTTCTATTTTAGACAGACACCATCGGTTACAGTCAAACGGTCTCGGACATCCAGATAGGGGTAGTCTAAATCCGGAGAGCAGGATGTGATCTCATTTTTCGTAAACAATCTCTTTTGATTGCCACTTTCACCTTAAATCATTACCGAACAGTATTTACGCGTTATATCAACAAGACTAGGTGTGATATCGTATTTGTGGACAATAAGTGACAGGGCTATGCTTCACCGAAGCACTCGCCGCGGGTGATCGTAGGACTATTTACAGATAGTTTCTAAACCTTGCATAGGATCTACTTACTAAGTGATCTACGTACATATACAGCACTAGCATGCTCCAGTGGGGCTGTCATACGTATCTCATCTGAGAATACAACAGGAGCTATGGTTCATGCACCTAAATCCCGTCGTCAATTGAGCGTTGCATACCCTAGGTATGCTCATACTAGTAGAAAGGGCTTTCCAAGTTCTGAGCGCTAATGATTTTAGATATACATGATGGAACCCATAAATTTCAAGTCACATAGTTCATATAACAGATAAATACAAATCTGCACGTTTAGGGACCCTTCCACATACCCAGCAAGCTTCTTGTCCGTCTAGAAAATTAGTTTAATGGATCGGTGAATAGCATCGCAGCTTTCTGTAGTTATAGACTACTTAAATCTCCATCGCCCCTCTGGTGAGTAATTTTACACTTCATTATCTTCAGTATCCCCTTTCTGGTTATGATCAAATATTGCAAAGGCCCGAGAAGTCGCAGAGCCAATATGATATGCATCCCCTTAAGGGTCAAATGAAAGAAAGCCCGACATGTACGAATATAATGCTGGTAAAGTGACAAAAATGATTGCACACCGGAACAAATAAAAAAAAAAATAAATAAGTAAGCTACGCCAGCGAAGTTTTGACTGGTAGTATAGACTCAATATAGAAAGTTCTCACCAAGCGCATATATATAATATCTCTCGCTTGGTTCCACCCACCGAAAGAGGATTTGTCTTATGGAGATTAATCGAAATCTATAGTCTGATGTAGATAAGTCCATGCATGATGAGTATGGCAGAACTCATAATAATGCATAATGTCCTTCATTTATTGTTCAGCTGCCCCGGCTTCCGACTGGAGACCTTGGTAGCTAAAAGCAGCAATCAGCTGGTGCCTGACCCACTGGTCTAGGCTTTACAGTTCTAGCAGCTTCTACTCCACCGCCCACGTGACTGTAACTCCGCGGATCTTATTGTCACGGTCCCTTAGTAAGTACTAGTATGAGTGACTAGTACCCTGGTACGTTAGTAACCCAAGAGACCAGCACAGCAACTCTTACTCAGGTCAATCCCTCCGTCTTGTTATAGGACCTGGTCACTTTTCCGACAATATCATTTTTGCCCAGGTTTCCTCACTTGCCTTCTCCTAGCCCTCTGGGAGTGAACTTTATGTATGCCTGACTTCAAGATCTCCGCTTCTTTGGAGGGCCACGGCGATGATGTAAGAAGGTTCCCGGTTGTTGATGTCCACAACAAGTGGTATCTCAATTATATTTTTTGACAACTGACCATCTCTAACGATGATTGCAGGTTCGTGCTGTGGCCTTCCCTAATCCGAATGCCGTGTTTTCGGCTTCTCGCGATGCGACTGTCCGACTCTGGAAGCTTGTATCTACCCCGCCCCCGACATACGACTACACCATCACATCCTCCGGCTCCGGTTTTATCAACTCCATAGCCTATTATCCACCAACCCCCGAATTTCCTGAGGGACTAGTATTTTCCGGAGGCCAGGACACTATAATCGAGGCAAGACAACCTGGTAAGGCGTCGGATGACAATGCAGATGCTATGCTTCTAGGACATGCCCACAATATCTGCGCTCTGGATGTGTCACCCGAGGGCGGCTGGGTTGTCAGTGGAAGCTGGGACTCTACCGCTAAGCTATGGAAATTTGGGAAATGGGAGTGCGATGTCACCTTCGAGGGCCACCAGGGGAGTGTCTGGGCGGTGCTGGCGTATGATAAGGATACAATTATTACTGGTAAGTATCATACTACTGGCTAAGTATACTGTATGACTCCCATGCTAATAATATTACAGGCTGTGCAGATAAAGCTATCAGGATCTTCAATTCTTCCGGAACCCTTCTGAAGACCATCCAAGATTCTCGGGATGTTGTCAGGGCCCTTTGCAAGGTTCCTGCGTCGAATCCCACTGGTGCACAATTTGCTTCGGCCGGCAATGACGGCGTAATCCGTCTGTACACCATACAGGGCCAGGTGGTCGCAGAACTTCAAGGCCACGAAAGTTTTATTTACTCTTTAGATGCGTTACCGTCAGGCGAGTTGGTGAGCTCCGGGGAAGATCGCACAGTGAGGGTCTGGAGCGGCACGCAGTGCGTACAAACCATCACTCATCCAGCGATCTCAGTGTGGGGAGTTGCTGCTTGCAAAGAAAATGGTGATATTGTCACAGGTGCTAGCGACCGGGTGACTCGGATTTTCACCCGGAGCGAAGAACGGGTAGCAAGCGCTGAGGTAGTGGAGCAATTCGAGAAATCGGTTAAAGAGTCCTCGATACCCGAACAACAAGTAGGAAAAATCAATAAGGAGAAGCTACCGGGACCCGAGTTTCTTCAACAGAAATCTGGCACGAAAGATGGCCAGGTGCAAATGATTCGACAAAATGATGGGAGCGTAACCGCCCATACATGGTCGGTAGCTTCGCAGGAATGGGTGGCCGTGGGCACGGTGGTCGATTCTGCTGCCAGCAGTGGAAGGAAGACGGATTACCTAGGCCAGGATTATGACTATGTCTTCGACGTTGACGTTGAAGATGGGAAACCGCCTCTCAAGCTCCCGTACAATGTTGCTCAGAACCCGTACGAAGCTGCAACGAAGTTCATTCAGGACAATGAACTCTCCATGAACTATCTCGACCAAGTGGCACAATTTATTGTCCAAAACACACAGGGTGCGACTATTGGCCAGTCTACCCAAGGATCGACTCCTGCTGGCGCCGACCCTTGGGGCCAGGAGAACCGTTACCGTCCTGGGGAAGCCTCAGCTCAACCTACTCAGCCTCCCGCTCAACCTGAATCCCGCCCCAAAGTCCTTCCCCAGAAAACATACCTTTCTATCAAGACCGCCAATTTGAAGGTGATTGCGAAGAAACTACAAGAAATCAATGAGCAGCTTGTATCGTCTGGATCGAAGGAGCTATCCCTAAGCCCCCCAGAAGTAGACACAGTCGTCTCACTGTGCAATCACCTAGAGACCCCGGAAAGTCTCAAACAATTCCCTACTCTGGAGACCGGGCTTGGATTACTGTTTAAGGTTGCAACGGGCTGGCCTGTGCCAAATAGACTACCAGGTCTGGATCTCCTTCGTTTATCTGCGGCTGCAACGCCCGTGACTGCTACCGCAAACTACAACGGCCAAGACCTTGTAACTGGGATCCTATCAAGCGGCACATTTGATACTTCTTCAAATGTCAACAATGCAATGCTTTCAGTTCGAATGCTGGCCAACCTCTTTGAAACCGATCCTGGCCGACAGCTGGTTATGAGTAGGTTCGATCAGATCATACCAGCTGTAAAATCGGCACTGAGTAGCAGCGGTGCAACACCAAACCGCAACCTTACTATTGCAGTTGCAACTCTGTACATTAATGTCGCTGTTTATCTCACCTCTGAAGGTAGGGGGTCTGCCCCAGAGTCTTCTGAACGAGGTCTTGTGCTCCTCGCCGAACTGGTGCAGATGATCGTCGGTGAGAAGGACTCCGAAGCGGTTTATCGGAGCCTTGTCGCCTTAGGCACATTGATCAAGGGGCTTAGTGAAGAAGTCAAGAATGCTGCTACAGATGTCTACGATATTAACCAAGTCATAAGGGACGTGTTGTCCTCGGGTCCCGGGAAGGAGCCCAGGGTCAAGGGCGTCGTCGGTGAGATCAGGGAGTCGTTGCAATAAGGCAAAGCGTAAACGGTCTTTTTCGAGCATATGATGCACTCGAGGATTAGACACAATCATCTTTAATGATAGCCATGCATTTTACATTATTATTAGAGATGCAATTAGGCAATCCACACACGTTGTACATATGTGCTAACATCAAAGAACCACGTCAGCCTTCTTCTAGCAGTAAAACAATCGATACAATCGTAATGGACATCTTTACAGCCTTCCCTCGGCATCAACCCCAACCTCCACGATTTGGTCAATGCCTGGGTAGTTGGGAAGGTCCAGGCCGTACTTCTCCGTGATACTCTTCGTCAAAAACCGACCACCGAGGAAATGCCTCCCCTGGTAATACTTCACACACGGCTTTGGCGCTGTTAAACTGATTAGATATTCTGGCATAAACTTAGACCCAGGTCCTTCCTTAGGTGGACCACCCTCTATATCCCAAGAGCTGGGCGCATCGACGCTCAGTACAGGCACCGAAGCTGCCTCAATCTGAGAGATGATGGTCGGGAAAGGGTCACGGAGGGGACCACCGAAAGAAAAACCGAAAATTGCATCAACTAAGAGATCAGCAGATTTGATTGCGACAGGGAAATCGGTAATGAATGGCACGGAGAGGTTGTCGAGTTGGGTTTTGAGACGCTGTTGATGGGTTTAGCTTAAGTAGAATCCACACTGGTTGGCGAACGTACCTGGTAAAGCTCGTTCTTGCCCTCTTTGGGATAATAAACGGATGGCTCATAGCCGTACTGAGCGAGGTGGCGAGCAGCGACTAGACCGTCTCCTCCTGTTATTGCCGTCAACCTGTGTCCCATCGTTGCGGACTTGATGTTGACTTGCCGTTATTTCCGGGGCCGCAAACAACTAGGATGTTCTTTCCAGCGCTTGGAGGATGTACGCGATGGACTGAATAGATTGCTGTCAGTGAGATCCGCTACTTGTCTAATTTCTTTCAGTTTGCACTTACCTGCTTGCGAAACAGACAATCCAGCAAGTTCCATCAGTTGGTCCAGGGACCATCCTCCAATCTCCATCAGGTCTTTGTCTAGGGATGCGGCATCTTTAGAAGAGATAGCCTAGATGAATGGCTTAGTTTGATATACAATTGGAATTATGTGGTAAAAGGAAGCGCACCTTCAACGACATTCTGGCGGTTCTACTGTAGTATCGAATCGAGGCGGGGAGTGGATATCGTTTGAGCGCTGTCAATGAAGAACGAAACATATATCACTTAAGTGGAGAGACAAAACAGAATATTGTCGAGTTTAGTATCCCTCAGCTAACTTATAATCTGAACAATTGCTTATTTAAGTACACGATAGAGCTCAGCTCAATAACCCAAAGAAGCTGTGGTGGGATCTAATTACATCATACCTTATCATCCCATACACCGCCTGACGCTAATCCGCATTCCGTAACTCCGGATCAACAGATTCTCCGGCAATCTGCGAAATTGCCGCGGAAGTCTTGCTGTCCTGCTTCAGATTCAGCGTATAGACCTTCTGTCGGACACTCACTGCTGCCAGTCAATCCCATTCAGTCTTCAAAATGGTCGTCCGTATTCGCCTGGCCCGATTCGGGAACAAGCACCAGCCATTTTACAACATTGTCGTTGCGCAGGCACGGTACGTTTGTCTCGTTTTTCTTTCCCTTTTTCTTCCCGAGTCTAGACTTTACTCCATGAGCACAAGCCGAAATGTCCAACGAAAGAGTCAGCTGTGAAGCTAATATAACCTGAACATTACAGGAGTGCTCGTAACTCGAAACCCTTGGAGGTCATTGGCACTTACAACCCCATCCCGCAACGCCCTACAAACCTCTCCGACGAGGAAGCCCGCAGCGCAAGGCCATACAAGGAAGTATCACTTGACCGGTCCCGAGCCAAGTACTGGATCGGTGTTGGAGCGCAGCCCAGTGATGGTGTGTGGCGGTTACTGAGCCTGGTATGTGAAGGATGAGTCTAGAATACGAGGTCATACGGTTTGATAGATGGTGAACTGACGATAATGGACTACAGGCTGGCATCGGCGATGGCAGAACAAAGACAAAGAACTAAGATCTGTTTTGCTCATACCCGACTCTCTTATATTGATTTATGCATCGTTATCCGATCTTTGTGTCGGTGATTGAAGAGGATAGCCTATTTGACTCGATAAAATCTCGAGTGCTACGTTTTGGCATTTTCCATGGCGTTATTGCGTGAACCTTTTTCTGGAATATATTGGTTCGATGACCGGACCTTGTACCTGTACATTATGTGAGCTGATTGTGTTTAATTATGGCATGAGAGAATCGCATTCGTCGATTATGGATTGATAACAATAAATTATGGGGGGCTATGCTGCGCCATGAACGGTTGATCTTCCCTGTCCGTATGCAGGCTAAGTCTGGGGCTCCTTGATCAATTTCACCGATTGCCGGCAAAGCCTGTGGGCTAAAGTATGCCTTGGGCCTATCGGGGATCGGACCGGCATTGCAAGAAGAAACACGGGAGATATAATGAGCCGCTCAGTGGTCAAAGGTGTATATGCGCCGTATCTCTAGGTAGCCTCTGAACATATTGCCGAGTTGAAGTTGGCGTGTACGCAATTATTCCCTGTCTCGGATTTTGTGGTATCGGAGAACCGCGGTGATACCATACACCCTCAAATTTAAGCCCTATTGTCTTACATATCTCGAAAATGAGATATCTACGTCTCGAATCTCTCTCGTGACAAGTCCTAGTATACACCGTGTACGCGCTAACAATATGTCTACTACTCGTCCGTGCCCTCCACACTTCGCGTTGTAATGAACTAAAGTTAATACTACGGTATCAGTGGAAATTACGGCTGCATAAGCATCCGCATTACATGTGGTCAATGTCTACTTGTGCTGTCCTGGAGATGAAGCATCCGATTTGATGATTGCTCCTACTATGTAGTCAATGATAGCCTATATAAGCGTCATAATGAGCGACATATTATACAGATGAGACAAGGATACAGCCCATTTTACCTCACCTATCACCAGACATAGCCTCGAGATGTGCCATGATCACATCAATACGGAGCACTTGGATAAGAAAGTAGGCAGCAAGCCAACATCTGACATCATTCCAGTGAGTCAGCTCGTAGGCAGAAAGGGTTGGATGGTTCTCAATCACCGCAGCACAACGTATATTAGTAGTAGGCTACGCTAAACATGAGTGCTGGTTAGTAATATCCCTAGAATACGTACAGAATCTATTTAGTGCGTGTATCTAAAATGCTTCTGTCAGTGCTAGACCTTGCACTTCGTCCATCCACACCCCCTAGATTCGCATTAGCTTCTCTGCCCACCCCTCCTCTCTCACAGACCAAGTTGAAAGTGCCGGGCATGAACCAATCGTCGCGGGGAGCCCGGCGTCCAGACAGCATAGAGGCAAAGGTGATTGGTCAACGTTGGGAATTCCAGATGGAAGATCAGCAGTAGAGTTTGAGCTTTCCCACGGATTCATGGCAGCCAGTAGACTCCGCTCTTCGGCGCAGGGTATTCTCTACAGATTGTTGTTGGGAGATGGGGGCTTAGAGTTTCATCCGTCGACCTTTTACAGTTGTAGTTTATCTTCTGGCTGGGGTAAGTGTTTAGTTGGTTGTGGTCACGATGAACGACTAGGAAGGTTTGATATTTTTTTACATTGACTATAATTTTTTTTCCCTTTGGTTAATTTCCCCCTAAACCCATTTCGAAGTCTCCTTGCAATCATCCAAAGGTTCCTTTCGTCACATGAGAAAATCTATCCACGGACCGGACGAGTGACATGTCATTGACCGATACAGAGGTACACTTAAGGTACTGCATGGTGCCGACTGATAACGAAGCCTAGGCTCTTTGCATGACTAAATCCCACAAATCGACGAGATAAAGGAGGGTACATTAAACCTGTTCCTAGTCAACTAAGTTGTCAGGTCGAGTAATTGTTTGGCGCGATCGAGCTGTAGAAGTCATCGGCATCCGCGGTCCGAGGGGAGCTTCGATGTATGTACGTATGTACGGAGAAGAGCAACATTTTTCTGGTCAGCTGGAGGTTAAACGGTGTACTCCATATTGGCCGACTTTGGTGTTCATTGTTCTCGGAGAGTATCCTTCGAAGTCAAGGGGCAAGCTGACTCGTAAGTCATTAGTACTGAAAGGAAAGAAGAATGACTCCGGCTGAATGCCATCAATTCAGTGGACTGCCTATGAGTGGATATGCCTTCTGTCGCAAGGTATGCGGTACCTGAGTCAACCATTCAGTTCTAGTAAACAATAGAACCTTAAAACTGGGGCAAAAGATAATAAAAAGGAATGTGAATACGGGCGGAAGAAAACAAGCCAATCTAAGAATTTCGTTAATATAATTCAGTGTAGAAGGAATTTGTCCCTACACTCATTCCGGTATGGTCGAAGGTACACAGTATCTATCGAGGAAACGCTTCGGGCCTCTCTCCACGCCCTTTCCCCAAAACACACGCACTTCCACGTTCGCATCCGGAATACTCAGGCAATGTTTGCGTAGTAATAGAGAGACTTAGGCTTGCTGCACTCGGTAAGTCATGCTGCAAAATCAGGATATGACAGTGCCCACTCCAGGGGCCGACAGGCTAGACACTGGATCTATTTTAACAAAAGGCTTTCAGGGTCGATCGACTTCATACCAGTGCTCACAATAGCGCGTCGTGTCAACTAAATCGTCGGGTCGCGCATCTGGTGTTTAGCGGCTTCGATTGGACAGCCTTTTAGTTAGCGTTCTTAGTCACGACGTCGTTGGTGATTAATTACTTGCTTTCTTAGGTTTAGTTCGGCGAGTGTACTTTTACTCCCTCAATCTTGTCCTGGAACGGAGTCAGACTCGATCCGTGGACCAAAAGGACGCACTGCCGCCCCCAGTACACTCAACTGACACCATCGTTCCCTCCCAATTCCCTATTATTCATTCATTTCATTGTTATTGGGGAAAAAAGACCGTTCCGGACTTTGCAACGGGATACGCATTTCTGGTTTCTTACGATCGTTCTCTGCCTATTCCTTATCAACCTTTTTATTCTACTTTTCTTAGTTTTCCTTTCTACCAATCCATAACCCACCTGTCATTTCGTTCCCCTCTGAATATATATGATAATATATATATATCGTTTCTTTGAATTTGGTCCTTCTGCGAAATAATTACCAGGTAACGGCAATACATACTATACTACACGATCTCCCGTCATCCACTGTCCGTAGGGACCGACTGTACCACTGGAGAGAACCTGTTACCAGCTTTACTTACTGCCACCCCTCTCCGGCCTCCCCCCCAAAACCCAATCTAACTTTATCCTTCCCCCGAACTCTCTCACTTCTCTCCTGTCCTTTCATTGCTCCATCGCCCTTCTCCTCTTCCACCTTTACTCTTTCTTCCCACACCCCCCTGATACGATTCTTTTCTTCCCACCATCGTCTTCAACCATCTTTTCATCCTCTAGCCACTCCCTCTCGTTTCCCTTCCCTTCGCATTTGCTTCGTTCGCCTATTTCCGTCGTGCGATCATTATTCGTCTCCTTGTCGGTTGATCGGTCTACTCGGCCCGTTGTCGCATCGCTTCTTCATTCAATATTCACGATCTTGTTCGTCCTCGACTCGCCTTGGCGCATCTCAACGACGAATAAATGAATTGATTATTGTCACTGTCACTGTGGATGACCTTTTCAGGTTAAATAAACTTATAACCTGTGACGCACTTCTCAGCATTAGGCACCTGTCACCTGTTGCCTCCCGTTGCCCACCTCCCCTTACCTGGAGAACCTAATCCTACCCTTATCGCTCGTAGGATTTTGTCGATCCATTTAACAACTGGGATCATCGATCCGCGAGGCATGAGTGGCAGTTCGAATCAGTCTACCCGTACGAGTCCTGGGTCTTTGAGTACAACTCATCGCACGCCGTCCGTGTCGTCGGGCGCGTCGCCTCCGCATCAGTCGCTTCAGTCCTCTCAGGCGCCTTTAACGGCCCAGAATGCGATGTCGACCGACGTGTACACTTCATCCACGTCGCAGGCGTCAACATCACTAGGTCCCACTTTCACCTATCCATTCACTCCCCTCGGTCCGCCGTCGGCCTTCGATAACATGCCTTCCGCCACCATGCGCCTAAGCGACGCTGATCGGTCGGCGCAGGGCCTCAACGGCTTCATTCGACCCGGAGCGGGCGGCGCGATCCTAATGCGAAAACTTCCGAAGAGCACTAGTCTCGAGCTGTTGCGCAGCATGCTTCTCTTTGCTAAAGATCTCGTGGATATTGAGTTTGAACATAACATCCCCCCCGAAGACAACGGGTATGTGAGCGCAGTCGCACGGTTCAGTACGGTCGCCGCAGCCGAAGAGGCGCGGGCTTTGCTCGATGGCAAGCCGAACTCTAATAACGATGCGAACATGATCGTGGAAATGTATAATGGCCCTGTCGGCTCAGCTCTGGGGGGACCCAGGCGCAATACAATTGACCACACCGCGACGCGTAGCCTATTAGGAGGTGTTACGTCCAATGGACACTTGTCGCGGCATTCATCCCGCTTCAACGGTACTTTCCAGAGCCTGGAGAAGCTGACGGTGGCGAACGCATCCAACTCATCGGCCAGCGATGCCCTACCTCCTGAATCAAGTTCGCGCATGCATAGCATTTTCTCACCCCAGTCTCCGATCGGAAATGGTGTTCATGATCTGCCGCGCGTCAGTGGTAAGTCAATGATTGATCAGGACCTCGACGAAGATACGGGTGAGCTTCTCAAAGACCCTGTGGGCTATGCAGAGAATGGGCACTCCGGCTCTGTTTCCATCCCCCGTCGCTCCACCAATCCCCAGTTCCCCACGAATCAGTTTGCCAACATGTCACTGGCCACCAACCTGTCCTCGCCACCGTTGTCGAATTACACTCCTGGAGGCTCGGCCCATATGGGAATTCCTCCTCCCTCAACCGCATACCCCCAGTCCATCAACAACATGAGTGGGAACCACGGGCTCCCTTATGCCAATCCACATACACCTCGTCACAGTTTGCCTGCCGCAAACCCGAACGACATGAACCCGCCTTGCAACACTTTGTATGTGGGAAACCTGCCGCCGGACGCGTCAGAAGAGGAGCTAAAAGCTCTGTTTATGAAGCAGCGTGGATACAAACGCCTTTGCTTCCGTAACAAGCAAAACGGACCCATGTGTTTCGTGGAGTTCGAGGACGTGGGCACAGCTGGCAAGTCCTTGAACGAACTGTATGGCTACAAACTTTCCAACAGCATTAAGACCGGTATCCGTCTTAGTTTTTCGAAGAACCCCCTGGGAGTTCGTTCTGGGCAGCCAGGTTCCATGAGTGCATCCAATAATATTGCATCTCAAGGTGCAGTTTCTGGAGGTAGCAGCCTTGGTGGCATGCACAATCATATGTTCTCCACTGTCAGCGGGCCTCCTCCAGGTCTTTCGGCCCCTCCAGGCCTAGTGCCACCACTGCAGTTGCGCAACAACGGAGCCGTGCATCCCTCTGGCCATCCCCACGCACCAGTACCAAACAACGGCTCCTTCCACCCAAATACTGGCCTAGGGATTCGGACAAACCATATGAATTCCATGATGTCCCCCACCACTCCACTCTCCGGAGGGGTCCCTGGCGGTGGCTCGGGACCGAATATGGGAGGCTTTAATTCTTATTATCCTGACTACATGATGGGTCGGTAGAGAGATGCTGCATATCGTGGAGATAATGTCCGACATGTTTGATGACGATCACTGGGTTTCTGGCGCATTGGGGATTTGATTTGATATTTCACGAGCTAGATTAGCATTTGGAGGTTCCCCTTCCTCCTGGGAGTAAGGAACATGGGACTCTGGCTTCTATAGCTTGCTTGTCGTTTTCGCTTCTTCCCTCATCCTCCTTTCGTTTCCTTGCAATGTACTTGAACAAGACAGGATTGTGGGTTTTCCATTCTTATTTTCTTCTTTTGGGGGTGCATTATCGTCTTGACATTTGCTTGATATTTCCTTCTTCTTTTTCCTTTATACCTTTCCGACAAGTGGCTCCGTGTTTGTTAGTTATTCCCCTGTTGTTGTGTTTCCTACACATTCATACCCTGTGCTGTACTGCGATTTCTGAATTATTGATAATAGTGTTCGAGGAGTTGTCTCAAGACGAGCTTTGTCTGTGGTCAATCAGTGGCATCGAGCCCATGTCGCATTCATTTATCCGGCGTCACTGTCTGATTCAGAGGGGTTTAGCAATGCTTTTCTTTCTACGTGGATGGGATTTTGTCACTTTGTCCCTTGGGTTTACGAGGAATACCATCCCCCCCTTCTCATTCTTACTTGCCTTCGTGAATGCCTGCTTGCTTGCTAGGTCAAGGAAGCAAAGCTCTCCTATTAAAAACAAAACAGAAACAAAAACCAAAAAAAAAAGAGCGGCATGATACTGGGTTTCAGCTTATTATTCCATCCCATGTTATGATAAAGGTCTGCGACGGTTACATGAAAACACCCATTGTGAGAGGCGTTCTTCAAGGGCTATACACTGAGATACATTTCTGGGATCCTTTACGTCCGGCTTTGGCCAGTTGATTTGTAGCGGATTGCTCTTTACTCTTCCTTTACTTGCATTCTTGCGAGCAGCGTGGTGGTTTTTATTGTTGACTTGGGGAGCATATCTGGGTTTTCTCATCCGGTTTTCTTCAACCCTTCATTTACAATGGCAGTTATTGGAGGGAAAGAGGCGTACCTACATCGATTTTTATCTTCATTTCGTGGGAATTTGCTCTTCGTGTACTTGATACATTCAATGAACTTGTAATCGCTATTGCCAGTGTGCCAGTTAAGAATCTTTACAATTAGTTGTGTGTGGAAGAGCCATGGGCTCCATGAGCTATACATGTATGTCCAGGATGAGTTAGGCTGTCGGTATTATCACGTGACCATTCCGCGCCAAAAAGTTTCTTCCTCGACCTCCGGTTGTTCTGTTGACATCTATCCTCTATACCACACACACACCCCCTCAACAGACATCAATTGGGCTAACCTGCATTGATGCAAGCCCATTGTGACCTGATATCCCCTTTTGATACTTAGATAGTGTTCTATTATACCCCACCACCATGCCACCACGAGTACAGAATCAGCTCGTGACCAACACTCTTCTCCCCTACCTCTCTTCCTCCTCCACCTCTACCTCCACAATCTCCAAGATCCCTACCCAATGTTCTTCCTCATCAATTACATCCACATCTCGGCGGACATGCCGTCCCTTCTCCTCGACTGTGGCCTCTCAAACGAAACTACGCAATGAGATGTTTACTTGGCTGAACGGTGAAGGCGCCGCTCTGAAAAACCACATCCCGGGGTCAACCAACTATCTCACACAAATCAAGGAGAGAGATGAACAGCCTGTCGGACGGACCCGTCCGTTCCCACTAAACCAAAACTTCGTCAGCGAGTCTATTTTGAGTGAAGAGCTGAGGAACGAGATCTACGACCGCGTCGTAAATCAGAAGAAGAGTGTCAGAGCTGTCAGTGTCGATCTGGGAGTCGACATGCGGAGAGTCGGTGCCGTTGTCAGGTTAGTCGAGTTGGAAAAACGCCAAAAACAACAGGTATGTGTTCCTCTCTTCTTCATTTCCCTCTTGGATCCTGCTCAGGCCCCTCCACGATGCAATGATGAGACAATTATAAAATCGATTAGTCTTTATGACCTGGTCTAACCGGCCGGGAATGGTTACAAAGCCTATTAACTGATTGCACCCAACTCCACTTGTTATATTCTACATATCAATTGTTGGGCTGGTTCATCTCTAACCACTCGAATCACAGGGTAAATCACTAGCCCTGCCATACGCTCGGGCCATCCATGAAATGGTACCCACGACACCCCTATACGAAGATACCCGTGACAACCGCAACCGCCCTCATGAGTCAATTAACGATCTTCCCGTCCACAAACTGACCGACCCTCAAATCTTCTACCCTGTCTCGGAATCCCGCCAATTCAACCGTGTCGATGCTGGTCGTGTCTTCTCCGCCGCCCCAGCTCTCGAAAACAAGCAAGTTAACGACGCTGCCGACCCGGCAGAAGCCGTCAGCCGCATAACGCAAAACCCGTCCCACATTGAAAAGGTCGGCAAAGGCGAGGCTGAGCAGCAAGTTCTCCAGCCCGCGGACGCCCGTATTCCTCACCCCCACCTTGTCGCGCACGAGCGCTTCCGTCAGTCTAGGCCAACTGAATACCGCGAGATCTTCAAGGCATACAACGAACGTCTCCGTCAGGAGGAAACCGCAGAAAAGGAGCGGAAGCGCCTCGCCAAGGAGCGTCAAGATCAGCAACTAACAAAGGTCCAGCCCGAGTCTTCGCGCTTCGAATTCCGCTTTAAGGACGTCGTCGTCAGCAAGGAGACAACCGGCACAGACGGTCGTGGCTCCAAGGCCCCCGGTCTCAGATACGGTGTCCCTAGCTACGAGCGGAAGAAGGGCCAGGTTAAGATCCCCACGCGTGTGGAGGTCTAAGGTCCGGGTTATCACCGCTAGTCGGGATACTCTTCCGGTCTCTGTCTCTATAACAATACCTCTTATCTTTCTTACGTTCTTGTATTTCTATGCTCCTCTGTACAGATATGGATGTGATGGGTCAGCGTTCGCTTGTACTATAATTGAATCGAATTGACGTCGTAAAGACTAAATACTGATTAATTTCCCTGTGTTATCTTGTGTCTTAGAGTACAGTAAGACGCAGCATCGTAGACAATAATATTCTGGCAACCTCTCAAATATTGGTCGGTGGAGTAGCGTGAATAGTGCTAGCACAATATCAGGCTAATTCAAGTTTGCACTCAGAATAGATCCCGGACATCAATGCCTACAATCTCCTACCAGGATATTACGCATCTTGTTAAATGGAACAACCGAACATGAGAAATCTCGATCGTGTGCTTGAGCATGCCCCTGAAGGTAGATATATAAACATGAAAATAACCTGTAAACACCACGAAAGATGAAGAAGCTGCCCCCTTTAAACCAGCGAACAACAGTGCTATAGAAGGAATCAACAAGGGCTATGCTGGGTATCCATAGAAGCCTCAAATAGCGGAACAAGCGCATGCAACATCAACTATGCGTGTATTGTGACAAAAAAGAAACCGGCTAACCGAAAGAGCCTAAAATCAAAATAGACGTGATTTCCTGCAACTTAGATGGCATCCGCAGACGCGTCGTGGTGAGTCGAAGTCTCCTCAACAGGCACAGTGGTCAATGGGCTTGCGGGAGAGTCAGGTGCTTCCCCGCCAGAAGAGTCTTCTGGCAAGAGATCCGAAGGTTTGGGAAGATGCAAAAACTGGGATGCTGTGTCTGGGAAAGATGAATCCGGCAAGGCAGGAGAATATTTCTTTGTCACACGTCCATTTTCCAATTGTGAATGTGTGGGTGTCGCTGATGACTGGTTATCATTTGCATACCCTCGCCATTTGCGCCAGCCTTCAAAATCAATCAGAGCCTGCATGCATCCCCATTCCGTTACCTTCTGCTCCAGCCATTCAAATCGCACAGGCTATGGATGTGTTAGCTTTGGTCACGCGCAGCACATATACAATAAGGCATACCTTGGTCAAGAAGTCATTGCAGCCTGCAGCCAATGCTTCGTGTCGGTCACTTTGCAGACTGCTGGCAGTCAAGGCGACAATGATGACAGGGCTCTTGAACAGCGAAAGATCATGCAATACGTCTTCCTCTTCCAGAGAATCATGGGTTTCGGGGTCTATCTCCGGCGGGGTCATTGCGGTGGCACTTGCAGCGCTTGACCGTCCGGATGCCGTCTTGGGGAAAACACCTATTCCGTTCAACCGCTCAAGCCGGCGAATTTCTTTCGTCGCATCTAAGCCATTCATAACGGGTAATTGGATGTCCATCAAGACAAGGTGAAAGCCCCCTTCTCGCCACTTCTTGACCGCCTCCTCACCATTTGCGGCGCATTTCCAGCGCACGCTAAGACGCTTCATGAACGCCTCTAACAACCTCTGGTTAATGACGTTATCTTCAACGATGAGAACATTAATTGGTGGCACAGTGCCCTCGATGAGGCCTCCAAATGCTGCACTCAAGGACTGCGCAGGGCTCTTTTTGGGTTTTACCGACTGACGAGGGCGAGGTGATGCCCCGCGTGCAGGAGGTGTCATCGATTTATTCTGAGGTGACTCTGGAGGCGGGACAGGTGGCGTAGGGACTTGTGGAGCTGGCTGCGGAGGTATGGCAGTTTGTTGGGCCCCAGCTTCTATAAGCAGTCAGTACACATCTTCAAAGTGGGCACCAAGCCGGTTGAATTAGTTAAGATATAAGGTCACTAACCTTTGGAGCTGGTCGATTGCCCTAATACGGTGGGCGAGTTCGTAGTGTGCCGAGTAAGAGGAGGCCGGCGAGTATGGCGATTGCCCCGGCTCCCTGGAGAAGGTAATGGCGGTGCCATCCCGGTCGTGAGGATACTTATGGATGGGGCCGGATGGGCACTGGCACTGCCCGAAGAATTGGATGCATGGGCTGGCGGGGTCGGAATATTGGGGTGGATCGGCATGAGAGGGAAATATTCATTATGTTCGCCCGGTTCAGTTTGCTCATAATAGATCGAATGACGCGGCGACGGTTTCGGCGTTCGTCGTGGCGGTATTTCGATAATCAAGGCCTCCTCTATCGTTTGGCCGCCTGGAAAATAAGAGTCCACCACTGTGACCAATGGCTCTTCTGGACTTAGCATCCGATCCGGGGTCGCCTGTTTGTTTGAGCCTTCCCGAGCAGCGATGCGAACGACTATATCGGGTGCGTCGAACGTCTTGCCCAGCGAGTTGGCGTATTTCATGATTACCTGATCGCGTAGCTCGTCGACAAGAGCATCATGCGCGGTCGGCACCAAAGTGGCCGAGCCCCCTGGCCGTCTAACCCAGATCTTGCGTTGTAGCATCCCAGCAGTACCGGTGGCAAGGCGGCCACTACCGTCGTTTTCTAGAGAGGTTCTCGGCTGCTCGAGTAGATCGCTAATCAAGTGCTGGTGAGACGGGGCAAAAAGCGATTGACGACGTGAGCCGAGACTTGGACGTTTTGGGATCGAGACGGCACTGGAGACGGGTGCTTGATTATGGGGTGCAGCGGAAGGATTCTCCGCAACAGCAGTCAGGGGTGTAGGTAACTGGGGTTCGCCGACCGTAGACCCTGTACGGTCCCGCCCTTGATTGTACGCAGTCTGAGACGCTCCGCTTCCCGAAGTCGGCAGAGGCGGAGTCGCTGTTGGAGCAAAAGGTAACTGTTGTAGTAGCTCGTTCGAACCAAGCAACCGTGGTGGGGACTTAAGAAAGTCCGGGGGCAAGCTATGACGGTCGGCTACAGCGCGGACACAATCGAGATTCGAGTCGGATAGTTGTCGCTCCTGTGACCCTGGGGTGGAAGCTATGAGATTCTGGTTCAATGGCCCTGGAGCTCGGGTTTTCTTTCGTAGTCGTGATGGTTCTTCTTCCCGAGGAGATTGTGATCTCCCTACCGAGCCTTCGTCAACGGAACCGTAATACCGCCCCCGTTCTGCCGATGGACTCGCGGGGGGAGCGGAGGTATCGTCCGAGATTGAGCGCTGGGCAGTAGACAACGAGGAGACGGAATTATATGAACGGGGTTGAGCGAAGCCCTTGTCGGACGTGAGGGGAGAGCGCAAAGGCACTGGCGATAAGGAGTTGGTATTGGCGGTGCTGGAATTTTGCACGAGGAAAGGTTCCGCTCCAGTGGCCGCCTTGACAGTCGACGATCGCCGCAGCACTTTGGCTTTAAACTTGCTCCAGGAATTGGTCGTCGACATGGCTGAGCCCCAACCACGATAGCTTGTTACAATCAGGGACCAGGAAAATATTATTTTCAACGGAAAAGAACAAAAAGGTAACGACAAAAAAATAGAAAAAAAGGAGAAAAGAAACGAACAAAACAGAATGTAAAGGAGTGGATCAGATGAATGGGAGACACTATACTGTCACTTCCATTATTCCTCACGCTTGAAATGGTCAAGACGGCGAGATACTAAAACCATCACCAGCGCCGGCAACAACAAGTATAACTGTGGCACACCGTGCGGTGATAGACGGGGTCAATGGAAGGGCAGCGCGGACGATTGAGCTCCTCATCTCTTTTATAGGAGGAGAGGAACAGGAACGAACGCAAGTCGAACTAATATAGAAGACTTCTTTCCACTGTTCCCCTCCGAGATGAGAAGGAGCGCGACGTTGGGAAGGGAAAAATCAAAGGAAGTCAAAGAAACAGAAGAAGAAAAAAGCAAAAGAAAACGAGGGCAAATGAGGGAACGGAGAGAGGTTGAGGGGAAGTTCAGTTGTCGAACGACCCCGGTAGGTTGTTGTCTGGCTACTCAACAAGGCAATTGCTTCAGCAGTCACGGGGAATTCCTACCTTACTTAAAGTCCACGGCGGATCTCAACCCGGGGGCTTCCCGTACCTTGTAGTATAATAATAGTAAATAGTAATAGCAATAATAATTTCGGATGATAATAGGAGGAGGGCGTATCTCCAGTCAATCTCTCCTGAGAGACCCAACGCTTGGGCCGCAAAGAGTCCCCAGCGAAGTGAGACTTGTCAATGAGAACAGAAGCGAAGGGAAACCCGACAAGAGCAGTGATTATTGGGAAAGAGAATTCGGCGGTCGTCGCCTCATTTCGATGGTGCATGCAGCGTTGACATGTCAGCGTTTTATGCATGTAAAGTCCCTAATGGAACTAACTAGTTTAGAATCGTAGCTAGTCTCTGGCACTATCTATATTAAGTCAGGGAGGGAGGTTTCATAAAACCTATTGGAAGAAGTGCACGGACTCCTCGTAGAATTCCAATTGATCGATAAGATGGTACCGAACCATTGCAATTACATTCCATTTGTTCTCATGGCTCGATAGTGTCCATTCAGAGGGATTGCATTTATACTTCCATAAAATTGCTGGAGCTTCGGATAAGGTTTTGGTCGATCCAGACCTATCACATGTCCAATATATACTCATGACTACCGACTTTTCGCTCTTTACCGCGTCCTAATGGAAGATGCGGGAAACCGGGAAAGACTCAGACTTCGCGACTAAGACGAGACAGGTTAAATCACAAGACAGGCTAACGGCTGAGCACATCCAAATCAACCACTGATGAACAATCAAGGTTAGCTAGTATCTCGGGCAGGGTGGAGATGCAGAAAACAAAGACGATACTAATAGCATGATCAGCAGGTAAGCTTATTAGTTCCAGATATCGAGTCGAGCGAAGCTTTGGAGATACAAATCTCCGACATGTGGCGATAAAAGAAGATCGTAATTTTACCACTATATGCTTCAAGGTATGAAGCATCAACGCCTTTTTTCTTCTGCACCATGTCTCGCCTGCGCCGGTTGTCATTGTGTTAGACTACGCACACTGGTAAGCTGAAGGGATCCTTGCTACGCTCAGAAGAGTCGAAAGCTACACTCGTCTTTATTGCTTAAAGCTGGAACAGCGCGTTGGGTTCATACACTCAAGAAAAGCTTAACCATTCTAGTCCAACATGAAAGAAACATCGAAGCAAGTAATGAGCTATGTCCGGAACATGACAGATGAAAGTTATACGCATAATGTATCAGCGCGCAGATGCCCGCTCAAAGAAGCTCAGACAAAGAGATCGATAACCGAACATGCGCTTTACAAAACGAAAAGAAAGTACCGACCAAGGATTGTTGAAACAAGTAAGAAAAAGCCATCAAGACGTAACGTGACTTCGCAAACCAGACTCGCGCCGAGTGATACTACTCGAAGGGTATCAAAGATAATTTTTCTCGCAACAAAACGGCGAGGACCATGAAAAAACCAAAAAGAGAAGAAAGAAAGCGTTACACAGGGAAGCTCCATCCAGATCACAACAAGATCAAATAATTCGATGGAGCAATACCTGTATCTCCATTGGATTTCCTGGCCTGCCACCACCTGCCGCTAACATCGGACACTTCCAATATCTCATGTTTGGTAAAGCTGATCTCATTGGCGTCTTCTGGGTTGGCATCATACGAATAGATTGCCTTTGCCCGATACGGGTATTCGGTTGGTTGAGGAACCTCGTTCTCGTTGCCATTGGCAGTCAAGTTGGCGTTTGAAGGGTTGCCAAATCGAGGTTGCGATGAGCTGCGGTTTTCCGAACCGGGGGCACCGCCTGGGTAGCCCGATACGGGCGATGACGTCTCAAAACCATTGAGCTGTGCCGATGTATACATTTGAGGTGCCTGGCTGGAAGTAGTCTCAGGTCGGTTTCCGAAGGCCGTAGACATAGGTCTGCCATTTCCATATGCTCCAGGGTGTTCCTTTTGGAGGGCGAACGAATCGATGAACCCACGATGCGAGGCTTGCGGCGTCGATCCGAAATAAAATATCCAGATAACCTATTTAACCCGTGAGTTATATTCGATACATTGAAGGCTGTTGTGAACTCACTATCACCATAGACATGAGAATAAAACCGGCACCTGCAGCTTGCGACGCAGAATCGCTGCGATATACTAACGAATTCACACCAAGTGTCGTGATTACCATACCAGCGGAAAGATAGCCCACAATCTGTTGCTGATCAGCTTTGGCTCATGTGCATAAAGGGCACCAGGAGAACCATACAGCTACACCGTAAACGGAACCAGTGTCCGTGCCAAACACAGCCGTCATCCCAAGAATAATGCAAAGCGAATAAGCGACTCCCCACCACGAATAGGTGGGATAGCCACGGGCATTAATCGCCGAGACAATCGACGATATGAATGCGATGACCCATGCCAGCTACAAATGAGATCCCATTAGCTTCAATCACCGAGCTGGACCACTCCACTGCCTGAAACACATACTATCGAGATGGAAATCGTTGCAAGCGCGAACGGGTCGCCGAGGATATTGCTTGGACGGAATCTCGCCATTCTTCGACTTTCGTTATAAGGGCTCGGCTTATGTAGAGATGAGGAAGGCGTGGAGTAAGCCACCATGAATGTGGTAAGAAAAGGGCGAAAGAGAATATATAGGGCTTGAGATTGGTTGTTTGCCGTCGTATACTCCGTTCAACTAAATAGCCGAAGAGGTATATCCCGTCCTTGGCTGTATAGTTGCGATGACTTTATAAACGGTCCTTTGCGTTCTCTAAACAAGATCAATTGACCGAGTAAGGTTCCCGGGAAATATCAGTTGCTGCTTATGACACTATATGACATTTATCGATGAAGTCAGCGTGTTACTATCAAGCGGTTAGTTTTGTTGTTTAGTTATAGACGCGAAGGATAAAGAACATGTAGATCAATTGGCGGTGGATCGAAAACATCGTGAATGACAACAACACGAACCAGTAACTCGTGTTTAAAAAAGAATAAATAAAACAATAAAATAAAATAGAGGAACAGAGGCGGTCAGTCAGCGCAGATGCATCGTACCTTGAGGTAAAGCAAGAATATTGACAAGGAGGCTGGTCAAGGTAAAGTTTAAAAAATAATAGGATAAAAAAAAAAAAAAATCAAGGAGCACTATATTCTGAGACAGCAATCAAGAGACCACAGAGCGCGTCCCTTGAGAGGTTGGTTGAGGGAAGTTTAGAAACAAGAATGCCCCTTGCAGGCAACAAATCAACAACAGCACCTGGCTGGAGGAAGGAAAGATGAAGATGAAACGTTAGAAGGGATGACAGCGAAAGAGAGGAGAAAAGAGTGGAAACGAGCGAAAAGTCGATCACGTAAAAGCGACTGATGAGTGAAGGAGTGATAGAAAAGAAACAAAGATGGGGAAAGTGAAGTGCAAAACGTTGAACAAGTCGATTACTTCGTCCAGTCGGGAAAAGGAGAGAAGATGGGACGGGAGGGGAAAGAATGTGGACTGAACGCTGAGGCAGCAAGGCAGAGATACTACGACGCTAGAGTACGACTTGGCAGGTTTCACACCCACTGGTGTTGGAGCGTCCACGCGAACCCCGTTTCCACAAGCACACCGACTCCACTTGATTGGTCGCTGTTCCTGGTTTGGCCCCTGGCCTAGAAGATCGAGAACGTATAGCGACTGGTCCTCGCCCTAACTAAGTTTCTGTGGTTACTATTCTTATGCGGATTATGAACATTAGTACGTATAGTAGGCGATGACAGTGGACACAGTATGGATTTTTTTAATTTATTTATTTTTTCTTTTTCATTTTCCCTTTTCTAATTCTTACAATTACTCATGTCCTACTAGTATATGTTATAATTCTCTTGGTAACACACGGCCAAAGGATTCTTTTCCCTCATAGCCTATCACCTGGTCCCCACATAGACTCTCATTGTCACCAATTCCCAATCGACTGAACTCTCCGAAGGACAATTAAATGGCGCTGCCTATCATTATTACCATAGTATGACTAGACCCATGGCACTTAAAGATCGAAATGAGATCTTGATTTGAAACTGTCCGAATGGATCCCCCTTCTCCGCTTGCGATGGACGACACGCAACTCGGTCTTTGCTTTAATAACGGTTAGTGCGGATAGTGGGTTCCTCTCATTAAATTCTGGCCAAGGCTGAGGCTGAGATGTGTGGCATGAGTGGCTTGACGGCACCATAAAAGAGTAAATGATCAACATGGTGTCCAAATTTCATATCCACGAATGGATCCTGATTTATGGAACGTTGCTTGTAATCTGCATGAGTAGGTTTTGGGAAATCCTTCAGTTTTCATTACCATACGATTGATCCCTACGGTTACTACACTAATTTTGCTAATTAATGGGGTCCTCTACTCAGGATCCGGAAAACAAAAAGGGAACACCACAAAGTAGGGCAATTCACATGAAGAAGGCAACTGTATTCCGGAGCCCATCGTTCTGGTGATCTTCTTAGAATTAAAATGCAAGAAAATGGAAAATGCCGAGAAATCCTTTGTTACTTTCTATCCAGTGATTTTCCTTCTTTTGAGCAACGAACCAGTGGATTCGCATCGTTGGCTCTTATCAAGCAACGCCCCAAAAACTATATTCCATGCAGTCGCTGAACCCTACATTCGAAGATAACCTATTCTTCTTCTGTCTAACCCTAGACCCATCAATGCCGTGGATCAGAAGACCCTGTTGCAACTCCTGGTCCGATAGGCAATTCTTGCAGACCCAATGTGCAGATAAACTGGTCGGTTTAATTAACAATTATGCACCACGCTAATTAGCCAAGAGATGGGGAAATTGCAACCGAGGTGAGGTATAAAATTCACAATCCCATCCATATCCACTCTATAACGGTAATTTCGGCGAGGCCCCAACTTCTCGGAGCCTCGGAAGCATGCAAGGGTTTGTATGATGGCCGTGGGCTTCCTAAGTGCCTTGCACCGTCATCTTATAGTTCCGAAGAATCGTGCATGCTGATCGTGCGTATGAGTAGAATAATACGCGGTCATGCACGATCCCCCTGTCTTGTTTCGTCGTGAGTCAACATCAGTCCTGAACAATTCTTTTCGATCGGTCTAGTTTTGCCATCTGCAATGGATGTCTGTACCTTGCGCTTTCTGCAGGGGTTGCGGCCCTCTTCTAGACCGGGGCAGCTTATGTAGTAATTTTGGGCACGACATGAACATAGTCATAGTTTTGTTCCTTCTAATATCCCGGAGATTACGTGAGAATCCACAACAGTGAATGAGGCGCTGTACCGAATTAAAGTACGAAAAAGGTAAGCTATGAGGTATCATAAGTCGTAACCGCACAAGACCGAAATCATCATCAAAAGGCTCAGAGTTCTTTTGCCCTCCGCTCCCTCACTACTTCCTCCCTTTTCACTTCCCGCTCAACATCCTCAAGGCGCCCTTCCCATTCCGCCCAGCATTCGCCACCCCCAACCAAAGCAATCTCATACCATCGCTGTAAAGCTCGCGCTGTCCGTACACGCAGTTTCGAGATCTGCTTCGCTTGCTCCTCCTGCACCTGCGCCAATTGATCCAATCGTGGCTGAAGCTGGATGAGGGAGGCCGATGTCTGCGTATCCGGGATCGGCAGATCGTTTAATGACGTGAGTCGCGAGGCGGTCTCTGGAAACGCGGAAGCATACGATAACACAATCGAGGCGAGATTCTGGGTTGTCAAGCTTTCCGGGAGGCTTTGTGGTGGTGTTGGGCGGAAGAGATCGGGGAAGCGGTCATCTAGAGCGGCATATTAGTTTGCGCGTATGATCATTGTAGGATGAGTTTCTGTACGGAGAAGAAGCACATCCCGCACAGCGGGGATGTTTCGACTAAGTCTCTCGAGCTCTCGCTCTAGACTGAGAAGGCGGCGCGAGACACTTTCATCTAGAGAAGCTGGTTTCGCGGGTGCAGTGGGAATACCCGTCCAATTTGCGTCGCCTGTGAGAAGGTAGGTGAGTCGCCGGAGGCGAGACTCGAGTAATTCAATTGTAGCCCCGGCTACAGCCTCATTTTCGAGAGTCATTGTATATGTGTAGTAGTAATCTATGGAAACTGAGCTTCATCGTTCAATCAAACCTATGTTGGGGTTTGGATGCAAACATGACATACAAACACACCGAATAGGGGCCGATGTGGGGATGTTGCACCGTTTATTAACGGTCGCCGTAGAGCGATTTATGTAGTCGACCTCGCGGGCATGAAAACATTGCCAAACCTATTGTAGCCCGCTGATATGCTGCAGTCTTAACACAAGTGGAAATACAAAAGTGGCTTACATTTTAAAGTGGTGTACCTGAGTTCTGTACTTGGTATATTGCAAATATGTATCCTTAGTACTACGTATGTATCACTCCCACATATAGACACAGGTGATGCATAGCAGCTACATCGCCGTCGCACTGTTACCATTACTGATTCCATGCGGCATTGGTACTCGGCGAGTATTGTACAGGGCCTGCTGTACTACTCTGACCTAGTAGAGCCCGCCCTTCCCTTTCCTGCATTTCCGGGCTCGAGTCCGCTGCGTCATCGAAGCTTGAAACTTGATAGTCGAACACGTTTACATTTGCAGCGGCCGATGTAGTTTCTCGCTGACCATCTTGGGTTAGTTCATTCATCTCTATGTTCTCATCCTGGCGACTGGCAGAGCTTGAGTCCTCATTCTGCCTGCCAGCTGCATCTTCCGCAGACTCTTGTTGTTTGAACTCAGTGCCAAATGCTGCATTGTCTGCATTGATAAATTCCTAGACGGAGTTAGATCAAAGTTTAATCATGGAAATAAACAGACATACCTGGAGTGGAGGTGGAATTGGCTCCTCTCGGAAATTCATCGCATTGCCATTAGCGTAGATAAGCAAAACATTTTTGGATTCTTCACGAGCCGCTTTAAGGACTTCGATTTCTCGAACTTTGCGCGCTGTATATCCTATTACGTCTGCATTCTTGGAAGTGGATGCATCACCCTGCTGTAACTCTGCTTGCCGAGCTTTTGCGTCATCTGTTGAAAAGCTGATCCGCCACCACTGCCATTCATCGACGGCTGTAGGTTCGGTGTCCGCCATCTCCGTGTGACCGCTAGGTCGTAATACGTAAGTTACGTGCGGTTCAGTACACACGCCGCGCAAGGTGTATTTATAATGAGGAGTTTTCCCTGATACGTCCGACGGCTCCGTTAGGATTTTTGTGTAGCCTCGAAGAGTCTCGATAGCGCGCTCTCTTCTTTGAACCAGCTCTGATTAGAGGTAACGTTAGTATGCAGAAGCACAGTCGCGATAACGGGTGATTTACCTTTCAGTTTATCATCAATCTTATTGGAGACTTCCCGTAGTTCATCTGCTAAACGTTTCGCCTCCACGTTTGCCGCCTCCGGGCTCAAAGTCAACCCGTTCGCGCCATTCGCAAGGCTCTTAGGCAATGTTACGGAGACAGCAGAAGCAGCCTTTTCTAGCGTCTCTTTCAGAGTCATCCCTTTGCTGTTAATAGCAGACTTTGACGCCGAAAAGCGGTTGATTAGGTTATCTAATTTAAAGATCCCATCATACTCCTGAAGTCTTTGAGCACGAAATTCGCGAGAGAAATCCCTGGAGTCGGCGAGATATCGATCAGGGTAGAAGACCGCAGGGATTTTCACATCTATGGGTTTTGTATTGTCGGTGCTTTCCAATCTGACAGTGAATATTTCACCTACATGCTCCAACCATACGTCGTCAAGCTCTTCGCCAGGCCTGTCTGACCAAATGGCGCTATCCAAAACGTCATAGAGGGTTTGACCATGCTCGGGGTCCACGAATGACTCAAGGATGAAGAAATCTTTGTGTATAGGTGTGTCGTAAACGGTAAGAGGTCGTTTATATGCCTTCGACGAGAAAACAGTCGCCAATTGATTCCCAGGATCTGCTCGGACAGCGGCATCTTGCCATGTTTCCAAGTACCTGCCTATGCTGCCTTCCGAGTCGCATGTAGACATGCTCTTTAAACTTGCAAGAGCATCCACGCTACCAAAGGAGCGTTCCGTGATATCTAGAAAGGCGACTAGCCTCTGGGTTTCGTAGATGATGTCATCCCAATCCGTGTCGCCATCGTGTGCATCCTGAATTGTCACTATCTTTGGAAGGTTTATAGGCTGTCCGTTCCACCACTGCGGATCGTGCCCATAGTTTGATAGAATCTTATTTCTCTGCAGGAGAGCTTCCCGGGCCAGGGGTATAGAGTGAAGGATGGTCAACAGCCCGCCGAGATATAGACTGTCTTCTGATGGACGTAGAAATGCTGGTTCGCCTTCCACCCTCTTACGGTCCCCCGGATTTGGACTGATGATAATTTCGCGAGCGCTTGAGTTGAATAAAGTCATTGCCCAAGCACCTTCATCATAGAAGTCACGGGTGGCCCGGCCAAAATTCGACTTGTTTGAAGTTGTAACTCCTGTCTCCTGTTGTCCAAGGTTTTGGTTTAAGGACATGGCCACTGCTTGTTGTAACTCACGTTCTTCCTGCTCAGCAAGTGATAATCCTTTGTTGGGGTCTGCCATAGCCCGGTAAGATCGAAGTTAGTGAGCTTGGTACAATTTCGCGGTGAGGTGGGCTCACCCGTAGTGTTCTGCGAAGGCGGAGGAGTCGCCTGTTGATACTCAGGTCCTTGTGCTGGCTCGCCTGGTGTGGTCGGTGGGCGTGAGGGAGGAATTGAGCTGGGAACTGGGTCGGAGTGTTCAATATGAAACGCTGCGAATGGCAGACTGTCAGTAAGTATGTGGATCGCATTAAACCGGGTTTGGACGCACAGGGTATGTTTGGGTCATTCAGGTAATTGGAGGCCTATAAAGAGAACGATCCTGGTCAGCAAGAATACAAAATAGAACGAAGTGCATCTGGAAAGAAAATGAGAATGATACCTCTGTCTGCGGACCCGTGGGATCTTCGAAGTAGGCATTGATGGCTTTATTTGAGTTGAGGTCATTTGCCTGGGTTAGATGATATAATTAGCACGTGAAGTATAGTGAAGAATGATAGAGGGTCTGGTAAAGTGAGAACAGGTGCGCGACTCAATACTAACTTTAAGGAAGCTGATTGCCTGTTCGCGACTTGTGCTTGTAAAGCTCACAAAGTTCGCAATGGCTTCCTCTGTTGGTTCAGAAGCCATGACGGAGCTCTACGCTATTGACCAGCAGCACAGAGATGTCGGGTTTAAAGAAGAGAAATAAATACAACAATGAGCTTTAGAAACTGAATGATAGAAACAGGCACAGCCTCTTTCTCAGAGCATAAGGGGTACAAGGACAAGCCAAAGCATGGAGGTTAATTGTTTGAACCACTGAGCTTCCCCACCACATGACATGCGGCTGCCAAGAACTAGACAGCATCGCTTTTCCGTTGGAGGGTAAACCATCAACAGTCCAGTTTCCTGCATAACAAACAGCTGGTGTATATGGGCAATGCAGTATTCTCCGGCATCGTAGCTGATATCATCAATTACCAAGAGTCAGTACGTATGTTTTAGACTCCTGACAATATCAATGCTTCTATCGCGGATTGCTACTTGATAATCAGGCCTGATGTTATATAGTCACGGGACCGTTGAATTTGTTCTAAAAATACAGAGTACAAGCGTGATTTACTACGAATTAGTAGACTTCCTCGGTACTCTAGGCCACATATACTCCGTACAAGGGCCAAGGTTTCGTAGGAGGATACTACGGAGTACTCAGGATAAAGATGAGGATACCAAGATCCATAAAAATTAGGGGATTTTCGTCGTTCTGGGTACAGATCGTGGTTCTAGACTCTTGAACTATTGTTTTTCCAGGTTCATAGCGTCTCCCAAATTAGCCGGTAGGATAATACCTAATAATCCAGGCCATTGAACTGTACTCCTCATTTATTGCAATCCCACCAACTCTTCTGAACACCAGCCATCCTACTATTGACTCGTTTCTCTTTTTTCTTTCTTTCGACTGAAGAATCAACCCAATTCCCGATACTAATATAATCGTTTCCAGCGTCCGACTTCGCTCCCGTGTCTATGTGACTGGCCTTCCGCCCCTCCATCCCGCCCCGCCAGAGGTCAGGTTCTTTCTGCGTTGTCGGCTCTCTCCAGCGCTCCACTTTCACCAACCCTGAGCTGCTGTGGGGGAGAAACTGTTCTGTGTCGGTTTCGATTTTGTTTTTAATTGGCGTCCATTGAGTCCAACTTAAATGTACCTGGGCCCCGCGGCGCATCATTTGACAATTTGAATTTTCTCCCATTCGGTTTTCCTCAGGTATTTCGTACGGTCGGAGTTCACCCCCGAGAACCACTCAAAATCCATCACGTCACGTTGTTCTCCCCGACCCTGCCGAACCGCTGCTGTCCGTTAGGATGGCCGCCGCTTTCGACGACGAAGACCTCTCGGTGCCTCTTCCATCATACGACCACGATCGCCGTCGTGAACGTGCTTCTGGAGCGACTTCTCCCAATTCGAATTTCGCTGGTATGACAATGCCCCCGCCATCGCGGCCGATCGGAAGGGGCGGTGATCCGTCAATGCAGTCCCCTGCGACCACGAGAGACATGCAGCGCCTCGATCAGTATCAAACCGTGAAGGTTCTAGGCGAGGGTTCTTTTGGTAAAGTCAAGTTGGCTATTCACCAGCCTAGTGGTCGTCAGGTCGCCCTGAAGATCATATCTCGTCGCAAGCTGCTGTCAAGGGACATGGTTGGGCGCGTTGAGCGTGAAATTCAGTACCTTCAATTGTTGCGGCATCCTCACATTATCAAACTGTATAGTCCATACACCTTCTTGGAAGTTAGCCAAGAGTAAACTAAAAAGCTGACTGCCTCATGTCTATGACAGATACACCGTCATTGCAACTAAAACCGACATTGTGATGGTCCTGGAATATGCAGAACGCGAACTTTTCGATTACCTGGTGAAGAGGGGTAGATGCAATGACGCTGAAGCTCGCAAGTTCTTCCAGCAGATAATTTGTGCTGTGGAATACTGCCACCGCCATAAGATCGTTCATCGTGATCTGAAGCCAGAGAACTTGCTCATCGATAGTGAAAAGAACGTCAAAATTGCCGATTTCGGGTTGAGCAATATTATGACAGATGGGAACTTCCTTAAGACCAGCTGTGGTAGCCCGAACTATGCAGCACCTGAAGTCATTTCCGGAAAGCTTTACGCGGGGCCTGAGGTGGACGTCTGGAGCTGTGGAGTCATTCTCTACGTGCTTCTAGTGGGACGGCTTCCCTTCGACGATGACTATATTCCGGCCCTCTTCAAAAAAATTGCCGCTGGCAATTTCCATATGCCTCCTTATATATCTTCCGGAGCCGCCCGGTTAATTAGGTCAATGCTTCAGGTGCACCCCGTTCATAGACTTACAATTCCTGAAATTCGCCAGGACCCGTGGTTCCAAAAGGATCTGCCGAAATACCTTCAGCCACCCCCTGAGGAATTTATTGCAACGGGCGTGGATCCTAACAAGGCCATCGATCCACGCAAGATTGCGCCAGGGAAGCCGATATCAGTACAACACAAGATCCACCAGGTTGCCATCGCCAAATTGGAACGAAATATGGGATATGGCCGTGAAGATATCGAGGATGCCCTGAAAAACCCTGAACCCAGTGCAATCAAAGATGCCTTCTTTATCATCGTAGAAAATGAGATGATGCAAACTAACTGTGAGTTTTGAGAAATATTCCTATCACCCTCTTCTCTCCCAAGATCCGGACATCGATAGAAGCTGCTTGAGTGAGGGCAGTATGCTAATATCTTGCCCTAGCGCCTACTGATGAGAATTTGATGCCCCCTACACCTCTCCCACCTTCGGATCGGACATCACTCTCGTCAGCAGCAGCTGGCCGGACCACTGCTGCTCACTCACAAGGAACCCGGGCCGGGCCGCCTACCAGAACCCGAAGTGGTTCACAGCGCCAGCCGTTTCAACTACATCAGCCAAGTGAATCAGATGACCTGGAAACATCACGCGTTAGCCATGTTAGGATTTTACCAACTAGTTTACCTTACGTCCATGACCAATTGATGGAGCAGCGCGAGCGGGAACGAAGAGCTCGCGCTGCAGATCGTCTAGCGGAAGAGCAGGCTCGGTCAGGCTCAGATGCCCTTGAAGATCCGCATCAATCTGGACTTGATGGGCGTTCTTTAGAGGAACAGGAGGCAACAGCCAAAGCCCTGAAACCTCATTCTCGTAGCATCGTCGACCTAGACAAGCTACGTCTCGAACCACCCGAAGCTCGTAATGCCCCACATCAACCCAGGAAAACTCGGAAATGGCAATTTGGGATCCGGTCTCGTAATCAACCATACGAGGCAATGCTTTATCTCTATAAAGCTATTGCAGCGCAGAGAGGACGATGGGAAATACTACCAGCAGAGTCAGGTTAGTTGGTTTATAGCTCGAAGCTTTGGTTTAGTTCAAACTAACCATGATTCAAGGTACTCAAATAGGTTCTCAGTCTCCAGATGAACCCACACCGCTCCAAAGCAAGTATCCAGATCTACCTTCGGACTACTATATTCCAAAAGATCCGTGGTTCATACGGGCTCGTCTCTTGAAAGAAGGCGTCAAAGCGCCTGGCTCGTCTGGCAGCGTGCATAGCAGCAGGAGTGATATCAGCGAACTACGTCGGAGATTCAATTTGACCGGTGGAGCATCCTCAGTGGATGAGAAGAGCCACAGCCCCAGTGAACACTGGAGCACATCAGGCCCTTCCTCAGCTTCGCAGCATCATTCAATTCCGCGTGTTGCTTATGGTGTTTGGGTTTTCGTTGATATTCAATTGTATCAACTGGAGGAAAATAACTACATGGTGGACTTCAAGTGTGATGGATACCAGAATGTGATCCGTGCGGAGAGCGATACCGAATGGCATCCTATTAGCAAGAGATTCCGGAACAAGGAAAAAGAGATAACTAGCCCTTATCCATTCCTTGATGTTGCCTCTGATCTCGTGGCACAATTAGCGGTCGCAAGCTAAAGTTCCGGTGGTCCTGATAATGGGGATTCATTGATCGGCGTAATCGGGGAAATCGGTGCATCTGGCGCGGCGTTCTGATTCTTTGACTATTCTATTTTCCTGCCTTTGCTTGAAATGTTGCATGTCAGCGCACAAAAGTGCACTTCTGTTATCTCGGTCGACAAAAGAAGTTGCATGTTTTTGAATATATAAGCAGCCAATTTCACTCATACTGTTCATAATATTATTGTCTACTTATTATACCAGACTATGGTTTGAAATCAACACGTTCCCACTATCCTCAGTATCTCCCCTAAGTACTTATATAATGCTGGCTGAGCTCCCTGGGGTGTCTTTATCGACGCATTTGATTCCCACTTCCCCACTCGCCTTTCCCACCCTTAGTGGGGAATTTCTATGCAGGGGATATCAAAGAATGCGGCCTTCTGATAGGTAAATCCAGGAAATTTAGAAATGGCTTGCTCCTTATAAATTGTGAGGGGAAGACGTCGGACTTCCGAGAGAATAAGCTGCTAATCCTCACCGAGGTACATTGAAAAGAAACGACACTAGTTCATTAGATGCCCCGTATCTCTGAGCCATCATTCAATTATCCAGAAGAACCGTTGGAGCATGTCTCCTGTTCAAGATCCCGTCGACCATGATGATGTCCCTATCTTGATCATAGGAAGTGGTCCCTGTGGTCTCTTACTCGCTTTCATGCTCGCACGGCTCGGAGGTAATTAATCATATATACCCTATGTAATGCCTGTCATTATTATGTGCGATTCTAACCCTCTTAATTAAGTTCGGTCATTGATCGTCGAACGTTATCCCACCAGACTGGATGCACCAAAGGCCCACGCACTGTCACCCAGATCACTGGAGCTATGCCGTCAATTTGGGTTGGATGTCAACAAAATCCGCAACATCGGGGCAGCTCGTGAAGACGCCCACTGGGTGAACTTCGTTACTAGTTTGAGCGGAAAACTCGTCGGGAGACTTCCATACGAGCGGATGGACGCCGAGGTCCTGAATGACACGCCTACGGTTCGCACTATTTGTCTCAGTGCTTAGTCTTGTGTCAAATTACAACAATGCTGACAATGACTTAGATGATACACAACATTCCTCAGCCGGAGTTCGAGGATCTGATTGCTCGAGAATTGCCCAACCATGATCTAGTGGAAGTGCGCAAAAATCATTCGTTCGTTCGGTTGGAAAATGTATGCATATGAAGATAACCCTCGCCCGAATTTTCTGTTGACAGAGCTGACTTGGCATCTCCGTGGGTTCAAGCGTAATGATTGTGTTCTCGCTAGTATTGAGGATCGCTCCACACAGCGAGTGTATACCGTGAGATGCACCTACCTAGTGGGTTGCGACGGGGCAAAGAGTGCCGTTAGGAGGTTCTTAGGTATAGAAAGTGAGGGAGAAGACTCATGTGAGTTCAGACCAAGAAGCACGGGTCTCTATGGAATTGCTAACAATATACTTAGACGAAACTATGATGACCATACATATCAATGCTAATATGAGTCCCGTTATTAAAGAGCGGGTGGGTATGCTGCACTGGGTAATAGATCCGGAAGTATCTGGCTTCATAATAGGTTACGACCTATCAGGCAATCAAGTGCTGATATGCAACTTTGACGTATGTCCAAAAGACATACCAGATCCATATTTGGGTTTATACACTGACATAACCGCCATATTATAGAGCATCAAGCATCCAGTTGAGTCTTGGAACGAAGCACTTTGTCGCAAGGTGGTCAGCGCTGCTATAGGTACTAATGTCCCTTACGATGTGCTCAGTTACCGACCTTGGATCCTGAGCAGAAAAGTAGCCAAATCGTATAGAGTCAATCGGGTCTTCTTGTAAGTACCTTAGGATCGTTTGTTTGGCACCTTCTGACAATACTACTTGCAGAGCTGGAGATGCTGCTCATTCCTTCCCTCCGACTGGGGGACTCGGATTGAATAGTGGCTTGGGCGATGTGCACAACCTCGCATACAAATTAGCAGCAGTGCTTCGTGGGCTTGGCGGGGACTCACTACTGGACAGCTATGAATTTGATCGACGAAACGTGGCAATGGTAAACTCACAACAGAGCGTTAAGAATGGGAAGCAGATATTCGGGCTGTTGAAAGCTTTTGGGACCACTGACTCGAACATGGAGGTAGCAAGGCGAAATTTGTACCGGAACATTGAAGACCGTCATGCGATGAAAGATATCAACCAAGGTATCGAAAACCAACGAGAGCATTTCGACAATTTAGGTCTCCATATAGGCTATATTTATGGCGATCACCGAATTCCCGAGAACGCATCCATCTACCGTCCAGTCTGTATTCGTGGTGGACGCCTACCTCATGCTTGGATTAGGCTTTACTCCCAGGAAGAAACAGCGTTACCTCCAATTGATTCATCCTACGTGGCTGAGCTTTCGCCCGAGGAAGTTGAAATGAAACGATACTCGACGCTGGATCTCTGTACGTTCGACGCCTTTACTTTGATTGCGGACCAGGGTACGGCCCTACATTGGAAACAGGCTCTGAAGGAGATGTGCGAATGTCTTCCTGCAGGTATGTCATATAAACTGAAAATTCGCCTGGCTATTCGAGGCTCGGATTTTGACCTTCAGCCTGGCAAAAATGGGGAAGACTGGGTCCAACTCACGAAGTTGTACGATGGGAATGCTATTTTGGTCCGCCCAGATCAGCACATTTTGGAATGCTTTAAGTTTCCGGCCGGATATAGTGAGCTTCTGAGGGTGTTGCGAGAGCACCTGGGGTGGGACACTGTGGTTCCAGATTGGCACAAGGTTGACAGTGTTCTATAGGGGCGCATACCTAGTATTTTTAACTCAATGGTTGTTGCTTGTGTGTTCCAGGGGTCGAGGGGGGAAGCTTATCTAACTAGATAAATGGACAAAGGATGACTCAGATGTACGTCCATACCCTGCTTGTCCTCCCAGACGAGTCAGGGACGTGCTACAGCGTAGTACAACGGGCAGTTCATCGAATCAACCGGAGGTAGCGATCTATTGGCGTGACCGCACAGTTCTTCCCCCCCACCCCCCCAAAACTGGAGGGTTTGATGCCTTGGCCAATTATGTGACGCTTTTCGGAGGAGAGTTGCATAGGTTCTATAATCCTCACCACTGAGACACACAGAGGGCATTCTTGACTCGATTTCGTATCTGATCAGCTTATAACCGAGAACCAGAACTACATCTGCATAGAAACTTTGTTGTTTATGGATTAGGGAGCATGACATCAATTATCCGACATGAGAATGTATAGTTAAGTTTCACCGTACCCTATAGCTGCTTGCCTAGGACTAAAGATCAACACTCTCTTAAAGTAGATCTCCGGACTTCTCTGCCTCTCCACCACACCCCACGACTTCCCCGCATACGTATGGCAAGCTTGATGAAAGTCTATAAACTATGGGTTGATATAATTGCACAGAACCCCGCAAATCGACATGAGCTGACTAGGTATTTCTTCTAGATTTAACCGGACGGTTAAATTGACAAGCTATGTCTGGCTAGAAGTGACAGGATAAAAGTCCGAATGTGCTGTGCTATGGTCCGATGCATCAGAAGCAAAGCTTGCTTTGTCGTGCTGACGTATCCCGAATAGCCAGGTATTTAAACTGCATCAATCATCGTCAAATATGGCTACATGTCTGTGAATATCTTCTCTACAGCAGAGGTTTGAATCATGATGTTGCCGTGGCACCTCTTTTGTATGCTCCTCCTGTTTACCAGGCATGTTTTCTCCGCTGAGGATCCGGAGAAACCCCTCCAGGATATTGTAACTTGGGATGAATATTCTATCCTTGTTCGCGGGGAACGTATACTCTTTTTCTCCGGCGAATTTCATCCTTTCCGTTTGCCTTCCCCAGGACTATGGCTCGATGTGTTTCAAAAGATCCGAGCACTAGGATATTCTGGCGTTTCATTTTATCTCATGTGGGGTCTACTCGAGGGTGAGCCCGGACATGTGCGTACCGAAGGCGTCTTTGCCCTCGATGGGTTCTTTAATGCTGCTAGTCAAGCAGGTATTTACCTCCTTGCGAGGCCCGGACCGTATATCAACGCCGAGGTCTCTGGCGGTGGCTTCCCCAGTTGGGTCCAACGGATCGAGGGTAGTGTTCGAACAACTGACCCAACTTTCTTAAATGCTACAAAAAACTACATTTCCACCATCGGTGAAATCATTAGCAAAGTGCAGATCACCAATGGAGGACCGGTTATCTTGTTCCAGCTAGAGAACGAATACTCAATATGTGAAGGAGCCCCCAGTCATGAGGAGCTTAACTTTTGTCTCGAGAAAGACTACATGGCAGCCATTGAACAACAATTTAGAGATGCAGAGATTGTTGTGCCGTTTGTCAACAACGACGCCGTAGCTCTGGGTGATTGGGCACCTGGGACTGGTCAAGGGGCTATTGATATTTATGGGTTCGACAATTACCCCTTTGGGTGGGGCAACGGCTGTATGTTAAGCATTTGAGCTTTATCTTGGATACAGCTGATACATTGTAGATGCAAGCCCGGAGAATTGGACACAGATTACAGACCCCTTGACACAGTACAACTTTAGTCAACATCAGTCTATGAGTCCTGGAACCCCGTTCTCGATCATCGAGTTCCAAGGAGGTGCTCCAGATCCATGGTATGTGACATACACTTCGATTATTGCGACAGCCGGCACTCATTTACTATTTGTAAAGGGGTGGCACGGGCGCTGATGTCTGCGCCGAGATGGTAAGCAACATCTTTGCAAGAGTGTTCTACAAGATTAATTATGATTTCCGCATCACTATTTTCAACCTTTATATGGTTTGTCAACCCAGCCCTCCTGTTCTATAACTTGGCTGACTCTCCTAGATGCTTGGCGGCACTAATTGGGGTAACTTGGGCTATTCATCTGGGTATACTTCCTACGATGTCGGCGCAGCCATCATCGAGGACCGCCAGATCACTCGAGAGAAGTATAGCGAAATAAAGCTGGAGGCGCAGTTCCTACAGGTCTCTCCAGCATATATTACATCGAAGCCTCACAGTCCCTGTAGTGGTTGCTATACGAATGCAAGCGCTTTAATGACGACTCGCCTTCAAGGAGAAAGTACCAACTTCTACATCATACGCCATTCAAACTATATCGTTACGCAGTCAACATCCTATGAATGGCGGGCTAATACAAGCCAGGGGAGTATCACGGTTCCTCAACCGGGAGGTTCTTCGACTCTCCATGGACGTGACTCCAAATTCCATGTTACGGACTGTGATTTAGGGGGCATCAACCTAATATATCCAACTGCGGAAACTTTCACCTGGAGGAGGCATGGGTCTAAGTCTGTGCTCGTCCTGTACGGTGGTGAAGACGAGATCCATGAGTTCGCGGTGGATAGCAACCTCGGGAATGCAACAACCATCGAAGGCTCTAATGTCAGGCTTGGGAAAAGGGGGGCAACATTTGTCGTGCAATGGGATGTCATTCATTCCCGATAAGTTGTACATTTTGGAGAGCACCTGGACGTTTATCTACTCTGGCGGAACGAGGCCTATCAATACTGGGTCATGGACCTCCCTGCTCCCGAACCATTGGACCTGCATGCTTCTCCATCAAGAACCAACTCGTCTGTCATTGTCAAGGCTGGGTATTTGTTACGCAATGCGTCTATTTCAGAGAACACTCTACACTTGACGGGAGATGTCAACGCAACATCGACAGTTGAGCTTATCTCCGCCCCTCCAGGCTGCTGTTCAGACGTACTGTACGACGGAAACCGTCTTCAGAACATCAGCAATACAAATGGTAGGGTGAGTGGAGTAGTACCGTACATAGACCCGAAATTAGCCATACCAGAAATGGAGAGTCTGGAATGGAGATACTTAGATTCGCTACCGGAAGTCTAACCTACTTATGACGACGATCTCTGGACATTGTGCAATCGCACTTCATCCAACAACCCTCGCAATTTGACTACCCCAACCTCTCTGTATTCTAGCGATTACGGTTATCATGCCGGCTCAGTACTGTACAGAGGCCACTTTACGGCTAAGGGAGAAGAGAAATCTCTGTACCTGTCTACCCAGGGAGGCTACGCATATGGCCATTCTGTCTGGCTCGATTCCACCTACCTCGGGTCCTGGCAAGGGAATCCTGCCATACAGAATTACAACCAAACACTCCAATTCCCACAAAGTCTGCAAGGAGATGAGCATTACGTATTGACCATTTTAATTGATAATCTTGGGTTAGACCTCAACTTTGAACTGAATACCAACACCATGAAATCGCCGCGCGGCCTCCTCGATTACGATCTATCCGGCCATAACTCGTGGAAGATTACTGGTAACCTCGGCGGGGAGCAGTATCGCGAACATAGCCGTGGACCCTTGAACAAAGGATCTACTTTTGTGGAGAGGCAGGGCTATCATCTCTCAGGGGCCCTGAACTCGACTAAAGCAGAATGGCAGACCCGAACTCCACAGGAAGGCCTCTCAGCAGCCGGAGTCGGCCTTTTTGCGACCACTTTCTCACTTGACTACCCGCAAGGATATGACATTCCCACCAGTGTGGTACAATAGCACAGCTGTTGACGAAAACAAGCCGGGGGCTTTTCGAATCCAATTATTTGTTAATGGGTGGCAGTTTGGGAAGTATAGTATGTCACCATCCCGACCACTCACCAAAGCATTGTTGTGAATCCATATTTCTCTGCTCCCACATCTGCACATATATCCATTCGGAAGGCATAGGCCAGCTAACTGGATACAAAGAACAATACCGGCCCTCAAACCGAGTACCCTATCCCAGAAGGCATCCTCAACCATCACGGGGGAAATCACCTCGCCCATCACCTTTTGGGCTCTGGAAGGAAATGGGGCAAAGCTGGACGGGATTGAACTACAGAGCAAGGCTGTTGTGCAGAGTGGATATAGGAAGCCGGCATTGGTCGCTGGGCAGACTTACTCACCTAGAGAAGGAGCATATTGAGTAAGGACGTCTGATGATGACCGAGGTCCTTCTTTGGTCGACTGCCTTGTCCATCATTAAAGAAAGGATTAAGAGACTGGAGGTATCTTGGTGGGTAACGATCGTCTTTTACTTTTTTCTCGTCCATATTTAAATTAGGCTCCATACTAGGCGCAGGCGCAGGCGCTTTCTACCGAAAGAGAATTGGGATTCTAGAGGCAGACTTTCAATACCATGGCGATTGTGGCTCAGCCAATTCGTACATTTTGCGTTATAAGCCGTGGGTATCATGCGATAGGCACAAAGTCTTCAATTCTCGTATGGGCGGTAAGGCTGTGCGCCTCCAATGCGGGCTTATTTACTAGTATATCTCTACAAACACCAATCAGAACGGGGCCTAAAACTGATCACTCTTGCCCCGCATAAGCAATTCAGTTCTCTGATCGCTTCAGCAGATTTTTCAATCAGCACCCGGTTGTCTTTGGGGTGATCTGTGTGCAGTTGGCAACTTTTCGCGACGACTTCTCAACATTCAAATATCCGAAACCCCTCCATGATCGCATTCAAATCTGCACTAGAGACCACACAAGAAGCAGTAAGCCTAGTTTGCGAACAGACAGGTGTGACCGGGCAGACTTCAACCATCGGAATGGCGGACCCCCTCGCTATAACCGGGTTGATTCTTCAAGTTATAGAAACCGCTGGCCAGGTGTATAGATATTGCAAGGAGGTTCAGAATGCCGACAATGAGATTCGAGAATTATTCGGCGAGCTTTTCGCTCTGAAAGCAGTTCTGGAGCAAATGAGCAGAGAAAAACAAGGTCCTCTGGACATACAGGATCCCAAGTCAGCACAAGCGATTTCGTCAGAATCGTTTCGGCACGCCTTGCTCAGCGCGAACGGCGTCTTGAAAGATATCCTTGACGACTTGATGAAAAGACACATAAAAGGAAAGTCATTCATCAAGCAGTTAGGATGGCCAGGGAAGAAAGAAAAGCTTCAAGATAGCATTGTCCAGCTTGAGCGGCTCAAAAGTTATTTTATCTTGGTTATGGTGAATGAGAACTCGTATGTGTCTCCATTTCATATTGAGGATTGAAGCTGATTATATCATCAGGGCAATGGACAAGGAGGTCCTATCGTCAATAAATTACTTGACGGACTTGGGAACCCTGATGAGACAAGATAGTCAAAGTGAGATACCACGGAGATGTCCATTCTTATACATTCTCGGTCTTAGGATTGTCGTCTCTTTTCCGATTCTCCGAGCACTATCTAACAGCGTCTGTCATAGAGGACCTGCGTCAGAAGATAAGGGAATGGATATGTCCGTTTGACGTGGAAGTAAGTCATCGCAAGGCACGGTCTGTATGCCAGGCTGGCACTGGATCTTGGTTTATCGATGGTCCTTTTCAACGATGGTTTCGGGGGCAGGAGGAGTCTCGATTGCTCTATCTTGAGGGTAAATGTAAGCTTTGGATTCTCGATGCTCATTAAATCTACGTCCTAATAATTCACTCAGCTGGGTCTGGGAAAACGGTCCTCTGGTAAGTTCGACTCTTGGAATAAAGCCATCATAAATTTTCATACAGTCTTTAACGAGTACTGGTTGCAGTTCGACTGCTATAGAAGAAGCGAGGAAGGCCACCCAAAGCACGGACTATAGCTTAGCACTATTCACGTACTGCTCATTTCAGCTCAGTGCTTCCCAGAAGCTGATTCATGTTCTCGGTGCTCTACTCGCGCAGCTTTCCGATCGCTTTCCTCAAACCCTTGACGTACTGGAGCCTGATTTTAGGAAGAAGTCACTTCCTTCTCCGAATACACTTCTCCAGATACTTCGCAGCCATGCGCGTGAGCTAAAACGGTTGTATATCTTTGTCGATGCTGTTAATGAGAGCGATGAGTGTGAAGACATTCTAAGCACATTGCTGACCCTCGCAGAATCTGAATATCAGATACATGTGATGGTTACCAGCACCGCAGCTTCAGTGACACTGAGCAAGGATGACCTCCTGAGGGCACAAATGAAACCATCTTCAAACCAGAACGACATTCAGGACTTCGTAAACGCGCAGTTGGAGACACGTCCAAGCCTTCGTTATCTCCCACCACACACCAAAAGAGATATAACTTCCGTACTTATAACCAAGGCTAACGGAATGTAAGTACAGCCGACAGAATCTCTTTATGCAGATAAGTTACATCTTGAGTTAACCATCCACGTAGGTTCCGATACGTTCAATGTCAAATTGATCTGCTCAGCGCCCAAGCAACTGGTCGAGATGTCCGCAAGGCACTCTCGACATTGCCAGAAAGCTTGAATGGAACGTACGAAGTAATTCTCGGACAAATTCCCCCTTATAACCGCGAACTCGCAAGAGATGTACTTCTCTGGCTTACATTTAGCCGGCAACCAATGACGCTATCGGCATTGAGCGAAGCGGTGGTCATCGTCAAGGGAGACAAATTCCTTGACGACGAATGCAGGCTATATTCCCCTACAGTCATCCTAAAGATATGTCAAGGACTAGTAGCGTATGATGAAGTGACTTCGATTATAACATTAGCCCACGCATCGGTCAAAGCATTCCTTACATCCGACGCTATCAGACAAGGCCCAGCCGCATACTACAGCTTGCAGGAGATCGAGGCTACACGATGCATCTTCCAGAAATGCTTGACATATTTGATGTTTGATGCATTCCAGAAGCCATGCCGAAGCCGACATTCCCTTAGAAGGCGTCTGAAGGAGTTCCCACTGTTAAACTATGCCTCTATGACCTGGGGACAGTATTGTGGCTTACAGGCCCCTGCTGGTTTCGTGCTCGGGAACTCTGAATTGGACGAGATAATGGATTTCTTTGCAACATGTGCTCTACACAGTGGCGGTAACTTTAGGTCCTGGGTCCAGGTCCTGATCCCTGAGGCTGCTACCGAAGAAGCTTGGTCAACAGAGCCATTGTACTATGCGGCTTCATTTGGAATGACGCTCGTCGTGGAAAGGCTTATCAAAAGCGGCATCAATTTGGACTCCCCTGGTGGCCGTCACGATGCTACTGCCCTTACAGTCGCGTCATACAGAGGCCAGCTCGCAGTGGTCAAGATGCTACTTGAAGCAGGTGCAGATCCGAACTTGAAAGATTGCCATGGAATAACAAGTCTCGGGTGGGCAAAGAGGAAAGGTCACCGCGAGGTTGAAACGCTTCTATTGGCATCTGGTGCTCAGGCTCATCTGGGACATTCCAAAGTAGTCGTGTCAAGGAATGAGCAGCAGGCAGGTAACGAGTACAGCGACTCTGAGGGTCATGAAGAGTGACTAAATTAGAAGGCAATTCAATGTACACTGCCAAGGCCTCCCGAGAGATCGGTATGCGCGGTGTTGATCGAACCACCAGCTGACCGCTGGTCAGTCGGAGTAAGCTTTTGAAATCTGTGTAAGGGAGCCATTCATTGCTTCATGCCTGTGTGTTAGGTGGTCTATTTTATTAGCGTCTGGGTAGATATGGGCTAGATAGAATGTCGGGTCACGAAGTGCGACTCCCGTGGCATGAGGAAGAAAGATAGAAAAGAATACTCAACGCCTCTGATATGCGTAATGATGATGCTTGTATGAAGCGCTTGAATTTTAATCACCCCCTTCTAGCTGTCGTAACTTGCTTACAAGGATATCGCAAGATTCATAATGCTTCGTTCTGAAGGCAACCACGTAGCGTTGTGTAAGTTTCAGGAAGGACACCAACCTGCAATTATGACTGTATATTATGAGAAAGTGCTTCAGACTATTAAAGACGGGACTCGGAGAAATACTAAGGAAGAAAATTGACGTAAAACACAAGATGGATATAGCATGATACGTAAATCGGTAGAACTGCCGGGGTGCCTTCACCATAATATGCGTAAGCCCCAGCAACATCACCCCACAAGTCCACCCCCAGGAATTAGGAATCCGTAGCAGCCTTAAAATGGAATCGACGGCCGACGGATAAGGAGTTTTCCGCTCTCCACAGGTGCGCTGTGGGGAAAGTGTGGGGAGAACGCCACGGGGGATCATCCGATATGGGGAAGTGAAAATCAAAGTATAGATAAGCTGCATTTAAAACGTAGCGCCCCTCCTCTTCTCCAATTTTCTTCAATCAGTCACGACTACTTCAATTGCTATCCAACATGACGCGCGCACCATCAGACAAGCCTACGGGCGAGTACCGCCAGTATCTCCCCGACCTGAGCTTGAAACGGTTCCAGGTAATGCGCACTCAAGATGCGCATGAATATGCCCATGATTTTAAGACAATTCACAACCCACCATGGTTGCATGCGCTGTACATGCACTGGTTGGATTTGTTGCAGGAGCCTTTCAAGGGTGTCACGACTGATGGTATGATAGATGTATTCTTTTCCACAATTGCTGTGCTATTGCTAATATCCGATCAGGAAATGTCCGACCTGGACTATTCACATTACAAGATGAAGACATTCCCATCGGCAAAATCGTAAGCGCAGTTGAATCGCTACTCTCCATAGTAGACAACAAACAACGCCAAGCACTCTCATATCACATCGACTCCCCCGAATGGCGCACATGGTCAAACCCCGAATTCCTCCTCAGCCACAAAGGTCTCCGTCTCGACGAAGTCAACACCGAAACCCGCGACGCAATTCTCAACGTGCTCAAGGCCACGTTGTCACCAGAAGGCTATGACAAAGCCATCAAAGCCATGCGCATCAACCACTTCCTAGGCGAGCTCGTCGAATCACCAAAGGTGATGAACGAGTTCTCCTACAACTTCGTCCTGTTCGGACGTCCCTCTACCACCAGACCGTGGGGTTGGTCATTCTACGGCCACCATCTCTGTCTGAACGTGTTCTTGTATAAGGGCCAGATCGTCGCCTCGCCGTGGTTCACAGGCGCAGAGCCCAATGAGATCGACTCCGGTCCGTATGCAGGCACCCGCATTATGCAGGTCGAGGAGGAACTCGGTCTCCGACTTATGCAGTCACTCAGTCCAGATCTCCAGCGGGAGGCTCGCGTGTATGCCGAGATGCATGACCCCGCAATGCCACCTGGTCGCTGGAACAAGGATGACCAGCGGCATGTGTGTGGTGCGTATCGGGATAACCGAGAGGTTCCGTACGAGGGCATCCTCGCTTCATCGCTCAACGAGGAGCAGAAGAAATTGCTCTACGGTATCTTGGAACAGTATCTACTTTACCTCCCCGAGCGATCCCGGAAGATGAAACTGGATCACATCCGGCAATTCGAGTCGGAGACGTATTTCTCCTGGATTGGTGGTTTTGGTGATGAGGATCCGTTTTATTATCGGATTCAGAGCCCCGTGATCCTCGTTGAGTTTGATCATCACTCCAGCGTCTTCTTGAACAATGAAGAGCCGAAGAAGTTCCACATCCACACTCTGCTGCGCACGCCTAATGGGGGTGACTACGGATATGCCCTGCGGCCGTTGATTCCTGCTGTGGAGGGGATAGTGGGGGAGGACATTAAGTGGGAGAAGTCGGCTCTTTAGGCGAGCAGACGCTGATATTAGATGATGTTATGCGATAGATGTATATAGTGAGCATATGAGATATTAGACCGTGCCAAATGAAGCGTCCATGATGTGTTTGGGTCTTGACTTCCATCTGGCCGGCTGGCCCACTCTACGTAAATGCCGATATACCCGAGCGTAGCGTAACGCAGATCCACCCCAGGAGTGGTCTCCCCATGCATTGCTGTGGAGAATTCGCCACAAGAACGTACCATCGATGGTTACCACTGTCGAGAGCCATAGTGGGAATCACGACTGTAGACGTATTGCTCGGATCTGCCGAGGGGCTCGGACTTTGCCTATGTCTACTGATAGGGCTCGGATCTAAATAACAGATGCTATGAGATAGTTCTCTTACGAAACAACCACATAGCTACGAAGCATTTGCTATACCTAAAACTAGGACTCTCGAGGAGGAGATGAGAGTACAATTAAATATCAATATCTTGACAAAAACCCCCAAAATTGTGTATCAAGTAAAGAAAACCCCTCCGTGCAATATAACATCCAAACCCAAACTATAGCATCCAACCACGTCCCGATCCCACCACATAAATTTGATAAGCTACCCATGTAACCCCAAAGCTCAGACCAGGCCCTAGTGAGCAGCTCCAAATTACCCCGGGGCCCCATATCAACCTGGCATAGGATCCCCTTGTCTGGCCCAATCAAAAGTCAACTAATAAGATCCAAGATAGCCGCCAGGATCTGCCCAGCTGTGGAATATCCGATAATGTCGGCAATTCCGACCCCGGTAATGCCTTCACGATCAAATCGTCTGATTGGATGCCGAGTTGTTCGTATTTGAGCTTCATCTGCCCCCTTGCGTTGATTGTTATGTGCAATTCAATTTGACATTTCCAGTGACCAACGTATCTCAATGTTTGACTACATCTTTCGTCTTTTGACTAGGTTATCGGGAGGAAAGTCGCGCAGGGAGGAAACAGCCATGGTAAGTTCATCAGGTCACGTCTTCCGGTTAAACAAGGCGGGGAAACAAACTAACATAATGAAAAGATCCCAGAAGACGCCCAACTCCACATCATCATAGTCGGCGCAGGCCTCAGCGGTCTCGCGACAGCGATATCCTGCGCTACATCCGGCCATACAGTCGAAGTGATTGAGCAAGCAAAGGAACTCGCCGAGGTACATCCACATACATATACGCCACGCGCCCAGATCCACTCCCCATAAATAATAACCCCGGATATAAAATCTCCGAGCTAATGAATAGTAACCCAGGTCGGCGCAGGCCTCCAAATCACCCCCAACGCTTCCCGTCTCTTCCACCACTGGCGCCTTCCCTCATCACTCTGGAAATCCGCCGCCGAACCAACAGCCCTAACCGTCCACAAATACACCGGCCAAGTCCTCGCCCACGAAGACCAATTCCACACCAACATCCGCTCGAAATACCAAGCCCCCTTCATCGACCTCCACCGCGTCGACCTCCAACAAGCGCTCTTCGCCCGCGCCCAAGACCTCGGCGTGAAATTCCACCTCAACGAGCGCGTTGACCGCCTCGATTTCGACTCCACCACGGTCTACACGCTCTCCGGGAAGACCTACAGTGGGGACCTCATTGTCGCGGCGGACGGGCTGTGGTCGAAATGTCGGGAATGTTTCGAGGGGAAGAAGGACGATCCCTTGCCGACGGGGGATTTGGCGTATCGGATTGTGCTCAGGGCGGAGGAGATCACGGATCCGAAACTGAGGGCTTGGGTTGAGAACCCGGAGTGTCATTTTTGGGTTGGGCCGGGCGCGCATGCGGTAGCTTATTCGTTGCGTGGAGGGAACATGTTTAATATTGTGCTTCTTGTTCCGGATAATTTGCCCCCTGGGGTGTCGAGACAGGAGGGCAGTGTGGAGGAGATGAGGGCGCTTTTTGAGGGGTGGGATCCTGTGTATGTTTCCTCCTCTCTTTTTTTTTTTTCGTCTTGTTGAGATGATGAAACTCACAGATGGCGCGTCTAGGTTGAACCAGTTCCTTGGTTATGTCGACACGGTCGATAAGTGGAAGCTGATGCATCGTATGTCTTTCGTTTCCTCGCCTTTCCCTTCATGGGTGGTTGCTGACGCATGATACAGACGGCGAAATGGAATCCTGGATTAACGACAAATCCAACCTCGTCTTCATGTACGCTCTCCCCTCCCCCGTTTTCTTTATCCCACTCCCCCAGCAATTCTAACTAAGGAACCCTAGCGGCGACTCCTGCCACCCAATGCTCCCCTACCTAGCCCAAGGCGCAAACTCCTCCCTCGAGGACGGTGCCGTACTCGGCGGCCTCCTGGGCCACATGAAGAGTAAATCACAACTCCCCAAGATTCTCCGCCTATACGAGAGTTTGAGGAAGTCGAGAGGGGAGGCGATTGTTAAAGAGACGTTTAAACAGGTAATGTCTATGTCTCTCTCCTGCCCTGTCTTATCTGTTTCTGTCTTTACTTGGTTTATGGAAAAGTAAACTAACAGATCACCGTAGAGAAACGATTTCCACATGCACAATGGACCCGAGCAGGAGAAGAGAGATGAGATTTTCTTGTCGCAGTTGGGGAAGGAGATTAAGGGGGCATTTCCTAGTCGATGGTGAGTTTCTTTCCCCCTCTTTCTTTGAGTGTTGTGGTTGTGGGTTAAGTGCTGATGTGGATGTGTGTAGGACGTGTCCTGAGGTGCAACCTTGGTTGTATGGGTATGATGCGCTGCAAGAGGTGGAGAAGGCTGTTGGGCGGAACCCGGAGTTGTTTTCGAAGAAGAAGGCGAATCTTTAGATCTGTTTCTTTTTTACTTTGATGAATGTGTGTATGTACAGTCAATTTGATGTGTTGGGTCTATAGGAGTTCTGGCATGGTGAGATTGGGTAGTAGATGAATGTACGAGTTGTTTGAGATGGCGTGTGTACAAAGCAACATAGGTAGCTACGAGTTCTAAAATCGCATATAGTACAATCAATTGTCCAACATAGGCAGTCCTCCTATATCATCGAAGAGCCGGGCGATTCCTTCGAATGAACAATCCGGGAATCCAAAGCCGTGAGCCCATTCCTACCACGTTACAGTTAGGTTCTGAGCGCCTTAAAGAGTGAAATGTAGGTCACATACCGGTATGTCAAATGTACCCTGACTAGGACTCTCCGCTGCATATGCTGGAACGCTTCCCTCAATGTTCACCATACTTGATTGAGCGTCCGACAAGCTAAATTCCCTGAGATACCGCTTGATAAGATCCACGGACTTCCGTGCCACAACTGACTCTTCCATTGCTTCCAATATTTCCAGCGCCATCTCCACGGATCGTCGCAGTGGGATAGTTTCAGGGCACATGCCAAGCTTGATCATGGGGAGTAACAGGGTTGATGTGGCGAACATCACGTATGTTGTGTTATACCACCTATCAGATCAGATTAGAATGGAAGGAAATTCCAGAATATCAGGGCTGAACATACCAGCACCGGAAGAACGTATGAATCCGGTAGATATCGTAGATGACTTCAATTGTTTTCATCGCAGCGTCAAGACACTTCCCGATGGTCTGTTCCAGTTCGATCGGTGGGTGTCTTAATTTGCGTGTAAAGTGACTGAGAAATGGGCGGAACAGGAGCATCTTGACGTTATAATAGCCTATCTGGATCAGTCGACAGTTTTGTAGTGTTAACGGTGGAGGACTTACGAATGCCTAAGACTAACCGTTGCCGGCGAGCCCACTTTGGGTCTCGCAGTGCACCGCCAGATGCTCCTTGTCTCAGGATATCTGGCTTAATTCTCTCCGGGAGTCTCAACATCCATCTGTCCAACTCAGCCTCAATTTGCAGCGCAACCTGCAATTTATCCTGCAAGGTAATTCGAGAATGGTAGATTTGCACGGACACCTTGCGGATCATTTGTGCAAAGTCAACCATCCATGGTATGATGGCATATTCGGAATCGTCTCTTTCCGGAAGAGCTCGATTGTGGTATTCATCCATGCCTAGAGTATCAGGACGGCCAACTGAAAAGCTCATCTCACTGCCTCATAAGTATACATCACAGCGATTTACAACTTCGGAAAGAACTCACATTTCCAGAGAGAATAGGCCCCTGTAGACAATTAGCACTGGTGATACTGAGTAATTAAAGGTGCACCTACCACCAAGTTTTTGAGATCCAACCCGCCCGTTGCTCTGTGGAGTTACGCACTTCTCTGTTGAAACCAGCAGCTAGACATGTGCGTATAGCAAGACCCAAGTACATATAAGCCACTACTAGACATTAGCAATACGATATCACCGCAAGGATAGGATGACTGACAATTCGGATTTAGCTCATTTTGGCAGATTTTAGCCTAACCACTGTTAGCCAAATGATGTGTGTGTGAATAGATATAGACTATGCATACCATGAGGTACAAGCACTGGACTGTGTCCAGATTATTCGAAAACTGCAGATAGTTCAGGTAGACTTGGGCTTCGCCGAACAACTTCCGGCTCCACTCAAAACGCGTCAATCCTCCAAGTCGCTCCTCATCCCAAACACGAACCAAGGCGCCAAATGAGAGAATGCTCAGATACAGTGCGACAAAACTTGGTTCTGGTTGTGTAGTTCGGTTGAACCACAGATCGTGGGCTCGCAGGCAAAAGTCCTCTTTGTCAATCAGAGGATGAATAAAATGGATGTTCTCGAAATATCCGTTCATAAATGCATGAGCCTGCTCAAAGTAGTAGTTGTGTTCATGAAGTGCCGCGGGTTGCGCCGGACCAGCCGTGTATGAAGGCGAGAAACTTGAATTATGCAGAGTCGAGACTATAGAGTACTCTGGCACACCAGCGAGACTATGTCGCTCTTGAGTTCGTCTGGGCTCGTGTCTTTTTTGAAGATGGCCTATCAATGCAGTAGACGATGTGCTCCCGTGAAACTCGATGCCGTTGGTATGGTGATTAAGCTCGCTGATCTCATCCTCCACAGAGTCCCCGGCCTCATCATGATTGTCGTATGACAGCGGTATCTCTTCTCTTGGGGTCGAGCCATGCCGAGGCATGGAACACGGGGTCGCTTCTATTATGGAATGGGGCATCTGCCTGGTTTCAGGGGCTGTCGCTTCTCTCTGAGACTGTGGAGAGCGTTGGGAAGCAATTTCAGATTCAGCCACCCGGAGCTTTGCGGAAAGCTCGTCTACTTTCTTCTCTAAGTCGGAAACATAACTAATAAACGCCATCAGAGTCATTACAACAGCACACCAAAAATCGTAACTCACCTGGCTGAGCGGTCATTTTCACGCTGTCGGTAATTCCCTTGATATACGCAATTGATGCCGCTTTCTGTGCAGGTCAGATCTATTCGCTGAGTAGATGTCAGACGAACGACTTACTCTTACAGTGTGAGCAAGGGTATGATTCATCGCATTTGTATTTCTTTAGTCTGCATCTGTCGCAGGCTTGAGCAGCACGGGGCCGCTTCGCCCGAGGTGGACCAGAATCATCCACTGTGGTACGAATTGATGACGATCGCTGCGTCTGACGTTGCATCATCCATCTATAGTCATATCCGTCATATTAAGATATATTGTATGTATGTATGGGGTGATGATGCTGGGATGTGCATCTGGGAAGGCGCAGCGTACAGAGAGTATGCGACGCGACAAAAAGTGGCCGGAATTGCCGAACACCAACTCAACTGCCGACCTGCCTAGCCGTCACATGACGGCCCCGCGGGGCACCCCGCGGGGAACTTGAACACTATTTTAGCTAAACTTTTTAATCTGCTTGAGTAATATATATTAAATTCGGGGTATTGTCTAGCGAAACGAAGCATACGATAACTATTACAAGGAGATATCTACATTCAGCTCCTTTGCAACAGATTCGACGTGGGCCGAATCCCACTCTAACTCCCGATCAGGCAGAACAACGCCTTCAAATGGCTTCCCCAACCGGTGCACCAGACTCTCAATACCATTGCCATCGGTGAAAGACCAGACACGCACGTATCTGCTGTCGAAAGCTAGGGCGAATGTCTGACCTGCTGGAATGACGACCGTTTCACCTTCACGGAAGACGGCATCCGCTAAGTCCTTTAGACGGACGACTAGGGTTCCCTCTTGAATACACAAGCAGTGATCCACGTCGTAGAACGTCATATTTTTTGATAGTAGTGAAGGACCATATTCACAGGATGATTCAATGCTTGAAATTGCGCACACCCCGTTACTTTGGGTCGTTGTGATAAATGGCCGAGACATAACACCTCCCAGCATCCACCTTGGGCCGGTGTTGGCACGTAGGTAGAACGGCTGCGAGGAGTCCGGAAGACGTTCATCATCTTTTTTCCAGTCTCCTACATCTGGGGGTTGATAGTTTGGTTGGAATACAACATCAAACTTTTCCTTCGCAGCCATAACCTTGGGTATCAACAAGGACTTTAAATCACGGTCGTCACTCTCAGGTACAAGTAGGCCTTCGTAGGGCTCGGAGACGTGTCGGAAGAAATCAACCCAGTCACCGGGAGTGATCAGGCCGTAGATTTCTGTATGCGGACCTAACATTTCGGGATTATGAATGACTGTCTAGCGATGTGTCAGATCCTGCTTCTCTCTCCATGCAAAACATGCGGAAGTGAAGTACCGGCGGCACATATGCAAAGTCACCTGGTCCCATGATGCGACATTTATCTCCATTCCATAATTTCAGATAGCCTTTCGCAACTAAGAAAACGTCGTGGGCGTGGTTGTGGTAATGGAATCCCGGGGCATCGGACAGCACCGCGCCACTTTGGAAAACAGCCATCAAGCCATTTGTCTGCTTTGAAGACGCCAGGATACGAAATACTCCCTTACTGCCAGGAATTGTGATACGCTCCCCCTCCAGTTGAGGGATTGCGTAGGGAACCCGCGAGGGAGGGGGGAGTTTCGTCCATGAGATAGCCATAGTAGGATGATATGGAAGTTCTGAAATCAGTTGCGGAGTGTTTAAAAATCTAAGGCTTCCAGGTCGCGAAAAGGGGTTTTCACAATGATCGACCTTATGTACTTGTAGATCCTTGAGGGGATTCGTCATAACTGGCCCACCCGCATGTTCCCCGAACTCGGAGAAGCCGCGAACCAAACGACCGGAATATCCGATTCTGTCAGGCGTGCGACATTTCGTATGTTGACATGTTCTACTCCACTTTCTCCATTCCCGTAAGTAAGTAACCAAAGCCTAGAATAAGGCTTGGAAGCGGTAGTGCATCAGTCAGAATTTGGAATGAAGTTGGGGAAACCTAACATGACGCAACCTTGTATTCTTATTGCCATCAATTGTTCTCAATCTGCCAGGATTGGAAGACAGGAGCATACATGAGCGTTGTGAGTAAATATACGCAAAAAGAAGAGATAAAACTGGGAGGGAACGGAGAAGGATATGAAATGAAACGAAAGAAGACACATATTCACAGAATATGTGGAAGTTAAGATGCTGCCCCCATGACCGGCATTCCCCTAATACTCCTGTTCACCTGCAACAACCAACAGTAGGCAGAAAGCAAGGATTGAGCCCTCGGCCCCAAGGCACATATGAGCAGCGCCAGGCCGCAGTCCACTACACACTCTTCCAGTTGTAGAATGAATATTGCCAACTCCCAACTGTCCCAAATTTATCTCTGATGTCCGCTATTCTGCGAAGACATTGACCGAGAGGAGCTTCTGCTCAGCGACGTGGGAGAATTGGGCTGTGACGATTCGGGGGTAGAATGATGGAGCGAGGAGACGGCACTTCGGACTGTCCCTGCCGCTGCCTCGGGGTTGCAGTGAGCACAGACGAATGTGTTAAAGCCCAGCCCCTGGCAGCTACTACAATCCATAACTCTGGAAAACCTTAAGCCAACATCAGAAGTTTGGGTACAAACAGGGAAGCAAACCTTCGAGGGTTTCCAGCGCAACTTCTGCATGTCAGGGCTATTCGACCTCCGCCTGTACATGATATGTGTTCTGGATCAAGGTGGAGTGTTGAACGTGCCAGGTGGGCCATGTGTAGACAGGATGGTGGTGTAATTTTCGACCAAGAAGCAAGAGAAAAAGTCAGGGTGGACAAGTTATTTGGATGGCATTGACGATGACCGATTCGGTGGAAGAACCCATACTTAAATACTCTTTTGAACCGCTTCTTCCGACAGATAGGTATATTTTTGCATCGAGATTATCGGCATATGCATTTCATAAAAAGCCAAGGCTAAAGGCAGAAGCGGGAATGCAGAAGGATAATGCCAGCAGCGAAGCCAGGCTGCTCCTTGCACGGAGCGAGTACTATTTATCCTCTATATTGGAACCGTGGCACTATGCCAGGGAGATTGTCCTACTGAGCTTCGAGTCAATGGACGCTGGTGGAATCCGCATTGGCAATATTGAATCGTTGTCCAACATCCTCTTGTCGGAGGATACTTAGAATGGATCAGCAGGACATCGATTCCAGTGATCGAGGATGTTGCTTTTCGGTAAAGTCGGTATCCTACCCATATCAATGACACGAATACGGGCAATGCGGCATGGTCAAGGGTCATCAAATGGCTGCATAATCTGCTTAAAATGCAGCAAGTAAGCAAAGATTGACTACACCCAACAGGTCCTTTGAGCCATGTCGGACTGTGGAAGGTTTGAGGCATCCTTGATCCATTAAGCCGGGTCAGAACCATAGTTGTTATTCCGAACATTATCAACCGGACCGAGGGCGTGCCTGCGAGCTGCGCCTAGGGCGGGTCGGGATAAATGCGGCACAGCGAACATGATATTGACATTATCAATCCTCAAATAGCAACAAAGAAAAGAAACGACGACCGGCGCTGACAAGCGCCGATGACAATAGAAGGTGGGGTGTAGATGACGGGAATTAAAACTAGAGGCATGGCAGCCACACAGCGTTGTGTCACTCAACTTGCAAAGTGGTTGAGTAGATACATACCCATGTACATACATACTGACCGCTTCAAATCAGCTGGTACGTCGCTTTTAAGTGTCCAGTTCACTGCTACCCGCGCACGCATCTGTGCAGGAGGGCGTGCAGCCTTGAAATCACCCTCGGTTTAGGGATGTTTAAACAACAACCGAAAACCATAGACGCAGTGGGAACACTGGACGAATAATCAGTATGTGTTAGCAATAACATATGGTGCCTATGGTGGATGTAATCAATCGTGCATACTCAGCATTTGCAGAATTTGATCATTGCGCAAGGTTGAACAATTATTGGTGGACCATCAGTCAGTAAGACGGCAAGGCCCTTAGAGTAGAACTGCATATCTCTGCTTCCTTGGGGAGGAATCAGAAAATCCTTCAGATCACCAAGGAGTGATACGTTTGGCTACTGCCAATGCAGAACCACGCAATGCAGTCGCGCCCCATTCCCAGTCGTGCTGTGACAGAAAGATCAACGGCTGGGGCTGCAATGTCGGAGGAAGTACTACCTCCGATTGGACTAGAGATCGAGATCAAAGAATGAGAAAGACAGAAAAAGAAAAGGGCAGTATCATAAGAATCCTCTTCAATCGACTCCTATCCGAGTAATAGTCACAAAATCGGATAATTGAACCGAAAATATGAACTGCTCCGAAACTAGAGCACAACACCAACATACGTTAGCCTCATGGTGTTTTCCTCGGCGCCGAGTTTCCCGCGCTCTATCTAGATATGAATGTCTCATCTGCTGGACGCTGCCGCCTAGCATAGAAGCCGGAAAGACTTGATGCGGTGCTCCACAACGGTTCAGTCATTTGGTGTAGACTTGTACGCTCCGGCGAGAAAGGATCATTACTCAGGCCAATCAGGCCCATGAAGCTTGGTACCAGAATGGCCTGTGATCGTTTATTGGTCACATGTAAAAGGGTGTTCCTGGGAATATGATGAAACAGGGCCCGTCGAGGAGGCTGTCCTCGGATTACCTGTACGATGCAGGGTGATAAGACTTCGTCACCTTGCAGTCGTCTGCGTGGGGCTTTACCCTCTTGAAGACGGGATTTGACTGCTATTTGAAATTCAAGATCCGGTTCTCGCAGGGAAAAAAAGAAAATATGAAAACAACCACATGCTGCCTAGTGTTTGGGAGCTCGGACACCATAGAAACAGGACCGGTTGCTCGATTTATTGCGTTCGTTGGACAGCCAAACATGTGTGGCTTGATGACGAGGAATGCCAAACAAAATCTAAAAAGGGTAGAATATCATGCGTGTACGAGGCTAAATATATGCAAGTAGCCGGGCCTACAAATCACGCGCGTATGCAATCTGGAACTGGCCCGAAGCGTGCACCATCCTGCGCTCTGTGTATGTACCTCCGAGTTACCTGCCACTTAAGCTGCGGCTGAATGGTATCCCGAAATACAGAGTAAAAGTGACTGGTCGTACAGTGGAACTGGAATCGGTTCACTCAGGAAAGGACATCGCCGTTGATGGTTCGAGCATGAACCCTGGAAAGCACTTGACACACCACGAAAGCGAAGCACGACAGACACTCAAGGAGCACACCAATCATCATAGTTATCAGCTGACTCAACAAGGGCCGAACACCGTTAATCCAAAACAATACCTTGCCGAAGACCGGAGAAAAAAGAAGGTTCGATGCTGGCACAATGAGCGGTATTTGAAACGACCGGTTCCTGTACGCATTTAATCAGCCCAGTGCATCGCGACTACGCATGCTCGGCTACCGATAAGCAAAAGTCGGTCCTGAAAGGACCAACCCTGGAAGGCGAAGGCTACTTCACCACCGGTGAAGCTCGGCCAAAGGTACGGTGCGTTTAACCTTCGAAAGTTATAGATCTCATGCAAGGTACTGAATTGATTGCTATTATTGGCCTAACCGAGAAACATGTCAAAATATCATATAGACGAATGCACCAGCCTGCAATTCTCCTGACCCTAACCCCGAACGATAATACCTAATAGCAAGACGACATTCCCAATCATTAAACTCATGAACGAAGGTAACTCCTAATTGAATGATAGTGCATAATAATCGTAAAAGTCATGCAATGGCCAAGACGAGATCCAACTCGTATCAAAAGCAACCAGCTGGATTTCTAAGCAAAGTAATCCGCAGGGAGCGAGGCAAGGATAGCAATAGTACCGACTGCACCAACAATTGCGCCTAGGGCAGCAGTAGCAGCATGACTCTTGAGATTTGCTGTTGCCGTTGTCTTCAACCGCTTCGACGGTCTCCCGTTGTCTGGGATAGAAAGGCAATGGCTATCGGGCTTTTGAGAAGCGTGTGTGGCAGGTAATTCGGTGAGCTGTGATGGTACGTTTCCCAGTTCGGGTACAGTGATTTGTGGCTGGGCATCAGGAAAACATGAATCATCCTCTTCCTCTGTAGGTCTCTCATCCACTGAGCGATTGTTCTCAGTACAGGGGTAAGTATCCTGAATAACGACGCTATCATCATCCTGGGAATTGATCTCCGCATCCATTGCTTTCCTCTTGAGCCCCTGCCTAGGGATGGCCGTAGCCTTTGACGATGTTGGATCAACATTATTATGGGATGAGGCAAAGGTATCGCATTCTGGCGCACGGGTTTTCTCTGGAAGGGATGAGGATTGCACACCAACATTACTCGGATTGATGTCGCCGCCCGCCTCCGTTCCACGGATCTCAATATCGGTAGATCGGCTCTGCATGTTTTCGTTACCAGGAGCGGTAGCGGCAGGGATTATAGCGTCATCTCGATTATTACTCTCAACAAACTGGGATAGTGAGTTGACAAACGGACCATCTTTATAAGGAGGGCGTGGGCTACAGTGATCTGAAAAAGGATAGGCTGATCCGTCAGCAGGGTGTGCTTGCCAAGGCTCCATTGCCTGTGTGAAGGCAGTGCAATTGAACCCGGCCAGTGAGTGATCGAATAATTTTCCACTCGGATGTAAAGGGAGGCTGGGATTCGCGTCATCTCTGGCAGTAACCGGCCAAGACGTACTCGGTTCATTGAGACTCCGAGAGGTAGTGTCAAAGAGAGGCATACCAATTCCGCAGCTGGCCGCGGTCTGACGGGTAAGATCCGGCGTGCGTCCTTCTGCTTCCTTGCCTTTCGAATAAAACTCCCTACTCGAAGTATCATAATCACCACAAGCCGTGTCTTCTTGTATGCCCTGACTGATATCCATGTATGGAGCAGAGCTTAATCTCACGGAAAACCTCTCGGGGTCAGATTCTTCCTCATCATATGCCGACTGTGACTCGGACATTGAGTCATCCATGGAACCAGGTTGGTCGTCATCTTCACTCTCCCAGTCACTAGGTTCGGCAACTGACTGTTCTCCAGAATCCAGAACTATTGTACTTTCCGGGTTATGAAGAATATAGGAGGTTTGTTCTTGAACCTTGTTGCTGGTCTCCTCTGCGACATCAACAGCTGAGGGTGGAGTCATTCTTGGGGTTGCAAGAGGCTGTTCAGCTTGCTCTCTGTCGATATCAATCGGACTTTGCTGTGATCCGACGATGTCACCACCTTTAGGCGGGGAAGTAATTGGGGAGGAAATCTCCATGACTGAGTCGTCGTCCGAATCCAAGCCAGGATCTGAGTCTGCTGACTCAGAGCTACTTTCAACAGCCGTCACTACTGGGGCTGGGATTGAATCGTAAATCACTTCATTGCCATAATCGTCGTCATCGTCGGGAACGCAGAACGTATTAGTTGCCCGCTTTGGTTGGTGGTTGTTGCTGACATCCAACACAACCTCGTCACTGTACGCTGTTAGTGTATCCAACATCAGTTGTACGCGTGTAGCATACCCAGAATCTATCCACTGGTGTTCACAGCGAACTTTAAGTGGAGGAAAAGTCTCTTTGAAACCAGGTCAGGAAATCCTCTGAACTCTACTTGAACAAAAGACTCACCATGGCCACGAACAACCTCTGTTCCAAAAACCACCTCATCGCCGCTCCTAACAATAGTGTCCTCGCCAGCGCGTATCTTTTCCCCGTTCACCCAGGTGCCGTGCATAGAGTTGCCGTCACTGAGATAGACTGTCTAAAGCCATAGGTATCAGTATAGTCCACAGGATGGATGCGAGGAAATAATAGGTCCTATTAGAGACACTCCGCTAGCGTACCTTGTTGTTTAAACATACACGCAACGTTGCATGATTCCGTGACATCACGCGAGAGTCAAACAGTCCATTATGGTTGGTAGGGATGAGGTTCTTCCTCTCACGTTTCGAGGCGCGGCCAACCTCGATATGATCGTAGTCCGACGTGAATGTCAAGGAACGATATGGAAGGACGTCCGATACGTTAAGCGGGTAAAGGGTGACGATGGCTAGGATGTAGAGTGGTATAAGCCAGGCAAGATTCACTAGCTATAGTTGACTAGAGTTGAAGGAAGATTCACATACCCTTTGTGCCAGGCATCTTGGCTTGTTCAGCACAAATCCGTTCCAGGGAAACAAGGTATAGCCAAAGCCAGTATTAAGGAAGCCAAATATTCCCGACGCAAACTACAACGCGAGTCCTTAGTAGTCGGTACAACAAGTAGTACCAAAACATCCACCGGCTATTTAAAAGCTGTGGGGTGTCGAGGATGTTGCTGGTAGTAAAGCAAGACACGCTCTGTGGATGGTGGAGGTGAGAGGAGGGGCAGGAAAGGGGAAAGGAATGCGTACCTTATGCAACCAGGTCAGCCTGAGTGTAAGGGACGGTCGCTGTCAGGCAGTGAAACACGACAACCACTGGCTTATGCTATCCTGCTACGTAGCAAGTGCACGCATCGGGAAAATGACTCAAACAGAACTGCTCGTTAATAGGTGGAAAGCTGGTAACCCCAACTCTCGTAGATCAGGCAGTAGTTAGATGATATGATTGACGCTACTAGTACTATGTAGGTGGGTATAAGAGCGATACGAGGCGAAGAAGAGGCGAGAAAGGAGCACAGCTTCCGGGTCAGCCGACAGTAATCCACAGAAGAGAGTCCAAATGTAAGACAGATCTTCGCAACTGGAGTGACTCAACAAGAGGAAAGGAAATCCTTAGGGACGGATGAGTTGGTATCAAGATGGAGTTTCAAATGATGACGCTGATACGCAAAGCACTGATAGGCGGAAGAGTGGGGTTTCCGCCTGCCCCGTCAGGTGGACACCCCATGACCATATCATGAGTTGTTTAGTGTTAGTTTCGTCCCTTAGGCTGCAACCAGTATCCATTACACCGTAGTATATAATGAACCCCTGCCCCGAGTATTATTCGCCCACGGTTGCAAAAGCATCAGATTCACCCTCTCAGAACCATGAATGAAATTCCGAATCTCGACTCCCTTTTTGAAATTCCTTACTGTTTAGGCAGATACGGTAGGTCTGATTTGACACCCTTCCAACTCTTCCATTGGCTATGATACATGATTTTTTCCCGTCTTCCCAGTTAAACATGACGCCTCAGGCACCGCACATGCCTTCACTGCAATTTCCTGCTCATCTCTGCCATTCTTCCTACACAAAAAAAGCCCGGTGCTGCATTCAAAAGGAAGTGAAGTATAAGTAAGAGGGGGGGGGAAAAAGAACAAATATGAAAGTGACCTCCCTTGTATTACCCGAACAAGGGGACCGAGAAAGTATATGGGGACCAGGGAAAAGAAGGGGAAGCAAAGCTAGTAAGTACATGCGCAGATGAAAGGCTCCGGCACCCTAGATGTATCAGAAGAGACTAGAAACAAAAGGATCATGGCCAGACATGAGCCATCGCCTGTTCGTTCTAGCTGAGGTATGCAAGTGGGGGGAAAGGAAAAATGACAAACACTATTAATCCAACATATACGTCTTGGTCACTTCAAACGCGAAAACAAAAGAAAGTATGTCTCAATTTACAGACCCGGGGGGCCACCGAGGCCAGCACCCATAGTCTGCAGGCGTGCAGCGAGCTGAGGGTATTTCTCTTGCACTTCGAGCTGTGTCCGGGTTGCCTCGGCGTATGAGATAGCGTTGATAATCTCAGCTTCGGTACGAGCCAGCTCCGCGGCCCTTTCGAAGTACTTGAGAGCCTGTGAGACCTTGCCCTGCTGCAGAAGGAGCTGTGCCATAGTTCCCACAGCGATGTCACATTCAGGGTCAACTAGAGCGGGGTTAGACTATAATCCTTGTTTGCGCATAATAGCAGCGGTAACTTACTGATCAAAGCTTTCTGGCACAGATTCTCGGCTTCTTGGAAGTCATGCTTCCACTGGAACAGAGCGAGCGCCTTGTTGATGAGGGGCAGAACGTTAATTCCCATGGGCTTGCTCTGCTTCTCCATCTCCACGGCCTTATCGAACTTCTCAATGGCCTCGGAGAAATTCTGCTGGTCAAGGAGAAGTTCACCATAGTAGTTGTAGACATCCGGCACATCCTCGAAGTTCTTCACGGATCTTCTGAAAGTGGCCATGGCGGATGCGACAGATCCCATCTTGTATTGTGTTACACCCAGCTGGATGTGAGAGTAGATGAAGGTACGGTCAAGGTCGATGGACTTCTGGTAGTCCTTAGCGGCTTCGGCAAATTCGCCGAGGATGAAGTGAAGCTGGGCGCGGTGGTAGTAGATATCAGCGTCGTCCTTGTTGTGGGAGATAGCGAGTTCAAAGTCGTCCGCAGCGGCATCCTTGTTTCCTATTCACTGTCTGTTAGAAGTGACACGACTACCAATGGTGCTGCGGGATTTAGGGGTGTTTACCAAGTTCAAGGTGCAGACTAGCACGTTTGATGTAGCTCTGAACCAGAGATGGCTGCAGTTCAACGCTCTTGTTGAGGTCCGCCAGGGCAGCCTGGGCATTGCCCTCGAGGTAAGTGAAAGTGGCTCTCAAATTGAGGGCAAGGGCTTCGAATTCACCAAGGTCGCCAAGCTCCAGAGCCTTTTCGAAGGCCGTGGCAGCCTCGTCATAGCCATCACCGGTCTTCAGTGCCATTGCGAGCAGACCCTTGCGCAACTGGCCCTTGCCAGAATCCTCGCTCAAGTCAACGGATTCAGCGAGGCCCTCTGGGAGGGGCTTGGGACGGAAGCTCTGAAGGTAGTTGGACACGAAGGTCGGGCTAGGGAGCTTCTTTCCCTTAGCTTCCAAGATCGCCTTACCCTTTTGCTCCGCAACCTTCTTCAAGAGTCTCTCAAGAGCGACACGGCTGACCTCGTTGGAGAAGCCGTCGATGATGCAGCTGGCAGTGAAGTCGAGAAGGGCCTCGCTGAACTTCTCTAGGTGTTCATACGCAATAGCTCTCCGGTTCAAGGCCTTGACATACTCGCTATCCATGGCAAGGGCAGCAGTGGTGTCTTCGACAACCTTCTCCCATTCGGACAGGACATTGTAGCAGGCAGCGCGGTTCGAGTAGAAGACAGGGTCAGGTTTACAAAGGATAGCTTTTCCGTAAAGTTCGATCGCCTTGTTGTAGTCCTTAGAGCCGTAAGCCTTGTTACCGGCAGCCTTCAGCTTCGCAGCATAGGCTTTTCGTGTCTACAGTCCAGTGTCAGCGCCAGCGCTCATTTATCACCACGGCGCCATTAACCCACCTCTTCCGATAGCTGTCCGACAGTAGCTTCGTCAACTTCGGGGAGTTCTTCAGGAGCTTCTTCGGCCTTCTTCTTCTCTATGGAATCATTAGTTCCAGGCTCGGTGCTGAGCGGTCGGAAACCTGGGAGATCATCTATATGGACATACCGTCCTGAACAGCAGCAGCCTTGGCCTTCTCTTTCTCTTCGGCTTTCTTCTTCTCCTTTTCCTTCTCCTTGCGTCGCTGGTTCTTGCTCTTCTTCTTTTCTGTAGGCTGAGGAGCTTGAGCCGGCCGGCTCGAGTCGGAGAGATAGTAGACAACACCTGCACTGGTCACGACCACAGCGACACCAGCAATGGTATAAACAAGAGCCTTATTCTCAGACACCCATTTCGAGACACGATCCCAGACTGACGCCGATGAAGATGCGGGAAGAGAAGCAGTGTCAACAACCACGTTCTTCACCGGTTGAGGTAGTGGTGATTCGTTCGACATGATGACCCGGCTAGGAACCCGTATTCCTCGATCCTATCGAATTCTGCAACGATTAGCAAGGTATCTATTAGCGAAAGGAAGTAAATAAGGATAAAAAAAAAATACATGGATTGGGGAATACGAACTGGTCCTTGGTGCACGGCGAAAGCCTGTCGGCAGAAGGGCTACTTTTTCGGGGTTGAAAGATGGAAGGAGCGCGGCTTGAAAAGTTATGCGTAGAAGGTGGTCCGGCGACGCAGGAGCGGCTTTCCGCCCGGGCAGCTCGTCATGCAACGCAAGCCAATCACACCCACCACAAAGGGATACTCAGTGCCTTGCTTTCTCCACAATATCAGTGTCGACGGCGAATACCAGGAACCAGCCTGCAATGCCCGATACCGAATGAAATTCTACCACGTCCATTTGTATCCAATGCTTTCCTCTTTATTCCTGTACGATCGGTCGTGTGCGCTGTTCGCTCCAGGTTAGTACTAAAGTACTTCATCCAGATCCATGGCCTGTTGAGCACTGCAATCCCGACATCACCCCTTTTAACGTGGGATATCAACCAATAAGACCCATGGCAATGGCGTCCACTCCCTCAACAGCCTCCTCGGATTCCTTTCAAATCATATCTTCTCTACGTTATGACCCTTCGATTCCGCGTGCGATCGGTGGAAGAACTGCAGAGCCCCGTCTTCTAGCAACCCCGTACTACCTTCTACCTTACCACCAGGATCGGCTCTTGAACGCAGCGATCTGCTTCAATTGGACAAAAGCTATTGAGTTTCTACGGCAAGATTTGGGCCAGTTTACTCAAATTCTAGACACGTTCATACCGGACAAATCGGAATCATGGCGCCTTCGTATTGTTATTGACAGCAGCGGAGCGTGCAAGGTCGAAGCCAATCCGACAGCATCAATGAACCCCTTAAACCTTCTCTACCCTTCCCAAGAGATGTCACAGCCAGACACGTGGCGTGTATATGTTGACTCGGAGCCTACGACCCCTTCGGACTTTACTATGCATAAGACTACTGCGCGTGGGGACTATACAGCGGCGAGGCATCGGTCCGGGATCCTTTCACCCCAAGAGCAGGCAGAGGTGCTTGTAGTGAACCCAAAGGGCGAAGTCATGGAAGGGAGTATCACAACCCCGTACTTCAGGCGACGCAGACCTAGTTCTGAGAAGGATGGCGCGAGCAAAGACGCCGGACCTGAATGGGTCACACCACCGCTCTTAAGCGGTGGCAATGCAGGCACAACTAGACGATACGCCCTCACAGAAGGATTTTGCACGGAGGAGGTGGTCACAGTGGCTGATTTAGTAGACGGCGAAGAGTGTTGGCTTAGTAACGGTGTCAGAGGCTTTATCCCCGGTAGGATTGTATTGATGGACCCGAAAGGGCCCGGAAGGGTCCCACCTCCACGGTAATACATAAAACCGTTCATCTCAAATCTGAGTATGGCCCCGATTTTACTCGGGGATTGCTACATATAGTGTCTTTACATGGTCTGAAATGAAGAAGTGCAAGGGACATTGTGTGGTGGTCATTGATCGTGTAGCTGCAGGATAATGCATCTCTAAACAAATTCGTCTAAAACTGCAGTGGCTCGAAAGTACCACTTGCCTTATTTCTTCTCGACAACAATTGGGTTGGGGTTACCCTTCCACTCTAGTGGACGAGTACTCATATACTCCTTGAGCATCTCCTCGGTTACCTGGGCCCTGCGCTCTTGGAAACCTTTAACATAGGTTTGAAGCTCAGCAATACACCTCTGCTTCATTTCGCCAGTGAGCATCTCTCCCTTCTCATATGCAGTACGAATGCGCTCAAGCTCTTCATCATCCTCCAGGAAGAAAGTGAGGTACTGGAAAGGAACATCGACCTTGCTGTTTCCGCCGAGCTGACGCTGGAGTTCAGCAGTGTCTTGGCCGCCCGAGAAGGCGTACTTGTTGATCTTGTTCTTAATACGGGCCGGTGTATCGTTCATGAAAATGGCGGATGTGTCCACACTAGCGGACATTTTGGAGCCGGGGCCTTGAAGGGCAGGTAGGAAGATTGCATGGATCAGCGACGGTTTCTTGTACTTCATCTTTTCGGCGTTCTCACGACATTGCCGGAAATAAGGATCTTGGTCGATTGCGCAAGGGATCAAACAGGGGATGGACGAGACCTTCTTTCTATCCGTGCCAAAGATATGCGGGAAACTGGTGGCGAAGGCCGAGGCGGACTGAGTCGCACAGAAATGGAATTCACCAATGTTGTTGCTGTCGTTAAACCCGAAAGTTCCCTTTATAGAGTTGATTGTGATGCGCTTGGCCATCCTGCACATGTTCTCGTAGAAAGCGCCGCCAACAAAATCAAAATCGCTGAAGATGAAGGTCTTCTTCATATCGAAACCAACGGCGATAATATCCATGGCATTCGCCTTGGTATATCTCTTTGCGTCCTCGACATCGATCTTTTGCGAATGCATGAATTTCTGGAGGCCAGTTAGCATTACAAGAGGAACGACCGGGAGAAATGTGCGGAACATGCCTCGTCGTCAGTAAGCATGATAACCAATGGGCAATCAAAAACATCTTGCAGCCATCTATATAGTACAGTTTCGTTAGTTATGAATCGCACGATGTAATTGGCAGATTCAGAATACATACTTGGTGAATTCGAAGGGGATTGTGTGTCCAACGTGCATGCTGTCACTACTAGGTCCTCGTCCAGTGTAAAGGTAGAATGGCTGGCCCTTTTCATAGCGATCCAGAATCGTAGTTAATTCACGGTGACTGAAAACAATTCCTCTGCGCATAAACCTGTGAGGGCGATGGCCGGTAACTTTCTCGAAGCGTTCGAGCAAGGCTGGTGTGATAGGAGTGGCACCGAATTCGCGCACCAGCTTGTCGTAGTCAACCGGTAAGAGCTTTCCAGACTCATCAACTCCACCAGAGACGTCAAAAGGCGTGATCTTCTGTCCGACTGCCTTGGAATCGGGCGCCTTTTCGGCAAGGCTCAAAGTCGTGAGCGCCGGGGGTTGACCAGGTTCGTCCGCCATGTTCGAAGATTGCGTCTGCAAAGATGCAAAGGGTGTATAGTGTATAGGACTTGCTGGCTACAGCTCTGTGGTACCCAAAGGCTAGAACGGAATTGAAGACCGAGGTCTCTGTAATAGCACCGCCGTTGCTAATATTGACACCGATATAATTTGTATCTCTGCCCCTCCAAGCAGACACATGATGAGTCATCCTATCAAGCGACCATTGTTCCTCTTATTGGCTTGTTGTACTGCATCACGTGAAGTCGAACGGTTAGCACCCCGCGTCCCGGATTAGGCTAGCGTGATGGCTCTAGAAGCTATCAGAAATTCTTCCGCCGCCGAAAGGAGTCCGGGTCCGAGCAGAATTGTCCGACCACTCAGAAAGGCGATTGAGCAGACGAGCACCCAACAGCTCACAGAGCATCATCTCATCGCCACAGCTCCTCTATCGCATCCCCATCAATCAGACTGTCTATATGCATCTGCAATCATGAAGTTCTTCGAGAACGTATTTACTTACGATTACTCCTTCCCTGCTGTCTCTCTTGCCTACTTCCTGCGCTATCCTAACCCGTATTCTCGCCATGTCCTCACGACTGATGTTATCGATCGCTACGTCGATCCCAAGACACAGCGTCTCCATACAATTCGCCTTCATTTAAAGAAATCAAAAGTCCCCGCTGGCATACTCAAATTGCTTCCCAAGGGCATGGGAGGATCCGACAATTCCGGTCAAAGCTATATTCTAGAGACCACGGTCGTCGACCCCAAGGAAGGCTGGATGGAAAGTGAATCACGTAACATGGAATGGACTGGTATCCTCAGTGTCGTTGAGAAGCAGGTTTACCAACGTCAGCCAATTGAAGGGGCTCTTGATAGTCTCGAGGGGCTTGCCCTTGACGACAAGAGAGGCGAGCAGACGACCGTGAAGACGACCGTCACGTTCCGTTCTCGTTTCGGACAAGGAAAGCTGCTCGGAAGAAGAAAGTCAGACCCAATTGGTGACCACAATGTCGAGGCTGAAGAGGATGCGCCGAAGAGGGGCTTTTTCTCCTCTCTATCAACCGCTGGTATTCAGCGGACAATTGAACTCATTGGGGTGAAGCGGACCCGGGATGCTGTGCTTAAGAGCAAACAAGGCATGAATGTTGTCTTAGAACGTTTGCGTAGCGGTGGAATAGTCGGTGTCCTCGAGGGGATGCGCCAGGATCGGGAGGCAGCCTTTGGACCTGAAGGCCCTTGGAAGCGTGTTTGGGCCAGGGGCCATGCACATATCGAAGACGATGACTAGTTCTTCGTCGACTAACCAGGGAGCGGCGAACAATTTGGGAAACATATACGCAGCATTCGAGCATGGAGTTTTGGCGTTTGGGATTTTCTGACTGACACTCTCCTATATCTTTGACTTTGCATTCGACTCACATACTTTTCCTTTTCTTTTTTTTTTTTTTTTGTCAGCATTATCATCACATCACAAGCATGTTTTACCGGTCATGTATTGCACGAAGATGTTCTACGAAACAAAATGTCGGTTGTATATTAGGAAAGGGGCAATAGGCCGATCGGTGACTTCACTCATTTGGTGGACACCTACTGTACTATACTATGTATGAATCTTTATTCACCTTGACAAGTTTTCCCCTAAATATATTGATACTTTTGCTTTTCTTAGCTAGCTATGAACCTATCTATAAATCGCGACTTAAGCACTTCAGCCGCTGAATGATCTTGCCGGTGCAAAACGAGAATTTGTCAACTTAGTAATCCTAGCGAATTGTTTGGTGCATTCACAGCTTGGTTTCCCACCCACATCTACACTTCGGTTCTTGCAACCTCCTCTGGGGTAAACATTTGATATAAAAGGAAATTTGGATATAAAACTAAAAAGTCAGCACTTGTGGGATTAAGCAAGTTATTGGCTCAACAACCCCTCGCACGGACAGACCGAACCTTGTACACTTATTCTAGCCTCATCTAAGGCCACATTGAGACCAGAGTCATTCAGCAGCAATTCTTCCATCACCGTCTCCATATAGCAAAAGAAAATAATACAGGATTGGACAGCACTACCACGTGATACGATTCACACGAGACTCTTGTTCACAGTCCGCGTGTGGTGTGTTGTTCAATTTATGTATACTAGGACAGCGTAAAGCCGGAATGGAAAGCCGACTACCTACTCGTGCACTAAAACGGGAGAGCGACAGTCATGAACAGAGTTCCAGCTCTAAACGACCGCACGGGGCGACGATGGATCCTCTAGCTCTCAAGGACCTGGGCGAGAACCTAAAGATGCTACCTGTGCCTACGGACACCGATGACCTGGAAACGACATCGCGAAAGATGCAGGACCTCGCCAGGGTTGTTGAGCGGGGCAATAGTCTTGCACTGTGGACGGGACTCAAGCTGGCGTCGCACAGCAAGCGCAGGGATTTGGAAAGCTCAGCTAGGGCACAGATGACGGAATCCGAATGGGAGTTGTATGAGCGCTGGAAAGGAATGCAAGACACCCGCAATTACGGGGATGAGCACAATAACCAAACTGAGCAGCAGAAGCCATTGAATATTCCAGAGTTCAACTGGGATGAGAACAAAGCCCCTGTGCCAACAGGGGCTAACAGTGTTAGAAAATTTACACAGCGGGCAGCAGTCATGGACATGATCTGGGGCCACCAAGGCGCCACTCCCGAGCATGCATCGTGGCTGACTTTTAATATGCCAGCTATGCTACCCCTCATCAAAGCGATCACCAAAGTCTCCAATATTCAGAAGCACATTCAGGACACTGATCCTCTGGCTGGCAAACTGACAGACATGGAAGCTGCAGAGATTGAAACCGTGCGCAGGATAGTAGCAATCGCAGAGGGAAACAGATTACGTGAATTGGAACGGATCCGCAAGCTGGCCAAGTCCATCTGTGAGTCGGCTGCAATCATCAAGTCTCGTGCAGAGGGACTAGAGAAACTTGAGAGGTAGCATGTTCCACCGACTATTGTCGAGTCAGGGAGTATGGCCAGTGATATACCTAAGAGGCACGGAAAATGAAAAAGTGAGAGGCTTTGCTTTCAAACTTTTTTGTCGTGATCATGAACCAGTCAGTCCACGCCATGATAGATATGTAGTGTGGAAAAGGGAAACCGAGATATGAGGTCTCCTATCTCCGTTCTCAATTAGGATGCAGGTAATTACTGGATTAAGCGATTCCATATCTCTCGATACCACCAGGGAATCACCCGATGCGACCGGTAATGACGCAAGGTTCGACTGCAGTAAAAGTGACCCTAAAACGCTCGCATCCATTATTGGCCACCGGGCTCGTCGGATATTAATCTGGGTCATATCCACTCATATCCGAGGACACCAAACCCGAAGAGAAACAAATCTCCATTTTGGCTGTTGTTAAATCCTTCTCTGGCTGAATTGCGGTGTCCTCGGCTTCTGTACTTAGGCTTAAGTCTGACCTTGGCATACATTCCCAAACTCCAAAAAAGGTAATTTAGTAGGGCTAGCTGTCGGGTTCCTCCCAACTATGACGGCATCCTTTGAAAGAGATTGAAATTGTGGCCGCCAGATGACCTCATGGCCAACAATATGAGAGGAGTGGACAAGACTATTCGGTAGTATCCATCCTGTACAACCAGGCAGAAGTCAGCAGATGGCCATAGCGTGCGTACATACATACAAAGTACTGTACATACATCCCTTAGACTACTTCGAGCGTACACCGCGGTGCACGACAGAGGAGGATCTAAGCCTTTGGCCAGAATAATTGCCGTGAGAACGAGTCAGGAATGCGGTTGGTGTCCCCCGGTGTCACCGTTGGCGATATTAACCTTTCGACCCTTGTACTAGTAATATTGACAGTATTGAGCTATTCTAGCGATTTTTGCGTGAAGGTTGGAAGCTATTTCCGATGAATACTCATCAGTGATAGAATAATGACAGCTCGCGGGCGCTGCTCAGGGTTGGCTGGTGCGAAGTCGTATCTCGGCAACATGATGTAGTATTATTACTCTATTATTATTACCATTGCCATTGTTCAGGTGTTGCTAGGGCCTCTTGATCCAGGGATGGTAATCAACGCTAAGGGAACCCCGTTGGATGCCCGAAGAACTACTCCGGATAGGAGCCATAGGAGCCATAGGAACCAGAGGGAACCATGGTCGTTTGGAATTCTCAACGGAAATTAGTCGTGAAAATTTGAATACCCCATCCGATTAAGTTTGTAAGGCAGGTGAACTTCCAGCAGAAGCTGCTGTATTATTATTGTTTTTTTTTTTTTTTTTCTTCTTTTCCTTTGTGACCTCTCCTAGCTCAGATTGTATAAGATTTTGTTTTTCTATCAATACTTTCTGTCGGAAAATCTACGGCGTTCAGGGTGCGGCTGTGCAGTAGCAATAAGTAACTTAACCTCGTGTGATGTTTCGCTCAGAGAGAAACCCTGGTGGGAAGATTGCAGAAAGTTCGGTCGATGCTACACTAAAATTGATAGGTGGCAATAAATGAGATGCTGTAGTCGATAGTAACTACAGTAATAGGGACCGAGTTGAGGGGGCCAATACTCAAGAGTATCAACTTGGAACACTGGTATGAATTGTACAGTAGCACCACCGTTAGTGTGATCGAGGGTCCTGTGCAGGTGGAATTATGTACCGCGCTACTTCAAGACTGGTTGGGTTGTTTTCCCCCCCTAAACCAAGTTAGTTAACCACTCCCGTTGTTTCCCCGTCGTTAATCAGGTAAGAAAGATTTAATTAGACATTGACCCATCGAAAGGTATTATTGGCTTACTATTGTTTATGATTTCCTCTAGCTCTTTTTTATTTTTTCCCTTTGCCTCTTCAACCTGCAAATTACTCTCTGTAAGATGTGCACAATGCTCTTCTTTTTATTTTTTTTTTTTGTAACCCCCTGTTTACTGTGAAAACACACTGCAAAACCTAGTAATAAAAATGAATAATAAGTAATCAAAATCAAGTATTGCCTTTCCCGGGGGTGCCTCGGTAATGAAGGATTACTCAGATTGCTAATGACTACCTAGGTACAGTACTTCGCTGCCTTAAGTAACTCGGCTTTGAATAAGTTACATCTTACTACTACTCCGAGTAGTAGTACTTCTCTTAAAGACAGTTAGGTGGTAACTTGAGCCCGTAACAATACGGTAAGATTGCTCACTAGCTTGAATCTCAAGGTACAATTGGTGGCTGGCAGCAGACTATGTAGGCGAACCCATTGGCCCCTCCGGACCCTCAGAACCCTTGGAAGACCGAAATATGTGAGGATGCGGCGCTCTTAGTGGACGCCTCCTGGCACCCTGGGCGGATCAACCGCCGGAACTGCCGCATTCGGTGAGAAAATATGCGGGGACTGTCTGTTAGCGTCAGTGACCAAGAAGGGCCAAGAATGCCTCCTAAAACGCCAGGGAGCCAGCGAAAGATGAGTCTCCTCTGGCCAATCCGGGATCCACACTCCCTGTTTCACAGGCAAGACAATAATAAGTCGCCGGTCACAGAAGGAGAGAAGGAGAGCGAGAAAAGAGAGACTTGGGCAAGCAGCATCGTGACTGACTTGCCATTCATGAATTATTTTCTTTTTTATTTTCTTTTTTATTTTTCTTCCTTTTGCGATCCTTCATCTATCTGACATTACCTTGGAGACCTTTCTGGTGGCCCCCCCGGGTTACAGCCTCTCCTCTACTGCACGCCCATCATCAGCTGGTCTCAACCCCCCCGTTACTCCCGTGCTGAGAATCAGTCATTTTTCCCAACTAGCGGAGGGTCCCGACTCGGACCTTACTCTACTCGACTCCCCAATTCTGACAACAGGGAGCATTTCCCCTCCCTCTCTCTTCTCAGTGCGACCGCCATCTGATCTAACGTTCTTTCGAATCCCTTGACTTTCTGGTGTCAGCGGAAGGCGTTTCATGAGAGGAGGCCATTCTTTTGCTGACACGGAAAACGGTGATCTGTCGACTCTATTGACCATCTAATTCGGAGTTTAGACGGGCGAAGCGCTGAGAATAGATAACTCTCCCCTTCACACTTTCGGGTCCTTCTGCTATTTGGAATCGCCGGACGCGTCTATTATGTTCTAAAGATTATCCAACGCTATTTTCGTGCAAGACTTCAGTGGTGTCACATCCCTTCAACCACCATCGACCTCCCTTTTACCACCAACCCGGTTATGAGCATGCCAGTTGTGCTGGCCGCTGCTCCTCTATTATCGCTGCGCGTCTGAGCCTACTCGGTCATCCCTACGGAGACAGCTCTACTTCAATAATCCTTGGCTTCCAAATGGCGGACCCTTGGGGAATGAGGTCGACATTCCGACCATGTCTGGTTCTATTGGCGATGTTGTCAACAATTCTGCAACCGGGCCTCGCTCAGATCTGTTCTTTCTGGGATGGTGGATGTGTTGATCCCTATGCCCAGACAGCAGTTTCCTTCGATTTTTCTCCTCTCTTCTTGGACGATCTTACACTATATTACGCATATGACGCCAACTCTCGGGGTAAGGGTAACGAACCGATGACTAAAGCTAGTTTTTGGATGGGATATGCAGCACATCATGTTGATAGCTCAGCTATCACCACAAATCGCACATTGGAGGTTGGCTTGCGTGTGGGGAACCTGACAGGTACCCCTTCCGGGGGGACTAATGGATGCGACGGTGTTTGGGGACCGCAATGCTCGATGAATCTCAAGGAGACCTTCAAGGAAGCAATCTATCAACTCTCCGCCAAGGGAGAATATTACACCTTCCCCCTGGATACTGTGTTACACGAAATGCTCGTCAACCCTCCCTCTCTTCCCAACTGCCCACCGCCTTTCTTCGATGTCCAGAGAATTCCTGTTAAGCGTACGTGAAGGTCCCTTGCCTCATAGGCTACCGGTCTTCTTTGCTCTGTTACTTACACTCTTGCCAGCGTTCGCCTCGGAGACGGTAAATGACAAGGTCGCTATGATGTCAACTTCTGGTTCTAGCGATGACCCCTGGAAGACATGGTATATCGACAATATGACCGCGAAACAACAAGCAGACCAAGTGGCTGTTGCCATCATCAGCCGAAGCCCGTCATACGACAGTCCACCCCTGAAGAGCAAAGATGATGTTCAAGTAGAACTAGTATGCCTTCAGGCTCCTTCAACAGGGAGTTCGTCATCAAACCAAGATTCCACGTAGGGTTCTCGAAGTCACGTCTGAATATTCTTTTATACACTCTTTGGACCACAAGTTGTATAACTTTGGTGGCCATACTAATAGCACCTTGCTGCATTCCACCACTCTTCGCTTGCATGTCTACCACTTGTCATGCCGCAGAACAATTTACTGTTAAAGAAGAGAATTGCTAGATCTACTCACGATCTATGCCCGTCCGCAGCAGGCTCTTGATTTCCCGGGCCATGTCTGTCATCGCATCGAAGTTCGATGCGATCTGACTGTTTTGTCGCCTTGCTCTAGGGACCACAACATTGAAATTAATCGCTGGCATGGGCTACAAATTCCGGCATGGGAAATCACGATCATTACTCGGCTCCACTTCTGGACATTTGGAAATGATTCAGTCCTAATATACGTTTCCAATATACCATCAATTCTCGAAAACTTGATATAGTCACATGGGAGTTGCAATTAAGCTGCACCCAGGACAGACCTTTTCGGACGCGGTATCCTTTCAAGAAATATGTTCTTGGAACTTGGTATACTGGTTAAATTATATATCGAATTAGGACAAAGAGAAATGCTCTCCGCTTTTGGGCAATCGTGCCACACTTATTGATCGGATTTCCCCCGTGGGCCCACGGCCGACCGGACCGGGTCTTGAAGGAAGCCCTCGGTGCTATTATGCCCTTATCACAACGTCGGCCAATCCATCTGTATTGGTTTCAAATTACCCGGACCACGGAAATCCTCCAAGATCTCGGCCTGTTCGCTCAAAAGTATCCGATCGACTTGGGTACCGATTTGAGCCAAACTCCTCATTCGTGCTAGATCCTCTGGATTGCGCTTATCGCCACGAGCAGTCGTATTTTTCTCCCAGTGTCCCTTGGAAAAGGCTATCAAGGTCGTGATATGCTTCCGCGAAATATCGAAAACCAATGAACAGACGGTGCCGGTTTCCTCGAGCCAGTTACACTGCCATAACTCACCGGGCCGGATGCATTGGTATGTGGCCGATTGAAACGCCGAACGCCCCGCCATGGGGCCCCCATGAATGGCATAGTTTATGCGGTCCTCGTTGTAGAACCACATTTCATAGCGCCATTTCTCTGGATTTCCCTCCGTATCCTGCGCTGCATAGTCATATATCAAATGACGATCGCGAATGTCTTCATCGAAGGTGGATCCTTGTAAAGAAGGAAGAACCGGCATTTTGAAGACAACGATGTGTTTAGTCTAGATCCTGGAGCACAAGCGCGAAAGCGATACGAGGGAAAAGTTACCTCGGGTAAATTAGAATAATATATTCATTTTGGGTTCTTTAAAAATAGTCTTTAACCACTATGGTGAACTTAAAGTTGTCTACCTACGTAACCACTTCGCCGAAGAGCCCACAACATATGTAGATGGGGCAACCAGTGGCTAAGCACTCCCGAACCCTTAAAATCTCTCAGAGAGTTTCTTCATCACCTCGGGATCCCATGACATCATGATCTAGCCGTTAGCCCCAAGATGATAATCGCGTCGATCCTGAGCTTGGTCACTCCCGAGACAATGGATCTCCGCCTGAATGGGTCCCTGGCAATCGAATCATGATTGAATGATGAGTTGGTAGCCGAACCTGAACCTGGAATGGAGTTTCAGGCTGTAATTATCCATTGCATCGTCGTGAAACACATTGGCTTTAGTGGAGTGAGTAGATATATATCTTGCTCAGGGCTGTTGCTGGTGTCGATCACGTAATCCAGTGATAGGGCTGGAGTAAATATATATATCTAGTGCTCGTTTTGGATTGAGGGCATAGTACTCTCCTCAATATACAATTAAACACCAGGAAATATTATAGATTCATATATTCTCTTTTTTAAAAATCACGCCTACTTATCTCCTGTACTTTAGAGTCCTTCTGTAGTTTCTTTTATAAGCCTGAGGCGAGATACTGTATATTTTACAAGACTAACCAGACTCACACCCACATATAGGCTCGAGAGCTGTACAGCGACATGCTTTCATTCAAGAATATTAATCCAACCTTGAAAGATAAGAGTCACATAAATAAGATTCAAAGTCCTTGAGAACTTTAAAGTTCAATAGCTAGGCTACTAGGTAGCTTTCGATCAAGGGGCCCATCAACCTATGTTTTGCACGTCAAGTTCCGACCATGGAGACATTGGTGAGAGGGCACAAGATAATAACGAAAGAAAGCCAGGAGAGTAATAGAGAGCCATTGATGCTAGAACTACTATTAGCATACATAAAAGCTGACGAAAAAAGGTACAAAAACTGTGATGGGCTGAATTCGACCAATCATATTTCGCGATTCCTTAAGGTACCCATGGGTACTGCAAACCCTCCTTAGTATCTATGTACTTTACCTTCTATACGTCCCTATGTCCAATATCATGATGATTATCCATGTGTATAATTGAGTCTGAATTGCTCAATTTCCCTGCTTCGTAGTATGTCCGTACTAGCTGTGACGCTTTCTCCACAAATTTCATTTCCCCAACCTCACTGTGTCCAGTCGATCTAAAGATCAGCGCCACGTGCATCCCTTTTCCAGATAAGGAAGAGTCAATACCTGCAGTGCTCAACAACTACCTCCCGCCCCTATATAATTATGATGCTTTCCGCAAATTCAATCGCCATGCTGATAGTCACACGTCTTACTCGCTGTGACCACATTGTTAGGGGTCGTGGGCGTCGTCTCGTCTCGCCTCAATTGTATCTGATATAGCGAACAATCGGTGCTTATCGGACTCATGGTTTACGCGTCTCATTTTATAACAATGCAGGCCGTTCTGGCCGGCGTCAGCACAAACCTGGCTGATGCTCTTGCTGCCTCGTCGCTGCCTGGGGCTCCGTCTTATGTAGCCCCAGCTGGCTTTCCGACCAGTGCCTTCTCGTATGTTTCAATTGTTCAAACGCAGTACCGATTTGAAGAAAAATACTCACAACTCTTGATCTAGATCTTATTATTATCTACCTGCAGAGCCAACCCAAGAGCCGCAACCAATTATTCATGATCCTATATTGAATATCACGTTCCCTTATGACTTGACGAATCCTGATACCATCCCGAAGGAGAATAACGACCCTGTTTTCTTCCCAGAGCCATCTGTAAATCTATCGGAGCCCCAACAACAGGCATTGGTTCACGGGGTAGTGGCCAATGTTACCCGCATCATCGCTGCGAACAATACGAACAGTAACTGCACCACTTGCAAGGCAGCTTTGGCCGCGGCTAAACCGGCTGCTTTGTTTGCGCCAACAATAGTGCCCGAAACGTTGATCTCTCTATGCAAAAAGTTCAAGTTCGCCTCGGACGATGCATGTGAAAAGAAGTACACGGCGAGTGCGTTTGGAGCGATTTGGACTCAAGTCCTAGCCTATGCAGACGTTCAGGGTCTAGACGGAGACTACATATGCAATTCCCTGAGCAGCACTTTCTGCAGTCAGCCTGTGACGAACCCGTTAAACGTGTCGGATTGGTTCCCAAAGCCAAAGCCGGCAAACCCACGCGTTCCTAGTCCTAGTGGTGAGCGGATTAAGGTGCTGCACTTGTCGGATTTTCATCTGGACCCACGTTACTCCGTGAATTCTGAGGCAAACTGCTCATCGGGCATGTGTTGCCGAAGCAATCTCTTCAACTCGTATTCAGAAAACCAGGTTCTCCTTCCTGCTTCTGTCTATGGGTCCTACAAATGTGATACACCATATGACCTTGGTCTTGCCGCCCTGGAAGCTGTTGGACCTTTGACTGGAACTGACAAGGACAAGAATCCTTTGGCCTTCACCTTGTATACAGGAGATTTAGTCTCGCATGACGACCCCGCTACTCAAGTTGATCGGGCCTATACTCAATACACAGAAACTAGTGTATATGGTATGCTGAAGTCATACCTCTCAGGGCCAGTCTTCGCTGCTTTGGGCAACCACGATACCAGCCCTGAGAACATTGAATCTCCACACAGCCTTCCAGGACCATTGGGCCAGCAACAGAGCTGGAACTATGATCATGTTGCAGGGCTGTGGCGACACGAAGGGTGGATTGATGAAGCCGCTGTCCAGGAAGCCAAGCTTCACTATGGGGCATACAGCATTAAAACCCATCATGGTTTGCGCATTATCACGTTCAACACAGGTAAGTCAGTCACCAGGACCTTAATAGTGCGATTCACTGACGTGTGACTTGAAGATTTCTGGTATAAGTCTAATTATTTAAATTTCATCAACATAACAAATCCTGACAACTCCGGTATCTTTGCTTGGATGATCTCCGAGCTTCAGGAAGCAGAGGACCGTGGCGAGCGTGTTTGGCTTGTTGGCCATGTTCTCTCTGGATGGGATGGGTCCAACCCTCTCCCTGATCCCACGAATCTCTTCTACCAGATTGTAGACCGCTACTCCCCTCATGTTATTGCAAACATATTCTTCGGCCACACGCATGAAGATCAATTCATGGTATACTACGCGAACAACGGCACAGTTCAGAATGCCGAAAATGCTTTGACCACTGGCTGGATTGGACCCAGCGTAACCCCTTTGACAAATCTTAACAGCGGCTTCCGATTGTACGAAGTGGATACAGGGGATTTCAACATCTACGAAGCATACACCTTCTTCAGCAACGTGTCTGACTTCAGCTCTCTCACGGAGACGGGACCGGTATATCAGTTCGAATATTCTACACGGGAAACGTATGGCTCTGCCGCTGGGTGGGACAAGGAGGCCCCCCTGAATGCAACGTTCTGGCATCAAGTTACCGAGGCTATGGAGAGGGACGGAGACCTAGTAACCCAGCAAAACGAACTACAGGGTAAGATGAGCGTTAAGAGTCCCAAGTGCACAACTGCGGAGTGCTGGAAGGCCAAGATCTGCTACATGAGGAGCGGAAGTGTGGCCCTCGGCAAGCAATGTACCCAAGGGTGAGTCTACCACATTGATCCACACAACATGGTATACTGACAGAGGAGGTAGGTACGGGTCTGTGCAAAGCGCATTTACGCCATCTACAAAGTAAAGCTATACATATGTAAGCACATTGTTGTATGGATCTTCTACAAGTACGCGAGGAACCACATTTACTCGCTTTTCCAGCACTTAATGTACTGTATACATGTATCATTTGCCATTTTCTATGACAACACAGCAGCAATACTTAGATAAACTTTCTCTGTGTTCACCTCGTCCGAGATCATAGAAACTCAATGTATAGGTTTCGGGCATCATATGAGCTCTTGTTGGGAGTTAGCGCCGCGTTATTGAGTGACTGCGGAGACTTCGTAAAGTAACCCTAAAGTATGCCATAAGGAGTGGTCTAGGAACGAGCCGATTATCTCATATTGAACTGGTGTGGTTCAGAAGACAGCCGAGTGCCTAGACCATGACTGCCGAGTCACGCCACTGGCGCTTCCATATAGCTGAGCTAGATCCTTTCTAATATTAATGAGGCTCGTTCGTCCACATTGTCTTCAGTATGAACGAATGCCTTCATGATGCAAAACTGGGGTCTTTACTAGGGTGAGCTGGCAAACAGGATTCTTCTGATTCTGGAGCTATGGTACTGAGTATAGGAATACATGAAGAAATCCTTATCTCAATTGAAGCTAACTATATGCGTCGAAGCTAGAACAGGCCATGACTGGTAAAGGGGGAATCGATGTCAGAGGACCCTGGATCTCTTGGGGGAGTATAGGGTTTCATTGGGCGACAGGTCGCCTACCTTTGGAACCTATCGTCATTGGGGTCGGTTTAAGTTTTGGACTTTCATCGAGAGTTAGAGGGAATGGTGACGGCATTTACGTTTCATGTCGGATCGAGGCGGAAGATCGCATAGGATGATGGGCCGACGAAGTTGCACAGAGCACCGCCTTGCCTGCATGAGGCGCTTCTCTGATATTTTGTTGTTATAGGATGTATACTATAGCAGGCCAGCGCTAAGAATAAGTGATAGGCACTGCAGAAATGCCTGACAACTGTTTCTCAAGGAGGCGCGGTTGGATATTCTCCGAGGTGAACTAGGTAGTATATAATGTAGGATACCATCATTTAGTAACTCTTTCTCTCAGAGAGTGGTTGCTAATCCACTATCCATTTAGAAATTTTTTTTTTTATTTGCGTTGGTGGTGATTTCATGATTCGCATGACGTCGCAGCCATCCCGCAGCATATCGTCATCGCCCGCCCTCCCGAACATTCCGCTCATACAATATCAACCCCATCATCCCTAGAATCCTTTTTACTTTTGCCAATCTATCTTCGACTAGCTCCACAAACATTGCGCCTTTTTAGCGCCTGAGACAGTTTCTCTCTGCTGCGAATACCCTACACAATCGACGCGGTTCACCGTACGCGACTGTCCGAGACTAAACGTATTCACCAACGTATACAAAGCCTAAGCTGTCGAAATGGCTATGAACGCGATTCAGCTCGGCCTTCGGCTGTGGGAGGTATGTCGCTCTTGATAGTGACGGGAGTCCCAATATCGCACCTAGTACCACAGAATTATCTAACAAGATGCGCTTTGAAACAGTTCCTATGGACCCTGCTGGTCATGGCCCTCGTTGGTAACATGATCGCCGATTCATTTAGCGGAAACCCTGCGACCGTCAACTATGCCATGTTTGTGTCGGCATTTTCCATGTTCTCGCTGTTCTACTTGGTGCCAGCGTCCTTTAATCTCGACTGGGCGATCCACCCGATCATCATGATCGTCTTGGACACTCTCAATGCGATTTTCTTCCTTACGGCCGGTATCGCATTGGCCGCTAGGCTCGAGGCCCACAGCTGCAGCAACAACGTACGTGTGATCAATGAAGCTCGGGATCTGAGATGCACATCGATCGCAGCAGGATTCGTGCTATCGGCAGACCCACCCACTATTGAGATCCACCGGCTGATTGTCGATCATCTAGGAATACACTCTCAACAACGAGATTACCAATGGCTCCGTGCACCGCGAGAAACGTTGCCGTGAGGCGCAGGCATCCACTGCCTTCCTTTGGCTCGCCTGGGCTGGATACACGGCTTCCATCGCCCTTTCATCCTTGGCCGCCCGCCGATCCGTCAACCTTCGCCCCCGGACGGGTCCCGCCCGTGGAGCCCGTCCCAGCATGGCCCAGGTCTAAAGAGAGGAAGCCTAGGGAGTAGGGTAAGGTGGTCATGTTTGGGAATCTGCTATAAAGAACTAACCGTGTTGCTTTCCGCAGGATCTACGGTGCCAGCTGCTTGGTATTCTATGATCTTACCTGTGCGACTAGACATGAGTCAATACTTCATGTTCTTAGTCAATAATTGCAGGACATGTATACGTTGTCAAACGCCTTGAAAACGCCGTCAATTTATGAGAACGACCAACCGTACCTCGCGGCAATGTGAAAAATGACTATTCCAGCATTTCTATACTAATTACATACATCAGTTAATAATACTCTAGGGCTTGGTGATGGAGTTGTGGAATTGTTTTTGTATATTCTCTCTAGCTGTTGGCAGGAAGCTAAGAGCGGGATGGATATGGAGTATAATGAATAACAAGAGATGGAGAATGATTGGGTGAATCGGAGAAGGTTGGAGTTTTGTATCTGTTTTGCTGTATGTTCGAATATCGTAATGTTATATGAAGCTTGATTTTAATTTTCCTATAATCAGTTGTAGACACAGGTGTGAACTACGTATGAACACGTGTATAGGTAGTATAGCAAAGTGGAGGGTCAAATTTCCCTTTACGTTCAATCGATCTGATAGCTCTTGAGTCACGATTCTCGCCCCACTGGTGCTCTCTTTCAAGCACTCATAACACTGGCTGTATCCAAATGTCATACAATTGAAACTGATCAATTTATAAACGCCTTAAACCAGGAAGACAGCCCTGCACACAGCCTTAGAGAATTGATAGCTCAACATCGGCACTCTGTGGCTGCACGGTTACGATGCCGGTCTTTCGGACCTCTTCATTCGCCTCTCCAAAGTACCGTCCGGAACGAAAGCTGTTTAAACATTAGTGTCGAGCCAGGATGCCGTCATAATAACTTGCAGTCGGTCGTCACTCACCTCCAGTGAAGATTAGCTTTGACAACATTTTGTACTCCACGAATGTATTGTTGGACCTCCGAATCGACACTCTGGCCCCAACTGGGTAGGTCTGCTAGCGCAAGGTACCAGTCATGATAACAAGAAAGGAGCATACCACCAATGTGGTCAAAGGCCATCTGTGCGGGCATTCCCGCTCGTCGACAAATGGCAACCATGTTATGAGCTACACCTTCTTTCTACAATTCCAGTACGTCAGCAGAGATATCCCGGACGAACTGGCTTTGTAGATCTTTCATAGGTACTGACCTCTTCTTTGCAATACGAGAGAATGTCGTTTTGACTATGGTCGTTGAGTTTTCAGTCCATCTCTCTTTTGGGTCAACACTCACAGTAGGACTAGGTCAATTCCTATTCTTTCTATCTCTTTGATGCTTCTAGTCTCGAAGACTGAGTCTGGGATATGGAGTTTGTGACCATACCTGCTCAGTGTTAACGGTATTGCGTGAATATACCTTGAGTGACTGCGGGGACGTACTCAACTAGGGCAAAGAGAGGTGAAACTCCGGCAGACTGTCTGCGTAATGCGAGCATCTCGTCGAGTGTGGGGTATTCACCCCTAGAACAACTATGAACTTGTTCGATGGCTCCGTTACAATAATCTCTCATCGCCTTTGCAAACCTGCGACGGACACCTTGAATATTCATTAGTCGGGGCCACGGGTGTCGCAGCGTTAAGGATCATACCGATTGGAGTAGCCTATGCAGGTTAGCAAATCTCTCCTGGCAAGCAGAAAAAGGCAAGAAAGTAGCCGGTACTTACCTTGGCAAGGCGACGCCATACGGAATTATGGACTTGAACCAGAGGGTGCTCTTCGCTATCGTCTGACACAGTCCTATCATCCTGCATACCATTTAGGAGACTGTTGACCAATTGTTGAGCTTGTATGGGGTCATCCTTTAGGCCTCCATTGTCGAACACTGGAGAGATATGGCTTAGTATTTTGACCAGAAAGACAATCACCGCAAAGCTCACTATCATCAAACGGGAAGACCTGGTTGCGATACCAAACGGCACAGGTTAGCAGTGATACCTTCAAAGGGCATTTATCGTGTCAGGGTTAATACACATACCCAGTTGCCCCAATCGCATATCGTCTGAAATTCCAAACGCGAAGCATCTGGTACTACGATTGAGCAAAAGTACGAAAAATCACAGTTTGTGATAACCCTTCGAGTCCTGTCGCCAAATGCACATATTCTGCAATGCACCCGTTTAGCGCTGCATGTTGTTTCTTCTGGAGGACATACTGACCTTGCTATCCATAACTCGGACTCCTCTTTTACCCTCTCATAATACGTGTTCGTTGCTGGCTTTTCTGATAAGAAGAGCACAAACATGTTAGGAAGGCGTACGGACACATGGGCATCTCGACGCGCATTCTTCCCCATTGGCAATATCAATTCGTCAGAAAGTCGTGGGATCTCCATGGTAAAGACAAAAACCCAATGAAAAATTGGTGTGCAAATTGAGACAGCCTCTAATTAGTGAAAGAAAACAGGTACCCTGTTAGCTGCTACCGCCCTTAAATACTGCGATTATGATGATACTCATTTTCCAAGCAAGACTAGTCATCCCTTGAACCATTGCCAAATGCGCAGAAAACCCTGAATGATGTCAAGGTCTACCTAGAAAAGACAATCCCGGGCCACGGGTTACATCGATTATGTGTTTTCCAGGAAAGTCCATTACCGAATTCTGCTACCTGCAGACAAAAGAAAGAAGGTGGATTAGTTGATAGTCATATAGTTCACTAATGATTATCCCAATATTACCGCAAGTACTTCGCCACAGTGGCTGATGATCCTGCACTATCGATCTTTAGATCGGGATCTCGTTCATGATGATCGTGGTTCCTTATTCAAGCCATATCTGAGACTTTATTGTTGCCTCAAACTAATTCGATCTATTGAATTATAGGCCTGAGCGGATCTCTTATCCGGCCTCCGACACGATGGTTGACTCTGTCGAGTGGGGAACCGTTCACCATTAATGGATTTAGCGCGCTTTATGGAGCATCGACCAAGTCATGGTTCTGTGTGCAGTTCCAGTGGAATGGTACAGCCACGTATAGTTGCGCGTGGATATCGATTTCTTTCATAGGATTTTCTTATCATCCCATCCTCCCGTCAGCCAATGCAATGTTGGCCAATGTCCTCCTCGGAAAAAGCAATACAACACCTTGATCCCTATACGTAGTTCCACACGATTGGACTGCAATGACGATCGGGGCTGATCTGCGAAGTTTATAATCTCTCTTTCTGGTCTCGGATGGCCTCCGAATGCAAAACTAACATTTGTCATACACAGCGCACTTCATGGCACTAAAGCCTGACGAATGTGGGGGCATAACAGAGCTTGGGTCGTTCTGGGGATGTGTAGAAGGACAGATTCGGCCGGATGTCGTCTGAACTTGACAGTGCAGATGTAATATTGGCTCTATAGCAAGTAGATGAGCATAAATTCCAGCATTCTGCCCTCAATAGCCCGAAAATGCTCCCAGCTTTGTTTACATTGATATACTCGAGTTTTTCCTCAAGTCATTAACGATATGAACACCACTCTACCCCCTAACTCTAGCCCTGGCGACCATGTCCGCAAATGGGGCTACTCTTTTACTTGGACGGATAGCCATCTCGCCAGAGAGAAGACAGAGCCTCTGCGTCAGCAGTTTGATACATTGGGTGCTGCTGCCCTGGAACGGCTTCAGTTTATACGATCTTCATTGCTAGAAGATAGCAAAGCAAAAGGGACCAGTCCTCCTTCAAATGATCTTTACACTATTCTCCGAGACCATCATAGGAAGGATGCGGTCTTAACTCGATTCTGGAACGAAACTCATACAGTCCCAGACTGGGTTAACTGGGAGCAACTTGAGCGAGGCCAGCGGTTTTTGCATCGCTATATAATTGCCAACATTGTTGGCTTTGCATTACAGTGATTTGTGGCAGAAAATTCTGTAATACTCCTTTTGACCATTAGGAAATCCATTGAACAGTGTACGACTGACTAGGATTCTACGTTAAGGCGGCCTCCAGCGTCGTGGAAGTCCTCGTCCGGACTGGCAGCTTCTCGACCCGTATGTTGCTAAAAAGATTACTCGAGACCTTCCAATGGTTGATCCAAGTCACTCACAACCTCGCTACCATCCAACCTGGCGGCGAAGGCCATATTGCAACCGTCCGGGTCCGACTTCTCCATTCATCCGTCCGACAGCGTATCCTGCATCTATGTCGCACAAAACCTCACTACTTCGATATTGACCATTATGGTGCTCCCGTCAACACATTAGATAGTATCCACTCCATCAGTACTTTCTGCTGCAATCCAATGTGGCTCCAACTGCCTAGGTTTAAGATCAACCCTTCCCCCGATGAAGTCAAAGACTACATCGCCCTCTTTCGATACCTTGGTTACCTTCTCGGAACACCAACATCATACTTCGAGACGGTGGAGAAGAGCAAGCACACAATGGAGAGTATGGTCGCCCACGAGCTGCATACCACGGAGACGTCACGCGTGGTCGCTTATAACTTTGTCGAATGCGTGTCGAACCTCCCTGCCCCGTTCCATGTCTCGAGGAAGTTCATCGAGGCTGGTAGTCGGTGGATCAACGGGGACGAGATCTGCGACGAGCTTGAGCTCGGGAAGCCCGGGTTCTTATACTACTTTATGTTTGCCGGTTACAGTGTTCTTGTTCTAGGGCTTGCTTGGCTGCAACGGACGATTCCTATGTTTGATGGTTTTATGATCAAGGTATATTTTACAAGTCTCGCGTCCTGAGTGATTTAGTTGTGCTAAGTTTTATATACCAGCTCTCACGAGACCTCTTGTATCAGGGGATAGTGCTACGAGAGCGCACTCGTTTTGACTTCAAACATATCCCGCGCGTGGGCAAAACGATCGGGAGAGAGAAATACAGCTCCGGTGAAGACAATCGGCCTCGGAAGGCGTGCAAGTATCCTCCATATTTGAATGATACTTTCTATGATATCACAGATATAGGGCATCTTGAGCTGGTGTGTCTTAGTGTGGCTCTTTTCGCCGGGGGACTATTGACTGGGTGTGTGATCAAGAGCGGACTATGGGCTTACAGTCAGATACAGGATTTAACTATGTAGGGATGAGGGATTCAACATGGTTTAGCTAGTGAACAGGATCAGTGGGCTATATGGGGCATATTATACTCCGTATGTTGCCTTATATGGTGTGGGTGTATTCGATTGGGATATGGGCCCTGAGTATAGTGGGTATGGTGAAATATATTTCTTGTTGCCAGAGTTCTACGCAGGAAGACAAATCGAGTAATGCCCCACTTCACTGTTTCGTTGTAGCAATTAAGCCAATTTTATGAACACTCAGCCGACATTATACCATTCTGATATACTCCGGCATCTGCCCTGTCGGGCTTTGATCTTTGAGTTCAATAGTTGAGGTATGGATGCCCCAAACTTGAATACTCCTTTGTCGTCTCAGCGCCAATCGAAGCATGAAGTGGCTTTCTTCGGACTTGTTAAGTGCAATGGGTATGTTCGATACCTTAACTAGAAATTGAACTAAAGAGGAATTTGTTGTTTTGATTGCTTTTATCTATTACTGGATGCACTCCGGTCATGTTGACATCCAAAGTGCGGCCAATCGTTTCGACTGGGTTCAAGTGCTGCTCTAAAGCTTAGCGTGAAACTACCGAACATCTGTCTCTTGGCGTAGGAAGAAATAGGATCCCACGTGTATCGATATGAGACTACATTTCGGAGCATGGGTCAAGTGTGAAGACTTCTCAGTGTGATTTTGTTGTTGTTTGTTTTGACCGAAAGTTTGCATTGTGTATTTATGTACAATTGGTGGGGTTGAGAAACGAGGCCGGGTATGTGCCGTGAGAATTGTTTCCTGAAGGTTTCCTAGAATATTAGAAAATCAAGCAAATTGAATGAAGGACAAGTGAAATTATAAGGAGAAAATGAAGGTGTTCCTGACAGGCGGGGCAGTGTGAGAGAAAGTAGCCAAAAAACCCCCTCCGCGCGGCCCGTGCAAGAATTTCTCCAGAAGCTCTTGCGAGTGTGTTTAATTGCGTTCCCTCCACCAACTCCTTTTCGTGGCCTTTTCGCTCCCCTCATCAACCATCACACACCCACCGCACACAATGGCTATCCAGTGAGCTTGCCCTGCCAATTGTTGGCAAAGGGAGTGCGCTAATTTCCCCATCTAGCTACTTGATTCTCCTCTCCCGTCAGGGCAAAGTGGTTCGTTTACCCTCGTGGCCCACCCAACTTTTTGACCGGTCCGGAAGTCCGGCTGGATCTGACTGAATTCTTTCTCTCAGCGCCTGGCAAAATGGTTCACAACTCTTTCTCCTAAGGAGAAGGCTAAGATCATCAAAGATGTGACCCAACTCGTCCTGTCCCGTCGGACAAAGATGTGCAACTTCCTCGAGTATAAGGGTACGGGTCCAGCCACATATATACTTGCCATTCCACAACCCCCCCTAACCGACATTTGTTGTCAGACAGCAAGGTTGTTTACCGTCGTTATGCCTCCCTCTTCTTCATTGCCGGATGCGCTTCGACCGACAACGAGCTGATCACCCTCGAAGTCGTGCATCGCTACGTCGAGCAGATGGACAAGTATTACGGCAACGTCTGCGAGCTGGACATCATTTTCAACTTCCAGAAGGCATATTTCATCCTAGATGAATTGCTATTGGCGGGAGAGATGCAGGAGAGTAGCAAGAAGAATGTCCTCCGGTGCATCAGTCAACAGGACAGCTTGGAAGACATTGAGGTGAGTTATTGACCGCCGTATCTTGCTTAGAAGTTCGCATAAACGATGGCAGGAGGTCTGTGGGGTACTACGATCGGATGCGATCGTATCCATCATCAGAGCTCTGCCGGGGCTGTTTTAGTATGCTCTTTTGAATGCTTGGTTCTATTTGCTGCCCGTTGTTTCTTGGGCTTGTGGTATCCTTTGCGCGCGTTGCTATTTCGCTCCACTTTGCTATATATCACCCAATTGTTTTCCTGCAATCCTTTTTGCCACCGCGGTCGTTTGCTGCATCTCGTGCGTTCCGATCCTCCTTTGGCCTACTGTCGATCGACGCTAATAAGAATTGTCCTCTATCTAGGTTGAGGAAGATGTGGTTACGAAGATCATGTAGCGGCCTTTACATTCGGCAACTGAGCGTTCCTGTGTTTCTATATTTGGATTTCCGCTTTGGGAAATATTGGGAGGACATATTGGCGTTGGACGTACATACTAGGCGTTGTTTTCTACACAGTTCACGACCACTAATTAATACCACATGGCTATGAACATGCTTCAATTATGGATTCAACCAAGGAAAGTGACTTTCATCCCAATGTTTGGTACTGACCCCGTGTTATCTGGATCGGCGCCCGTGAGGTAGCTGAATGATATCACTGGCCGAGACCGTTGCCACGTGACCCTCTCCGACCCCGGGTTGCAACGCGCCTCAGCTGAGCCAGGCCCCCCCAATTGCCGTACGATAGTTTCATCCCCAAGTGTCCCTCCTGGATCTCTTCCCATCTTCTTTTTCATCTTGCTTTATTTGTCATGGCTATTTGGCCGTGATTCACTCAAATAACTTACCTTCTGTCCATTGAATAACTGCCCAGCCAGCCTAGCGCTTGTTGCCAACTCACGACCTCTTATCTCCGATCGGCTACGTTTCAGCCGACGTGGACGCTGCCTTATCGCTTAGGATACTGTTGATACCTGATTCATCTGCCTGTCGCAAGAAGGGGCTTTCTTATCTCTTACAAAGGGTTAATCGCCTTGTTTACCTTGTGCTTTGGATCGACCGGTCAGGACTCTTGACCGCTATTGTCAAAGATGAAGGTTCGCATCCTATGTTCCACCTCCATCCTGAAATCCGTATCCCCGATGCCATGCTAACGGATTGCTTCCACTAGTTTCTTCCCCTTCCAGAGATCGAGGATGTGACGAGTTCCCTGAATTTCGACACCGGTGATTGCCACATTTTAGGAGGCTGCGATCTTTACACGACAAAGGCAGCACGTGCCGACCGGAAGTTGTATAAGAACATCGAACAGTCGCTTGAAGCGCAATACGAATCGACTCTTCGCCTGTCCGCATCGTTGTCGCCTCCAAATGCGTCGGACGCGGCCGCCTCGCTCAATTTATCCCGGTCTAGCCCCTTCGGACCCCTGAGCGATCATTCCAGCCGGAGAACCTTCGCCTATCTAATCGCAACCCTAAACGCAAGCCATCCAGATTACGACTTCTCTCATGTGTTGCGCCCGTCGGACTTCCATCGCGAGAGGAACATCAAACGGGTGATGAATACGATTGATTCCACACTGTTCAACCTTCGGCCACGTGAAGCCATCGACCTCGCTCCCCCATCACCAGTGACAATCTCGGGGTCATACAATGCCGGGGCCTCTGCTACGTGGGGACCGAGGATGTGGCAAATAATCGATGAGCAGCTATCGCTCAATGAGTGCTCCATCTACTCCTACTCTCCGGAAGAAGATCCTTCCGATGCGGACGACGGAGCGATCTGGAGCCTGCACTACTTCTTTTTTAACCGTACTCGGAAGCGTGTCTGTTATCTCTACCTCAGAGCCATCCCGATCCTTAGTCACACGCCTAGCGATGGAGTTGCTACGCCGACCGCAAAGAGGACGTACGACGACGGCTATCTCACACCGGACCTTGGGTCAAGCAAGCGGGCCCGCTACTGGCTCGGCGACGTGGTGCACTTGGAAGACGAGAGCGAGTCCGACGAAGAGCACGCCAGCAAGCCAGCCCGACCCGTTGTGGACGAATACGACAACTACGTGCTCAGCGACGAGGAATTCCGATCTAGATCTGGCAGCAAGGGCACGGTCCGTGCCATGAGTGAAGAAATTGCCGACTCGATGGAGGTTTAAATTACGATTCAACCCGTTATGTTACGACTTGATATTGCTTCGCTGTCTTACCTTTTAATCTTCCGCTGATGCTCCCTCTTCTTCGATTCGATTCAATATGGATATTCTTAACGTTTTGCTCAGTTGTTCGCTACGTCTGCCGCATCTGCACAGGTTTGGGGCGTTTGGTGACCGGCAGGGATGATAATAGGCCCCTATTTGATGAAGTCGTCGTTTCGTTGTGTAGGTTTTGATCATTTTGCGCTGCATACCCAATTCGTTGCGGCGCGCCCGGGGCGTTGAATTGCTTGTCTTTCTTTCTGTTCTTGTATTTACGATTCTTGATCACTGAATTAATTATGCTATTGTACACCGAGTGGACGGTCTGAGGAGTAGAACCCAGTAACCACAAGATTTCTGTTTCACACAAGAAAAGCAAATAGAAAAAAAGAAAGGGTGAACAATGATAATGACATTCCCCCAATACTCTGTAAAGAACCCACAAAACGTAATACCAGAACGATAATATTGGGATATTCCCAGGACATACCAAAGGTCCAGTCCAAAGAAACAACGAGTTGGTCCGTGCACGACGGGGAAAGCTGTCCCTTCCGATCCGCATATACATACACGCCCAAATCTCACCTCCTCCAAGCAATTAACCAACCTCAACCCCTTCCTTCCCCTATCTATAGACCAAAATGGCCGACGACGAAGAGCGCACCAAGGCCGAAAAGCTAGCCGCTGCGAAGAAGAGGGTACGTTTTGACCATCCACCTATGACCTTTTGTTCCATTGGAACCCAAACAAGAACTCAGCGGATAACTGATTATTTCAAATCGAACAGGTCGCGCAGCTACAGAAGCAGAAGAAAAAGGCGAATAAGAAAACATCTGGTTCTGAGGCTTCTACAGCTAAGGAAACGAAGGAGTCTTCGCCGAGTACGGAAGATAAACAACAAGTAGAAGAAGGACAACCACAAGCTACAGAAGAGTCGAAAGAAGAATCGAAGCCAACGGATGACGCCCAAGAGAAGCCCGAAGACCAACAACAAACACAAGATGAACCTGAACAACTACCTACCGAACAACCCACCTCCCCATCTCCCTCGACCGAACCCCAGCCCGCCGTGAAAGCGGATACGCCGTCGCGCCATGGCCGCCAGCCTTCGCTGTCGATCCAGTCGAAGATGAGGTCGTCTTCGTTCCGGAAGGGGTCCGTTTCGCAGGGTAGTGCGTCGCCTTCGCCGTCGGCGATGTTGAAGTCACCTTCTTTGCCGCCGTTGACGGCTGACGGGGAGTCTGTGCATGAGGTGTATCGGAAGCAGGCGGGGCGGATTGAGGAGGTGGAGAAGGAGAACCGGCGGCTGGAGAAGGAGCTTGAGGAGGCGACAGGCCGGTGGAAGAAGACGGAGGAGCAGTTGGAGGAGTTTCGCGAAGCGAGTGTTGATGTTGCGGAGTTGAAGGAGAAGTTGGCTAAGGCTGAGGAGAAGGTGGGGGAGGTTGAGGAGTTGGTTAGTTCTTCTTTACTTTTTCTTTCCCCTATATTGCTACGGTTGTGATGTGGATGGATGTGACAATGGCTATGGTTACAATATTGGATCTGTTACTGACGGTGGTTATAGAAAGCGGAGATTGCCTCGCTCCAGAGACAGAACTCGCATCTGCAGAAGACGCATCGGAGTACTGCGTCACCGGCCTCGTCAGAGTCCCCTCCCGCAGATCTTGTGCAGCAGCTTGAGTCGAAGTCTGCCACGATTGAGGCTATGGAGCTTGAGATTTCGAATCTGCGCGCTCAGCTCACGGATCAGTCCTCATCGAGTAGCGCCCATGAGGCGCAGATCAAGGCCCTGGAACAGAAACTGTCAAGCACCGAAGCAACGCTGGAGAGTACGCAGAGCGAACTCACGGAGACTAAGAATGCCTTAACCCGTGCTTCAGAGAAAGCCGTCAAGGAAGGAATGGACAAGACGTCCACAGAAACCCAGATCAAGAACCTAGAACGGGAGCTCTCGGAAGTCAAGGAAAGCAAATTTGAATCTGAAAAGAAGATCGAAACTCTCGAGAAAAAGATCGAAGCAATGGGCAACCTGCACAAGGAGTCAGAAACACGGCACCAAGCCCGCCTGCGCGAGAGCGAGAAGACAGAACAAGAGGTCGCACAGCTCCGGAGCCGACTAGCCAGCGCCGAGAATGAGAATCTCCGGTTGAAGGAAGAGCAGGAGACGCTTCGCAAGCGCAACGCCGTTGGCGCGGACGACGACGGCATCGACGAACTCGAGGACGAAGAACGGTCCCGTCTGGAGCGCCGAATCCGTGACTTGGAAGGCGAAATATTTGACCTCCGTCGCGGAGTGTGGAAGGAGAAACGCGAGGAAATTGCTCATGGCCGTGAACCGAGTGTCGCTTATGCTTCCAATGCCAACCAGGCTGCCAATGCTTTCGACGATGTTGACCTCGTCGGTGGAGCTCCTGAACACGCCCGCCGACGCAGCATGCAGCAGCATTCGTCCTTCTCGACTGTCCTCTCTAGCGGACTGGCTGCTTTTACTGGGGGTAACACGTACGGGAACAGAGCCCGCGCCCCCTCGAATAAACAGCACCCTCCCGCGGCACGGGGCAGTCTCGAGCTCCTATCCGAGGAGAACTTCGACGACGAGTTCGATGAGGCAGAGTTTGCCCGCGCCCAGGCCGAGGAAGAAGCTCGCAAGCGCGTCGAATGGGTCCGCGAGATTAAGAAGAAGCTCAAGGACTGGCATGGCTGGCGGCTGGATCTGGTTGACAGCCGGGCTGGAGCGGAAGGAGCTGGAGTGGGAATGGGTGAGATATTCGAGATCTAGACTTATATTTCATAGTTAAGCTGGTCATCTCTTTATGTATTATTGTTTATGAGAAGGTTCATGTTCATGTTGACGGACTGTGGTTGGATGGAGTACGGCGGATGCGTAGATATCCCAATTGATGATGTTTCATTCTTTATTATCTCCTTCACTATCACGTCTTTTCGAATGTCTTATATTCTTGTAGCTGTACTGATATTCACCAAGTAATAGACAAACAACAAACGGGGAAATAGTACAAACAAGAAACACCGAAAACAAGACACCGTTCAAATCAATCACAACCCAACAACCCAAACAACAAAAGAAGAAGAAAAAAATATCAACTACTCATCCGCTAACTTCCCATCAAGCACACCCTCCGACCTCTTCTTCCTCCCCCTCCTAAGCAGCTCCCCACCCCACCCCGCAATCTGATAAAGCCAACCCCCGGTAACCATAACCCCGGAAACGGTATTCACGAGCCTAATCAACAGCGACAAGAAACTGCTCCGCTCCTCGCTGATCATGAGCAGGATGGGCTCGATGTTATACTTGAAGAAGATGCCCGGGATGTAGTAGGGGTTTTCGGGCAGCTCAGCGCCCTGGCTGGTGGCTGCGTATTGGTTTGTGAAGATGACGTTCTTGGAGTGGCTGGGTTTGGAGGTGTAGAGGGTGCTGTCGAGGGCGGCTTGGTGGCCCTTAGAGTAGATTGTGGGGACGACGGAGAGGAAGTATTGGTACTTGTAGTAGTGGGATTCTGTGGCTGCGATGGTCTTGTCGAGGGGGTTGAGGAGGGTTGGGTAGTGGGTTCCGAAGGAGAGTTCGGTTATCATGTGGGAGAAGTTGAATGCTGTGATGGATTAGTTCTGATCCTAGGCTCTATAGCCAATACGCGAATCACCAAGGGAGTCAAAGGGAGAGAGAGAGTGTGTGTGTGCGGAGAGAAGGAGGAAAAAAAGAAAAAGAAAACATACTCGAATGATCCAAATGTCCCCCCATATCCCTATACCCATGACCTCTCGCCGTGATATGGAAATCCCCCTGCACCTTATTTCCCTCCAGACTTCCATAAATGCGACACGAATCGACAGCATCTCCTCTCCGCAGCTTGGGACCCTTGGGGAACTTCCTCCTGGGGTTGTGTCTCACCTCACCCAGCACATGGCGCACATGGGCGTCCTCCTCCTGCGCCTCTAACCGGCTCGGTTCCTCGCGACTAAGCGTCTGATACTCGTGGTCGTAGTTGCGCTTGTCCGTCCAAAGCTTCCAGCTGGTGGGGTCCTTCTTCAGCAGCTCGCCGGCGAGAATGCGGTCGCCGGAGGCGTCTTGGATGTTGACGTGTAGGGCGTCGCAGGGCATCTGGACGACGATGTCAAGGTTCAGCTGGAGGTCGTGGGAGACGCCCTTTTCGACGCTGAAGTGGTGGTTCTCGGAGCCTTTGAACCACGTTTTGAATTCGGAGATGGAGAAGACGCTGCAGATGAGGAGGATCAGGACGGTCCATTGGCCGCCTCGACGGGAGGGAGCCGTGTAGTCGGGTTTGGTTTTGGCTGGACCGTGTATGTTAGTTTATTTCTTCATATTTACTGTGGGCTTTGGTTTCGTCCAAGAGACGTACGGAATGCGTCGAATGTCTTCAGGCCGCCCTGCAGCCCGGACTTCTCCCCGAACGCACCCTCATCGAGGTCGTGCGATGCGAAGCCATTCATGACGAATCTGTATCGCAAGGGGTGGATAAAATCAATAGATCAAGGCATGAATGAGAATCGAAGAGAAGGGAAAATGAATGGACGCCAATTGGGCCGGGGAGTGGGTGTCAGGGTGGGAATGAATGGTCGGGGAAGAACAATGGAGGCGGAGCAGTTGCGCGCTTGAGGCCAAGTATTCAATTCGCTGCTTATCGGGAGATCTTATCTGATCTATCGGTTTATCATCGACCACCTTTTGTATACACTACTGTTTGTTTACTTGTATAACGACATCTTTCTCGTTGCGATGGACATGCCCGTCCATTCCTTGAATTTCCATTATATGTACACCGTCCGGAATCTATGAATGTTTATGATAATTAACTATACTTGTCTTCGTCAGTATATGCATCGATGCTCTGATTCTAACATAACCCATGACTCCTGACCCTCCCACCATCCACGACCATGGGTAGAGCTGAAAAGTGAAGTGACAGAACAAAAAGAAGTGTAAGTATACAATGTCCTGTGTGAATGGAAAATACCATCGAGTCCATCGATATGGGTAAAACATCGGGCAGATATGGAAAGAGTAAAAAAAAAGTGTAATAATAAAATCCAAGAGGAAATTATAGTCAGCGAGCGACAAGGGGTTAGACATGCAATGTGGAGCAATAAGCTGGCTTCTGAGGTCGTAACAGAATTGCAAACAGTATGCTCAAAGAAGGAGACAAAACGAAGGCATCGTGTAAAAGCATACAAATGCTCAAGGGTATAAGATGAACTCTTTCCTCGTCCACCTCTATCGGCGCAGTTTGAATCATGAAAGGTGTACAAAACCGCAAACATTCCCGACCTCTTCATGCAACTTAATAGTCAAACAATTATTATTACAAAGATGCAATGGGAAGAAACAAAATGAAAAGGCAAACGAAGAAGATAGAAAGAAGTTAGCACCCAGCCTTATTTAGTTCTCTGATAATGGTTAGCAGGCCGTACGCCGATTTTGGTAGAGCATTCAACTCACCAGGCTGGTCGCAGCCGCCGCTGTTGCGAGGTCTGGTTTTCCACTGATGCTCCTACCAGCAACGCGAGGCAATGCTGACCCAGGAGTCGTTGTAGAAGTAGTTGTACTTCGCTTGGGGGTGGACGGTTGGACACCACTCACAGTTGAGTGGCGCTTCCCGGCTATTGGCTTGACTGGAGAGCTACCTGAGACATCTCGGCTACGCAGAAAGGTGCCATGCTTGAGACTCGTGCCAGGTGGTTCTGGAAGAGGGCGCCCTGACGACGGGGTTGATAGAGTATTCCCCCGCTTGGCCGGGGAATTCAAGCTCGTTGTATATGTCCTAGACCGCGAGGGCATTTTGAGCCCTGTTAGGAATTCATGCCTGAGGGCATCGTGCGGGCTAAGACGGCGGGACGGGTCCCAACGAAGGCAGCGGGAGATGAAGTCGAGGAAAGCCTCGTCGTCGCATTTCAGGACCTGCCTGAGCTCCTTCGAACTTGGACGCCGACGTCGACCTTTTGAGGAGACTGTTAATCTCGGTTTGCCCAAGGAATCAAAGAAGAGCTTCTTCCGTGTACTCTTCTCGATCAAGTGTTTCTCTGGAGGCCCGAAAACCTCCATGATACAGGCAAGCTGCTCTTGTTCATTCTCTCCCGGGAAGATGGGATATCCCGTGTACAGCTCAGCCAGGATACATCCTAGACTCCACATGTCAATGGGCATGCCGTATGACATGCCAAGAATGACTTCTGGTGAGCGATAAAAGCGACTCTGGATATAGGTATAGACCTTCTCGTTCTCGAAGCAGCTAGAGCCAAAGTCGATGACTCTGATCTCGGAACTCATTGGGTGTACAAGGAGAATGTTCTCCGGCTTGAGATCGCAGTGGATGACTTTTTTGGTGTGGAGAAGCACCAGCGTACTCAAAATCTGTTTCGTAAAACGGCGAATGAGTTTGACAGAGAATCCTTTGAAGTCATGGGCTTTGATGAACTCATATAAGTTCATTCCCAGCAGTTCTGTAGATATGCAGAGGTGTCCCCTGAAGTAGAAGCTTTGGGTGAAATTGACAACGCTATGCCGACGATGAGGATCCCACTCTTTGAGCTTTTGAAGCAGATTAACCTCAATCAAGGCTTGCTGGTGGAACCTCTTCTTGTTGCGGATGATTTTCACAGCAACCAACCCGCCCGTTTTGTGATCAACACATCTTAGAACTTGACCAAAGCTTCCCTTGCCCAGAACGTCGATGACTTCGTATCTGTAGGCTAAGTGGTCCCCAATGACAATATTGTAATCACCGCGATCATCATCGTAGCCAAAGTTAGCGGCTTGTGCATTCAAGTCTCCGACATGTTTCTTTGCATGTTGGGTTCCGCAGAAAAAGATATCTTTGAAGTCAATAATTTCACCACGCTCAAAGATATTCAGATTTGCCATTTTGAGAGCCTGAGCTGGGCTGACACGCTCCTTCGGCCCAGCTTTGCGGCGCAGTTCATCTAACTCTTTCGCCGCGTTTTCGAAATCTTTTCGCCTGCCATTAAGTTTCCGCATCTCGTCGTCAGCGATTTGGATATCGGGGTCAACGTTTGGATCGGAAGAAGTGGAGTTCATGGCAGCGTTCGACTTCGCAGAGTTGAGTATTCTGTGAACTGGGGAGAGGATCGATGATGCAGAACGGTGGGATGGGGCATCACTATGACGCGACTCGTTCGAAATGCTGTGTTCTAAAGAAAGACTCTGTTCGCTACTGAAACTGGGTTTCCGTATTGGCGAGGCTGCCGCGTTTGATACAGAGACCTGTCGCTTTGACTTGAAATAGCTTGGCTTTAGCGTGGGACTTGTATTCTTCGCCGTTGATAGGTTATTCCAGGTTGCAGACGCTGGAAGCTTAGGTGGCGGCATGGGCTCGAGTTTAGTGGGGTCTGTATTTGCGTCCGTTACCTGCTGAGGTCGAGAATTGCTCCTGTGGCGGGTTATCGTGATCTTATTCATGAAAGAGGACCCAGAAGTGCTGTTGTTGTCGGGATCAGACGGGGTAGAGATCTGACTGATTGTTTCTGCATTGGAAGAGAAAGCAGATGATTGAGTTTGAGGACGTGGACCCGTCAACTTGTGAGACTGTGACACTCTGGAAGAGTAATCTGCACTAGCCTTTTGGCGGAGATTATTAACATCACTGTTGCTCTTAGGGAGCGAGTACGAGACATAAGGCGAATTTGTCCTTGCACCAACTGATGTGTTTTCGAAAGATGCTAATGCGCTGGAGCTGCTGGCTGTCCTCAAGGTAGCACCCGAAGACGTACTCACAACAAAATGTGCGGTGCTGCTCCTCGCTTGTGTGCGTGGTACAGCGTCGTCTTCGACAGCGAAGAAATTAGCTTTCGAGGCAGTAAGAGGGGTACTTGGAGTCTTCGCGACAACCTGACCCGTTGGCGTATGTGATTTCGCATCCTCCTCTCGGTCTTTCATGGCTTGGATCTTGTTAGTCATTGGTGTACCCAAAGGCAACAGATTCAACGGCGGCAATTTCAGCGGCTGAAGGTTCCTTCTGCCCAAGCTAGCAGTTGGTTTGTGCTTGGCTTCTGGAGTCTTCAATGCTCGTTTGGCGGGTAGATCCATTGTATCATCTTCTGTTGCACTAGCTGTAGGGTTTGTGTCCGACTCCGTGTCCGATTTGCCTTTCAAAACAGCAATATCCACCGGAATGTGCGATTTGCGAGGAGCTGTGCAATTTGGTTGCTCAGGCTCCCCTTTCGGAGACTCGTAGGCTTTAGGAATAGCAGGAACAGGAGGGACTTCCTCGTCTGCTGGCACAGTGTGCTCTACACGAGGTTTAGGCGTAGGGAGCCTAGAAGATGATGCAGCCTGAGCAAGCCGGGTTTGTAATGAACCCCCGGAATTCCTTGCCGAGTTATGACTCGTGGTCGACGACAAAGATAACCCAGAGCTATAGGATTTACGGGAAGGATCCGGGGTAGTTCTGTTGGAGGAAGGTGTCACACTCTTCCGAGGGATGTAAGACGGCGACTGGGCGCATGAGCGAGGACGGACAGGTAATGAATCGGTCTGAGTCGGAGGAGTATAAGGCAAAGGAGGCGCCTGAGGTGCCGTTGACATACGCTTCAGCCGTCGTGCATCCGTCGGACTTATAGTACGAGCCCCTAAGCCTGTCGCGTGCGGGGGCATTACAGAAACCCTTTTTGATGTAGATGATGGGGTCGTAAGCGGTGCTTGTGCATTCTTGACTGGCGTTCGGACGGCATTGGTTGACGAAGATCTGGAATGATCCGCAGATCCAGAGGTCGTCAGAAAGGCTTCGCGAGGTTCCCTTGACGGAGGCTGTAGGGATTTAGCCTTGATATTTCGTGCACTGGTTGGTAGTCTCGTTGCATCGTTTGGCATAGATTCTAGATTTTGCGTGCGTGGATGCAGCAAGTTGTGGCTTGCGTCGGCACTAGCCTTCCTACTCGACAAGCTTTGTCGCCTCGCAGACGGTATCGAACCTTGTCCTATGGATTTACGCGAAGTTCGTGGAGCAGCGCTGCTTGCATTTGACGGTTGGGCGAGACTTTGACGGCGACTCCGAGTAGCTGTAGCCAATGTCGGCGGCCGGGATGGTACTGAGTCGCTCGGAGGGTTGCTAATGGTCACACTTTTCCTCCTGATAGAGTTGCTCCTCAACCGTCTAGACATCCCGTTTTCATCATTCTTATTCGGGGCGGGATTGATTGGGGGAAAGCCTGAAGCAGTGCCTCCGTTTCGGGGCAAGGGAAACTGATTGAGACTTGATTCCGCTATTATGCTGTTGTGGAAGTCGTCAAAATTGATGGGCGCGAGGAATTCTGCGTTTTCGGGTGGAGTCTGGTTTAGGTCTGTTTTCAACAGATTACCCATGCTGGTAGATCGCAGGCTAGCAGGGTGATTGTTACTCTCCGTCGGATCATTCGTGGAATCGATTGACGAGTTAACGGAGTGGAAGAACGACCCGGGGTGATTGCTATAACGATATGGGTCAGAATCATACAATATACCAATAATTTAGAGCAGTGGGCCTGGCGGGAATGCGTTTTAGGGTAGTAGCAAGGACACGAAAGCGAATGGGGAAAATGAAGAGAGAAAGCTCCGTCTACCTTCTTCGGGCAGGCTCCTGCGGTCGCGGGCCTTGCGGTGCCCTCTGATCTCGAATAGAGAACCTCCTCCTGCTTGTCACATTTGGGATTGATCCCCTTGTCTCGGTTGACGAATAGGAAGCTTCTGAAAGAAATGGTGTTGAGGCGTGTTTTTGCAACCGTCTGCGTGGGGGACCTTCTGCTGCAGTACAACAAAAAGACATTAGCGGCCAGCTGCAATGAGAATATTTCCATCGCGCCGGGTGAATCTTACCTCCTGATCCTGAGTCTTCATTTCGAGACAGACTCGACGACCTCGATTGAACCTTACGCGACTGCCCCTTCCCTGAATATGGCTGGGCCGGCAGCTTTTCCGGCATCCTCAAACTCTCCGACTGTGTCGACCCCCGAACGTGATACGGATGCACTTAGGGCAAGAAACTGGTGGCTGAATGGCGATAAATTCGATGTGGGATCCCAATCGCTATGGGATTTAGGAGTAAACGACTTCTCTGTCTCTCGAACAAAGGAGTGCCTTGACCAACAATGTCGCGCGACCCATCAACGGTGGTTAGCGGTCCATTGCGGGGGTCAAGAACAGCAGTTTCTGTTCCAGAGTATAGAGGGGAGATCCGAAGGGGAAAACGACCTTCGGGGGAAAAGTTGAATCGCTGTCCAATTTCGTTTCAAATTCCCCTGAAGGAATAAATATCGGCGCGGCGACGATGTCGATGACGGAGGGAGACTCTGCCTGGGGCAGCAGTTCTGATGGACTTTTTGGCGGTAGGGGAAGAAAGTTACGGGACGTATATAATCAACCGGTAGAACAAAAGCAACGAAGAGGAAGGAGCCAAGAAACAATTTCTTTAATCAACAAATCTAAACAATTATCCCTCAGCTTGAAACCTGCCAGGACCTGCCAGGTGCTAAAGAAAAACAATAATTAGAAAAAAAATAGCCAAAAAATAGAAAGAGAAGTTGCAATCCCAGTGGAGTCCTGGAAGAAATTACCTGTAAACATAACAAGCCCCAACTAAGGATTAACCTCTAAACAACCATCGCCAAAAAACCCCCCTGCTCCTTTTTGCTGCGAGAGTGACCCAGTTGCATGCCTGCAAACAGCACAAACAATGCTGTTGTGGGAAGGTATAACACCCAAAACATATTAGGTTATATTACCTGAGGTCTACCCAAGGTAAGGCTGCCCGTTACCAACCTAGTCTTATACAAACCAGGCAATACCAAGGCGGTACCCCGTTGGTAAAAAAACCATGAGGTTGGTATTGTCATGATGATACACCGCCCCCCCCCGATAAGCCATGTTCACAGTGCTGATACGAAACTCGGCTCTCCGCCTTCTAGGTAATGTGATGCATGTGCTTCCGCTTGCAAACAGCCGAGCGGCTTCTTCTACTGCTATTGTCCGCTGTCGGAAATGTCTTTGCTTACTATCAATCTCTTTCGGTAGCTGAATCTATAATGGAAGAATATACTCCGGACGCTATCGTCAACCGTGACGAGCCTGTCCCTGTAATCTCCGTGGGGAAACAAAGGGATGAAGCAAGAGACTCTAAACCTTCTGCTGGACATCAGCGATCCACCTCGGGCGCTGGTCGGTCCTTGCAAGATAAGCTATTCGCCAAGTATGCCCTCACTGGATCTTCTCGAGTATCTGGCCTCTACGGGCTTCGTTCGCTGACTAGTTGTAATAAGACTCTTGCAACAAGTGATCCCGGCAGAAGATGTCAACGATGACTCAGTGGTCGTGGGCGACAAGCGGCCTATCGACCCCAAAAGGCCGGCCTTCAGTCTGCCCCTGATGGCTAATAACTTCCGCAGATTCAATGCAAGGTATGTATCATGGATCCGGCCGCGTGGTCTGGACACGAGCACAGACTGAAATCATTGGCAGAATTGGGATTGTATTCTCATTTCAAACGCGCGTGGAGCGTTTGCTCACCTGGAGAAAGTCTTCCCATACTTTCTCTTTTCTCTTCGTCTACTCTTTTGTCTGCTTAGATCCTCATCTTCTTGTAATTATCCCCATCGCTTCTATTTTACTGTTTGTGATGGTCCCCGCCTTCCTGGCACGCCATCCCCCACCTCCGTCAACATCAACATCCAGTATCACTCCTTACTATTCATATCAAGGCCCGGCGCTTGCACCAGCCAAGACGATCAAGCCAGCACCAGAGACATCTAAGGATTTCTTTCGGAATATGCGGGACTTACAGAACTGTATGGCCGATTTCTCTGACATACACGATGCAACGGTTTCTGCATTCGCACCTCTGACAAATTTCTCCAACGAAAAGGTGTCGTCAGTTGTCTTTCTAGTCTGTACAATCATCACGGCCCTGCTATTCTTGACTGCGCATCTCCTTCCGTGGAGATATATACTCCTTGTGGGTGGCAACGCTGCCATTCTGTCCAGCCACCCCAGCCTTCAGGAGCTATTCCAAAATATTGCAGGTGATTTTACGAATGAGCCGGCTAGGAAAGCTCCCATAAACCCTAACAATGGCAAGAAGAATACAATGGACGTTCTAGGGGTATCCCTGCCATCTTCCCCCTCGGCGACCATGTCTTCGTTAAGGTCGTTGGCAGATATCTCCCTAGACACGTATCCCGAAGAACGTGAGGTGGAGATCTTCGAGATTCAATATCGCTCTCTGGCCCCTTATTCCGACTCTCAATGGGACCACTTCATTTTCAGCCCCATGCCATATGACCCACTATCCCCATTGCGTATTGCTGGAGACCGTCCTAAAGGTTGTCGGTTCTTTGAGGATGTCCAGCCGCCTTCTGGCTGGGCTTGGAAAAGCAAGAAGTGGGAACTTGACCTGGATTGCCGCGAGTGGGTTGTTGAACGAATGATTACCGGTGTCGGCTTTGAAGTTTCAGAAAGTGTCTCCGAGGAAAGCATGGCTAATGACGAGATCGGGGGCTGGGTCTGGGACCTCCCATCTGTTACATCATATCGGGATAGTAGCGGGGTAAATGCTGCATTAGGTTATGAGGAGTTTGACTCCGACTTGAAATCGTCCGTAAGGGGCGAAATCAAGAAGGTAAAACGGAAAGGAAAGGGACGGGCGTCCCAGGATTATGAGGAGAAGGGAGGTACTGGACCATCAGTAATGGGGGAATGGAGAAGACGACGTTGGGTACGAATTGTACACAGGACGAGTATGCCAACGGAAAGCGATAAGGGATATACGGCCAGTGAAGATAGGGATTGATGCTGAGATTATGCATGATCTTCAGTTGTTGAACGTTAGTAAATTGCTGTAAATAATGCCTTTCATTTGTATGAATAATACTGATCTGCGCGGTCTCCATCCGGATAGCGATATAACAACAGGGTCGATAGTCAGCGCATCAGACAAGATAGGATCCGTGACCCTATCAAACAACCTTGTAGTATGTCCCAGGGGTTGTATATTGGAGATACACGACTGAGTGCTGACCTATAGCTGATGAGGCGCTAACGGATGGCTCGGGTTCGCTGATAGCGCTGGGATATATCCACCAACGAGGTATTTTCCATTGAGATGATTGGAATGACATAACCAACCCACTCAACCAAAGGTGTGGCTGTTTCCAAATCCGTCCCTATTATATCATGTTGGAAATGAAAACCCTCAAACAACGTTAAAGTTTCTCGTGGACACAACAACTATCCGCAAGGTTTTCTGAATCCAGATCTCATCCTGGAGTAAGGAAGAGACACCCACTGAGGATCGGTACGAAGTAACTCAGAAAAACAATGGGGATACAATTTCTTTGTCATTCGTCGTGCCACAGATGTGACCTAGCAAGTACCGAAACTCGGTATTGAGCTGGCATTGATTGCCTAACGATGTTGACAAATGTGGAGGCTTGACTTCGGAGCCCAGTTAGACACCAGGATTTGGTTGTTTTCGGAAAGAAAAGTGAACCTTTGCCACCAAATTGACGACGACATGATGGAATATACGTACTTGAGGTATTTGCGCGCCCTTACAGCTTGCGTATTTAGTAAGCTACTAAACTGGTATGTTTGTAGAGCTGAATTACTCGATATCCGTGACAATATTTCCATTTGTAGTGCACGAACTATACCTATCTCGATTGATGTTCATACCGCACTTTATACCAGGTTGAGGCAGTCACAGAGCCATGGCGACCTCAGCAGTGCATGTTCCCCTGCGGGACTCGTTCCATTCAAAAGATTTCAAAGCTATCGATAGATATCGCCTGAACATCATCAGGAAGGCTGCAGCCTGTCCACCCGGGAAACTAGATCCCCTTATACAAGAATTCAGGCAGTTGATCGAAAGCAATGAGACATTGAAGAACCTAGCAGAAAATATGCTCCAAGAAGTACCACCGACTCCCACCTATGATTTTGATCCAAGTGGCCAATTTGCGAGAATTAACAACATTGATGACATGCTCAAATGCCTCAATGCGGTGCTGTATAGAGCACCGCATTGGAACGATGACGCACACAAAGCTGGTCTCATCGGGGTTCCCTTCAATGCCATCCTGAACTGGCCCATGGCCACGCCAAGCGGATACAACTTCTTCAGATACGACAATGTGAATAGGTGTCTTGAGAAGATTCTCAACGCGCACGGGGAATTTCTGAAGAGCCCCCAATCTAGAGATGCTTTGCCCAGTTGGTTTGAACCTGGACCTCTTAGCATCCTAACAGAGAAGGCTTCTCCGTACTGGCCGGATGGCAAAAAGAAGAACTTTGACCAAATCTACATCACAGATGCTGGCGACCGTTGCCGCGGCTTTCAGTCATGGGACGCCTTTTTCTCTCGTAAATTTCGCGACGGTATCCGTCCGGTCGAATACCCAGACAGGAACCACGACATGGCCGACAGAAATAAAAATGTTATTGCAAACGCCTGCGAGTCTGTTGCCTACCACTGTGCCTCCAAGGTGCCAAGGAGCGCCGAGTTTTCTTTGAAAGAACAGCCATACTCGCTTCAAGATATGTTAGACGGTAACTTCGTCGAAGACTTTGTTGGCGGCACGGTATACCAAGCTTGGCTGGCCGCTGAGTGCTATCACCGCTGGCACTCCCCAGTGTCTGGAGAGATCAAAAAGGCAGTAAGAATACCAGGCACGTACTTTTCCGAGCTTCGAGCATACGGCTTCCCGGAAGTCGAAGGGCATCGCGAGATACCGGACCCTTCCTCACCGAATCTCTCCCAGCGTTACATCACCGCCGTTGCCACTAGAGCACTTATCTTCATTGAAGCCGATAATCCGGTTATTGGGCTTATGTGCTTTATCGCAGTTGGAATGGACGAGATTGCTAGCTGTACGTTTTCAGTCAAGGAAGGCCAAAAGGTCATGAAAGGACAGGAACTTGGCTCGTTTCACCTTGGAGGATCATCCCATTGCCTCGTTTTTGGACCCCAGGTGAGCCTGAGTTGGACTAGAGATGCGCAAGGGCCATTCAGCGACACGGAGTTTGATAAGCATACCATAATTCCGGTTAACAAATGGTTGGCATACGCATCGCCTGCTTCGATGTGAATTGCCCACCTGTCACTAAGTGATTAGGGAAATAATGAATACACATAAACAAAGGTGGGGGAAGGAAAGTATAAAGCGTCTATGAAAAAGTGAAAATAATCCAAGGATTAGCATTCTCGATAGTGGTTGGTGCCAGTTCTTGAAAAGTGAAGGGGTTAAAGGAAATCATGGAAACAGCACCACCGCTCAATAGTCAATGATTCTGAGCAAGTAACCGGAAAGGCTCTCTCTGACATAATGGATAGCATTCCTTGCGGGAAAGCGGACCGAGAGGAATGTAGGTTGGCCACACTGGAATGGGACTAGTCTTTCGTTCACTGTCATATAAAAGCCCCCCCTCTTCTGCGCATGTTTCGCCAGAATGAACATATCTTATAGTCAATTCAAATCGTGTGCAATAATTGACTTTATTTAACTTTACTATTCCTCTCGTTGCTTGACATCAGGTCAGACAGCGTTCAGAATGGAGAAGCAGCCTAATAAAATGTCCACACATTCCCATACTCATGTATCCAAACCGTACTCACTGCTCCAATATTGTGTGATTGCCCCGTGTCTTTTCTTAGCCGGGATCTGCTTTTCTTCTTTCAGCCTCGCCGATGCTAAGCAAACCGGATACACTTATGGAAGCTCTTACGACGCGACACGGAAAGTTCCCTTTGAAGTCCACATCGAAAGCCGATGCCCCGACGCCCGAGACTGTCTACAGAAGCTCGTTGCCCCTGCATATTGGCAAGTGAAAGATAAAGTGGACTTCAGAATCAGTTATGTCGGAGAGTGAGTTCTGACCCCAACAACAACAACCATCAACAACCCCCCAAACCCCAATGTACACTTCCAGGATCCTAACCCCCAAATAACTAGGGTTTGGGAAAAGCCCAGAAGGGATGTAACCTGTCAACATGGCATGAACGAATGCAAAGGGAACAAATTGCTCGTATGTTCCGAGAAACACGCAGAATCTATTAGCGATGCCCTGGATTTCAATACCTGCGTGCTATCAGATTATGAGCGTGTTCCTGATGAGGGTTTGATCGAGGAGTGTGCGCAGGAACATAACATCGATTATCAGAAGATCAGTGATTGTGCGAACAGTGAAGAAGGCCTGGAACTTTTGATTAGCAGTGTCGAGCGTAGCGTTGCCGTGAATGCGAATGCTAGTTGCACTGTTCGTGTAGATGATAAGGAGTGGTGCTTCCGGGATAACTATGAGTGGAAGTGCCCGTCTGGTCATGGTGTTGTGGAGAATTTGGTTCAGGAGATCGAGAAGTTGTCTGGGGATGGGGAGGACGGAACTGAATACCTGTAGCTAGCTAATATTGACGTGATAAAGCATAGATTCGTCTTTGACATCAACTAAATAAGCTTCAAGTTTTTATTTATAGCATTACTGATCCGCAAGCTAAACCTTATACTAGAACCTCAGCTAAACGACTGTTCAATTTGAACAACGTACTGCCAGTTGGTAGATCCTCAAACTTCAGATCCACGCCATTTTCAAACAGCAGACAGAACGCTGAACCTCCCATGTGGAACATCCCTATCTCCTCTCCCTTGGTTACGCTGTCACCCGCTTTCACTGTCACCTCGCAACTGGAGATCTCGTTCATTCCAATCGCGATAAAGCACACCAACCCCAATGGCTTATAATTCGACTCGATGAATATAAGCGCTCGAGTAGCCACCGAAGCCAGATACAGCTGAGAGAGGTTGGGCCCCGACGGATCTGGCTCCGGATAGTTATGTGACATGACTGTGGAATAGTAAGTACCTGGGACGAGTGCGACCTTCTTGATCGTCCCAGAGATCGGTGCATGCCAACGGTGATAGCACGCAGAGCTGAGCCAGCCCTGGTAAACGGTACCGAACACGAAACGTCGGCTTAAGCCATCATAGTTCAACATATCGAAAATCGAGTACGGCTGGCCTTTCAACCAAAACGTATCACGGGCTTGCACTTTCTTCCTAACATCTTTGGGATATTGTTTCCCCTCTTCAACTTGGGGACCGGCCTCGCAGGGACTGACAATGTAAATGTCTGGTTCGTCATCCTCACGAACCGGTCGCAGCCCGGGACGGAACCTACGGATAAAGAATGCATCCCACGATCCAAAGCCCCAGTAATCCTTGGTAGGATCGCACACGTACAGGTCTTCGATAGGTCCATCCCACTGCGCATACTCTTTCATTTTAGTCACATACGCCGGGGAGAACCAGCCATTGTCGGGATCCGCGTTGAGATATTCTCGGGAGGCAGGGGACTGCAGGAATGCTCCCCATTGGTTGACAATGTTCTTGATCTTTTCGTTGACTTCCTTGTTCAAGAAGAACTCGTTTCCACTGGGGGTATTCGCCGGCCAGTTCAGGACGGCGTTGAATGGGACCGTGATGCCACTTATTCCTGAATTAAGAGTCATCACAGATGGCGATTGGAACAGGATAGCGTCGAAGATTCTCAAAGCCTCATCAAAGCTTCGTACGTTATAGAACTTGGACTGATCGGTATCGAACCGGGGTATTTCGTCAAACATTTTTTTAGAGAGTTCTTTGAGACCGGGGTCATTCTCGACGAGGTCTTTGAAGTCGGTGATGACTTTCGGATATTTTCTCCTTGGGTCGAGAGAATGTGGCTCGTGCTTGGGGTACGGCGAGTCCTTTAGACACTCGTCTCGAAGGGTGTTTACGTAGTGGAAGACTCGACTGAGTGGTGGTAGCCACTCACCCGGTGCGAAGGGATACGGTATATCCGTTGACATTCTCGCGTCGACGAACGGATAGGCTTAGGGGAAAGGAAGATACGGCGCGACTAATATATAGGTGCAAATATCAGACATTGGGATATTCGTAAAGTAGCACTGTTTCACTCGGTGCTTTGCTTCAGTGATTTTGGGTGTCAATCTTCTCCCACACCGTAGCAATGAGCCTGCTCCATTTCTGTAGCGTCTCAATACCATGGAATGAATCCGAAGGCTACCCGTAATAGTTAAATGCTGTATGCATTGGGCACTCATTGATCTACAAAAAGCTTTCCGAGCGGTGCTTACGGGTGTAGCTGAAGACTCTGCTCATGGAGAAGTGGCTGGCTGGAGCTCACCGTTCGGTTTAACCGAGAGTCGACGGATGCGCAGCTGGAACGGTAGCAGCTCGTACGACTACTAGACCCACACCTTCCCCAGGTGTAATGCTCACCAGTTCTCAATACCGAAGAGAGAGTAACAGTCTTGCTGCACAGCTACCAGTAGGTAGTACTAAGGAACTAGTGCTGACATTATGGGATCATCACTGAAGCAATTAAAGCATACAACGCCCACACCAGTGCAACAGAGTAAGGAATATCTACAATGCATTGTATACTGTACTTCAGCTGAGCCGAAACCGCATATGTGGTGTGGCCATCCACGACTACTTCCTAGCAAGTTCAAGCATTTATCTCGTATTCAAAAGCGTAGAGATGTCACCACTGTCATTACTTATCCGTGTTCATCGTGTTCTCCACAGGCTTGTTCCATGTTTCTAGCTTACAACTTGTCAACGCAACGGAACCTTTCAGGAGTGGGTTACAACGCCACTGACAAGTAGCTGAAAACGGCACACGTAACAACCAGAGATTGAGTTTGCGTTCCTATAGCGAAGATGTCATCGAGTGCACGTATTGAGTAAATCAACGAAGCGTCTACCAGAGCTGACTCTACTAACATGATTGGGTAAGAGAAAGCGATGGCTATGTGGCTTAAGTTTTCGGAAAAGGCGGATGAAGTACACACGAAGACTGCGAGTGCTGAGGGAACAGTAACCAGGGTCCGCGGACCAAAGTATGGCCATCTTCTTGCCTAATATTATAGACTGTCTGTGTGGTAACCTGGTTACCCTCGATGTGGAATACTTAAGAGCACCCCATCGGTCTACCGCTCCATGTACGACGTTCAATTTGGAACCGTCTTCTCTACCTACCCAACATACTACTGACCTCATAGTTCGGAAGGCAGCTTGGCTCTTTTCAAGAGAGAACAAGATGTTAATCGTAAATCTGCCATCCCTGGTGGCAGCTTTGCTCCTAGCAACATCTGTTACAGCGAAGACTGTAAGCATTCTCGGTTGGATTCGCCCCATTCGCTTTCATTCGAAGAAATTAACGAAGGTGATTGATATTTCAGGCCTTGCTTCATTCTCAACGTGGGTGCCATGGTGATTCCAGTGTGATCCCGTGGTCTCAGTGCATACCAACGTATGGCAGGCCTACTACCATAGCATGTTGAATCACTTGGTCTACCTCACTGACCATATACATAGTCACGGAAACAAGTCGATCGATGTACCAATCAGTGATAAGCCTGATCAAGTGCTATTCGATTGTTACTTATATTCGTAAGTGGTCATGCCCCAGTATGTTGCTTGTAATAACTTCATCTAGGATGGAATCGGATACGACATGTCAGGAAGACCGTCGGAAGCCGTCAACTGGCTGTACAGATAACCTGTACTATTACTCGAAATGCGTCTTTGTGCCTGCTCCGGGATTTGTGAGTAATCTGACTTTAAACTAGCAGAGGACTTTTGAATTTTCTTCAGGATAAGTCAAGGATAAATGGATAAATCGACTGATGTATTCCCACTTATAGGTTTCGCTATATCAATATTCACATTTTGATGGGAAGTCTGTGAAAATCAACATGACCTATACCGAGGAGTGCAAGTCATTGTTCTTATCGTATGATTGTCCAGCCTATTCGATGATGGGTAAAACTGACTGTTCGTAGACCAAGTCAAGTCGGCTCCATCGTAGTAGGAGAAGGGCATTCTTGCGACGTTTGGTGGTCAGTTCTTCATCCGTTACTTGTGTACAGTTTTATAGTTTTTATTCTTCGATTACTTTGCTAACAAAAATAGGGACGACCATTGTCTTTCCAAGCTGGTTACTATAACCTCCCCAGGAAATGGTGATATAGACTTGAGCTTGGCCAGAAGTATGAATTGTTCTGAGAAGGCAATTAGCTCGGAAGAGATCCATTACGATCTATAATGACGCGACTATAAGTTACAGAAATGGTCATATGCAGAGCAGCCTAAATCGGTGGAAACTTTGTCGTGTCAGGTTCAACAATAATCAATTGCAATATAACTGGAGTGAATGCTTAATCATAGCAGACTGTTCTTATCGCATCCAGCCCGAATGTGACTGATAGAATCTATTGAAAGAACTCCAGGAAGAAGTATGTTGTATTCTCCTGGAAACTATTGCGTGAATCAAACGATGATTGAGGAAGGCGCCATATTAGGAAGGTAATGACCATCACTGCACACTAAGTCTTTCGGTTCTTTTCTTTGGCCCCTCCACCTTTACCTTCATCCGATCGCCTCCACCTTCCGTTTCCCTTTACCACCTCTCATCGTGATCGGTTTCTCCTTTTTTATTACTCTCTTAGTTCTACATACAAAATGCCAAACACCGAAGAATACGCGTCGCTTATGTCTGAACCACGCAAGGCCAGCCTGCGCGACCAGAAGAAGCGCACTGCTAGTCAAATATCCCAGCTTTCGCAATTCTCCACTGCTTCCTCTTCTGTTTCTGACTATCTTGAACAGAAAGTCAAAGCTCTTAGCTCTCAAAGAGAGCTTCTTGTCATCTAGAGAGATGGTCTCCTGGAAACTAAAGCTAAGAGTGTCATGGGAACAGAAGTTTCGATACATCTGGAGCCTTGATATGCTAAATAGACCGAAACGGGCTATTGAGCAAGATTTTGAAGTTGACGCTTCTCGCGAGAAGAAACTGCGAGAAGGAGAGCCTGATGATGACTTTTGTCGAACGAGCTTACATGGAACACACCGATGGAGAGAGTTATGGGGGCATCATTGAAGCAAAAAAACATTCTCAAAAAGAGACCAGTCGAAATCCCGCAAAGCTGTACTCTACTGGTATGAGCCCTAAAGCAGGAGGGTAATCGAATGAATTCATTCGCCAACCAAAGTAGGGACGAGGGATGCCTTTCCAATCTGTTACTTTAGCGTTCCCAGGATATGCTGATATTGACATGATTTGGTCTGGAGCATTAGAATTTAAGAAGGCTAGCTCGGGAAATATTCATTACGTTCTATAATAATGCGACTACAAGGTAGTGTGGGTACTGCGATGTCTCGGATTTAACAATCGTTAATGGCAACATAACTTGACTGCAGGTTCATAATTAGCCGGACGCCATAAGACTTCAGGTTGCAGCATATATTGCCCTAATGAACGATGGGTGCTAAGACATCAGTTTGATGGCTAATGTATCAGCAATCAGTCTGACATCGGATGTTCGGAAGCAGCACTTGGGGGCCAAATCGCAGGAGGCTAAAGCTTTAGTAGACAGCATGGTTCCTTCCTAGTGCATGGGACTGAACCCTATTAGGAAGACGTCAAAGTTCTCTACGGTTCCAGCCCGTCTGGAATTTAGTCTGATTAAACCGTGGTAGAACATGGGCCTCCGTGTTGAAAACCACTTGGGTGAGCGGGAGGAATTCTCTTGGAGAGAAAAAGAAAGTATAGATACTTCAAGGTCTCGCCCTACACTGAGTTAGTGAGTTAGTACCACCCAATTTTGAACAGGGTCGGTAATGTCCGAGCTTCTTACTAGCCAAAGGCTTTCCATATTATCGCATTGTGGTGTGGCAAGCTTGGTGACATCATGCAAAGATGTGCACCCTTTTCCGTCTTTTACTACCGTGTGTTTCTTGAACGCCTCGAAGATCTCCCATCCCCATTTTCGGTAAACGGGATCGTTAGCCACACAATACATAAAGAAAAGACTTTCAACAGTTTTTGGTCGCTACAGGTTATGTGCATCCAGGGGTCTGATGTTCAAGTCCCGCCTCCAGGAGGTCTTGTCGTCCTTCCTTCTTGCCGTGGGAGATGAACGAGATGATGGTCATCGACAACGACCTCCGGCACTCGTACCACCTCCTCCAAAACAACCACTAGTATCAGTACCTCACCGTCAAGCGGTGGCCTCGCCACAAGCGCCAAAGGCTCGTCCTAGTCATGGATCTATGGGCCCTACCGAGTTGGGAGGGTGATGTTGGATTCTGGGTGAGAAATATGGTATGACAGGCTCAATACCACACTGTGTTTTTGAATTTACTTGAGTGGACTGGGCTCCTTGATATTGGCGATTACCACGATTATGTGAATGTGCTGATATTATAATGTACAATTGTCGAGGCGAAGAATCACTATTTGGAGGTCTAACGAGCCTCATGCCCTCTAAGGATTGTCATCTGATAGCAGGCCCATCTCGAGTGTAGAGCATGATAATACTGATTAAAATGTACAATAAAGAGGCGCCAAACTAAAATGGAACTCTCTATGAAAAGTTGACAATAATCTAAGTGGGTGCCTCTGTTATGGAGCCGTGTTTGGCGGCCGTCCTGATAAAGCCGATAGGCTCATCAAGAAGCCACGACCATATGACAGGTCAAGTCTCTGAACTTTTACACCTCCGCCTGTGAAGGATAATTTAGACTGAGTGAAATTCTCTTAGGTCATCATGAAACTATTAGTCTGAACATGCCAAATCAAATTATTGCTTGGTTTTGTTTTGACTACAAAACTTCCGGAACGTTGCGCCAAGCAATTGTTTCCACAAACCTTAACTTTGAATTTAATACGCTAAATTTAAATTGTTTGCGGGGATTTAATCAACCAAGCTTCTAATCAAAACCCTAATTTTGTACCGGCAGCACCACTCCGTCGAGCCGTATATGATCGTGGTAATTTTGGATACTGTTACATCATGGATAAGTGGCCCATCTGATCACGGCCGAATGAGTGTCAACTCATTGTATCTCACGGCGTTAGTCTTGTTCTCCTTTTGATTTACTCTTGGGTTCTGAATACTTAAAGTGGATCTGTGGTCCATGGCTACGGCCCCTAGCGGGGAATTGGCGCTAGTGGGTGTGGTGTTAAGGTGAAACTAGGGAAACGCATTGCCTATTGGTGACTATTTGTGTATATTTCTAGGGTCTATAGTACCAAGAAGTTTAAATGGGTTATAGCGAGTGAAATCTGCAACGAATTGAATGGAACTTCCCGTCGTTCCCTTGCTTCCTTACTTCTTCTGTTATCTAGGAATTATCTGTGAATTTCCAAGGATATTTCTCTCTTCGAATACCTGAACGGTCAAGACGTCAATCGCCTTCTCATGGATATATATAACGCAACTAGGCATGAATGTGGCATTTTTCACTCTGCCGTCAACAGCGCTTTTGGCAAAGGGAAATTTAGCGCCTATACTTTGGAGAGCTTTTATGGGTTATTCATGGAAACGTTGTCTGATGAGATAGCACATGGGTCAACAGGCGCCTTGAGGAGCTGATCGCCTCGTAGCAGCAGGTAGAAAGCGCTACCCCGGATCAAAAAAAAAAAAAAAAAAAAAAAAAAAAAAAAAAAAAAAAAAGCGGCGCTTGGCACGGGTAGTTCTTGGTCAATTTTATGATGTCTCTTGAAGAAAGTCGCAGCTTGTGTCCGTTTTAATCAGTCGGTATTTGCTTACATGTCATGATCAACATCCTCTTTTAGTCTTTGAGAGAACAGGCGGAGGAGAGAAGGGGAAGGAAATAATCGCAATAAAAGTTTAAAAGCAAGTATTCTGGAACGCAGGATGTATCAAAAAGAAGTTTACTTTTAATCCCACCAACTCTCACAAGCCTTAATTATTCCTTTCTAAGCATATTGGGCTATGGGGCCCTTCCTGTTATAGAACAAGTACCGATGGTTCGAGTGAAGAATTAGAAGAGATAACAGACGAAAGGAACAGACTACGGGATGTAATCCAAGGCCATTCACGAGTCAGGCCATACTGGTTTATCCAAGTCCGTGGAAGGCCAAGCAGGAAGCGGCCCTGGGACATATGTCTGTGTTTTGTTGACTTGATGAAAGTCGCGCCAGATATCCTTCAGTGTATATTTCTTTGTTGAGATGAATTCGTAAAATCGGAAGTAGATTTGAGTTGCACTGATCTTGAGTCGTCCATCGTAGCCGTCTTCATCAGCACCCGACCGAGTCCAATCTGGGTCAATTGCCCAGGCAAAGCTGTGTCTCCATTGACTATACGATACGCGAGCTTCGTCTGTCATGAGGAAAAAGATGTTGGGGAGAGTTCCTGCCTTGAGCTCGCCTCTGTCACGGCGATTCCGACAGTCCCTTTATTAGGTGGTCAACATCATATAAATACATAGTAGCCCTGCATCTGACTCACTACCTAAGGAAATCCAGTTCTCGTTCCTCCGAGTATTTAGCCTCGAATTTCACAAATTCGGCCACATTAGAGTGTTCAATCTGGTCCCACCCGACAATTGCAAACATCTGCGTCGTCAGGATATCTTCAAATTGATGCTGAAACTCTGTCCAGCCTTCCTGCCCCTTGTGATAGTACCATACATAACCCAGCTTTTGTCTTCTCCCTGATCGATAACATCTTGGATCCATTATTGGGGCAAATGCCTCGGCCTCTCGTGCCTGCGCTTCTCCTCCCTGGCGTCGTAATGCGCCGTCAAAATGGAGTAACACATATCTTCCAAGTTTTCAAAAGCCTTTGACTCTATCAGGGAAAGAGCTGCAGTACGAGCTTGCTCCTGCTTAGCCTAGAGATCGGGCCGTGCCCGCATCCAGTGCCGCCGATCACTCGCATGCTTTAGTTGGTTCATGATGTCAAGAAGTGTAAATCTTCTTTCATCAGGCAGTATTCTGCATAGGTTAGAAAATACGGGTTTGTGGCAACTTTGTTGCTTAAATCTTCGACAGATTGCCCCAGGTATTTCTGTGAGTTGACCTGCATCAACGCGAGGGGCGGCCACCCGCCGGCGACTGGATTGCTTTGTCCCAGAGGGTCTCTAATTGGGCAAATTTCTCAATCGTGCTTGTCATCTTGTGGAGGTCATACGTAACAACTCGATAAAATCTTGGGGGTTGCGTGAACCGAAATCCAGCCGAGGCTGCACGTTGTATGATAGTTGTGGTTACATTAGGTGGGGTTTTTGCAAACCCTGAAAGTTGCCGCTAAGAATTTTCAATACCGACCCTATCAAGATCTCATGGCCATGGCATTATACGGAGTATAGCTTATCTACAGTAGCCTGTGTTATTTAGGAAGAGAAAACGAAAAGAAAAGCGAACGAAATAAAGGAAGTCTCTTCGCTTCAGTCAAGTCGGGTGCATAAGGGAGCCATGTGGACTTTGAAAATGGCAAGGTTTTAGGCAGCACTGCCTCGTAATCTTGCAATCCTTCACCCGACCAGGCAAACATATAGTCTTGTATTGGTTGGCCCAACTAATAAAAGCACGGTTAATTACTAGGAAGCTTGTTATGCTTGTTCCAATCAGAGTAAGCCTTGGCTAGTTGAGGCTCTTATTCTGTACGGCAATAGGTGCAGCCTTGGGGTCTGTAGGAAGAGAATACTATGGCCTTCTGTTATTGTTGTCGATGTACGTGTTCAAAGTTCCTCTGGGATTTTCACAGGCACCTAAATTGTTGACTGACTTAAATTTCCCCGGTGTTCCATGGTCTTGCAGTAGTTTAGTATCAAGTGACTGTCAGTCTTCGGAATAGCACAACTCGATTCATCCCAGCCTTCAAATCGTTACCCTAGGCCTTTTACCATATAGCCCACGATGGCTTCCATCCCCGTGTATATACAGCGAAACACCGAGACGCTCCTTGATATAGCTACCGATGTCATCCACATGCTTAACCAGGCAGGACAAACACTAGGAGTCGCAGAATCCCTGACGGCGGGTGGTGTGATGGCCGCACTCACCTCTGTGCCAGGCTCCAGTGCAGTATTCCGTGGTGGTGTTGTGTCCTATGCAACACCTCTCAAGCAGCAACTCCTGGGCGTGGATCCAGACCTGATCGCTACGATGGGTGTGATTGACCCCGATGTCGCAACACAGATGGCCGAAGGCGCTCGCAAAGTCACAACTTGTGACAACAGCCCAACAGTGTGGGGTATTGGGACAACGGGGGTCGCTGGTCCCGCATCTCAGGATGGAAAGCCTGTCGGCACGGTGTATATCGGCATTGCGTCACCTACTGGGACCCGAGCTTGGGGTCCCTTCAACTTCCCTGGAACTCGTGAGCATATCCGCGAAGCAACTGTTCTAGAAGCCTTGTCTCGACTGCGTGAGGAACTTATTGCTTACCAGGGTGGCGGGAGGAAATAGAAGAGGATTCATGCCGGATCTGCCCATTGCTTTTACATCTCAACACTGGGTACACCAAGTTATAGCTAATACTGACTCCTGCTGTGCTGTTCTATGTTCTGAATATTCTCCAAGGGGGGGGGGGGGGGGGGGGGGGAATAAAGAGAGGGGTTGCATATGTATAATCCCAGTGGAGGTAGACAGCAACGACGCATCTAGAGGAGCGAAAGTCATGGCAGTGTATGGATAAAACCTCTCAAGCAAATCTTTATATACTTTAAAAACAAAAGACAGATGAGCGACCTCTCCTTGATTTCCTATCGCATTTGGGGTAGCTTAGAACACCATTGCCTCTAGGCTATTTCCAGTTGAACCAGGAAAAGGACTAGTCAAGGTAAGAAATAGAATTGCCCTTTAATTCTTCTGCCCAAGCAACAAGGTGGCAGCCTATACATAGACACGCAGATGGTTATTCCTCATGATAACATTCCATGCTCGAAATACATAAATGCTAAGTCAATTCTCTCCTCCATACTTTGATAGGTAACGGGCCCGGCAGCAAATTGGTTACTTCTACTCAGTCTTGTTCCCATTCCCGATGCAGGAGAGCAAATTCGTACCGGTGCACAACAGTAGCGAGCGTAATGGATTGCTCCAAGTAAGTCTGATTCCGTCCAATACACGCTTGAGTGCTGCTGTTGAAGAGTACAGAATATGACTGTAGTCTCCGACCGTCTTCACCCAGCCAGTGCTCTGGCATAAATTTCCCTGCTTCGGGATAGATGAGATACCCTCGCCTGCAGCGCTGCAGATGCATTACTCAGCTACTGCTAACACGGGCATTCACACAGCTGGGACATTTGCTGAATGAGTGGCTTGCTACGAAGATCTGGTTGCTTTTGACACGTATTGGGAAGAGCACAAGCCTTCCTCCTTCGAGCCACCCATGCTCAGAGCCCAGACAGCACACGAAGGATAATTTTCCCGGAGATATGGTTTAGGAAGCTGCCATGTCATTGGAATTCAACACTTAGAACTCGCTAGGATTCTCCTTACCGTCTATAACTCAAGAATCCTGCACTTAGGACTAGAACGACACACGACGTTGCAGTCTGTAGATCAGAATGTCAAAAAGGCCGTTCTCAGACCGTGCGGCATAGCCACTACAAACAGAGATATCTCGCCTGCGCTTCTTACAGCGTTCATTGCAATCGCTATGTGTGGGGATAGGTTCGAAGACCAGTTACAACAGCAGGCTCTTATTGGAATTTTAGCCGAGCTAGAGGAAGAGCATGCATGGCCAACGAGAGTGACACAAGCACAGCTCAAAAGGGCTTGGGGTTGGGAAAATGCCTCTTGCATCCGGACAATCCTTGATGGAGAATGTGTATGTTGATCAGATTATCAGACCGAAAGTAGGGAGCCCATCAAGCTTGCACTACTTCTGTTTTCGGGGTCTAATCGACCACCCACTGGTATTTTTATCTAGGTATGGTGGACAGCATGTTCTGGTGCGGTGTTATATCTTGTGACCATCTAGCAAAGTGAATATATGGAGAGAGGTCTATATATAGAGACCTAGAAGAGGTGGAGAGTAACGACGTATCTAGGTGACCTGGGCCCTGAAAATATGGCGGTGTATGAATGAAAGCCTCCTAAATCTAAACTTAAAATAAATGCCAAATGATTGACCATACACTATTTCGTAAAGTCTCGTAGGATAGTATAGAAGATTAGCTACTTCAATCAACTCGATACAGTAGGTTATGCCAAATTTGATTTACATAGAGAGCTTTTGACAATGACTATGTCAACAAGTAGCCAGAATTACCACACGGGTTCCATGCCACTCACTAAGAACATAACTAACAGAGATACGTCCTTACTCTTGCACATGGGCACTGCTCCATGAGCCCACCTTAGTAGGAACCTTCTTGACTCCGTTCCATTCCCGCAGCCAACAGGACCTCTGACCGTTGGCATCTCGGGAATTAGTCCAGATAGCCCTCTTGCATTGGGAGTTGGGCACATCAGAACATGCTTCGATACACTCTTTGACGGAGTTAACCTTGAACGGCGGTCTGATATTCTTTCCTCCGACATCATCCACTATATCAACGTTAAAAACCACAAATATCGATGGCAGTTAGGTGCCACTTACATTTCTGACAGAAGACCTTGTATGCTTTACCCTTCAGAGCGGGTGAAGCTTCGTCAGGGTATCCGCCTAAATAGCAGTCAGCGGCGTTTTTCGTTGTTAGGAAGAGGGCTAAACTCACATGCCACATCTACTTCGCAATTATCGCATCCACAGGCTGTATCGTTATCCTCCGGCTCGTCGGCACCAAATGGGTCATCTTCCTCTGGCTCATCGGCACCAAATGGATCATCCTCTTCCGGTTCATCGGCACCAAATGGGTCATCTACCTCTGGCTCGTCGGCACCAAATGGGTCATCTTCCTCTGGCTCATCGGCGCCAAATGGATCATCTTCTTCTGGTTCATCACCGCCAAACGGATCATCTTCTTCTGGTTCATCACCGCCAAACGGATCATCCTCGTCTTCACCGAAAGGGTCACTGGCCTCCCCAACCTTCTCCATGTAAACCGTGAACTCGCGCTTTGCCTCACTATTGCTACCGCTGAGGAGACACTTGCGTCCTTTCATGAACCATGAACTTCCCGCACAGCTGGAGCCAGCTGTCTGGCACAGTTGTGCACAATCCTTGGCACTTTCCACACCTTCGACAGGGCTGCCATTGTGCTGTCCGTAGAAGTCACATGTATATTTGACTCTGTATCCGGGAAGGATGTCTTCCTCTTGGCCATCTAGGGCAAAGCAAATACGCTTGTAATCGTTTTCCGGTGACGTTTGGGCCAGAACCCCAGTGGCAAGTGCAAAGAAAATGAATGATTGCGGCTTCATCGTGAAAGAGGTGCTGCCGGTGGGATAGTGGTATCAAAGATGGCATGAGATAGGGTTAATATACTGTGGAATGTCCGATCGGTAGAGTGATAAGTTCTAGAGTCAAAAGGGAAAAGGAACGAATATCGTGTGTTAAACCTCGACTGCTGTACGGATATCCATCCACCCTTGCATATTACACATTTTTAGGGTAGCTTCGGCCAAATGATATGTCTAACATTATCTCACTCGATTTGTGTATGTTTTACGCCCTTGTTTGTGTTGTTGTTGTTTTTTATTTTATTTTTATTTTTTTTTTAACTAGTCCTTTAGAATTTGAGACATCATAGCAAGACAGGGGATCATCAATTCGTTGTCCCAAAACAGTTATTAGTGAAGCATTTCAGCTCCCCGTTATTTCCCCCTTCATTTGCTTCGACTAGATTATCGTCTCATGGCTGGCCGAATACTCTCAAAATTAGGTGTAGTATGTACATTAGTGTTTAATGCGCCGGATCGGTTGGTCATGTGTGCGCTAGAGCGTGCATTGCTAATCGGCTTTCATCATTCCGAATACCACAGATTTCGCGTTCCAGATGGCATTCCAAATCACTCAAACGCTCGTAGTCAAGCATGCCAGAGTGACTTCATGTAGCGGTACATCTCCTGCTGCCGAGTGAGTGGGTCCTTGGACGTATCACCGGCCCATCCGTTGCTTCTGCAGTCCAACAAGACTAGGGAATGTGAGATAGGACATTCAGCATCCCCGTAGTATAACACGACGGAGTTTTCTTGATTTCTCGATCTTACCTTGTTAAATTCATCGCAATTATCTCCGGAAGAAGGAGTGATGAGTTCCACGTTCCCTACCCATTTCACTTCTCATCCTCATCCCTTGACCGTGTGTCCTATCTTGTCAACACAGATTACGGCAGATGATCAATAAAGTTCACAGGGTTGCAGAACCCTGGTTGAAAATGCCGATCAAAAAGGCTGCAGGGGTTTTGGAGAATTTGGTTGGATGTGGGTCCTGCGGAAAAGATATCCGGATCCACAGGTTTGCATGATTCAAGATGTATAGCACTCAATAGTGGCGGATAATCCGTAAGTTCTGTATCGATCCGTAACTCTAACAGTGCCCTGAATCTTATTTTACACTTACTCACACACAAACCGCTGTTTGGCTGGAAACATAATGCAATTTGAGATGATTATCCAGGATCAAAAGCTATCGTGGAAAGAGCAATTTCAAACTCGGGTATTAAAATGTAAGGCAGTGATCTTGCAGTGCGGATAAGGGTTTAAGCAAGGAGGGAATAGTTCCATTAGACTGGAACAGCATTGGCTCCAGCCAGCCTAGATCATGTCTGGATGATAATGTCAAGGAGGCAGTACAGTAAAAACCCGTTATAAGCAACCCCGATATAGGAAATTTACGCATCATGAGCAATCTGATTAGGTGTCTAAAATCATTTCCCATACAAAATACTTTAAAAACCGCTATATAGGGAGATTCCATCATTCTGTTTAATCCCCCATACAAAATTGCTTATAAGGGAGTAAAATGGATTCTCTTGACCAATTATATATTTTTAAGAATATATAAAGATTTAAATTATGTGTTCTACTACTTTTTGGTTTTTTTAGTTTTAAAATCTTACCTGTACAACATATCTACAACTAAAAAATTATATTTCTCTCTTACACTATAGTCTATGTCTTGCTATTTGAATACCCTTAACTACGCAGAAATATTAATAATATCCAATATGAATTAGATATAATACTTAAAATCCCGATTCCTACTATTCTGTATAGATATTTCAATATAAGCAATCCCCCGATATACGCATTCTAGGCAGCCAGCTCAGTTGACTGCTTCTAACAGGGTATTACTGTATTCACATCGGGAACATCCTGGAATGCAGGTCACAGGACGGGTCGGCCTGCAGCTGGGGCTGTCTTCTTGCAGAACGAAGCCCCCCCTCGTCCTCATTCAGCTGAAAGTAGGAGTGGAGAAACTCTGACCTGTCTTTACTGAGCCCACATCTCGATCACCAATTTGGGTATTGTCGCATTACCATTGCCTACAGCAACAGCAACATTTCGCCCCGATTGCATAGGTTCCTGCTGTAGAGGACTGATGCTTCCAAATGTAGACGGCAAAGAGCAAAAGGTGTTTCAATGGCTCTGCATCGGCGATGGACCTTGGCGCCGTAGTGGACACTACACATTACCTAAACGTACAGCGGTAATATCATACCATGCATACGATACTCCAGTATGGACCCACAGTCAAAAATTCTTATGCGGTTTTCTTTTATTCCCTTACATCTTTTACCAGGTGGGTCTCTTCAGCCTTCGGCACGGATAGTCATATCTCACCTGTGGAAACGGTGCGCTTTTCATAGGAACTTTGACTGATCAGTGTGGCAAGACAGTTTCCTTACCAACTGAGAAATACACAGGTGGCGCTAGTAGCCAATAGAGACGATGTGTCTCACCATTGTGCAAGGCTCTTCCCAGTAAACCACGCCTGCTAGCTCATTACCTAACTCGGCCGAGGATACCTCAACGATTGGTTTCCTTACATCTCCACAATATTCCCAGAATGAAACGATCGCGCATGCCTGAGTGAGGTCTACTGTCTGGTATGCAAGCTTATACTTTCTGATATATCTCGTGCGCCAGCGTTAGATCTAATAATTTCCGCTAAGAGTTACAAAAAGCAACCTTTGGTATCTATGATCCTATATGACGTGGTAGGTCGTGATTCGACAAGTTTCAATATGACCACTCACTATTGCTACTTTCATTTAGTACAGGCCTAAAACTGACACTAGTCCTGAATTGATGATCATATTCGAATAGGCATACGTACGTAGATCCATAGAATCAGCGAAAGGTACCCAGGGGATGTTGTGGATCCTGAAAGGTGGTTTTCATACCCCTTGCGGCATGCTTAGGATGGCTTGTGTTGGGATACACTGTGATTTATCAGTCAATCTATTCAGCCGTCTGTTCAGGTACAATATAAATACCCAGTCAACTGCTCTGGAAGTAAAAGCATCTTGACAACACCAAAGCAAACGATCTTCGTTTATTCTCTCGTGTCACTTCCCACTCCGAGCATCTCACAAGCTATCCTTCTTATCCCTAAATATGAAGTTCCAAGCTCCTTTGGCAATGCTCTCCCTGGCTGGAGTTGCCTATGCAAATGCGCCTCATGCTCGCCCAGAGTACAAGCGCATTTGTGATACCCCCAGTTCCGGCGAAGTTGAAGTCCAGCCTGGACTTCACGCCACCTTTAGCTGTGGGAAATACACCACGGATGGTTCCAGGACTGGGTTGAATGTTGCCAACCCGGAGGCTTGCATTGGCGAGTGCGCCAGCAGCGACGGCTGCGTGGGTGCAATCTGGACGGCCAAGACGACACTGCCATATCCGTGCTACCTGGTTCAACATGGCTCTGAGCCCTCCATCAAGACTGGGTCTGACAACATGTGGATCACTTATCGGAAGGACGAGGAAGAAGCAGGGGAGGATCCATTTGGGGGAAGTGGATGTGAAGCTGATTTGGAGACGATGGAGGCTGAGCTGAAGAAGTGCAAGGGTTTGGCGGCTCGGACTTGTAAGGCAACATTCATTTTTCTAGGTCATTCCTTTTACTGACTCCTAACAGGTACCAACGGCCTTCAAGTTCAGACTTATTCCACTGGATCAAAGAAATACAAGATCGCATGCGGTCATACAGGTTAGCACACCGTGTCATTTAACATTGTTCATGATAATCTAACAGCTCTACAGTTTCTGCGGCTGTCGGAAGCGGTGCCAATATGAACATAGTTAAGGATGTAGATTCGTTCCAGGAATGTGCTGATCTTTGCGCGAGCACAGCTGGATGCGCCAGAGCAACCGTCGACACCAAGGCAGACAAAAATACCTGTCACCTTTACCGGAATCCTTCTTCGCAGATTCGTGCTTCGAATGTGGATAGGTCCGTTATCTATCTCGTCTAAGGTGATCGGACAGAAAGCCTTCTGTACGCGCGGCGAGGTATTCATTGCGGTTGAACACGGATATTGAAGCTGGGTATAGCTGTGCACTTGTTTCCCAGTTTTGCAGTTTCAATGTCAATGCGGACGGTAGTAATACATAGTACTTACTATCTAGTCTTAGCCTGGAGAGGAGATACCTACTTCTGCTAGTTCTATTTAAGAATGTAAACTTGAATTTTATGGGTGAATTGCACCGTCTTGTCCACAAGGAAACACAGCTAGACTAGCTCTTCTATACCTCATCTAAGAAGGCAACCCATAGACTGTTCTGTATACTTCTCTTGTTTTAATTTTTCTTTTGTCCTTCGAATAATAGAGGAATCTACAGTCAGGGAGACTCGTACTAAATATTGTATTTCCATCGCTACCCTTTTGTCTTGTACGATCAATTGAATCATTCCCAACTCTTCCGCATAGATTATGTGAAATGCAAAACTATACCATTCGACTACCTAAAGGTGGCCAGACACACTAGGCGTCTTTATAGGGTAGTTTATAAGGCATTCGCAGCTTGACAGATTACATAGTCCGGGGACGTCTATGGCCAGAATTACTCTCCCACATCTTGCATACGTGCTCATAGGATAAAACCCGATCGTTTCTTATAAGCTGTGACCATGTCTATACTGAAAATATATATAATCCTGCCATTATAACAAATATTTTAAACAATAAAACTTCTGTCACTAAAGAAAATTCAGGATTGAGTTTTTTTTTTTCAAATAACTAAGCCATCCAAAAATCATAGCCCTGTATTCTAGATAGATTGATTAGTTTGACAACTCAATAACAAATGTTAGCTAAAGGGAAAATGAACTATAAGTGGAGTGGCTTACTGTAGCCTCAGGCATTCGGCAATTTAATATACCTCCAGGCACTTAATTACCGCTTCCGTCCGAAGGCGGGGAAGACTTGTTCTTTGTCGGAAACTCGATTCATCTCTCGGATGAACGACAATCTGACTGATCAACTAAAGCCATCCAGATGCTTCTGAATAAAGAAATTGATGCTCTTTATTCTTGTCCTTCCGTTTGGGTACGTCTTTACCATCGATGGTTGGATGTCTGCATTTGCTAACTCTCCCAGGACTCGGCAAATGCCCGGTTGTCAGCATGTGCCATGCGATATGTCTCCGTCATTCCGGGCATCATAGTCTTGGCTCTTGCATTGAGTCGTGCGCTCACTCGTTTTTCTCTGGTTCAGTGTCCGAAATGGATGCGGCCTTTTGTTGCTGAAAAGCCACCATGTGCTGAGCTTCCATCAGAGAGACCAAGACAAAGAACGGGATGGGTGATTGCCCTGCTTGTCTTCTCCACAGTTGGATTCGCAGCTGAGCTCACAAAAATTGTGCCATACGTGCCGACACTGAGCAATATCGTGCTACTGGTATCTTGGGTAAGTCACGGCTATTCTTTTGCGCAACGTACACTAAGTGATGATCCAGACGGTTGCAATTGTTCTGATCGCCGCAGAACGCCCAAGGTCCTGTCCAGTATCCATGCTGTTTTTCTTTGCTGTAGAGCTGGCTGTAGAAACGGCGGTCATACTAAACCGTGATGCCTATGCAGTGTCGAGGGTTTATGCTCATTGCATTGCCGCTAGTGCTGCTGCTGCTGCCTGCGCAACTATCCTATTTATGCCATTTCGGGGACCTTCACTTCCCCGCGTTGATATCGGCGTTGTTGGCCAACCGCCATCAAGCAAATTCCGCAGCCCTGAGGACAACCTACGACTCTGGCAATTTCTTACTGTGTCTTGGATGTCCCCGCTGATGACAGCCGGCAAGCACAAACAGTTAAATGAGGATGACGTCTGGTTTTTAGGTTTCGAGTTTCAACATCGTAGACTGCATGAAAAGTTTCGTCAGCTCCGCGGATCTGTCATATCTAGGTTACTTCAAGCAAATGGCATCGATGTTCTGATCATTACAGGAATCTCTACGGTGCAGATGCTTTGCGGTCCGTGTATCACCATTCCGTGATCTTGGCGGGTGCTGATTGTCCTTACAGACTTCTCAACCCCCGTGCTTCTCCAACAGCTTCTCAGCGCAATGGGGAACCCCTACGCACCAAAACGTGTCGCTTTGACCTATGCCATGCTGTCACTAGTGCTTCGTTTGGTTGCAGCGCAATCCCAGGTATTGAACCTCTGGTATGGTAGACGCTGCTACGAACGAAGCAGAGGTGAGATGATCATGATGGTGTATGAGAAGGCATTATCAAGGAAGAATATATTCGATCAGCAGATTCCAGAAAGGGGCAGCCAAAATGAGAGCCAGGAGAGCGAGGACAATAACGGTGAAGTATCGCCCAGTGCTAAGCAGAGGAAGCTTTGCGGACTATTTCCGCAGCGACAAGCTACTAGTAAAGGGAAAGTGAAGACCGCGGCTTCCATGGGAAAGATATTCAACTTACTGCGTGGAGATGTTTACGAAGTGGCCCAGCGGTTCTGGGAAGTGGACACCTTAGTTGACAAACCCTTGGGTCTTGTCATTGCCACGGTGCTCGTCTGGAAGCTGCTTGGCCCCTCCTGCTTTCTCGGGATCTCGGCTATCCTGGTAGCGCAGGTCTTGAACGTTTTCATAACAAGTATGCTCCTTCGTTGGGAAAGAGTGCGCAGACTGGCAACAGATACTAGACTCCAAATATCATCTCAGTTCGTGGAGGCCCTTCGCCATCTTCGTTGGTATGGTTGGCAAAACCATTGGCTGCGTCAGGTTATGGAAGCCCGGCAATCTGAATTGAACCTTCGTATCGTGACTAGTCTTTTCAATGTTCTAATTCGCTTTGTCAACACCTTCGCCAGTGGTCTTTTTCCTGTTGTGGCCTTGTATGCCTATACATTGTTGGCTGGGAATCCCCTGCGTATTGACATCATATTTCCGGCCTTGCAGCTCTTCACTATGCTGGAGCTTCGGCTAAGAGAAATTCCGGGTCTAATAACAGTGCTCATCAATGCCTCAATCGCCATGGAACGTATAGAGGACTTCATGGCTGAACCCGATAAGGAGAAACAGGAAGCACTAGCATCAAATGCTGGAGCCTCACTGGTGTTAGACTCTTGCTACTTTGCATGGCCTGGTAAGGCATCGCCTGTGCTCTCTGATATCAACCTGAGAGTTTCTGGGGGCTTGACAGTCATCTGCGGTAAAGTAGGTGCTGGGAAAACAGCACTACTTCAAGCGCTACTTGGTGAACTGGATAGACTGAGTGGTGTTTCCGAGACCCCCAATGAGATGGTCGGATATTGCTCTCAAACGCCATGGTTGCAGAGCATGAGTATCCGTGACAATATTCTGTTCTCTTCTCCGTACGATGAACCTCGCTACAAGCAAGTTCTCGAGGCCTGCGCATTACTTCCAGACCTGGCTAACTTCAAACATGGCGATCTATCGTTTGTGGGCGAAAATGGGATTGGCCTTTCAGGTGGGCAGAAGGCACGTGTGGCTCTTGCAAGGGCAGTCTACAGCACTGCAAGAATATTATACCTTGACGACCCTTTGTCCGCCCTGGATCATAACACGGCAGAAACCATAGTTCGCAGGTGCTTCTCCGGCCCGTTGATGCAAAACCGCACAGTTGTCCTTGTTACTCACCGCACCACTTTAGTACGTCATATTGCAGACCAAATAGTTCACCTTCATGATGGCAGAGCTACCATAGAAGATAAGCAAAACATTTCCTCAACTCTCAGCATTGATGATACGGACGAATCTTCCTCATCCCACACCACGGACGATGGGGCTTAAGACGAGGCGACAGACCAGGATGATAAAGCCGCGGTGCCAGACAAGTTTATTGAAGAGGAACACAGGGCTGAATGGGGAGTGAAGGCCAAAGTCTACTGGAACTATATCCGAGCTGGAAAGTATAAGTGGTGGCTGGTCCTTGCCGTCTTCATAACTATGTATCGTCTCGCAGCTGTTGGTCAATCCTGGTTTATCAAAGAATGGGGTGAGGCTTATGATCACGATCAAACGGTTGTGTTATTTGGCTTCTCGCCATCTTATAAAAAAGCTTCCTCTGGAGGACTGGGAGAACCACTAGTCCTGCCACAGGTGCTCAGTTGGAAGCCAGGTAATCCATTTGACAAGTTTCCTGCACCAGTTGAAGACGTCCGACCATGGCTTGTTGCATTCTTTGCTATTACAGTTTTCCAATCACTCACTGTCCTAGTATCACAGCTCATGATGATTGTCATAGTTTACTGTGCGGGCCAAACATTGTTTCAGGAGGTCATGCTGCGTGTCAGCCATGCCACATTCCGCTTCTTTGATGTCACTCCTATTGGACGTTTGATGAATCGGTTGACATCTGACATCGGTGTAGTCGATGGAAACATCAGCGAACAATTCCAGCGAATCATCTTCCAGGCTATCGTGTGGGTTTCATCACTCCTAGTCATTGCCTCAGTCACACCGACATTTCTTGCTTTTTCATTTCTTCTAACAGCCGCCTTTATTTTTACCTTCCTACGGTTCCTCCCAACGTCACAAAGCTTGCGGCGGCTTGAGATGGTGTCTCTGAGCCCACTAATCTCGAACTTTGGAGAACTGTTGCATGGTCTAACTACTGTTCGTGCATTTCACGCGGAATCCCGCTTTCAGGATAGAGTCATCGCTGTTGTGGATAAATTCCAAGGCATGGACCACTTCTACTGGTCACTGCAGAGCTGGCTGATGTATCGTTTCGAAGGCCTGTCTGCGCTTTCAACATTCTGTCTTGCGGCCATCGCACTATACACGAATGCCAGTCCTGGCCTGGCCGCTTTCGTTTTGATAGCAGGGAATAACTTTGTGGACTCTACACACGCGTTATGCAAGCAGTATGGCCAACTGCAAATGGATTTCGTCTCAGTTGAAAGAGTTGACGAACTTCTACACATTGAACAAGAATCTCCAGGGACCCTTGAGCCACCGGCATCTTGGCCGAAGTTCGGCTCCGATATTGTTTTTGAGGATGTTACGATACGATATGCCCCTCACCTGGATCCATCGCTGAATAATATTTCCCTCCGCATCCCTGGCGGGTCCACGACAGCCGTTATCGGCAGGACAGGAAGCGGGAAGTCTACCCTCGCAGTCTCGCTTCTTAACGTGATCCGCCCAGATGGCGGCCGCATCCTGGTGGACGACCACGACATTGCGCAGGTGAGCACGCAAGCACTCCGGACAAGGGTAACCTTTGTTGCGCAAGACCCCGTTCTTTTCCCGGGAAGCATCCGCCGTAACCTCGATCCAACCGGCGAGTACACAGACGCGGAGTGTGCAGACGTCCTCAAACGCATCTGCAGCAGACACGGCTGGAACTTGGAGACATATGTGGAAGCCGGGGGTCGGAACCTGAGCCAGGGTGAACGACAGCTAATCGGTTTGTCAAGGGCAGTCTTACGCCGGAGTTCGATTGTCATACTCGACGAGGCAACGGCGTCCATCGACCATGAAAGTTCGTTGGAGATTCAGCAAGTTCTAAGAGAGGAAATGAAAGAGTCTACAGTCATTACTATTGCACACAGATTGGAAGCCATCAAGGACGCAGATTACTATGTTGTTCTGGATCAGGGACGAGTATCCAAACAGGGATACGTGAAGGATATGTGAACTTTGATCACAGATAAAATATAGAATAATAAATAGAGCGTGCTTACTTTATCCCGCAGGACTGTAGCTAACAGAGTAATCAACCTTTCATTTACGTCTCTCAAAAGAATCCCACCCTACTAAACGAGACACCATGCTTGAATGTCTACCAGGCCCATTCCAAAGCCCAGATCACAAACAAAACACACACATACCAGGTCCCTTCCACCACCAAGGCCCCACACCCACCCACAGACCCCGTCGCGACAGGAAACCCAACCGTCGAAGTGCCATTTAAAGCGGCCAAACTTCCAGTCGAAGTCGAGACATAGGTGCTACTAAGAGCCCGAGTGGAACCCATCCCCATCCCAAGCCCCAGCCTAGACACAACCACCCCTTCACTATCCATAGTAGTCTCCTGAGACCTGACCACCGAGGACATCCAACTGGACCCCGAACCAAACACCGTAACCACAACCCTATCCCCAGGATCCATGGACCTTGACCTCCCACGATCAAAACAGAACCACAGTTCTCTTTTCCTCTGCACCGGCTCACCCATCTCACCAGCTACAGACACAGTCACTGGCTGGAAAGATCCCCAAACTGCACTCAAAGAGGATGTAACCGCATGACTTGAGCCGGACTCCAATCCATAACTTTGACTGGAGCCCATCATCGAACCCACCCCCTTCTCCAAAGAAACAATATCCACCCTTTCCAGGCCATCAATCGAACCACTCTCAACGTCACAAATCCTCGCCCCCGGAACCTCAACAGTACCCCTCATCCGCGTATACCCCGTCCCATTGAACGCACAAATAGCATCTCCAGCCGCAAGCGAGGATTCATAGCCTATTCCCCCATTACCACTATACCATACCCCATAAACAAGGTAAAAGAGATGAAAAGGAAAAGATACGTACATAAAGCCCATCCCTCATAGCCCTTGGGGATGATACGCGCCAATCTGTAGATGAATTAGTGCTTCCCTCTCCAGAAATGCCTGGATGTAGACTGGCAAGAAACGTACTCGATATTGCAAGAGCGAAGCTCGGCTTTGGTGCGTGAGACACAGGAGAGCATTTCCGGGCTTTGGAGGGAGCCGTGCAGGCAGTAGTGGGTACCGGGGGTTGAGCAGAGGTTTTGGGGTGTTTTTCTGGTGTTTCATTGTCAGTGTGATTTGGGGTTGATTAAGGTGGGGGTGAGAAGGGGAGTACTGGTTGGTTTGGGCCCATCCTGGATTGAGGAGGGTGGTGATTGTGTAGAGGTAGAGGATCAGGAGGATAGTGGACATTTTGGAGTTGGTCGTGGTATGTGGTGGTTGGAGGTTGAGATGGAGGATTAAAGGTAGAGATGAGGTGGTATCGTAGAAGAGGGATGGGAGTGATGATTTGGTTTTTCGTGGTACGTGTTGACTGGTTGACGTGTTGGGCAGTATGGGTGTAGGGGATATGCTACTGGTGTGCATGTAGGGCATGTTTATGCTCTCTTCTGTGGAAACTCCCTTAGTTGATCCTCCGGCAGTGCGTATTTAGCTTGAGTAGGGCTAAGCATTACACTAAAAACGGCTTCAGTATTTTGCATATTTATTTCATTCAAACGCTTATGTTCAGATTATCATTGGATATTGATGCCAGACAGCACATAAATGACGATTGTATGGTATGACACGACTTGAGACCACCAGGACAACCAGCAGACCACCTCGGTCATGATCGAACGAAACCCAGCATAAACATACTTTTATCCAAAATCAACCGTCTAACGCCAAACTCGCCGTGACACAATGCAACAAACAGATTTCTTCATTGCTGGCTCTCCTTAAATTTGCGGATCCTCCGTTTTATATCACCCTCGGTCTGCTGCATGGGGTTCAACTTCCGGTCACGGACCATAGCTGCGACGTTGTCACCATGGCGTTCGATCAGCCTTGTAATCCACTCCACTTCTCTCTCGCTCATGTGTCGTGGTTTCTTTGCCTTGACGGCGCTGCTCTCCTTGTCTGCCTGGCGTTCGAGCTGTTCAACAATCGCACTTGCGGGGGTCTTCTTCTGCGACCCAGCATCCTCCATGTCGTCGTCGGACAAATCGTTCAAAGGATCGTTAAGCGGGTTCGACTTGCGGACCTTACGTCCGGCGACTACAATCATTTCGTGTTCATCGGGCTGGATTACGCGGATAATCTTTCCGGTCTCGGGATCGCGCTCGACCTTGGTTTCTCCCAGCGTAATGTTCTTCGTGGCGGCCTGGGCGCTGCTCTTGATGTGAAGAGAGTCCTCCGGGACGGTCTCGATGCCATTTTTCGTCACGCGCTTTTCAGAACCACCGGTGGGGGCATTCAAACGATGGGAGAGACCCAGACGGCGGTAGTTTTGTGTCAGAGTCAGGTTGCGGTCCCTACAGATACCTACATCAGCATTGCGCATGTTGTTTCCGGTACTTGGGAAAATTTACCAATTCTCGGCGATGATCGCATTTCCTAGCACGTTGATTTTCTTGTTGCCATTCTTGAGGATCCCGGACCTCTTGGGCTTCTGCTTCGGCAGGGAAGACTTAAGCTTTCTCTTCTGTCTGGGGTTTCCCATGTTGTTTGATTGTGTGTATTAACGGATTTGATATCAAAAATGTGATGCGCTGAAGAAATCTGAAAATTAATCTTATCGATTTCTCCGAAAAGGTTGGTGGGTGTTTGCATTGACAGTCTTGGCATGTTTGACGCGGGTTTCCGATAACAATCAGTAAGTTTAAGGGTCCGACGATCGGGTCCCATGTCAGTGTCACTTATTACTTACTTCCGATCCGAGTGTCACTGCTCTTCTGGGCGCACATAATTATTCTCGCGGTGATGGCTCGGCTTTTCTCTACGCCGCGTAGGCTTGCCTTTGCGCTGGCTGCTGGATTGGTTCTTTTCAGTGTACTAGCGGTTGCCAAAGATGTGATTCCCGTTGGTGAGCTCTCTGTAAGCCAGATCGAGGATGAATTGCAGGTAAATATGAAGCTGTCCCTACCCCTGGAGAGTCTATACCGATTTTGCGACGCGACTGCTGTTGTACCTCTAGGACTTTCTATAACATACTAATTAATACATAGAATTGCCCTCTCGTGGAATCTCTTAATGAGCACAAGCGTGCCACCAACCCCCAAACCACCAGCCTGACCTCGAAGATCTTCGCCGTCCTTTTCCCTGGTAGCCCAGCTGTAAACGCAATTCTGGCCACTGCGTATATCTCCGGACCCCCAAGTACGTCCTTACATTTCTCCCACTATATTACATATTAATTAACCCACACTAGACTTCCTCCTGGCACTATGCCCCCCCAACATCGACCCCTCATCCTTGTCCGTGATGGTAGCTTTCGCCGTGGGTGGGCTGATGGGCGACACATTATTCCACCTCCTACCTGAGATCTTCCTCGGCGAAGACAGCCCCGACCACGTCCGCTTCGTCATGGTCGAGCCGAACAGGAACCTCCTCCTCGGACTCGGCATAATGGTCGGCTTCTTCACCTTCGTCGCAATGGACAAGACCCTCCGCATCGCAACCGGCGGCGAAGGCCACGACCATTCCCACGGCCACAGTCACTCCCACGAACCCTCCACAGCCGTAACAACCAGCACCTCACCCGACAATAAGTCCTCTGGCGACCTCAAACAGCGCAAGCCCACCAAGGAACAAGCCGTCGCAGACCCCTCCCCCGAAAAGGAAATTAACCCCAGCGTCAAACTCGGCGGCTACCTCAACCTGATCGCCGACTTCACCCACAACATCACCGACGGCCTGGCCATGTCCTCGTCCTTCTATGCTTCACCTACCATCGGCGCAACCACCACCGTCGCCGTCTTCTTCCACGAAATTCCCCACGAGGTCGGCGACTTCGCCCTCCTTGTGCAGTCTGGCTTCTCGAAGAAGAAGGCCATGGGCGCACAGTTCGTTACCGCTATCGGTGCCTTCTTGGGTACGTTTATCGGTATCGCAGTGCAGGAGTTCGGCGGTAGTCATGGTGCTGCTGCTGCTGACGCTGCTGAGGGAGTGGTGAGTGGTCTTTGGGGCACCAGTTTGCAGTGGGGTGATATGCTTTTGCCGTTTACGGCGGGGACCTTCCTTTATGTAGGGACTGTGTCTGTTATCCCTGAGTTGTTGGAAACGGGGAAGGATAAGAAGGTCGAGATCAAGAAGACTATTGTGCAGTTTTTGGCTGTTGCGCTTGGGGCGGGGATTATGCTTGCGTATGTTTCTCTTTCCCTCTTCTCGCTTTTCTTTTCCAAACACACCATTATATCTGAGTGGGGTTTGCTAACATAAGAAATAGGATCTCTTGGGATTAAGCGCACATACTCACCATTATGATCTTCAAATACGACACCCTCACTCACTCTCGTTCTCCAACCCTTAAACAAGGGACTACCTACTACATCATCTACCAAATGCCATCTAGATATAAACGATATCGCGTGTATGTATGTAATGGGACATAGAATAATATCCATAGCGCCAGCCCCGTTCCTGGCAATACATAGATTCAAACCAGACGGACCTCGATCCCACTCTACGTAGAACCACATAATACAAGACAACCAACGCCCATCCGACCATCAAGTATAGTTAGGAAGCATCGTAAGACAGAAGGAAATGCAAAGCCAAGACCCCACGGTCAGGAGAAAACGAACCTGCGCACAGCGCGCGGATGCAAGCAATCAATACGTAAAAACAATCTAGAATGAAAACATCACAATCCCTTCACTCATTGTAGTGATATACCTAGATCAAACCCATTAGCACCATCTCCAACCAAACAAGAAACGGGGGAGAAAAGATAAAATAAAAAATAGAAATAAAGAAGACTCACAAAATAATCCGGCAACCCAAAAACCTGATACCCCAGTCTCTTCGCCATCTTCGCGAAACCCTCCGTCTCCACGAGATGATAGAATGGAAAAGCGGGAAACATAGCTCCGTCGCGATGCACATCGGCCTTAACCATCAAGGCCGTGCCACCGACACCGTCGAGCTCGATCACACGTCTCGGATTGGGACTCTCGATATCAGCCAGGTAGGCCATGAGCGTACGATACGTAGGCATCTCGGCGTACCCCTCTAGCAGAATCTCATCGGGGCCCATACTCTCCGCCAAGGATTGAGCATTGGAGCTATCGATCCATGAGTTGAAGTCATACGGCCGGACCTCCATCTGCTTGTGATCGTTATTGTAGTACCGTTGGTAGCAGTTCGGTACGATAACCGGGTAATTATGACCCGTCAGATCCTGGATGAGAGTGGCGGGAGTCTCGATGATATCTGCATCCAGCCAGAGGACCCAGGAGGTTGCCGGGCCGAGGGTGGTGAAGAGGAGGCTGTTCCGGGCGCGGGACATGCTCTCGCGCCGAGCCTTCTGGTTCTCGAGCTTGTGGCGCTCTTTTTCATCCTGGGATTGCAGCGGGGGCTCGAAGTCCTGGCGGAGGATGCTGATGCTGGCGAAGCGGGAGGGGATGGGCCCGTTTTGCGTCTTGCTGATGGCTGATTCCAGGGCGGAGAGGGCGGCGGAGCCTTCTTTGGTGTTGGGGATGATGAAGCCCAGGGAGATGAGTTCGTGGGGGTAGTCGAGGTGCACGAGGTTGTCCCAGAATTCTGGGTAGAAGCGAGCTAGGGGGGTGAGGATGAGGACTCGTTCGCCTTTGTCGGCGGAGTCGCTGGTTGTGGTGAGTTTGTTGAGGTCGTAGTGTACGACTGGTGGGGGGGCTTTGAGGCCGTCATTGCGGACGGGTTGGGATTTGAGGAAGGGTTTTGTCGGAGGGGAGAGAGGGTGGTCTGCGGCGTCTTCGCGGCGTTGCTGGGAGGTGTCTCCTGCGGTGGTGGCGGAGGATGACGGGGAGAGGAGGAAAAAGAGGAATCCGAAGGCGAGGAAGGCTGCCAGGAAGAAGGTGATGGGACTTGTGCGTCGCATTGGGCGTGCGACGGCCATCGTGGCCTGTTGAGGACCGGGGGAAACGTGAAAGGTGCGTTGATCGAGGAGGAGAGTGAGATGTTGTCGCAGGATTGGTGTGCGTAACGTGGTCAATATGGGATCGACAGTGGTGGTCCGGCGAATCCTCGTTAGCCAGCGATAAAAGCAGTGCTGTGCCTGGCCCCTGACATAGCGAATTCGATTACGAGCGGAAGTAGTTGGTCAACTCCCCGGATGTAGTCTCCGGAGGGGAGCGGACGGAGACAATGATGGCGCAGGAGACGATCGATGTTCTAGTCTAGTGAAGCTCTCCGGAAAAAGACACTCGGACCCAATTTTCTGTCTGACTCGGTTCGACCCTTTCGTTCCGCCTTCCTGGTTTTGCTGTGGCTGCTGAGTCGCCATCTCGGTGTCTCAATGCCTTCGACTGGGGCTGCAGTTGCATTCAGAGATTAAGAGAAATTGCAAAGAGAGAGTCCAATGGCTGCTTTTGGACGATGGGGACTCTCACTTGTTGCCGAATGCGGCAACCCTGCAGGGTTCACGCTCTAGAACGGTTTTTTTGCCCTTTATCTTGTTTCACCAGGGGGAAAACCTCTTTATTAATTTTATTTTGCTCTATTTTCTTTGTACATGTTGAAGGCATTCATTTATTGAGTTTATTAATATGAAGTCGTTTCTGCGTTGGTATAATTCTATCGTATGTACAAATGCTAGTGTAGCCGCTGTGAGTGCCACATAATTCAGGGCAGCCACCGCATCACACCCTCGAATGCAACCAGAGCCATGGCATTCGCCGGGAACGCTCTCAGGAAACATGGCACAAACCCTCTCCAGTATCCTCTCCACCCTCGTTCCCGATAAACCGCCACCGCTGCGTCTTTCCACCACCGGAACTGTCGCTGCCCGTCGCCCAGAGCACCGCCCATCGGGTCCGTCATAAGGCGCTGTTTCACCACATCAGACGGATACGATGTGATCCAAAAGATCTGCGCCGAGATACCGCCGGCCCAGAAGTTAATGGCCGGGGTGGATAGGTTCGTACGCTCCCTCATCCACCGGGAGAGCACATCGTAGGATCCCCACCAGAAGAAAAAGAAGGAGCGGAAGAAGATCGTAGCGCACAAGCCACGATATAAGCCGCCGAGTCCATGCGTGCGAAGCTACGAGAGTCAGCATCATCCCTATCATCCCTCGTCTATGGACTGTGCACTTACAATTTTACGAATGCAATCGATCGGCCCACTATACATGCGCTTCGATTTGTCGGCCGCATACTGAATCTGCAGCCGCGCTTTGACATGTTCTACAGGCGCGGCAATGAAACTGACCGTCGTTCCCGCCATAATTCCTGCAATTCCATGACCAAAGCTGGGCAGTGTGGCCTGGTCCTGGTATTTGGCAAAGGGTGTTATGCGGCGAATCTCAGGTCTGGAGAATACGTTTTCAAGGAGCAATCGGCGATACAGTGTCAAGGAACCGAGCATGCTATACTTTGAGTCAGCGCCTCCTTCCCCTCATTTATGTAAGACCCGGACGAAACTCACACAGAGTCCATCACCATCCATCCGACCAGCGGCGGCGTCGCTCCCTTGTATAGTCCACTCACGCCCTCTTTCCGCACTGTCTGTAGCACGCAATCTAACGGTCCCTTGAAATGTCCATCTTTACTCGTCTGTAGACGGACCTTCACGGTATCGAATCTATGTGAAATTTGGTGTTAACATTCCTGATCCGAGAGAAGCACACGACACGAGAGGTATCACATACGGGTGTCCAACTAAAATCCGTAGGAAACAAAATTAGCTAAGAACATCACAATGGCCGACAGACCACAGAAAAGACATACCACTCAGCTTCGCAATACCGGAAAATACCCCAGCAACAAAGCCCTTATAGTCACGCTTCGAACTCGTGACCGGGGGTGCATTTCCACCCCCTGCGGCGGATCCGCCCATTTTCTTCGATGTTTGATGCTCGTGTATCGACGGTGTTGTAGATGATTCGAATGCCGTTGACGCGGTCGACATTTTAAATTGTATATGTGTCTCCTTTCACTTGAATACCCCGAGGGGATATTTCTTCGAACTGCAGTATTTGCGCGGTAGTCCAGCCGCGAAGTATTGTTTTTTTGGGGGTCCGCTATCGGACGAGGTGGGTTGGCGATGTTAACGACGTTGCGCAGTCCCCATTAGTCGGTGCGATCGAGTTTGACGCAATGGAGAGTTTAGATACAATTGAGACTTTCTAAAGAACGACAGAGAAGCCTCCATTGAAAGAAGTGGAAGAGAGCGAGAAGGCCGAGTTTAAAGATTCCATCCTTTGCGGCGGCCCCGCAAAAGTCGGCGGTCGGGGAGCTCTGGTGCACCTCCGGAGCCTTGCCGATCCTCCCGGACTTGGCCTCCTCTTAACTCCGAGGTATCGATCTGGTTCATCCACGGCTGGGAGGCCTGCGAGTGCTGGTTTATATCTTAGTATCACTTATAGAGAAATCTACGATAGATTTAAGAGCGTTATCTGTAGCTCACTATTGATCTGCTGTTGGTAAAGACCTGTGTGGTATTGTCTAGTGGCTGTGAAGCCTAAATATATATTCCGAATGCAATGACACAAAAAACAACGAAAGGGCCAGCGAGATATGTTTTGTTTTGCTTTCTTTTCCAATTCTATTTCATCTCCTCAACCCCCCGCACAATATGAAGCTTCAAAGTCGTCAATGTCACGGTAAAGCAAATGCAGAACAGTCTGGTTCTGTTCGGTCTTTATAGTTAATGCCATTGCAACGGCCCAGAACATGTGGTAACAGATATATCTAGGAGAATATAACATCATCAAGAACAAGAAACATCAATAATCGTAATAACAACACAGAACATAGAAAAGAGTAGAATGTAAGGCTATGTGGGGTATAAAATACAACAGCTCGTAGTACACACAAAAGCGGTCTTTTCGAGGCCCGGAGATCGTCTATAGACCCGGTAGTCAAGGCGAACAAAAGAAACAGGATATGATAACGAGGTGGTGAAACCGCAAGTCCTGGCAGTCCTCGCCAACTGAAAGTCACCGACTTGCTCCGCATCGTAGAAAATCTCGCTCGGACGGCGAACGTCAATATCTAGTCTTAGTGCCTTTCTTGGCATTCTGACGGGCTCGCTCGGTCTCGCGGACGATCAGCCGGTCGATCAAGTCGGGGGCCGGACCGGATGGGGCGTCCCGGGAAGCAAAAGCGGAAGCATTGGACGTCCCCGAGATCAGGTAGCCACTGGCCTCCTCCAGGGCGAGGGGGGTGACGGGCCCAGGACTGCGGAGAGGGTCCAAGCGAGGAGCAGACGGACTGGGCGAGAGTGGCCGGGAGGGTGTCTTCGACAAGGTGACACCCTCGACGAGTTCCTGATACTGCCACATCGCGTCCCGAGAGCCCGAGGTGGTGCGGTAGGCAGATGGCCGCGGTTGACGTGGGGATGTCGGTTGTCCCTGAGAACCCGCCGCTGAGTAGACCGCGGGATGAAATCGTGGCAGATTGCTGAGATGGAAGGCTGGAACGGATTTGGTGGGATTCTGCGACCGGGAACGGGGTGGTTGAGGTGAGGAAGGACGGGCAGCGGGAGACATGGACGAAGACACCACGGGTGAGTAGAAGGTAGAACTATCTGATCGCATTCTGGCCGATGAACGGGGGACGCGATGAGGGTGTGGGCGACTCCTGTGATGAGTCGGCTTCTCTCGGGTCTTGTTATCAGCCTGGTCACGATGGGCGAAGTAATAGCCCTTGTCGAACCGGCCTGTCAAAGGAGTGACGGGGAGGTCGTCCTGGTGCGTGTGGAAGGACGGCTTGGGGATGGGAATGGGCCTCGAGGCGGAGGTCGAGAGCGAGAGAGTCTCGAGGGAGTCTGTAGTGTCTGAGAGAGGTGACGGAGACCGGGAGGAGGGTGGATTATATGTGGAAGAGGTGGCCGTTAATTCTTCCAAGGACGACAGCGATACTCGAGTGGGGTGACCGTGTCTGGCAATTAAGCTTTCCAACTGGTCTTGAGCACAAACAGTTGAAGGGCGATGGGAAGGCGGCGACCAAGAAGATGATGAGAGATTGGCTATAGAACACGCGATCAGCACCAGTCTGAGTGGCTGAGAGAATGTAAGTCAAGTCGGCGAGGCATGTCACACGTGTCATGTGGGGAGCGGACAATCCGGGTCAATTTGCCAGCAACGGAAACCAAGACAATTCATCGTGAGAAAAAAAGCGAAGGGTTTCAAAGCCAATTGGAAAGTGACTGCCCCTCCGGTAAGGCAATGAATGTGAGGCCGAAAAAAAAGTGGAGAGGGAAACAAAGGGGTTATTGGTCCAGGCAATCAGGAAACATTAATTGAAACAGGGACAAGAACATATCAGATGATGTGGAAGCGATACAGCAAAACAACAACAAGATAGAAATAAAATAAAAAAAAAATAAAAATATAGTTAAAGAAAAGTGGAGCGGAATCGACTTACCACTCAGTAATGGCGGAGAATGAAGAGAACTGCAAGACGAAGGATAGAGCGAAGGTGACAAAGAAGAGCCGGAGACGGAAGATCGTGGAGAAAGTGCCATTGAGGGGATTTATATTGTGTTGGCTTTTCTTCGTGTTTGATTCTTTATTTTAAATTTTTTCTTTCTTTTCTTTTTCGGATTCTACCCCAACCCACAGTGGGACGATTCAACGGACCTCAGATCGGTCAAAACAGTCGTAGTAGTCGTACGCACTCCGGATCGACGTCTATCCGACCCCTCAACTGGTAACAAATCATGCGAGAGCCTCCGTTGTTGATCTTTCGGATATTGCTTTTCTTTTCCCTTTTTGGTTCACACTTTTTTCGTCTATTAATTTTTCTTCTCTGAGGAAAATTGTCGAGCTTCCCCTGAAAATTGAAGGCTCTAACCAGGGAACAAGCAACTCTATTCGAACCGTTAGCTTGCGGGGAAAACCAACCAAGGAGGCCAAATGGCGTCATGGGGAGGGGCAGAAAGTGACGGTAATGAGACTAAGTGACGGTACGGGTGCGGTACGGATGGTTTAGTCAAGGGCTAAAGGGCATCCAGCTCCACTTGGGTCTCCACCCCCCGGTCATCTGCGAGGGATTTAAATCTGGCAAGCGCGGTACGTTGTGATTGGAAAGAGAGAGGCAAAAAGCCCAGATAGGCAATCCTCACATTTGAGACAACCGATCTCTTACTAGTTGCAAAGGAAGCGTGTCAAAGGTTGAAGTTGAAGGACTGGGAAGTCTGTACCCAGTCCCTGCCAATATCAATATAAGTTTCCGTCTTGGTGAACGGACGGGGTTCCCGCGGAAGCGACGGACACTAGTAGCGATCTGGCTAGCATGGGACATGGATCATTGACACTTCTCCAGGGTATGCAAGACGCGATGGAAAACATATAGCAAATATTCAATACGAGTGTATCGACGGCAGTGGCGGAACGGTCGCCGAAGTAATAAACACGACAAGAACGGAACGAGTCTGATTAGTAGTATGGTGTCCACGCTGATGCGCAACGGAAGCCAATAAACTTTCAGTGGGTATGCAAGATGCCAGCCCTGGAAGTTCTCGGCGACAGGTCGGCTTTCAAGCACATTGCACGGTTGTTCAACAGCAGGACTCGTAGTGACACTTTTATACGGAGTCGGAAGCAAGACGGGGGCTGAGTACTCCTTTTAAACGGGGCTGTACATGACTGATACCATGTTGAACCGAAAGATGAGAAATCTGTTGTAACCACACGCGGCAAAATCGGCTGACCTAGACCTTCAGCTTCCCATCACTACGACCGAGCGGGCTAAACAAGGCACCAGTCAGAATAAAGAGTATCCAGTGTGGAATAATCCTACAAATGATGCTGGGCATGAATCCAGAAAGGAGAAGTTGAAACCATTTTCCACCTCGACCAGTCAACGGTTGATCGTCCAGGAGGGTCACAATACGCGATGACTGGAAGGAGGTTCGAGTGTGATAGACTTAGTGCCAGCACTAGCGGGAGACTAGTCTGCAAGTCATTCCCGCGCCAGCTGATAGGTATCTGAGCAAGACGATCCCCTTGATTTGTGACCCCAGATCCGAACATTTCGGTACGCACAGTCGATCTTCAGCTGCCGGTGCAACTTGACTAGGTTATGAAGCGTCTCGACTAGTGGGTTGACTCGACTGCCTTTCACACACGCGCTAACGCCATCAGAATGCCACTTCCACCTTCGACGGGTTATCATCCATCACTGAAGACATATTGCTGGATATTATCGGATCGTCTCTAGGCAGAGATGGTGTGATAAGCCTTCAGTCACCCACACCGAAACGGAGCGATCAGACGACTCCCCCCACCACCATCACACTAACCACCGACTCCACCCTGGGTCACTACCAAAGACCAAGTATCGCCATGCATTATTGTCGGATGTGCTCTTTTGCCGTGGCTTTATTGTGTTCTTGATTTGAAGACCACTAGTCCATCCTGACACCCAATCATGGCCACAGGATCTCAAATCCAATTCCATCGATGAAATTTGACGTTGGTTGTATACGATTTATTTACTCAAGGCGAAATGTCCCACCAGGAAAAGAAATACTACGAAGAAGGTAGATGTATAACAAGTGGCTTAGTTTTACAGCCTTTCCCCTCTTTTTCTTTATATATATATATATATTTTTTTTTTGATGTACAAATATACCTTTCCGTGTTTCCTTTATAAACGGGGGGTTTCAACCAGTTTATTATAACTCCTAGCTAACTTAAATGCCGTTGTCTCCTAGGCTCGACCCACCGAGATGGTGAGGCGCAACTAGGAATATGCAGGCGCAGTTCAAGTCCAGCAGTATGACTCAAGGAAAAGAGACTAACACATACTGCAGGGGAGGGTGTCGTCAGACGCAACGTCGACCTCCAGTCGATCATTCGAGCCTATGAATGACGATCGGTCATTCGTCACCGATGTGATCAGATAAACCCCTGCATGGCTGAGTCACCTTTCGTGGTAGGTGGGTATATACAAAATGCCTTTCTTGTACGTTATGGTTTCCCCTCCACCTACCACATATTCTCCTCCCGTTAACCGAATATACTAAAGATAGCATGGTGGGAGTATTTGAGACACTTGCGCGGCCAGAGAGGACAATCAGAGCAGTCGCTCTACTGGCGCAAGCGAAGGAGCACAGCAGCTGCCTAGCGCATGGCTTATGACTAGTGTGTCCCATCATGGAATACAAACCCAGCCACTGATACTGCGTCGAATGCCAGGGGAGTGTTTCTCATGACCACAAGCACCGGCATTAGTGTGACTCAGGCATAACGACTCTATCCCTAGCTCGATGGAAACTGGGTTTAATCCCTCCTAGCACATATATTCCCTCATTTGGCCTGAGCTCTAAGATCTTGTTGCATTAGGTTGCATCGCGCTTGATGGATGGCTGCAGATGTAGGAGCAGACCTATGAAGCTGCCAGGGCACGTCCGTGCTCCATTTATCCGATCTATGCTCAATGACGAAAGAAAGCATCCGTAGTGTCATAGGGATGCTGATCTACTGGCCCAAAAGCTCTGTACGTAGCATCTTCGCTAGTGACTATGCGCATCACAGTGCGCATCTCTCCATACCGGCTGATCATGAGTTTATTGATCCTGAACCGGCTGAGGGAAAGACGCTTTGCAATAAACCTCTGGGTAAATATTTCCGGCTCTATCTACACCAGGCAAAATTCTACGACGAAGTGCGGGGTTTATCCTGCATTTTGCTTGCTGCTTTCGAGGCGGGTGAAAGTGAAACGTAGAACCGTATCACCTGACAGGTCCTGGTCTATTTTCAGATCATCCCTCGATTTTGGTTATGTGGATTGAAACATGCATACTTTTGATGGACCCCCTCCGCTTTCTTCACTCAGCTGCAGAACGACATGTTTCGGCCTCGAGAAGAGGTTGACACAGATCGTATACCCAACGAGTAACCTCGTATACGGCCTTATGAGACGGTGGCTTTTCTCGCTGAACATACTAAATAAAGGATGCTTAAGATCTACGAGCTCCTATCAGTAGTGAGAAATTGCCCTCTACTTGAATTGCTTGAATCGGTTTAATCACTCACTTGGTCTGCCTGGTCTAAGTCTGCATAATATACTTAGTCTACTCAGTCCACATGAATCGCTTGAGTTGTTTTCTTAGTCTGCTTGATTTACTAAGCCTCTTAGATTCCCGGGGTCTAGGTCCCGAGCCCACTTAGAGAGTTCCAACTTACCCCAGCGAGCTCAGGCTCCCTGTTTATTACTATAGAGAATTGATTCGATCCGTATAGAAAAGCAATAATTCGATTTGATTCAAAACGGTTGTTGTTGTTGTTGTTGTTGTTGTTGTTGTTGTTGTTGTTATATCTACAACTGAAGAAAAGTAAGAGGGATGATGTAGTGGGGTGACCTGTGTTCCCCTACTCATCACATGATCCTAAGCCATGCATATAATAGATAGCCAGCTGCCATACTTAGTTTGATCAGACAAGTTCTCCATTCTCTCTTGGGCCGTACCAGCCGGCAGTGTAGGAACGACTGGCTAAGTTGATTATCGGGATCTGACTTACGGGATTTGACATGGTAGGGGTGATATGAATGTAGTGAGGCAAGCGCTCCATCCATTTTCCTTTAACATTACTATTTCGCAAAGCCTTGTCACTACCTGTCGACGAAAACAACAATATGTCTGCTAGGTCATGCCTTGGACACTCTATCCCTAGCAGCGCTTATTACTCGTTTTGTCTTATGGCGTAACCGCCCTCCGACTCTAGCGCACGGAAGCCAAGGGGCTATGCCTCATGCGACAAATACATACCTAGATACCTATCGTTAAGCGCCCAAGGATAGGCACTGTTGTACGGTATGTATCATGACAGAAGCTAGATGTTTCTAAAGATATTTCGCTGCCCAATCAAAGATGTGAAGATATTAGTCTTTAAGCGCCCGGAGATGCCGCTGGAGCATGAACTCTATGCGCCGATCGATTTCATAGCTTTCCTGAGGCGGAATGGTAGGAATACGGGGTTCCCAAGGATCTCGAAGAATAGCACATCGATCAAGCCACGGCGTCAAGACACTACCTAGTGGTCGTATTTATAGAAACGAGAACGGGAAAAAGGCTTTATAATGCGTCTGGTATTCCCCCAGAAGATGGACTCTACAACCAGCTGGCGGCCCAGATGGCTTTCAGGAGCAGATTGACCTCACAGTCTGACTCGATTCAAAGCGGCTATTCGATACCCTCGAGCCAACGTCCGACGTGCATCTTCTTTGGAGTCCGCTGTATTTCCACATCCGATTCCGCGTCGTCAGGCGCTTCTTCTTCGTCCGTGCCTTCTAAGTCAAGCCAAGAATGCTGATATATGGGTCTTTCGCTGCAAGGGTACCCTGTCAATCTTAACCATTCAAATATACCACGTGTGGCTCCTTCGGAAAGGTCCTCCGAGAAGAAATTATATCTATAATCGTCGAGCACCGCTGAGGTCCTATTGGGGAATGCATGTACGGCTTTGTTAGGGTATTGGGTCTTTGGTTTTCCTAAATCTTGAATTGAACTGTCGTTTCGCAAAATCCATTCCCAAGATTTGTATTCTAAGCAATGAGCAGGACATTGAGCATGTTTTCGTACCAGTAACTCTGTATCGCAAAGTTTTGTAACCCCAAAGGGCTTCCAGGGCCAGATTGGAGGTCGGTCATGGTCTTCGCAAGCTGTGATAAATTGGAGACGGCACTCGTCAACGCGGCATATCGATTCGCCATTGATGACCCCCATTTCTGAAGTCAAGAACGTATGTGTTGTTCCAGTCCAGGCAGAAGCTGGAAGATCTAGAGCCGTCATTCCTGCTCGTATGTCGCGCAAGATTGATTTTGCTAGATCTGTAAGAATTGCACCGAGCCAGAGGAAACCGAGTCGAGGCTGTCGATTTGCCAATAATGTGGCCAATGAACTTGTCCCTGGTGAGATCAAATCAATAACTGCAAAAGCTGGGTTCAGCCAGGCGCTGACAAGGTTACACTCGATATCAGGATTAAAGAAAGTACTGCACAGGAGAGAGCGTAAACCCAACGCGTTGGAACTTAATGTCATACACTTGGGAATTAATTCGCTGTATTCGTTGAGAAGACCTGAAATAGAAACAGTAGAATCACCAGCTCCCTCTTTGATGTCTACCCGAGGAATCTGTTTTGGAAACGGGAGGGAAACTGTTCCCCCCCTCAGAAATGGGATATAGAGTGCGCCAGCAAGGGCGACGGAGCACTGCGCATAAAGGCGATGGTGCACACAGAAGTTTGTGAGGTATTGGAGAGCGGTCATAGATGACGGTGGGTGTGACTTGCCGCCGGAAGCCTTTGTGGCCACGGTCAAGCCGGTGCACTTCGCTGACACCGACCATGGAGACAAATACTCATGACCGTTGTACTTAGTAGTCGCATTCCAACCATTCTCAGAATAGAGAATAGCACGCCACCAGAGGGCCTCTTCCTCACAAGCATCGTCACTGAGGTCAATTTGAATCAAGGTATGATTATCCGACTGTTGTGAGTCCTCACCCTCTTGTGCAGTGTAGCCCATATAACATTCATGGTCAGCAGAGCGACTAAGCAACTCAACCCATCGAGCCGACAAGATATAGGCCCATGCGAGGTAAAGGACTGAAAGATAGTTTCCGTTATCATAACCTGAGAGTCCATGAATTCCGGGCCAGTCTGAGAAGGGAGAGTCTTCTGACAATTTCACAGTTACTCGACTGCCTACCGCAAGTTGGAGTTGCTTAGGCAGGACCCTAGGCTCAAGATCACAAATGCCTCTGGAGGTCTTCCACGTTGACTGGCCATTAATAAAAAGACTACCTTTGCCCTGTGCTGATTGCTTCTCCTCGCAAGCGAATGAAATCTTCTCGCCAGAGGAAGAAAGGCCAGCACCAAGGAAAGCCGGGGTCTGAGAGACAAGAGACTTCAGCTCTATTGCATGGGGGGGCAATAGGTGACCTTCGCTCCCAGCATCTAGATAGGACGACCATGTCTTGAGGCTCTCCTGAAGGACCTGACTGAATATATCATCACCCGGGCGCGCGGCATCGCCCATTGTCGCCTACGCGCACGCTGAATGCGGATGCTGCGTGGATGATCCCAGACTTCCCAAACACGGAAACAGGAGGGGGTGAGAAATAACGAGTCTATTACAACTTCTGTGTCTTTTGATCATGAATAAATGGAGAGAGGTAGAATAGTGAGTCGCGTGCAGCAGCCTGTTTAGTACAGGTGGGATTCTGAGTGATGTACTACAAAGGTGACTATAGGAATAGGTAAGTGTTCCCCATTGGATTGGCAGACAGCCACGTGATAATTCGACCTACTTGGGTCGATTCTCGGTACTTTTGGAACACAACCTCTGCGGCATGGTCGGGTTGTTATATCCGCATCAGTCATTCCCATCAAATGAAAACTGCGAATGTCAGCGGTCAATAGGGCAAAATGATATCTAAAAGTCCCATGGTACGTGGACCTATTGCTATTTCCTGCAAAGGATGGTCTCATGCCCACTGAATGCTCGTCCCCTTCCGCTACCAACACTATCCACCATCCATGTACGAGTCGCCCTCGTGCCGAGCGGTTCCTGTCTTGTTCTTCGCATCATTCGTGTCCCCGAATTTGATTTGAACGTGACAACTGCGCTTTTCATACTTCTCGGTGGGGCTATAAGGATGGACATGCGCAAGCTACACAAATTGAAGATCTGGTCTTTATTGAGAAAAGATAGTCGTAGTGGTCACAGAGACACAGGCACGGGCGACTATTCCACAATATGAAAAAGAAACTTCGTAGAGTACATTTACCTCCTATTCTTGTAATGTTTTATTCTTTTGCTAAGATAAATAACATAGTTCCGGGCATATTGCTCAGTCACCTTATGTTTGTTCTCTTTCAGATAGAAGGTAGATCGGTAAATATCTGTGAACATAGAGGACAGTCATCGATAAGAATTATCCCAAATTCAGGAACTATCTACGATATTATAAACAAGCTTCTCGCCCCGAACCTTACCGTTCCTTAAGAGCTGAAGCCCGTCCAAGATACCGTCCAGCCCGGCATTGCTGACCCTAGGAGAATGTGTCTTGATCTTGCCACTGGCCAGCAAGTCCTGGAAAATGCCAGTGAACTGTTCCATAAAAGCCCTATCGCCTGGCTGAGCTGGAATATCCCTTGGCCCGAACTTGAAGCTCCGACCGAACGCCGTATATGCCATAGTCGATCGATCCCGAATATTCTCACGCTCAGTTTTTATCGGAAGAAGTGAGCTGTAATCGCCACCCTTGGTGGATAGCGCATGATCACAGTATGTGGCACTGCTCTCGACTGATATTGTATCGAAAGCTAACGTAAGACTGTCCTTCGTTTGTTCTCTAATCGCGCTGGCGGAGGCTGGGTCGTTGTAATCGAAAACAGCGTCGACACCTAGGTTCTTGACCTGGTCGAAATGGCGAGGAGAGCAAGTTGTCAGAACTTCGTAACCTGATAACTTGGCAAACTGAATCGCCAAAGTTCCGGTAGCTGATGAGCCCCCGTAAATCAAGATTGGTATTTTGGTCTCGATAGGAGCGATGGGAAGGGCTAGTTTAAGACTTTGGTAAAGCCCAAGAGCAGCGGTGGTAACCCCAAGTCCCAAAGTTGCTGCCTCTTCAAACCCCATGCCTTCAGGTATTTTGTATTGAAGGTCTCCGTCGACGATAATGTATTCCGCGAAGGCTCCATCCTCGGGCTGAACGGCATTGGACCCGTGGACAAATCCACAGATTCGGTCTCCCTTTGTGAAAGGTTTTTTAACGCCCTTACCGACTGCTTCCACAATCCCGGCATAGTCGCACCCGACGAGGACACCGGCGGGGGCCAGGAAGTCAATATGTTTCCAGTCGGTAGGGTTCAATGCGACACTGACGGTCTTGACTAAGATAGAATCGTCACGCAGCTTCGGGATGGCTCTATCGCACACCACCTGGGCATGCTTCGGCGTAGTAATAACGACCGCTTTCTGTGTTGCCATGTCGGTATGGTTTGATCTAGGAGAGAGTGGTTTTTCGAAGGATGTATGAGACGCAGTCCATAGTTGCCAGAGGGTGCGTCCGCTAATATACGTTTATGTACCGAGTAGACTTGGTCGCTTTCATTACACCATACCCCCGTTTATCTCCGTTACCTCCGACATGGTGATACTATCCACTTGCTATCCAATATGATTCGTTTTGTAAGCAGCCTGCATCCCTTTAGGACGATGATCCACTCGAGCAGGTTTTGTGGCCTCCAGTGGGTCATAAGAGATGCTTGATTGGAGAGGTAAGCAAACAACCTTGGTACGAGTGTGGTAAAAGCGCGGTTATCTATCAAGACCCACTCAAGTTGCTCAACTAATCTGGGAACGAAAGGACCCTGGTGTTAATGGCGGTTTCGACACCCAAGTCCGTAGAAACACTGATTCGGGTACGGATATGAAGGAATCTGGCTCCGTGATCCTGCGTATTGTTGACACACTCTTCCAGCTGGTGAAATATCAATCGATTCTTTAAAGGTTCACGATTTTATACGCAATGGCGCCGAAGCTGAGTTCCACGTCTACCCAAAACTATTCTTTCGGGGTTTACCATTCCGGCTCTGGGATACGGAGTACGTGAGAACGATCACCCTAATTTACCCCCAGAACTAAAATTAACATTATTTTCTAGCTTTACCAAGTGTATGTCAGAAAACATTGTGGTACAATAAGAAGCGGTGCTAATGATATTAGGCCAGGCACAATCGCTGAGGACGTCACCGAGAAAACTCTGAAAGCTGGCTTCCGCCATGTAAGACGCCTTTCCACCCCTTTCGTTCCTTGTTACGCTGCAATTGCTGACATTTATCTCGTAGATTGATTCAGCTGCGGTGTATGGAAATGAAAGGGAGTGTGTCTCTGCCGTAGAAAAGGCTGGATTGAAGCGGTCTGAAGTATTCCTGACAACAAAGATTTTACCGCAAGCTACGGGGTATGAGGCAGCGAAGCAGAGCATCGAAGACAGCCTGAAGAAAGCAAAAACTGATTATTTTGACCTGTGAACCCCCCCCCCCCCCCCCCCCCCCGGCGTCGTACACTATGTGCCATATAAGCTGACTTTAGAAGAATCCTTCTCCATGCACCCTTTGGAGGTAAAGAGGGTCGTCGCGGCGCCTGGCGTGCTCTGGCAGAAGCACAGAAGGCGGGCAAGGCCCGGTCGATCGGAGTGTCCAACTTTGGCCTTCACCATCTAGAAGACTTGGAAGAATACATTAAAGGTGGCGACGTGGGTAGAATTGAAGTTGACCAATACGAGCTCCATCCTTGGCTTGGACGTGCCGATTTGGTGACTGGTTGCATAAGCGTGGTGTGGTTATTGAGGCATACTCCCCTCTGGCCAGAGGAACTCGAATGGATGAACCCGTTTTACGCGCAATCAGCGAGAAACACAAGAAAAGCCCAGCTCAAATTTTGATTCGCTGGAGTCTTCAAAAAGTAAGCATTTAACACAAGCCATTGCGACTAGTGACTTGGCTAATGATCGGCCTTTGCTTTGCATCCAGGGTTTCGTGCCCCTGCCTAAGTCTGCTACCCCGGAGCGAATCCTAGAAAATGCGAACGTGTTTGACTTCGAGCTGGATGAGGACGACATGCAGTCCCTGCATACAGATGACTATGCACCTTCTACCTGGGATCCTACCATACAGCAGGATTACAGATGTTATAGTAGTTGAGACAAAATGATTATCTTTCTATACCTCATTGATTACCAAACACCCTTTTCCAAAGGAGCGGCTTTTCCCCCCTCCGGGCTCTCCATTTGTTTGTCGAAATAAGAATCTCAGGACAGCCTCGAAGAAAGAATCGCCATTTCCTTGCAAAGTCTTCCGTGATCTCCCAGTTCTCGGCATCCCAAGGTGTTCCCCATACAAGCATTGTTGCGTTGCTACGACGTGTATCTCAGAATGCGGTAAGGTCATGGCATAACTCATCATCATCTAGATCTTTCCCTGCACGGATGAGATTATCCCGCATTTGTGGAATTGGGAAGATATCGAGCCATGGGTGGTGTGGCACGGTTCGCTGCAATGGCGTTGGTTGTAAGCTTTGCGGAATGCTATGCTCACCATGTTGTGGCCTGGCCAAACTAAAAATTGAAATCGTACTATCCTGGCACATCCATTCGACAGTCATGCCAATTGCAACCACATTTTGGTAAGCTGCACGTAGAACATTTAATCTACTCAAATTCAGCAGAAGGTCTGTTTTGGGCGAACCCTCGGCATAGCGTGCCATGGCTCTCCTCTCGAACTGGGCCATGAGGTCATGTATGTTTGGAGGGGCAAATGTACACTCCAGATGCTGCAACTCAGAGAGCCCGCATGTAATCGAGTCATGATGTGCCAACGCCTTCGCAGGAGTCGGGACAGGGGTAGGGTGGTGATGACCTGCAGACTCAATGTGGGCACCGTCCGTCTGCGTTGCTCGTTTGTCCTGGCCTTGTCGGCGTAGCCCTGCAGTCCGGAATAGCCGGACTTGGTCAGTTTGAAGTGCGCTTTGGATCTATTCTGGGATAAATGGATATCTCACGGTAGGCTCTCTGGTTCAGCCGATTTTGTAATCTGCGTCGAGCAGCCGGGTTGGTGACTCCACTCCAGTCCTCATCAGGGGAATATGCCATAAACTGTTGTGGCATCCGTTGAAGGCTCAATAATAAGCTCGGATCCACTAATTGCGAGGTCCTTGGAGTCTCCGTCATGGTTATGGGGCAGATTCTCTCAAACAGTGACATGTACGTTGCAGTTGGGAGCTTTGGGAACGGGACGTCATTCGCCTTCATCCTAGCTGTAAATTAAGACGCTTACATATTTGAAGTCATTGGTGGAAGGTCGGTCTGTGGCCCACCTAAGGGTTGGATTTCTAATCATTTTGGAGTCCAGCAGTTAATCGGCATTAAGGTTTGCTGGCCAACCGTAAGTCGCGGACGGGACTAAAGCCGCCCTAAGTCCGAAAACTTGCCCTATCTTTGAGGGTGGTTTCATCAAAGGTCCAAAGTTGACCGAACCATATTATACTGCTACCTCTTAAGCACTCTATACCAAATTCGAATTGGGACAGAGTAAGCAGCTTATTATTCATCATGCATTATCACAACTGGAACATTGAACAATTGCGTCAAATCCAGTCCCTTGTCTTCCTCACTAGCTAGCATATAAAGCAAGCCGCTTCATGCTGTTTTGTGGGAATATCCATCGCTTCAATTATCCGTCGTTCAGATTAACTGACAGAGCAAACATGGCCACCCACCCTGCAATTCAAATAACCGGCATTAAGCAGCCTTTGAAGTTGGTGCAAGTCCCAACCCCAGAGCCCCAGCAAAATGAGGTCCGAGTCCGAATAGAATGGGTGCCGTCCGCACCCTTGGATGTGTACCAAGTGGATGCTGGTTTAATGGTGCAATTCCCCCAAGGTCTCGGCGACAGCGGTGTAGGTACCGTGGTGGCGATTGGGCCCGGTGTCGAGCACCTTCGTGTGGGTGATCAAGTATTTGGTTTCTTCTTTCACAACGAAAAGGAAAAGGGCCAACAGATTTACGTGACCGCACCGGAACACCTATTTGGAAAGGTTCGAGTTTACTATTCATCTTTGAATGACATTTCTTCAGCTACATTCTAGATATCTGACCAATAAACTAGGTCCCTCCTAACATGCCGCTGGCCGCTGTGGCTACAGTACCGACGAATTTCTGCACCGCATTTCTGACTCTCTCTGACAAGCTTGGTCTGGAGCTGCCTTGGCCACGCTCCACCGACTTTCTCCCGCAGAATCAACATACACCGATTCTCATCTGGGGTGCAGCGACCTCCGTTGGCCAATTCGCAGTCCAGATCCTCAAGCATTGGGGCTACACGAACATCATCGCAACGGCATCTTCCAAGCACCACGAAAAGATCAAGAAGCACGGTGCTAAACATGTCCTCGACTATCAAGAGCCCAACGCTGTTGATTCAATCCTCAATATACTAAACACAGAAAGCCCCGCCATTCCCATCCGCGCTTTCGACTGCGTGACCTCAAAATCCGGATCCCTGCAACACATCGCCAAAATCGCAACTCTGCCGGGCTCAATAGTAGCCGCTGTTCTTCCTGTGGTTATCCGCCCTCCTTCCCACAAAGAAGGCGTGCAGCTTTCAGCTGATGTTAACGGGGAAGCATCCTGGGTACCTGGTGTGCAGGTCCATAGCGTTGTAAGCTATACCTTTGAAGCGGTATGTACACTGATCCCATGTCCTCGTCTTGTCTTCCTTTCGGGTAGCTGATTCTATCATAGAATGCTTTCTTGAGAGATCATCTGTTCCCAGAAATCGTTCCCGCGCTCCTTGAATCTGGCGCGATTGAACCGAATCAGTATCGGGAAATTGAAGGCGAGTCGCTTTTGCAGAGGGCTTCTACGGCTCTGGATACCTTGAGAAGTGGTGCTGTTAGTGGTGAAAGACTTGTTTGGAGGGTTTGGAAGAAGGAGGAATACCCGCAGTATAAGTAGACCGCATTCATGGAGTTGGTATGTGTAGGATACTTGAATATACTATATAGCTAAATGAGTGTCTTGAACCAAATGTCGAATTTAGGAATTAAGTCGCTGCTTTTTGGACATCCTACTGAGTGGTACTGTGTAGCAGAGCCATTATAAAAGAAGGATAAGTCCACTGACTAATCTTATATGAGGATAACATCAAACTGGACATTGTCAAAGGTGCACACCTATATCAATGTAAGTGTATCGTTTACATTGTATCTTTGCATTCTAGGAACCCAATTCAAGAGACAATTGGCTACACAAGCCAACGTTCCCTGCTGGCCACTCCATTCTACACTTCACAATCAAGCAATTCACAAGTTGCACGCTTTAGATACCACTAACAACTCCCTTCCCAGCAATCTTGCCATCGCGGTGATCCCTGATTGCACGATCAATATCACCCAAGCCACCAGAGTACTTCATGAACTGCATCCCCTTCAGAGTTCCTTCACTCAAGACCTTCGGTATCCAAGCCCCGATCAAAGAGGAAAGGAATTCCGCATCCTACCAATCTCAGCATAATCCAACAACATCAACGCAGAATAGGTGACTTACCGACTCCCCCAAAATATCAACAACATTCGTATGCACCAAATCAATATTCGGCCGTCTTAGCGCCTCTAGAAACTGCACATTCGCCACCTTCCCACCCTCACCCACAATATCCAAACAGGCATTACACGTCTCCTTTGACGAAATGGCATCAAACGCGATCCTAAACCCAAGACCCTGTTCTTTCACTTGATTAACCACATCACCAGCTCCATAATCAATGACATGACTTGCTCCTAGACTTCTCACATAGTCGAAGCTCTTCGCGGAACAAACAGCCGTGACTTCAGCGTGCGACGCCTTAAGAAGCTGGATCGCAAAAGCGCCAACGGCACTTGCGCCGCCCCAAACCAGGACCTTTTCTAATTCACCCGGCGGAGCAGAGGCCAGAATCGGATAGGGAAAGCCGAGGGATTTGAAGACGGCAGCGGTGGCAGTAAAGAAAGAACACCCGAACGTCGCTGCGATTTCATCGGAGATGCACTCTGGAACCTTAAAGATCATGCGTGGGAGCATGGGGACGTACTTCTGGTACCCACCGTGGCGGAGATCGGACGCTACTCGACCTGTTTTCAGCATGGATTGCATTCCGGTCAGTTGTTGTTGGGTGTAGCCGGCTACCTGTGACTTAGTCAGTGGATATTTAATTGTGGTTTGAACAATTGCATATACCCTGTCGCCGATGCTGAAGCCAGTCACGCTTGAGCCGACTTCGGAGATTTCTCCGACAATGTCACAGCCGAGGAGTATTGGGAGATCTTGGGGGAAGTGTCCCTCGTATATCTTCCAGTCTGCGGCGTTGGTGGCCACTGCCTTCACTTTGACTAGCACTTCTGCTGGGTGGCATTGTGGGATGGGGAGGTCTTTGATTTTTAGGGGACCGTGGGTTTGAGTGAGGATGGCTGCTTGGTTGGTCATCTTGCTTTGAGGGAAGGTATTAGAGGTTCTGTTGTATGATCTGATAGTGGAATGGGAGTTGTTGTGATTCGATGAACAGGGGGAATGCATAGTATTTTATACGGGAGAAGTATAGTGGTGTTCCGTATATACGGCGCATATACGGCACATATACGGCGAAAGTATGGTGTCCATTTGTCAGCGAAGGCTTTAAAGCATATGTGATTAGAAATTCCTTTTGAAAATAAACAGACATATATGGTGATGGACGAAATAAAGGGCATGAAGTCTGGGTCCTTGGTGTGTTGAGGATATATAATCAGTTGTCAACAAGAATTCCACCTATAAATTACTCTATAGAGACACTTCTAGTGTTCGGACATCTTGAGGTAGTCGAATGGGATAATTTTTATTCAACATCAGTCCTACGGCCATTAATATACCGGACTATGGTAGCGAAGGAAAAGCCTTCACGGTCAGTTTCCTTGAGCGAAGAAACATTTATTTACTGTACAGATACCCTCCTTCTCATTCATTCACAGGTTCGTTTGCGGAAGCCATGGATGTGAAAGCAGGTCCTCCGCCGTAGACTAGTCCTCGGGACTCCAGCGCAGCATTCTAGAAATAAGGTCTACAAACTGGGGCTTTCCGTGGTCATCTTTAATTTCTTCAGCTATAGAGACCAGGCCTGCTTTTCCAATGAGCTCAGAGAACTTGAATTGTTCTGTAATACCCAGAATACTTGCTAGCTCTTTAGTATCTTCATACGAAAGTAAAATGAAGTCATTTGACATACCCATCTCTAACTGACCTGCTGAGATAAAAAAACCCCTGCAATGGGGCTAATGGTAGGACCTATTAAGGGTCCAATACTGAATGCAGCCATGGTTGCTCCTCGTTCATTTGGGGCGAAGAGGTCGCTTATAATACCACCTCCTATTGTGAGGCATCCGGGGCCACCTATACCAGCCAGGAACCGGAAGATAATGAGGGCTGCCAAGCTTGGTGCTTTGGCAGAGCCGATCTGCCAAATGAACGAATATCGAGTTTGCGGTGAAAGGAACCGGCCGTCGACAATATATTTCACTGAGCGGCGAAAGGACCAATGGACCGAACTATATTAGCTTAGAATAGAAACACCTCAAAAAGGAGTTAGATACTAACAACGTAGCCAAGTAGGTAGATGCTGACGACCAATGAGCTCAAGACATTGGATTCGTTGTGAAAGGATGCATTCATGAACTGAACACCCGGTGTAAATATTGATGATGTAAGGGGACTAATGCACGGTTAAAAACATGTCAAAAAAAAAAAAAAAAAAAAAAAAAAAAAAAAAAAAAAAAAAAAAAAAAAAAAAAAAAAGGAGTTGTAGTCGTGTTTCCTACCTAAGAAAGGACATTAGACTGACAAAACCCAGAATTGACCACTTTCGGCCTTTTGAAAAGTTTCTACCATTAGAGACGGGTTAGTGTCGATTGATGAATTGTAGGGAATACTAAGCAACCTGGGATTTGCTGGATCCTTTGGCCATTCCATCCCACTATATCCTTCACCAAATTGCTTTCTGGGAAGGAATCCTCGAGAGTATACGGGGTGGATTCTCCGTTAGATAAGCCACCTTCGTCGGCGTCTGTCCGGTTTTCAGTCTTCATAACGTAAGAATCGTGGATCTTATGTTAGAAAAAAAGAAGCAGAAGTGTATTGGTATTGATGTCTAAACAAAAAATCATATTTGTCAATCTAGACGAGAATGTAAGGCTTTTGGATTTATTACTAGTATAGGAATGGGAATGCGGTAGCCTATCAGCTTGTAGGAGGAAGGATTCCGTAAATACGGCGTAATTGCGGCGTAGCTGCGGCCACCACGGGATCAACTGCGTATATACGACCTCGCCGCCTTTTGCGCCTCGACACACCTCTGTATATTCTCCAAGAGGCATGATTTAGCTCTCTCTGAAAGGGGGAATTACAAGCTAAAGAGAGGTCACATCATACAATCATGAGCGAGTCTGCCTTTCAACAGAGATCGCCGGAGTCTGAAATACAAGTGTCAAGAGACCTCCAGTCCGGGCAAGCCGACGCTCCACCAAGAAAGAAAAGACGGCGACAGATTAACTCATGCTCCGAATGTCGGCGGCGCAGGTCTCGTTGTGACCGCAGACTTCCATGTGGGGAGTGTACGAAGAACAAATGTTCATGCCACTACATAGACGACTTGGATACGGCCATGACCACACGGAAGCGGGACAACAGCGCAAAGAATGTATCGTTTTTTTCAGGCACAGCAACATCACAAGAATTGCCTTTGCCGGACACCACTAGGCTTGCTGAGAGACAGGAGGATTTAAATGCACGTGTTCACAAGCTGGAATCCCTTCTGAACACCTACTTGCCAGTCCTGAGTCGGTTACAGTCAAGCCAGAATACCACTGATGATCTGCGCCACAGGCAATCTAAGCACCATCAACCGCAAAGCTTTCCAGCAAATACCAGCCTTATAGCATCTCCTGCTGAAGTGCCCGCCAATATCTCCAAGATATTCGAGGCCGAAGGCTATTTGAGAGGGAAGAATGGGCGTAAGACAGAATTCGTATCCAGTAGACATTGGACGGGCTTAATTTATCTAGTAAGTACTTTGAGGATAAATTTTACCTCCGGAGGATTGAGAACGTCACTAATATGCTCGCTCAATCGTACTCAGTTCCCAGAAATCTATTCGCTCCGGAATCGACCTAGCAGTCATCCCATCTGCTACATGGTCAATCAAGTATTTAAGCACATCCGAGAGCATACCAAGAAGCAGAAACCCGAACCGTTATCTTCATTAGTCCCCTCGCTATCGGTCGAGACTGCACTTCGTGCTCTAATTCCTGCGAAGCCACTTGCTAGCGCTCTGCTGGATGTCTACTTTGAGAGTTTTGAAAACACGCACCGTGTGATCCATATTCCATCTTTCAAAGAGGAATTCGAAGCCTTTTGGCGATCTCCAGAGACGTTGAGCCTTTCCTGGGTCACAAATTTAGTTATCATTCTTCGACTCGGGCTACTCGCGCACCCCGATCGTGAAAGTATATCACACGGCGCCTCCCCAGAATGGCTTCACGAATAGAATCTCAGGGTTTGCAGCTGGCTGAATTGGTCTCACACTGCAGATCATCTGAGAGCCGACCGTCCCTTGAGTGCATCCAAACTCAATGCTTGCTGGTCATGGCTCGTATCACCGATGGATCGAAAGCAACAGTTGCCTGGAGACTAGCGGGACAACTGATACAAACCTGCCTTATCATGGGGTTGCATCAGGAGCCAGAATTATTCGGCGGGACTATGTCCATCTTTGACGCGGAGATGCGTAGGAGACTGTGGACAGCAGCCTTAGAGTTGTATATACATGTCTCAAGACATTCGAGCATGCACGAGCCATTTCTTCAAGCCCAGTACAATATCAGTCGCCCATTAAACATCAATGATCAAGACCTGTCGGATGGCATGACACATTTACCAACGCCTGATCTTAGGGCAGTCACCGATACATCCTACCAGCATGCACTGTCAGAGTCATTGGGACTCCGTCTGCGCTTGATAAGCTTGAAGCCCAATACCATCAGACAAGCGGAATCGACCGGAGACCACTGCGCATCTTGTAGTCTACGCAATCGCCTGCTTTCGAATGCGCCATACGTGCCGTCAAGTGGTAAACATTTTGGACAAGGCACTTATGATCAGTGTCGGCATGCGATGTTATGTCTCACTCATCAAAGCACATTTCTTCATCACAAATTAACAGATATTTTCAAAGACATAGGATCAGACCTTCATTCTAAGGAGCTCGTTCTGGACACTTGTCGCTCAATTCTTAGCCTCTACCAGCACCCTGACCTGTCCCCAGTACAACGATTTATCTTAGGGCGCTGGTATCGAAATGACATCTTGATCTCGGTTATCTGCCTATGCTTAACGTTGAAGTTGACACAACCCAATGGCCCAGAGAGATGTGTCATACCGCCGACTATAGGTGAGCAGATAATCACCCTTTAGCACCGGAGATAATTTTGTTAAGGTTGGTTTAGACCCTTGCCTGGTGCAGCAAACTTCGAAATTGGTCGAAGATACTCTTCATATACTGTCAAGAAGACGAGACCCAAGCCAAAATGAGAGGGAGGAGCATGTCCTTCTTGTACTTTTATTTGCTATCGTCAAATCAAAGGGTGTACAAACCGATATTCCAGATCAATTACAGGAGTGCTTGAAAAGGTTCGGACTTCCGGTCATTCCACCACCCTGCGATAATTCTTTGGGTGGAACAAGTGATGTGAGTTCTCCACGATGGATCGCATGATTCTATCCTATACTGATTCCTGGAAACAAACAGAGTCTGAATCCAGGGGTTAACCTGGAAACATATGCTCCTACGCCTAAAAGCTTTACATCTGCGGATATAGACATGGTAAGCTCACCGAAATTAGTTAATTTATTGCATGTGCTAAAGTGTGAAGGTCTTTGATATCGATTCATTTATGTCAGACTTCTCTCTGGATATTCCGTTCTAATGCATATTTATTTTATTCATTCTGTACTTGGGAAGGGCCTCGGGTGTACGCCCGGTTTTGAGCAATCACCCCTTTCTTTTCCATTTTCTCGCCTTGTGTTCAAATGCCATTCTACGAGACAATGATGTGGAGGACGTATGCATACGATGCACGCAAGTAGTATTCTCTGTGAAGACATGGGTGCCTGTCTATTGGACGGAGCCAAGTCATCGACATCATGCACCTATCTGTCCGTGACTTAATACTTCTCCGCGATGCATGGCAATTTGAAAAGCGCCTAGGGAGGGAGCAAAACGAATCATCATGAATTAGTTGTGGCCCACTATTCAGTGGGGATCATAGTCAAAGTGTTAATGGTACTATTATCTCCAGCCAGCAACCTGTATCCTTGTTGCATATCTTGTCTAGATTCATTTATAGGCATATAGTGCCGTCTTAGAAACCTACTAGGGTAGATATCAAAAGAACTGGTATATTACGTCAATGCTTGATTATACAGTGTATAAATATACGAATGAGTCTTAGACCTATCAATACCATTAAGGAAACAGGTGCCCCGGTCTCCATTGGTCCTTCTTCCTCTCCTACTCAGACAAATATATTGTCATTGTGCTTAGTTCAGGCAAGAACCAGGCAACAGCTAAGAGCAATTATACAACCAATAGAAAAGAGGAGACACAAACACCAAGATAAAGAAAAGTGGGACTCGGAATACCGTGGCAATGACGCTTTGAGAGACTCAATATCTCGAGAGCCATCCGACCACATATCGTGACACCTTTTCGCACCTGATTCCATCACTTCTTGCTTTCTGTGGAGTACACTGGTGGCATTGTAGCCAGGCACCTAGATTAACCTGGAGAAGATTGCAATATGCGCCTTTGTTCCCTGGTAATTGCCGTATAGTGCCGATCAAGTTTGCGGTTCAGCTTTTTAACCATCTGCTGTAGGTTTTCCTCATCCATGATTTTAATACTCCTAGCAACAACAGGACTCTCAGGGACGAAGGTGTGAGTCTGATCTCGGCTCTCACGAGGGAAAATTGTGTTCGAACTTGACATTGACTGTTCTAGAGTTATCACGTCAATCAGTATCTTGACTTTTAGATGGGGAGATAGTGTGGCTAATGTTAGTACACCTGTCATAAAGTCGGGGTCGATGGATACAAGGACATACGCACCATCGAAAGATAGGAAGTCTAGGTTGTCCCAGTCATTTTCGGCATTTTGTAGCATCGCCTTGCATGTCAAGCATTCAACGAAGATTCGCCTTTTACCGCATACTCTGCACCTGGAAGATAATGTAGTGGAAGCCATGGGGTTGTTGTTGTTGCTTTTAGGATAGGAAAATATGTGGCGGTTCTGTTCCTCATAATGTTCTACAATGATGGAAAGGATGGGCTTTTTAACTCAGGACAGTGTTGCCTAGCTCAACGGTGAATGAGTTCCAAGGGCTTGAGAGTCAACGCCGTAGAATTCCGTACTGCGGCTTAACTGATGCTGCTGGTCCTGGTGGTGAATAAAGGGTAACCGTGGTGCAATCCTATTCTAAATATATCCAGGTGAATCATGGGTCAGACTAGGCTTGTTATGGATCCTTGACGGATCTGCTTAAGCCAGTACAGCTTAGATAGATGCATTTTGACGACAATAGGTCATGGGATAGATACCCTAAGTTCTCGAGCCAGAGTTCCTTTTGGCGGGCACTTGGTCTCCTCGGTAAAACCTTGGTGAAACCTGAGCTTGGACCGGGGTGGATGGTGATGTATGTATATAGTATTCTAGAATACCGGGCAGTGCGTACATTCCTGCTTATTCTACATGCCATATGTCCAATTTCTGTATTCTGATAGATTTGTCCCGAGCTTGACTGCACTACTTTGGTTGCAACTCCCGTGCCAACATGCTTACTATTTCCTTTTCTATTCACAGGAAATACTTGCCTTGAAATGCAGGATGTGGGAAAGGAGAAGGCTGCACATGAGAAATAATCGTATGTTTGCCACAGAGACTGGTGTCAAGAACTGCCTCAGATGGCCACAGCCTTTAGATAAGTGCTTTGCCGTCAAAAGAGCCCGGGACTTGGAAGAGGTGGATTGATAAATCGACATGATGGAGTAGTCGGGTCAGGCACGAATGGCAGGAAACTCGGCTGTGAGCGCGTTTACGAAATCTCAGACTGACTATTTCTTCTCAGCTCTAGCCTTCTTGTCTTTCCTCTACTTTGTGATGATCAGCTTGGAACTAAACATCATTACGTACTAGCAAAAGGATTTCAGATATAGAAACTCATATGAAAAAGAAGCATTGTAATCTAGTGGATTGTGTCCGTAAATACATAGACATAGACATTGGTCTGTTCTTTTTTGCCTTCATAAATACTCAACCCTGTCAAGGGCCAACGGCCTGATGTGAATATCTATGGCGAACCTGGGCTAAATCAATCCACCCGTTCAGCTGTGCCCCATGATCCTCCTCGGTTCGTACAAGTCATCGATACTCTTGATCTCCTCTTCACTGAGCTTGAACTCAATAGCCTGAATCGCCTCATCCACTCTCTCCTTTTTGCTCATTCCCACGATCGGCGAGGTAATGAAGGGCTTCGACAACACCCAAGCAAGCGCAACAGTAGCCATGGAGACCCCACGGCTGGCAGCTATTTCTCCAATCTTCTCATTAATCTTCTTATCCGCGTCGGTGAGAGGGTTCCCGAGGAGTCCCCCTTTCATCGACTCCCCGCGAGCAGTATCGTTGCTATTCCACGGCCTTGCCAACAGCCCCATAGCAATAGGACTCCACGGGATACATCCCATTCCGAACTTCTCAAGCGCAGGGAACATTTCCCGCTCCTCCTCGCGATAAGCAGCGTTATACAGATTCTGCATGGTGATGAACTCCGTCCATCCATTCATCCGAGCCGTGTACTGGTACTCCAACAGCTGGTGCGCGAACATTGACGAGGCACCGATATACCGGACTTTCCCGGACTTAACGACGTCGTGGAGCGCCTCCATCGTCTCCTTGGGCGATGTGTTGGGATCAAAACGATGGATCTGCAGCAGGTCGACATACGGCAGATCGAGCCTCTTCAGACTCGCATCGATGCTGTCGAAGATATGTTTCCGACTTAATCCGTACTGGTTCAGATATCCGTTGTTATCGCGTTCCTCTTGGGACATGCCGAGTGGTCTTTCCGAGTTCCGTCCGACAGGCGCCCACACCTTGGTGGCGATGACGATGCTCTCGCGGCTCCAGTTGTACTGCTTGATCGCCTTTCCAAGAATGACCTCTGACTCGCCGTTGGAGTAGACATTGGCTGTGTCGTAGAAGTTGAGACCCGACCGGTAGCAGTGGTCGAGAACGGGGAGAGCTTCTTCTTCCGGGATTGTCCATTCTAGGGGCTTTCCTGGGGAGCCGAAGCTCATGCAGCCCACGCAGATTGGGGAGACTTTGAGTCCGCTGGTTCCGAGGCGTACGTACTTCATGGTGGTTGAATTGATGCTGGATGAGGGTTACTTGAAGCTGGGTACGTGGTTTGGGTGGATGGTCGCTTGGCTATATATGTAACGTAACCACCGTGGTCGGAGTTAGGTGGGGTTAAGGTCTTGTTGTAGTGGCTTATATCCGATTGCGTCGGCGCTATAACCTGGAATTGTGGATTTTCTCTTGCTTCCCCTCTTGCTCCGTTACTAATACAGTCATGGATCGATGTATCATTCTGTGTCTCACTATGTATGTTCGGATGCCTGCGCAACTTTTGGGTCTCTCAGTTACGTGGTCGCAGTAGCCTAATCACACCGGATAAATCATTACGGCATAGTAATCAAAAAACAAGATATTGTATTAGTTCCTACTGTGCGCTACCATACTAGTTTCATTGCCGGATGGGGCCGGACCTTGTTCTGGGTCTACAATGTCCGTGCATACCCGCATGGCGTATGCGAAGGTTGCCTGTAGCTACATTTCTCCGTCCAATATAATATACTCCGTAGCAGTTCTCCACCCTAACAACCAATAGATTAGGTCAATCAGGGTTACTTCAGCGTCTTCTCGACTTGGCAAGTCTGATTAAAGTGGGATACGACATACCCCTCGTCGCAGGTGGTCCTCATTGACCCACTGTACAATCAAATGCATCACCAACAATAAATATACAGACACCATCAACACCGCTGACCATTATAACAAGCTCCTCACCACAACCCTAATCGACCAACCGTCCGTCTCAGAATCCCTACTATTAGTACCTGCTATCTCTATAGGCACGTTAGCAATCTTTCTTCACTCCAGTTCCCAACCCCTCCACTCGGTTGAAAGCCCCAAGGGAATCCAATTTTGTTAATTTAACACGGAAAAGAGGCAACCCTAGTTGGAAAGCCCACAACACCATGCTGTCATGTATGCTTGTACGCCGTATTAGACGTCGTTAAATATAAACCAGCAAAGTGATATCTTTTAAAGAAAGAAACCATACCAGGACCAAAATTAGAACAGCCCCGTCGTCTCTCTTCCCCCCCCCCCCCCCCCCCTTTTTTTTTTTTTCGTTTTTTCGGTTCTTTTCTGTCTTCTCTGTGAGTCTGTATAGCATCCCGGTCGTACGCATTGTTCTAATATGGTGGAGATATTGCCAATCTTGATGGCTCATCACGTCCCTATGTTTGTGGTTGAGTTATATGTTTGATGGCAGTCGTCTTGGGGTGTTTTGGACTTGCTTAGTAGACTGTGCTCGTTGCTGGACTTTTGTAGCGAGTAGAGGTAGGAACGGTGTTGGTGTCCTATACAAGTTTGTAACTTAACAAAGATAAAGTGGGGAGAAGTCTGAATAAAATTTAGTGCCACCACGGTCCTGGGGAGATGTTGCCTGTTAACTTGGGGCCGGGGTAGGCTGTTTTAGGGCTGTTCGATGAGCTAGCGTGGATTGATCAGAGTAGAACACTGCAGGGGGTAAGGAGTTTTAAGTACCAGGGTTGAGGTATAGGTTTCTACCCTTGCTGAATCATAAGCAGTGACAAGGAATTGGTCTATAGTGAAGCTGTATATACATGCTGTCATTTATACCGATTCATATTGAGATAAGAAACAAAGTGGACGGTGTATATCTGTCAATTTGGAAGCTAGTTACTGTACATTTGACCAAGCTTTGCGAGTAGTAAGCTTCCCTCAATCTTTTGTCTTTTAATAGACACGTACTCCTTATGCCTGTCAACAGTACAGGGCTCCTTGTCGCCACGTCTGTCACAGCACTCATAGATATAACCCTCTGGATAGGTTTCTAACACCTCGCCATTGTCATAATCACCGTTCATATATTGATTATCATCTACAAAAAACTCTTCATCGGGATAGCAGGTATCTGCGGTAGGAGATGTAGTCTTGAATAGCACCAGTATCGCTCAATAGCGAGGCTAGCAGCGAGAGCTGTCAGGAAAAAAGTCCACTAACCTGTATGATATCTTCAGCTGGTTTTGTATTCTTCGTAACATCAAACCCCTTATCGCAGTTTTCGCAATAGGCATAACGATGTCGAAGTCGCTTAGAGCCCGTAGCTTGTTGGTTCGATCTTCTTCTTTCGGACCGTGGGTTTTCGTCCTCTGACTCTGACTGCTCATCATCCTCATCATCCTCGTCCTTCTCGTCCTCACTCCCCTCCTCATCGCTTTCCTCATCATCTTTCGAAGGTATTCGGACTTGATCCTCGGTAATAAGAAGCGAGTTCGACACGCGATCCCTGATAGATTGATCATCTTGATAAATTGCCTTTAAGACTACCTGGAGTGTACCACGCGACGCCGAGTCGATAGCTTCCAAAAGCAGTTGGAGCTTTTCATCTTGGGGAGCCAGCTCTGCAATTGAAAGAGCCATCGTGTCGAAAGTGAGAATTTAGAATGAAGTTTGTAATTTCTTTCGCTGGTGCAATCTTTATATGGTTGTTTGGTTGGTTGTTGTTTGTCCGCGCGGACGCGACGCGGAGCGAATTTAACGATGGAGTGAAAACCTCGTTAAGATGAAAACCCCGAGAGTTGAAACGCTGCCATAAGCCTCAATCTGTCTTACTAAATTGCTAATATCTGGGGATTGCGTATGCTGAATTCCCACTACAACATCACTTACATTACTATGTATGTGGAAAAAGTATTATAGGTAAGATTGATTTCATTCCTCTGTGGTGGGAATTGTTTGTATCTCAAGGGATTTGTATAAGAATTTAATTCTGACAATATATAGGAGTTACAGCTTGCGTCGCATCTTCTTGAAACCGGAGTCAAGAACATCGTCAAGAACCCGTATCTGATCTTAGTCACATTTGGTGATCTGGCATCGTTAAATCTGTTTAGATGGGGACCCTGAAAGGATACCTTTTAGTCCTATAATGTCTGTGCGAGGCCTAACCAGTCACCCATTTTCCGCCTATTTCATTCCGATTTTCAATACCGTCCCAGCGTAGATCTGGGCATAGGACTAGCCGAGAAAACTTTGATCTATAGCAGTCTTCCTGATATCCAGGGTCGAAGCATTGCGAGGGATCCATAAGCGGGCTGCAGTGTTCGATGCGAAGCTTGTGTATCTGGCGAAGGGCATGATGTGAAATGGGAAGTCGATAATGTCCCGGATACTAGAAAATAGGTTTTCTGGCACTGGCGCGCCTTTGGGATACGTTCTTCATTAGAAGAAGTTAAGGCGGCTCTAATTCGACTGGCTGATATATGCACTTTTAGCAGCAACAGTGGCCGCCAACGCAGATAAGGTAACGCTCTGCATAACATCAAAGATTGACACCTCGGCCGCCGCTTGCTGAACGAGCATATTTCGAAGCTCAACTGCAACAAGGGAGTCAATTCCGTATTGCGCCGGCTTATGGGCTAAGTCGATTTCGTCAAGAGAGATCATGAAGATATCCGAGATCTTCTCTGCAATAGCTGCACCAACGCACTCGACTGCTTGCTCCAGTGACTTGGTCGCCGCGAGCTTGCTGGCGAGGGAGTTGGCACCTCCTGTTGGATTCGCGCCCCCTGCACCATCGGCCTCACGCGGTTTCAAGGCAGCAAACCGCATATCGCGTCCGAGCTGGGACTCGCCCTTGGCATCCCAATGCGAACCTGGGCGAGAGTCCAACCCGACCACCACCTGCGGATCATATGGTTGGAGAATGGCGGTACCGAGGATCGAGAGGACCTGCTCTTCATTGATGGGTGCGAAACCCACTCTCTGCAAGTGACCCAACACACCCGTATTGGCAGCGACGCCGATACCCTTAACAGCCCCAAGGTCGATGGAAACGCCTGGCAGACCCTGCGACACTCGCCAGCGAGCCAGTGCATCTTGGTAGGAACCCCCCGCGGCATAGTTTGCCTGGCTGGCATTACCGGCGACGGCAACAGCCGAAGAGAGCATCACGAAGTCCAGAGAGTCTTTCTGTGCGAACTGCGTGTGGAGGTTCCATGTGCCATGGACTTTGGGATGGATGGCAGTTTCGTAATCGGTGAGCGTCATTCGCTCCAGGAGTGTATCCTATACAGTATCAGTAACTGGAGACGTATATCCGCAAAAGTGTGCGACTTACCTTCAGAACCATGGCTCCTTGGATCACACCACGGACGGGTGGTAGACCGTCTTCTTGACATTGTCGCAGAGCATCTGCAAGGTCGCTTTCGCTTGAGACATCACAGCTCGCAGCCTTGACCCGACAGCCCACCTCGCTCAGTTCGTCGATGAGCGCAACAGCTTGCTCACTCCGGCCCGCACTCCTTGATAGTATTATGATGTTCTTCGCCCCTTGGTCGGCCATCCAACGCGCAATGGAACATCCAATACCGCCCACACCACCGACTAGGAGGTATGATGCGTCCAGAGAGAACTTGGGAGACAGCGATCGTTGCAGCAGCGGGACCTTCATGTCTGATTCAATAGACAACACGGTTTTACCGGCATGGCTCTCTGTCTGCACATGGCGGAACGCCTCTGAAACGTCCCTCATGGAGTATGATGTGAGGGGTTGGACCGGGGAAAGCTGCTGCTCTCCAATGAGCTTGGTGATTTCGACCATGGCGCGATTCAACTGACGCGGGTTGTGTTGGGCTAGAGCGAGCAGCGAAAACGCCGAAAAGGTCGTAGGATGATTGGAGGGCCGCATTGCCAGATGGCTATTGGCCTCGAGGTCGCCTTGGCCGATGTCGACAAGATGGCCAAACGGAGCTAGTAGATTGAAACTCTCTTGGGAAAGTGACCCAGATAGGGAGTTAAGGACAATGTCGACGCCGCGGCCATGGGTAGCGCTAAGCACCCCTTCCACGAATGACGTATCTCGACTGTTGAAGAGGTGATCTTCCGGGATACCATATTTCTGTGTCATTAACTCGCGTTTCTCGGGAGTCCCCACAGTCACAAAGACCTCCGCGCCTAAATGACGCGCGATCATGATAGCCGCCTGTCCCACACTTCCTGCAGCTGCATGGATGAGAACCGTCTGATCGGGTTGCAGATGCGCCAGGCCTGTAAGGCAGATATACGCGGTACAGTAAGCGACAGGTAGGGAAGCAGCCTCCTCAAAGCTGATGCTTGGGGGCATATGCATGATACTTGTCCAGGGCGTGCGTGCGATGCTGCCGAACTGCCCCTGCGGCAGCAGGCCAAACACCTTATCACCGATAGCATAGCCTTGTGCTGCGGCTTCAGCACCCACACGACCGATGATGCCAGCACACTCCAGCCCCATGAACTCGCCACGTAGCTGGCCGGTGGCGACCCTGACATCGCGGGCGTTGATACCGTATGCATGAGGCTCGATCTCGACTATTTCAGGAGACAGGTCGCCGCTATCAGAAAGGGACGCATCTTCCGTAAAGGAGAGAGTGTCAAGCCGACCGGGAACAGCAATATGTAAGCTCAATTCTCGGTCTGCTTGGCGTAGGGGCCCTAGTGTAATGGCGTCTGCCCCCCCGGTATCGGTGGGTGAGACAAGACGATTACGGGGCTTATCGTCGAGGACACGGGGTATCTTCAACACGCCGTCTCGCATGGCGTACTCGAACTCACCCGGTGAGGAACTGTCGAAGCTCACTCTCAATACCTGCACGATTGCTTTGACATCATTGTCCGACCAGGGAGTTGCAGAGGGGTCGAGATCCAATGTTACATACGACCGACCAAGATACTCGCTCCTTGCGGTGCGAAGATATCCTGCCGCAAGACCGAGGTCTGGCCTTTCACAGTCAACGGAGCCGCCACGGGTCACCCAAAGTAGACCTTTGCAGGTGGTGGTCATGGCTTTAATGGCTTCAAAGGCTGTGGCGTCCATGTCACGGAGAATCGGCTGGTTGATTTCGCCTAGAAAGAGACAGATTTTGCCAGTATATGATTCTGCCGATGTGGACTCGAGAACACAGATATCGGGCAGAGGGGTAGGAGCTGTGTCAGGGTCCAACCTGGAAATCAAACTCTGCAGTCCCTCGAGCCACTGTGGTGGAGGAACCCCTGCTCTGTTACTGGTGATGAGAATGATATCCTCGGAGCGAGGCAGCGGGGCTACATCCATTGGCGGCACTGTTGATATAATCGTGCTGGTTTGATGTGCAGTCTCGCCTTTAGAGTCAGATACGGCAACGTCGACGCCACTGAAACCCGCATCCTTGAGAAGCTCAGCCCACGAGACAGCATCCAAGGATGCATTTGGACCGTTGCTCTTGGCGTCCCACCATTCGGGGAGGAGACCAAGCAGAAGCTCTCTGTCAAGCTCGTAGTGAGGCGTCTGGACCATCAACAGCTTACCACCGGGCTTTATGAGGGCTTGCAAGTTTGCCAGAGATTGGGCCAACGGTTGCACGATTCCAGATACAATTACAACGTCGTAGCTGCCCAACTCGAATCCCTGCAAAGAGGGCTCTTTGGCAACGTCGAGCGTGTCAAACATAAGAATATTAGACCACGCGGCGAGCTCCTGTCCGGCATGCTTAAATTCGTCATCCGTGGCGTTGGAAAAGTGATACAAAGAGCCAAGTTGACCCAGTGCTTCTAGCATGGCTCGTGTCGTGCCGTCGAGTCGGGCTCCAATCTCGAGGACCCGCGCACGAGGTCGCTTGTGTACGATTTGGCGAAGTAGTGCGGCTCCTTGCGCAACGCCATCGCCATTGTCAGAGGACCACTTCTCGAGTAAGCCACCTTCGTTCGTGAGATCTTGGAGTGCCTTCTGGCCACGGAGGATGGCTGCTAAGCATGGGCCCACACGGCACAACATCTCGCCTCTTGGGCTTGCTTCTGCCACTTGTCGGGTGAGAGTTGCTCTATCTGGCCGTATAGAATCCAACGTCGTGGACTGTAGTTTATCCTTCATCCACGCATAGGCATCGCGGTAATGGCCCTGAAGCTTATCCGCTTCTAGTGGGGAGATGTCTGCTAGAGCATCTTCCATAAAATAGAGGGAAAGTCTTCGAAGGTCCGCACCTTCACCGGTATGCGAGGCGCCATCTGACTCAAAATTCAAGTCAAGATCGCGCTCCCAAACCACCTTGGCACAGAGTCCACCTTGCAAAGACTGGGTCCCATTCCCACCCAGTGAGCGTAGCTGGAGTCCATGCACCTCAACTACAGGTCTATCTTGCTCAAAAAGTACAACACCTGCCCTTATGCCTTGTACATCTGCATAGTCCAGCTTTGTGTGACATTTAAATACCTGACCCGTCTCCCGGCTGATTTTACTCGAGACCCAGAGTCTTTCAATGGACTGGAAAACACGAGAGCTCTCTTGATGGAAAGCAACGCCGGGAAGAGCGGTAAAGGCGGCTTGCGCGACAGCGTCGAGCGTGGCAGGGTGGATAATGTGGTTGCGAGGTAGGTCGTTGGGTACAGATGTATCGGGCACAGTGATGGTGCTTGTTGATCGAAGTTCTGTCTTCGACTGGTGGATGTCGCCAATGTTCCTGAACGTCGGACCGTACTTGATGCCGAGAGGTTCCAGGGTGCTCCACATATCATTGGCGTCGATTAGTCGCGCGTGTCGGATTTCTTGCTCCGTTGAGCAGACGTCCTTTTGGACGTTGTTGAACTCAACCATGATGAGACCCTGTGCATGTCGCATCCATCTGTTTTCTGAAGTAATGGAAAAGACCTCGAACTCCTTCCAGCCTTGCAGACCAATGGCCTTGTCACTGACGGGACGGAGAGCTGTTTGAATCTCAATGCCTTCAGCTGTGTCCGGAATGACGAGTGCCTGCTGCACGTTCACGTCTTGAATCTTGTAACCAGATATCTCACGGTCCTCCTGTTCTTCGGCGATGAGCAGTTGTTGCGTAGCGGCTTCAATAGCTAAGCAGATAAACCCACAGCCGGGATAGAGCATCATGGATTGGATGACGTGGTCTTGGACCCAGGGCGACTCGGAAGCACGGAGTATGTGTCGCCACACCGGTGCTTCAGGATTGGTTCCCGGGACCAGGGAGCCGAGTAGTTCGTGCGGACGTTGATCCCTTTGGCGATAGCCCAGATTGAGCCGCGGTTCAAGCCAGTGTCTTGTCTGATGGTTCCAGGGATACGACGGGAGATCGGTCAAGACGCGCACGTTCTGGCTTCTTCCTTGCGGGAAGTTTACGGATTCTATGTTAATTGGATAGCCCTCCTTGAGCAAGTTCGATGCCAGCGTCTGGAGACTCTCGACCGCGTGAGCGTGTCGCACGAGAGTACCATAGTACGGCAGCCGGACTCCCTCAAATTCCTCCATAGTGAGAATCTCCTGAATGGGTCCTCCGAGAGCGGTGTGTGGGCCAACCTCGACAATGATATCGACGCTGTTGCTACCTGCCTCAGCGGACAAGTCACCCTGGACCATCTCGATGAAGGCATCTACGAACTGGACGGGCTGCATTAGACTGCCAACCCAGTGTTCCGGGTTGGCGATAGCTCGGGTGCTGGTCATGCGGTAGCCAGTGACGGGGGATGCAAACGCAATGGATTCTAGACGCTTGGTCTTTGGCTCTTCCTTTGGCATCTTGCGGAGCGCCTGGCGGTAGTTCTCTGCAACTGGCTCCATGTGGTGGGAGTGGTACGCAGTGTCTACACGAAGCCGGCGAGCAAACACATCCTCAGCTTTGAGCAACGTCTCGAGTTCCTCAATTGCCTCAACGTCACCTGCCATCGTCGTGCTAGACGGGCTGTTGACGCAGGCCACCACGGCTCGAGCGTCGCAAGTAAGGCGCTCTAGGTATTGTTCCACATCCACATGACCAAGACCAACCGCCAGCATGCCACCCTTAATAGGCCCACTCGAGGTCATTTCAGCGGCTAGCTTGCTCCTATAGTACGCGATCGCCATGGCGAGGCGGAGGCTGATGGCGCCTACCGTATAAGCTGCGGCAATCTCTCCGCTCGAGTGACTTGTTACAGCCGCCGGGGTAACTCCCCAGGTCTCCAATAGCCGGACCAGGGCTATCTGCACCGCGGCACAAATCGGGATGCTAAAGGCCGTCTGATTGACTCTGCTTGCCTTGGCATCACGACCGAGCTCCTCCATTAGTGACCAGTCGGCACCAAGGTCTCGGAGATGCCCATCGGCTTCCTCGAGAGATGCTTTGAACACAGGGTACGTTGTAATTAATTCTCTACCCATGGCATACCATTGTGCTCCTTGACCGGTGAAGACCATGCCGATCCGTGGGCGTTGGGAGGGGCGCGATGGTCTGAACTTGGGCGTTTCCAGAACCTTGGCGACACCGTCAAGACCTTGAGTTATGGGGACGGGGTATGCTGCCACCCAGGGGAACACGGTGCGACGCTGGCCCAAAGTGTAGACCAAGTTCTGGAGAAAATCCTCAGTATCTTTTGAACCATCTCGTTCCTTCTGACGAAGAAACTCTGCGAGTCTGGCCACCATATTCTGGTGCACATGCTCGTCTTTGGCGCTGATGACCAGAAGCCTATACTTGTCGCCAGTCGCCCCATTAGCATGAGCGTCAACACCATTGATATTTCCATTCGCGTGCCCATTAACGTGCCCATTGATGTGCCCGTTGACAGAGCGGTTCCGCAACAGTCCATTGGCATCTTCCATAATGATATGGGCATTGGAGCCGCCGTAGCCGAAATTATTCACGGACGCTCGCATCGCCTGACCAGGCGCCACTGGCCACTTTTCCAACTCAGTCACCACCTTAAGTCGCCAATCATCCAAGGCCAACTGGGGATTGGGCTTCTCGAAGTTAATTGAAGGTGGAAGCACACCTTTCTCCATCGCCATCACGACCTTAATAACACTAGCCAGCCCGCTCGTTGCCTCGGTATGGCCAATGTTCGTCTTGACGGAGCCAATGCGTAATGCCTCATCCTCCCTCCGTCTATGACTCTGAAAGACGGATGTAATCGCCCGTGCTTCAATCGGATCACCAGTGGCAGTACCAGTGCCGTGGGCCTCGAAATACTGCGTCTGACCCGGATCTATGCCCGCCTTGGCATAGCAGTGTCGCATGAGAGCTTCTTGAGCGTCCTGGCTGGGCGATGTGAGACTTTCAGTTTTACCATCTTGATTCAGGACCGACTCCCGGATGATGGCCCGGATGGGATCGCCGGCCGCGACCGCATCCTCGAGGCGTTTGATCACGATGGTGGCTACGCCCTCGCCCCGTCCGTAGCCGTTGGCACGTTCATCAAAGGCGAAGCATTTACCATCCGGTGAGAGAAAGCTGAGCAGGCGTTAGTGAGATCAACAGCTCAAGGAGGAACATGCTTACCCAAATGATCCCAAGGCTTTGAAATTGTCCGGGTTTAATAGCACATTGGCACCGCCCACGATACTCATGTCACTTCCTCTGCTTCGTAGGTTCTCCACCGCTTGGCAAAGAGCCACTAGCGTCGTTGAACATCCGGTATCAATCGTCATGCTGGCCCCTCGAAGATCGAAAAAGTGAGATATGCGGTTGGATGCCATGGCTGAGCCAATGCCCGTGATGAAGGATCTGGGGAGATTATCCTCATCACGCACTAGGGCATCTCTGTAATCATGAAAGAATGTGCCAGCAAAGACAGATGTGTTGGAGCCTGCCACTTGTGATAGTGAAAGACCGGCTTTGCATGACATCTCCGTTAGCGAGTGATCCAAAAGAAGGAAGTTACGCAAGAAGCTCTATGACCTGAACGATAAAAGAAAGGGGAAAGCGCACCATTCTCAAGCGCCTCATAAACCGATTCTAATTGAAGCCGGAATTGAGGATCTAACGTCTATACGCATCTCGTCGGTCAGAATTCACTTTCGGGTGGCTGAGATGGCGTTCCTACCGAGGCCGTTTCCGTAGAAAAGCCAAAAAAGGCAGCGTCAAATAGCCCTAAGTCCTCCTGCAGAAAGTGCCCGCCGCGAATATGTGACTACGCGATTCATTAACCGTGCACGATTGTGAAGGAACTTATGAGGATTCTTACAGTACTCAGCTTCTCTCGACTTGGATGATAGGCTCCTTTGGGGTTGAATCGTGACGAGGGAACCTCGCTCCATGCACTCCGTCCTTCTTCCAGCAATGACCAAAATTTGGCTGGGCTGGTTGCATCCCCTGCAAACTTGCAACTCAGACCAATTATGGCAATTGGCTCACTTCCCATGTTGCACGACGTTGATGGAGAAATTGGCATTAACTCAGGGTATCGGTCCTTTCCCTCGAGACAGTATTTTATAGTAACTTAACTAAGGCATACGACTAATTATCCACGCACCATCCGGCAGATAAGCGTGCGTGATTGAATAGTAGGATCCATTATTTGGATGGCAATGAAGTTAGGCCCGCCAATAACCTTTTGAAACTTACAGATAGTTACCACAGCGTCACTGACTACTTCATCAGTATTTCAGGATTTAGCGAAGCACGTTCTCAGCATCAGCACTAAGTATTCTTCAGCCTCCGTTGCATCCGCTTTGTTTCAGTTATACTCGCCAGCCGAGAAGGCTGGACCTAGGGCTTTGGGGGCGAAAGAACACTCGGCCGTTGGAAAGGCCCGGTGGACCCAATGTTAGATAATAGAATTCTCTGATAGCAGAGTCTATTCTCTATTGTACACGGGATATGCAGTTGCTAATATCCCACCCCACCCCCCACTGTCATCACAGCCTCCACACGGTTACATGTGCTCTTACTTGGCTATCTCGTATCGTTAGTCTCGAGCAGTGACCACGTAACGTCTCTTAGGCGGAGCCCTACCAGAGCCGCCCAGGGATATAGCGTAGCTCACGTAAGAGTATGCTAATCACCCAGGACATGTGTTTATCTGTCCATTCTGATATCATATTTTAGCGTCTATGTGATAGATAGGGCATGTTCAAACCGGACTACAACCCTGGATTATAGTATCCATCCTAAGTCATATCATCAACTCGACAACGCCTCAGAATCCTTCCATGCAGAGCTAAAATATCAGGCAATTCACTAATAACAAATAGACGGAATATCCAAGCCAACGACCTCGGAGTTAACGACCACAATCTTGGCACCAACCACGTACAATATACTAAACTTTTAGAGGATCGTTACCCATACCAAGCAGTGGTCTCGACTCTCGACCAGAACCCTCGCGTAGGTAAACTACCGGCCCGGCCCCACTGGTCTTCAGCCGAAACTAAATCTCCGGAGGATACGGAATACTCCACCTATGTTATGACCATACCGCTAGTTCGTTAGTGGTATGGTAATACAGTATCAAAACGAGGTATCACTAGTATCATACAATTGTACCTCAACCAGTCGGAGGAAGTTGGCTGTGGGCGACGTGCCATCGCATCTGCACAGGTCCACATCAACTTGCATCAAGTTTCAGCCGCCATGTATGGTACCACTATCGGGGCTCTTATGTCGTGGTAGGGGGGCCACGAGGGATCCATCTGAATATTCCTGGAATAATATGCATAAGTCGTGAAATTCGTTGAAAATCACGTGTCGCTGGCCCTGCTCGGAGATGTATATATATCTCAGAACAACTTCCGTTGACCCGCTCTACTTCCATTGGACGGGGCATGACGAATAAACGTGCTTGGATAGTTGTAGTAGTTGGATACGAATAATGAGGTAAGATAAGAATCAAGAATACGGATGAGCAGAATCCTTCGTCGTGTGTATCCGACCTCTGAGGTTAGGGAGTCTGGGAAAAGTCTTCATGCTGACCCAACCCCCGGTGCTCCATGGTGGATGACGCTATTCATGATCCTGTATACCTGTAGCGTATGAACAAGTAGCGATAAGAAATGCTACTCTGCAGGACAAGACATAAACTCTTTGAGGTGGTGACTACTAAACATGTGTGATTATGTGAAGGATGCATAGCATGAGCATGAGCTGTAACAAACGTTGAAGACAAGCACACTAGATATTCACACAAGTCCCTTACGCCGCTTTCGCCATCCGTTGCTCAAACTCCAATCGGATCTGCTCAACCATACCATCGACATCAAACTCCCAGATCTTCTTCGTCCGCTGCTCAGCCTCCACCCTCCACCGGTTGCCATCACTGCCAGCGGAAGGATCCCGACACTGAAAGATGGCACCCATCTCCCGCGAGCTCTGCACCAACCACTGGGACCTTTCGAGCCGCACCGCACTGAACGCCTGCAGCGCCGCCGGAATAGTCGCAGCACTGGTCTCCGCATCCCTAACAATCTGCATCGCGGACGCCATCGCCAACGCATCCTCAATACCCATTGCCCCCCCAGCTCCCAGGAACGGCGTGCTAGCATGAGCAGCATCACCCAGGATAGCGACACGACCGCTGGCATACGTTGGCGCCGGGTGATCCGCCATGTCAAAGATGCCCCACTTCATGAGCTTCTCCGGGAACTTGGCGATGAGATCGCGGATCGGCGGGCTCCAGTTATGGAACACCTTGGCTACTTCGTCGTGGGTGGCTGGTGCGACCATCTTCTCGCCGTGGGACCATGGTTCCGGGGTGTAGATGACTGTTGTTAGATTCAGGACTTTCTCTGTTCCGTCTAACATCTTTTGGGACTTGTTAGTTAACCCGTAGGATGAGGTGGGCTATGTTAAATGGAAAAGACTTACGGGATAGGAAGGGACGTAGGCGTTGGGACCAGTATGGATGCAAAAGTCACTACCGCCTTTGGCCTCGCCCAAGACCTCTATCGATTCGGAGATAGGGAGCACGGTGCGATAGCCCACTTGATGAGTGAAACTGGCGTGTGCGGCCGGGTTATCATCTCCCAGAAGGAGCTGACGAGTCCGTGAATGAATGCCATCAGCGCCGAGTACTGTTTGTTTGTTAGTCCGTAATTTGACAAGAGGGGTAAAGAGGAGACGTCTCACAAGTATCTGCTTCGGCAGTGGTTCCATCGGTAAAGCGCAATAGAACCTGTTCACGGCTCGGATCATCTACATAACTTTCGAGTTCCTTGTTGAAACGGGTCGATCCCTTGGGCAGTAGAGCGACCAGCTCGCGGAGGAACTGGGATCTCATGCAGCACCAATAGTCAGTCCCGGGCACATCAAGCAGGAAATGCAGAGCCTCAGAGGCCTGAGCGGCCTCCTTGGTCGAAGGAGTGAAGCCGTCCCAGAAGCCGAAATGATTGGCTTTGGCGACTCGGTGGAGCGCAGGGAGGACCTCCGGATGAAGTCGCTGCATGCTGCTCTGCGCGACGCTGGTCAGAGCCACGCCGGCGCCAATCTCATGCCAGTCCGAGGCGCGCTCATAGATTGTGAAGGGGATGTTGCGGTGTGAGAGGCCGAGACCCAGCATCACGCCGATTAGGCCGCCGCCGACGATAGCAACATTAGGAGCTTTACCACCCGTGGAGTTGGAGGTTGGGGGAGTATCTGAGTGAGGCATGGCTAAGGCTTGCAGGGACAGATAGCGGAGGCAATAGTATCAGAGTCTACAATAATCACGGCATGGACGATGTCCGGTTGTGTCATTTGGTTCATATACTATCCCGTATCATCGGCCCCCATATCCAGAAGGTGGGACACATCACGCTACCATGGATTGCATGCTAAGAATATGCTCCATCCACATGGCTGAGGCTGGAATCCAGGCTGATGGATAAATTCGGGAGGGTGTGATTGAGTTGCATATCTTCAGTTGATTTTAGCGTGGTTGCAATAAATGTAATACGATCTCTTTCTTTACAGCTAAGTCTGTAGTGTATCTCTTAGCGTGGACCAGCGGGGCTATAAAATACGCCGAGTATAGTGGGCTGAGTGGCGCTGCGGACGGCTTGTCGGAGGCCCGGTCCGTAGCCATTGCGGCTCGGGCGAAACGATTGAAGAAAGGTTGAGATAGGCTGACGCGTCAGTTATTTCCTTAGTGTCGCTGCAATGTATGCGTTATCCACATATGCATATACGACGCGGCATTAGCGGCTGGCATCAGTAAATCACCGTATACTAACCCTAACCCACCATCGTGAACCCCGGTAAATTACAACTCCATATCGATCCAAGTGGAAATACCATACGGTGGATGTTGTATACAGTCTACGCAGCATGTCGGATGGTGGGCTGAGCCAAAAGAATTAGGAAAGACCAGTGGGCCAATGGGGCAACCTGTCGCAATAGAGAATATTCTTGGTTAAGCCATCTTCTGAGTCAGATCCATTGCTGTAGTAAATGGTGTGAGGCAAAGCTCGTTCATGAGAGAATAGTCAAGGTGAACTCGATAACAAGTAATATAGACTTGTAGACTTATACAGTTAACGTCTATACCTGCTGTGAATGAGTGAAGCATTATGATAGTTCTATTATTCTAAAATGATAATAAAGATTTATAAGTATATCGGAAAATCCTGTCCAACACCAGTACTCCGACGCTATAAGCACTAGTGTGCCCCAATTCAGCCTCCGTCCCTGCACCATCTTCGAAGTTGGATAATTACCCACGCCCGCAAAGGCCTCTAAATCTGAATCCTATACTTCACCCGGCCTGAAAAACTGTTTGCAATACGATCCAGGGTTTCAGATTCCATAACATGGACGCAAGAAACCAGGAATACCACAAGAACACACTTCACCTCCCACGTATTCTCTGTCTACACGGTGGTGGAAGCAACGCACGCATTTTCAAGACGCAATGCCGCGTGATTTCGCAAAGGCTCGAGCCATACTTCCGATTTGCCTATGCCGAAGCGCCGTTTGATTCGGGGCCCGGGCCGGACGTCCTCTCGGTTTACGCTGAGTATGGTCCGTTTGTACGATGGTTCCCGGACCCGGAGCACAATATCGATGGTAGAGCCGCAATTAAAGCCATCAACAATTCGGTCAAGACTGCCATGGACGAGGACGATCGATCAGGTGCAACAGGTCCATGGGTGGGATTGCTGGGTTTCAGTCAAGGCGCAAAGCTGGCTGCGAGCTTGATGTTCCGACAACAAGTTCGAGCCGAGAAACTAGGACGGGCGCAAGCTGGGTCGGACTGGAAGTTCGCCGTGGTGATGGCCGGACGAGCGCCGATAGTAAACCTTGATCCGGATGTTTTCAGGTCTTCGATGTTGAGCAACACGTCACAGATTGATTTGTCAGGGCTCCCGGACGTAGACGACCTCATGGGAGAGGAACACGTCCTCAAATTACCCACCATACATGTCCATGGGTTGGCAGATCCAGGTCTTTACTTTCACCGGGAGCTTCTCGACGACTACTGTAGCATCGACAGCGTTCGGGTTCTGGAGTGGGATGGCGCACATCGGGTGCCGGTAAAAAGTGCCGATGTCAATCCTCTCATTGATCAGATTCTGAGGCTGGCAAAAGAGATTGGGGCGCTATGAGACTCGGAGTAGGGGAAGTTAATGAAAGTAAAACAGATCTCGATGTGGCGCGCGTTTTAGATTTAGCACTGTAAAGGCAACAGAGAAAGACGAAGAGAGCGAACCCGTGATACTTCAAACCCTGGGGGACTAGAGCAAGCCGACTACGTGTTGATTGACTGCGGCCCTCCGTCTCGCCATCAGCAACTCAACGCAGAACAGCGTGGATCGGCGGAATCATCGATCCTAGTGACTATTACTTGGGTGCCCGGTGGTTATTCTGACAATTTTGTTTGGTTGCCTGATCTTCCCACTGGGAGTCGGCTAGTTGCCGCGCCATTAAGCGAGGTGTTTTTGGTCCTTTTCTGTTCCCTTTTCGCTTGTAACCATTGTATCGCATCGGCAATATTCAATATTACTTAGTGAACTAGGTCTAAAGCCAAAGGGGCAGTATTGACGGTTAATCGGGTATGATTCTTGCAAAGTAATTGCCTACGTGGCCTGAATAATGAGCTTATGTCGTTTCCATGATAGCGGGATTCTCAAATTGTAGGTCTGTTGATTAGCGCTACCTGGGTACGGTTTCGCTCTGCACAATTAAAGTGTAGCCATGTAAATTATTCCGTCCTGCGATTAGGTAGAGTCCATCTTCAATTAAAAATTGGCTTTTAGGATCTATGGTACTCACTCGAGAGCAACCCTAAGCGAACCGAGGCTTCACATTTAAGTCCCACACTTGCGGACCGCAGGTTAAATACGGGCTAAACAGTAATTGTCAAAATAGATTGAAACGTCGGGTATATACTACTACTAGACTACTACTAGCAGTAGTACTAGTAATTTAGGAACAGCCATCGGAGTGGCACCTCGTCAGCCAATCAGACTGAGGAATTTACATATATCTGGCCATGAAATGTAACCATTGACCCGGAGTTACATCTACGAAAGATAATACAAGAAAAAATGGAAATCAAGCCCTATCAATGGCCGTGGCGACCTTCGACTAAATCCCTCGCAGCAACCTTTCGGCATTCTTCCAACACCCTCAATTGCTCAGCAACCTCGCCAAGTCTGCTAATGACTTCCTTGTTTCCCCGCGTGAAACCAAAAATGACGTACGGCATTCCGACGTCCTGGCAGAACTCCTTGACGTACGGCTGCGCGCGACGCAAGTTATGTCTCGGGAGGCGAGGGAACAAATGGTGCACGACTTGGAAATTGAGACCGCCATGGATAAAGTCCAACCAGGACGGGCAATCGACGTCCATTGTCGTCCGCACCATCTTCTGTGCAAATGACTCGTGGACGCCTACATCGGCGCTCGACATGGCGAAGTGACTGAGGGTGAGTTGGACGTGCAACGGGGCAGTGACCATATGCGAGATGAGCAGAAACGTGATGCGGGATGACCACGTTGGGATCGACAGGTATAGCGTCCGGTAGCCATACCAGTACCAGAAAAACACCTGGCCGGCCATTTCCAGGTAGCGATGCCACCATGCCGACCCTTTCCGGGGCGCTTGCGCCGGATCGAGTAGGTATGACCATGCTAGGCGGTACAGGTTGAAACGACCGAATAAAAGTATGGGATAGTAGAGGTAATGCTGGTACTTGATAAAAAATCGTGCTGCAGCGTCGAGGTTCATATCACGGTCGTAGTAGGTCGAGCGCAGGGAAGTAAAGAATCGAGAAGAGATTGCAAAAAATGGCATGTGCTGGATGTCCGGATCGTGCTCGGGCGAGTTGGTTGCGATGTGATGCACATTGTGATTCCGCTTCCACCAGCCGACCGAGAGACCACCAAGGAAATCTGCGACGAAGATCCCGATGCAGCTGTCTGTATGGAATCCATGGGTTATGCTTAGGTGACCGGCGTCGTGAACAGTGAATGCAAGCAGATGCCAGAGTAGCCCGAGGAAAAGGCCTGACAAAGCGTAATAGGAATAGTGAAGAGATGTCAAGAACAGAACGCAAAGGACAGAGTATCGGATGAATTCAACAGCGTAGGAGCTATATGGGCAATCGTAGAGTCCTTCGGATTGCAGCTTTGCATCGAGCTGGCGGTACTTTGTGACGACTTCGTCTTGTGACTTTTGATCAAGACGAGGATATTTTGAAAGATCTGATGATATCGCGTGGGCTATTGATGCTTCTGCAGATCCGAATGGCGCCAACTCCAGCTCTGATGAGTATACGGATGAAGCTCGGGAAATGGGCGTTTCAGTGCCTGTACGCCTCCGACGAACTCCATCTCCTTTCTCTACCGGATCGAAGACTGGTGACGGTGGTGTCGATTTTCCAGATGAGCTGATATCTTCTTCGGCATCGAGCGTTTCGTCGTCGACGCCCTTCGATGCTAGGGGTCTGAATATTCCTCCCTGGATCGGAGGCAGAAAGTTCTCCCATCGTCCATTGATTGTGCCTATCACATATTTCTGCATATGTGCCTGAGCTTCCTTTGAGTGCAAAGCTGTTATTTCGTCTGTGGCATCCCGACCGACCATGTGCAAGATTGATTTATTCCCGCCTGGGTGATATGGGATCCACGTGTCGACCTTCAGCACCTGATCTCCCAATATGATTATCTTTCGCCCGTCTGCTATCAATCCCTCGATTTCTCTCCGCGACCACACTCGGTTTTTGCGTGACATCGCCGGCACCATGGCTGAACATTGACTTCAAGTCCCGGACAGATGATGATGACGATGATAATGATGATGATGATGATGATGATGATGGATGCTCAGCATCAGAGGGAAGGCGAATGAATCGTGTGTTGGTGTTCTGTGTTCATCCCCTCAGGCACCAGGCAATTCTGGCGGTCAGGCTACAAAGTCACGTGTAGGATCAGGCCACAAACATCCCTCCGTCTTGTCGCAAATGCTTATGCTAGGATATGAGACATCCTCGGCACTGGATTGATTTGCTATACCTGTCATGTGGTTTGGATCTGGTATGATTTTACCACTAAATCATTAGCGGTACGGTCATGTACGGGTAATGACGAGATGACAGCCCGAGGATGACAATACATCACAACGACCCGCAACAATAAGAGCTAATGCAAGCCAGTGGACGAGATAAATAGCATGAATAATATATAGGACCCGGTGAGAAACAGTCAGATTTTAGGCCCTCCAGCAATCCACCTATAGAACCGGCTAATGCGGTCCATGCAGATTTATCGCAGATAAGTTCATGTCGACTGACTGCACGAGCCGGGATTTCTATGCCGGCGTGGTGCGTGACTCGGCTGGTATGTGAGATCTAGTATATCTACTCCAGCTGATGAAGTGGGCCAATGACAAAGAGATTATAGCATTGGCATAACCTGAAAGGCTCTACCTAAACTAGCCTGCTATAAATTACATACTAATAAACCTTGTAGCAATGGATTCCACGATGAGGCTCGCATCAGCAAAATTAACGCACATTATACAGTGCACACCTTCAGGACACAGCCGCCACCACGCTCGGCTTATGGCCTAGACCAGAAATCACAAAAGATCAGTGGCTCGAGGGAGCAATCCTTCCGGACCGGATTGTTTCAGATAAGCCATCTTGTATGTCAGATCCATAATCAAGTAATGTGGAATTACTAGTAAAATCAATTCCAGAGCCTCCACGCCTGGTTCACATCTCGAACGCCTAACTCAATGTGAGGGCCCGTTGCTTTGTACATATCTATCTGGTTTTCCTTATATCGTCACTCTGAGTGTGTTGTCCTTCCAACAACCTTGACCAAAAAATGGCGAACATAACCGAATCTCTGTTCATATTCGGGTCCCAAATTGCCTATAGCGAGAAGGCAGTTAGTGATATCAGGACAACGTTACGGAACAAGTTGTCTCGCCAATGGGTGCTCAATACAGTGGCAGAATTGCCAAGGTACTGGGATGCCCTGACGAAAGAGCTCCCTGAGATCGCAGAGAGCATCGGTTCCGAGGGAAGACAGCTGCTAGAGAACCTGGGTCCATGGCTTAAAAGTAATAGATCTAAAGCCCTAGGTGTGCAAGGTGACGCACTGCCGGGCGTGGTGTTTGTGCCGTTGATCGTGGTCGGACAGCTCGCTGAGTACCAACAATATCTACAGGCTTGCAACAACGGCGGCAACTTCGATGCACAAGCAGCTCTGGTCGCCAGCAAGACGCCTGCACTCGGGTTTTGTATGGGCCTACTGAGTGCCTATGCCGTTGCAAGCGCACAGAATCTAGAGGAGCTCAATCGGTACAGCGCTGTGGCGGTGCGTCTGGCCATGTTAGCAGGCGCCTGGAGTGACGCTCAGGAAACATGGAACCCGCATAAGACGTACGCAGTGGGCTGGACAAGTGAGAAGCAACTGCAAGACCTGCGGCGCGTCATTGAGAGCATCTCTCCAGAAGCCTACATCTCAGTGCTCTTTGATGAAGCGCGAGCCACAGTCACGGTCTCCGAGCGGGCGGCAGCTAGGCTCATGAGAAAGGCTCGTGCCGCTGGAGTCGTCCTGTCCGATACGGGCTTTCGCGGCGAGCTGCACAGTCCGAAGGTTCAGGCCAAGGAAAAGGTTCAAGACCTCATTGCGTTCTGCAACAAGAGGCACGATCTTCAGTTTGCCAAGACAGATCACCTGCCATTGACGACCTTCACCAACGCTGGGGACGGCAAGCCTCTTGTATCGGGTGATGGCTCTCTCCAAGGGCATGCTCTGGAGACCTTGTTCGCGCGGCAATGCGACTGGTACGGTACATTCAAGGCCGTAAAGGCAGCGTATCTCAATGGCAGTGAAACATCAGTCATCACCTTTGGCCCCGATCGATGTCTACCCCCGACTCTCGTGCGCCACATGGGATCAAGGGCGGTGCACTTCGCCGACGTCTACGAACAGCCGAGCAGCGCAGACGACGACCTTGTCAACGACAACAATCCTGTCGACGACAAAAATCCCATCAACGACAATAATACCATCAACGGCAATACTCCTGTCAATAGCGACAAACCTGTTAACAACGACGAGCCCGTCAACAACGATGACCCCGTCAATGACGACGACGCCATCGCTATCGTCGGCATGTCCATAAAGGTCGCCGGCGCCGACGACCTCGATGAGTTCTCACAGCTCCTCCGCAAGGGCACCTCGCAGCACGAGAAGGTGACACGGGAACGCCTGAACTTTGATTCGCTCTTCCGCGAACCCGACACCCGCGACTATTTCTGCAACTTCGTGCGCGATGTCGACGCCTTTGACCACAAATTCTTCAAGCGCAGCCCGCGCGAGTCGGCTGCCATGGATCCCCAGCATCGCCTGCTTCTCCAAGCGGCGTACCAGGCTGTTGAACAGGCCGGCATGTTTACTGAGGCCACGCGAGCTGGACAGGAAGACAAAGACCGGAACCACGTGGGTGTGTATATCGGCACGCCGTCAGTCGACTACGAGCACAACGTGGCAACACATCCCCTCAATGCTTTCATGGCCACAGGCAACTTGCAGAGCTACCTTCCGGGCCGTGTGGCAAACTATTTTGGCTGGACCGGCCCGGCCATCGCCTTCGACACGGCATGTTCGTCGTCGGCTGTTGCCATCCACAGTGCCTGCAACAGTATCCGTAACGGCGAGTGCTACGCGGCGCTGGCCGGTGGTGTCTGTATCCTGACCAATCCACATTGGTTCCAGAACCTGACGGCAGCAAGTTTCCTAAGTCCCACTGGCCAGTGCAAGCCGTTCGACGAGAAGGGGGATGGCTACTGCCGCGCCGAGGGCATCGCCTGCGTCTTCCTCAAGCGCATGGCGGACGCGCGAGCTGACGGCAACCCCATCCTTGGTCGACTAGCCAGCTCGGCCGTGTACCAGAACCAGAACCACACGCCCATCTTCGTGCCTAACTCGCCGTCGCTGGCGCAGCTGTTTGGGGATGTTGTTAAGAAGGCGCACTTGTCGCCTCGCGACATCGCGCTCGTTGAAGCCCACGGCACGGGCACAGCTGTGGGCGACCCGGCGGAGTGGGCGGCGCTGAGAAAGGCTGTCGGAGGCCCGATCCGGCCGCAGCCACTGCCAGTGGGCTCGGTCAAGGGACATGTAGGGCATACCGAGGGCGCATCGGGCATCATCTCACTTATCAAGGTGTTGATGATGATACATGAGGGATTTATCCCTCCACAGGCTAGCTTCAACAAATTGAACCCGACGATCAAAGCTACGGCTGCCTCTGATATGATGGAGATTGTAACCTCACTTCGAAGCTGGGATAGCCGGAACAAGGTGGTACTGATCAATAACTATGGCGCTTCGGGGTCCAACGCTGCCATGGTCGTGGCAGCTCCACGGACTCCCAACGAGCGTCAGGACGCGGCATCTATCAAGAAGTTAGAGGGACGGTTCCCCTTCTGCATCTCTGGGTCCGATGCACGCGCAGTTAAAGAATATGCTGCCAAGCTCGCCACCATCGTGAATCGCCAGTCCAAGTCGACGCTGGCCGACCTATCCTTTAACATCAACCGGCAGACCAACCCCGACCTACCGCAGCGCTTGCTCCTCCGTTGTCGATCCGTGGACGAGCTCAAGGATAGACTTGCAAGCGTATCTGAAGAGGAGTTGACAAACACGCAGGCCGAACGACCCGTTGTGCTGTGCTTTGGCGGCCAAGTCTCGACTTTTGTTGGCCTTGACCGCAAGCTCTACGACAACATCGCCGTCTTCCGTCATCATCTCGATGAGTGCGACAATGTCTTACAAACCGAGCTGGGCCTGCCGAGCATCTTCCCTGACATCTTCTCTCGCACAGCCTTACCCGATCCTGTACGACTACAGGTGGCACTCTTCGCCATGCAATATGCCAGCGCCCGAAGCTGGATCGACTGTGGACTGTCCGGCAAGGTTGTTAGCGTCATTGGCCACAGCTTTGGTGAGCTCACGGCACTGTGCATCTCTGGCGTTCTGAGTCTCAAGGATGCCCTCACCTTGATCGCCCGTCGTGCACAGCTCGTACGTGATGCGTGGGGCGACGAGAAGGGAAGCATGATGGCCGTCGAGGCCGACGAGTCGCTTGTCCACAGCCTGCTAGAGCATGCGGGTCGACAGCTTGGGGGCCTTGATAGCCCCGCTAGTATAGCCTGCTACAATGGTCCACGGAGTTTCACCTTGGCAGGGTCCGTTAAGGCCATCGATGCTGTGGCCGAGGCCATCTCCAACGGCGATAAGTTCTCGGCGGTTAGGAGTAAGAGGCTCAATGTTACCAACGCTTTCCACTCGTCCCTCGTTGATCCGCTCATTGACCGTCTCGAGGACGTCGGCAAACAGCTCGAGTTCCATGAGCCCTCAATCCCTCTGGAACGGGCTACCGAGACAGCCTTTGCTGGCCCGCTGACCCCTAAGTTTGTCCCGAACCACATGCGCAACCCCGTCTTCTTCTCCCATGCTATACAACGTCTCGCCAAAAAGTACCCGTCCGCTATCTTCCTTGAGGCAGGCTCGAGTTCGACCATAACCGTCATGGCGAGACGTGCGCTTGCTGGGCAGGTTAGCAAATCGCAGCACTTTGAATCTGTCAGTGTGACCAATGAGAAGGGCCTCGACGGTCTCACCGATGCCACCGTCTCGCTCTGGGAGCAAGGTCTGCGAGTCGCCTTTTGGGCGCATCACACTCTGCAGACCAAGGACTATACACACATCCTTTTGCCGCCGTATCAGTTCGAGAAGGCACGTCATTGGATGGACTACAAGTCTGCGTCTGACCTGGTAGCAGGCATGACTCAACGCGCACCCGTGAGCGATTCCAAGAGCATGCCGCTGTGGGAGTTCGTCGGCTACCAGAACAACGACACCAAGCACCCGCGCTTCCGCGTGAATATAATATCTGACAAGTTCAAGAAGCTCGTTTCTGGTCACATCTTCGCCCACACAGCGCCCGTGCTATCCGGAACGGTCCAGTCGGACATGGCTGTCGAGGCCCTGTTCAGTATTCATCCGGACTGGAAGGAACAGGGCATGATACCTACGATGATTGAGGCCAACATTCCCACGCCGATTTGCGTTGACTCATCCCGGAAGGTTTGGATCGATTATGAGGCTCTCGATGCGGAGCATACGCTTTGGCAGCTGAACATCTCGAGCACCAGCGCCGAAGGCACTCTGCCCAGAAGACATCTCCACGGACGTCTCCATATGCGCTCGCCCAATGATCCTGCCTTTATCTCCCAATTTGCCCGCTTTGAACGTCTTGTCCCCTATGAGCAATGCGCAAGGGTGTTGGCCGAGCAGGGTGGACCTGACGTCGACGTCCTGCAAGGCCGCCAGGTGTATAAGGCCTGGTCCGAGTTCATCGAGTACTCGGATCAGTACAACGCCGTGCACGCCGTTGTTGGTAAGAAAAACGAGTGTGCGGGACGAGTGCATCGTCGACACGCTGGCGAGAGCTACCTCGATATCGCTCTTCATGATTCGTTCAAGCAGGTCTCTGGTCTCTTCTTAAACTGCATGTCAGATTCGAAGCCCGGTGAAATACACATCGGAAGCGACGTTGAGCTCGTTATGCGCTCCCCACGGGGCATTTTACAGCCAGGACAGACTCAAGATATCTGGCATGTGTATGCGCGACACTCGCAGGTCTCGGCCAGAGTCTACATGGCAGATGCATTCGTCTTCAATCCCGCCAATGGAGAGCTCGTCGAGGTTATCTTGGGGCTACAGTATACGCGTATGAGCATTGACTCGATGAAGAGACTCCTAATGAACCTCACTGTGGACGAGTGGGCCTTGAATCTGAACAAGAGCGGTGCGGCAGTAGCAAAGCCCACACCCAGAGCGCCTCAGGTTGCCGTGAGCAGCAGCCCGAAGAAGGCACAGGAGAAGCAGAAGGAGACCAAGGGACCATCATCCCAGCCAGCGAAGTCCAACCTCACAGTGGAGGTCAAAAGAGTGCTCGCGAGCGTCGTGGGTGCAGAGGTTGATTCCATTACTCTTGATTCGGAAACGGCCGACATTGGCATCGACTCGTTGATGGGCATTGAGCTGCTTCGCGAAATCAATTCGGCATTCCACTGCAAGGTAGACTTGCCAGAGCTACTAGCAGCCACTACCGTGGGCCATATTGTCACTCTGGTCGCGGGCGCTTTGTCTGAAGGTGATGCTATAGAACTCACAGATGATGATGACGATATGAGTGAGTCGAGCCAGGATGACAGGAGCCCCACGCCCACAACTGCCTCAGAGATAGACACTGCTACCTCGGAAGACGAGTTACCTCCTATCAAGGACGTACATTCTGAAGAGCTGACGAAGAGAGATGCTGCGGTGCGGGAGGCTGAGGCCGAGAAGTACGTAGCGAAATACACGGCAGGATGGACTCCTGCGCAACCGGCGTATACCAGTGAAGCCATCGCGGATTCCAATGATGCCGTCGTCATCGTCACAGGCGCCACCGGAAGCCTTGGTGTACACGTCGTTGCTGCTCTCGCCTCACATCCCTCAGTCGCGACGGTCGTCTGTATCAACCGACCTCGTCCCACACCAGTGGAAACCCGCCAAGACGAAGCTTTCTCCAGTCGCGGCATCACACTTACACCTGAAGCCCGCTCCAAGTTGCGCATCCTGTCGACCGACACATCCCAGCCGCAGCTGGGTCTCGAGGCTTCCGAGTACGAGTGGCTTACGCAGCACGGCTCGCACATCGTGCACAGCGCGTGGCCTCTGAGCGGCTCACGACCCATATCTGCTTTTGCACCGCAGTTCCAGACCATGCGGAACCTACTTGACCTCGCCCGTGATATGGCTGTCCACCGTCGGGTCGGCTTCCAGATGGTTAGCTCCCTTAGCGTTGTTGGACATGCAAAGGAGCCGCTTGTGTCAGAAGATCGTGTCCATATGGATTCTGTCTTACCCCCGGGATATGGCGAGGCCAAATGGGTATGCGAGCGCATGCTAGACGAGACGTTACATAAGCACCCTACGCTGTTCCGAGCCATGGCTGTTCGGCCCGCACAGATTGCAGGTTCGTCTAGGAGCGGGGTCTGGAACTCAGTTGAACAGGTTCCCTTCATCGTCAAGTCAGCGCAGTCGCTTGGCGTCTGGCCCAACTTCCGCGGCACCGTACGGTGGATCCCTGTCGATGCCGTCGCGGCGATCCTCGTCGATCTGTTATACATCGGAGACGAAGAGACGGCGCCGGACCCTTATCCTATCTATCACATTGACGACCCAGTCGGCCGCCCATGGGAACAGATATCGTCCGTTCTGACGGACGCGCTAGACATTCCGGCGAGTCAATCGGTGCCGTTCAAAGAGTGGCTGGGCATTGTTGCCCACTCGTCCAAGCCAGAGATAGAGAACCCAGCTGGCAGATTAGCGGACTTCCTAGAACAGAATTTCGAGCGGTTGTCCTGTGGTGGGCTGGTTCTGGATACGACGAAAGCCCAAGAGCATTCCGCTACTATGCGTGCTTTGGGACCGGTGAGTGACGAAGTAGCCAGGGGCTACATCAGGGCTTGGAAGGAGATGGGATTCCTCTCCTCATGAAGAACGACCGTATGAATGAGATGGTTGCGCAGTGGAAAGTTAGGATGACCTGAGTTATGCCACCTTAGGATTCCCTATCATGCTTCTTAACGGGAATACGCCTATTGCTTTGTGTCCTGATGAGAATTCAACACATTTTTGGAAGTGGGCTGATATTCCTCAATACCCTAACGGCCCAGGAATCGCGACACTGGTCCTCGCTGATATACAATGATGGACATAAACATGTATTTCTTTCAACAAATTGAATAGCAGACTCATTAGTCAAGAATGTAGCACTAAACTAGACCTCAGTTTCATCATCCCATGGTAATATTATCTGATACGTCAGAAAGCACAGGACCTTTCAACCAGTATACAACTAACCTCTCCAGTCCAAGCAATATAGTTGATTTGATGCGTTTAAGAACGTAGGTACGGTCCTAGTAAATGCTTATAGAATACCAAATACTACAAAGGAATTGGAAACAACGAAGTGTTTGCACTGTAAAAGACTGTGAACTCTGTAAATCATTTCACTCGGCAGAATTCCTTCACCATCTGGATAAAAGTATCTCCACTATCCACGATCTTTCGCTAATTCCCCACTCTCTGTCAATACTGCATAAACCCTAGAGGCTTCCTTCATCATCTTGTTGGTGTCTTATGTTAAAAGGACCTCCGCAGCTAGGACATCGGCAATCGACAGGTACGACCTTTGGACAGAAAGGCTCACAGTACTTGGCATGTCCACAGTTGTACTTGATACACATACTGGTAGAGGGTTCCTTGGCAGTATCGGGAAGGAAAGGAGGATTTCAGTGCTTGTTTATCGGGCAACCTAGTCAAGTGACGTTTCACTTAGCGACTGGGCCTATCTATGAAACACGAAGTGACTTGGTGAGATGGAGATGAAAGATATACCTGGACCTGTGCCTTATAGACACTTCAGAGGAGCACACGTCAGAAGGGCGATTGTCTGGAGTTACCAATGAGTAGGTATGTTAAGCCATATGAGTAGAGACGTATTGTGAGGAACACTTGGGGAGGAGTACCCTTATAAATGGTAAGAAGTCAGGTTAGGGTAGACAGAGTCCGGATACAGGAAGCAACATGCTGTGTGTCGCCTGATCCAACCTGCTGACGACGTGGAAGGAGATGGCTAAGCTAACACTCGAGCCAAGTTCCACTAGCATCAATCAAACAATTTCTGGATTTATGTTATCTCCCGCATGACCTTTCTTGGTTTATGCATGGTGCCCATTTCAGCCTCCTCAAACCTGCTCAGCGTGTGGAGTGACAGGTGAGTCAAATCCTTCGATCCTATAGGATTACGTCCTACATCCGGGTCGGCGACGGAGCGAGCCTATTGACATTTAGATTCGGAGTATGGAATTCATAGGCGAGGCTGATTCTCAGACTGAGAACGGCCTAGAACATCCGGGCAAATACAATTGAATCATCCTATGCCAAGGTTTTAGTGAGAAATTGCAATAGACCGCAAACCCCATTAGTTACAGCCTCGTTATAAGTAATGTGGCTTCTATAATTCCTATATGGTAGGATTGCATATGCCGAATTCTGCAGATCAACATTCCTAAAGTCTTCAAATATAGTATTTATGAGATACTATATGTAATCAATTTTGCTTGGGCTAAGATACTAGAATGGATTTATCGAATTTCAACTCCTACAACTATCTAGCATGCTTGACACAGCCACCGTGTTGATAATTGTGATTCACCACCCTGTAGTGTTGATCAGAGAATCGGAAAAGCCATCCGGGTCGATTTCAGTGGAGAGAACTCTTATCCAGTTCTTAACACTAAAATTCCTAAACACCCGCGCCATCGCCGATAGGGAAGCTGTTCAACCCCGGCCACCACTCAAACGACGATCACCATTGCGGCGCAGGCATTCTACATGACTCGCGCACATCTCAACCTCGGTTGACCAGGGGTCGCTAACAGGCAGCCATGGGTACTAAATGACAGGATCACTTCACTTGCCAATTGCTATGAAATCAGTGTCTCCTTTATCCAGAGAAATATTTCTTCAGAAAGCCAAGGCCCTTCCCTCGCAGTCCCACCCAGATGGCTCCAAAACGACAGAGACAACCTTTACAGAAGGCAACCGTGGTGAAGACCGCTCAGGTTAAAACAAAAGATACACCTGAAACTGTGGATAAAGAGGTCCTTGGTAGAATCGAGAAATGCCTAAGAAAAGCTCGCCATGAGATAACCACAGAGACGGAAGCCAATGCCGCCCTTTTTTTTTCTCTAGAAGCTAATGGCCCAGTACAATGTTTCCTAGGCTGATTTAGTGGCCAACAGTGATGATGGAAGGAAAGCATAATATGTAGGAAGAAGCATGGTGGTGATAACCAACGTCAAGGACCAAACTGCATGAGTTATGACGGAGACCTTTGTGAACAAGTTGGCACGTGCCATGTCTATAATTTTCGATTGCCAGTACTTTTCAACAGATCACAGAACAAGCGTTCATTGGTCTTTCTTTGGTATCGCGGAAAATACAGTCACGGCGGCAGGAGCCTTTAAAATGGCGCACAATAAGATCTTGGACTGGGCATGCTCATATAAGGGCGGTTCGTCCACGTTCAGCTACCGCATTGGGATTGCTGACGGTCTCGTCGCCATGGCCAATCGGGAGAAGAAAATTGATCTCGCGATGGCAATAAAGAAAGAGCTCGACATGATTGCCGCTAAAGAACGGGAGGAGGCCATGGAACGTGAGCGTGAACTTGAAAGGCTCCGTAACATGCCTTCGTTGGCGGTTGACCCTGCTGAATCAGATGACGAGTCCCAAGACGAAGGGCCTGGGTTCCTAGATATAAATGACATGTCTGACCAGCCTTTCAGCTCTTTGGATTCGCGCGAACATGGAAACTTGAATAGCGGAGAGGGAATGGCAGACTTTGATGAATATGACGAGAATGTGATCGATCTTACAGGTGATGTGGATGATAACATCGACAAGATTATTAAAAGAGAGCCTCTCGAAACTCTTGGCTTTAATAGTACCCCTGCCGCTTTAATAAAGCAGGAATCCTCGATCGAGAATCCTTCATCTGTGAAGAGTGAGCTCTTGTCAGGCTTTCCTTGGGTATCTGAGATGTAGTTGGTCCGATTTCGCGTTATATCGGTGCAGGTTGTGGACGACTACCTCAAGGAGCGCAATATCAAGCTGAAAATGAGGAAGTCACGCCATGTGGTCTCTCGAGACTCTTCTGCTTATCGAGAAGGATGGAAGGACAGTTCAAAGATCGACTTCCGCCAGCGAAGATTGGAATGAGTGATACAGACACCTAGTCCGCCGTTCAGTAGCTGCCTCAATGCTATCCCTTCTATTCGATTCTCTTCAATCACTTTATTTCTCCTCCGGGTTCCCATCTTTAGTTGCTTACCCTCCCCGCATCCTTTGGGCCACTATATGTGCAAAATAGTGTTTGAAATAGATCTAAGCTTAGTCTCTGAAGTGGTCCAAGAAACAATGTTTGAAGTATATTCAAATCGGTCTTTCAGCAACTTATTAAACATTAACGAGACCATCTACGTCCGAAGGTATTGTGTCCTGCTTAGAATAGAAAGAGCAGCCAGAAGGCATCAACTGACATAACGATAGCCAATTCTAACACCCGGCGGATTCTTTGTACAATCTCAATATCCTGACAGATATACTCGAAGCCATGGTACTTATAGTCCTGGATATTGCAGGAGACCGTGTCTGGTAGAATCTGAGAACATATAGCATACATAGCATGTCTACATCTGGTATCATTTCATAGGATAGATTCCAATGTCTTTGATTGGGTTATATATATAGAGAGGCACAGTTTAACGTGCCAGCTCGTTAAAGTCAGTGCCCATTTTGCGCGCAGTAAATAGTAAAAAAAGGAGACTAGCCCTGTGATGTCTACCCGACCGTACCAGAAAACCCATGGTCAATCGGGATACAGGCACCATTGATTAGCCTGCTCCCCTTGCCGCATGTCATAGAGACACACACTTCCGCAACCTCATCTATGTCACATAGGGGGGACGGCACGGCCCCCATAATACCTACCACCTTGTCCTTTCCCTCTTCATTGACACCTCTCATGAATGCCTCGGTGATATTGGTGTCCATGCCACCTATCATGAGGGCATTGCACCGAATACCCTTGTTTCCGTAGAATGCGGCTGTATTCTTGGTCAAACCAACCAATCCATGCTTACTCGCGGTGTATGCGGCACCTAATTATTCGTTAGTCTCACAAGACGAGTCGTGTTATGGTAAAGGTTAGATACCTGCTGTCCAACCAGCTTTGCCCGCCAACGAGACAACATTCATGATATAACCATTTGGGTTTGGCTGTTCAAGCATATTGCGAACAGCTAGTCTGCTCAGAAGAAAAGGTGCCGTCAAATTGACGGCCATGACGCGATCCCACAGTTCCTCATCCAAGTCCCCAACAGGGTCAAAACGGTCCATGATCCCAGCATTGTTTATCAGTATATCCACTTTTCCAAACTCGGAAACGATTGTGTCGAACAGACCCTGCACTGCAGAGGCGGAGGTAATATCGGCATTGACTGCTTTCAACGGGCCTTTCACTGAAAGTTCTGCAGAGGTTTCTTGAAGTCGATCGTCGTTGATGTCACAAATCACCACGTTGGCTCCAGCCTCGAGAAACTTCGTGGCGATAGCTTTGCCCAGCCCGCCGGCTCCTCCAGTAACAAGGCAGGTTTTACCGGATAAAGTAGCCATATTGATATAAAACAGGTGAAATAGAAGTTTTTATGCACCTGTCACGCTGGGAACCGCCAGAGGACGGGACCTCCATCTTTTATGTCACTGCCCCCCTATACGAATCGTATTCGGATACGATATTCATTCATGGACATACTTTCACTAATCTTTAAATCGTCTGCCGAAAATAGGCCCCCTGACCCGTGCCGTGCAGCCACTCCCCTCGCGTGTACGAATACGTGGGCCATGCTTTTATAACAGTCTCCAGTCAGGGCGTTGGTTGGCCAATTGCAACCCTGTGGGGATCCTCGGCTGTCGTATTTGCGTATTCAGTGCGGAAGTATATGGATACCTCAGGCAGACTTGTAGTGATCCCCACAACCCTAGGTTAACTGGCTCTCTCACTTCATTTGATTTCTCACTTACTTCAACTCATTACACTTATTCAACTCAACTGTCTACTCATCCTCTTCAGAAATCTCACCCATTTCTAGCATTCAGAAATGCCACACTTAGTTGTCGGCGAAGCTACTTTCCGTTGTCAAAACAGCGACGAAACGATGCCCCATGGTACGAATATCCGAGGGAGACGACATTGACAGTAAGGAAGAGGGAAAGGATCTGTTGGAAAAGGCATTCAAAGACATATATGGACTCCACTACTCTACTTATTTTTTGCCGACAACGACATCGCTGATTCAACTATCGCAAATTACTCTAGGGAATACGGGAATGAAATCGTCGAGATCAGAGACGAAGATATTATGAAATCGGGATCCACCGCGACATGCTCAGTATCATCAGTTGCGAAAATGAAAAGCAGCTATGGCCGAGTGCCCTTTCTGCGTGTTATTAACCAAAGTTGGATGAGTTCTGGCGCAGTCCGGATATAGGCCTTACAGGTAATATACTTTAGCAGAACGTCATAATCATTCACACGAGGTGTTCAGGAGCAGCACACCCACCACGCATGACAGGTTCTCCCAGCTTGGGACTAGACATTTCTACATGCCAGTAAAACTCATCTGCTATTTGAGATATTTGATATTACTTTTCAAACTTTAAATCAAGTTTCTTAGTCAATTATCTTGGTTATCTTGGAGTCCAGTCAATTCTTTCTAAAATGCCACCATGTAGATCAGTTCTATATGCTAAAAGACAGGATGTATCCGTATATGCGCGAATAAAGGCTTATATGAATGTAGCCTATCTTCTCTATGCATTTACTCCATACACCTCACCTTCCCATTGGTCTATACGTAGAAGTGACCCCATCGAGATGCGGTTATAGTTTCCTTAAACCTCTCCGAGTACACTAGATCCCTAGCAAATATGCTTATACGTGATCCATTATCTCTATTTCATGGTGTGAGCAGCGAAATGACGGGTATCGTGCGGTCAGTGCAATGTACACCTTTCTAATGAAGCTCCAAGCCTCCCATTTCTAACATGCTACGCACATGACATCACAAGAACCCATAAAAGCAACAAATTAGACATTGGAATCAAAAAGCCACACATGAAGAGGCCAGATAACTACAGTTCGTAAGATACATCAGTCTTCTCTTCACCTCTCTTAGCGACTTCCAGCTGGGTGGTCTGTTCATGTCTTAATCATTGAACATGAATGTGTCCGCATGGCAACCCTCGTCATCAGTTTGTATACTGCAGAAACGTTCATATATTAGCCTCATAAGTCACATGTCTGTATCAGAAGCAGATTCTTACAGCCCAACAAGCGTAAGGATGGTTCGCTTGACCGCAATGAATCTTGTCGGGATTCTTATGAGGAAGGTGAGTCAGTTGATGCCGAATGTCTCAAAAATACGAAGTCCAGAGGGAGGCTTACATGGTGGGCTAGCTGCTGGCAGTCTGGCTGATTACGGCATTCCTCGTCGCCATGACACTACACCACATGGTCAGCAATTTCCGTGCATTAGGTAGAAGTATGCAGAAGTGATCCTCACTTCGAAGCCTCCGGCACATCCATGCCAGCCTTGGGCAAGAACTCCGGAGCTCAGGGTGAGAGCAGCGATAAAGGCTGGAAGAAGCTGCATTGTATTGGATAATTGGTTTCAATGGACTTAATTGATCGATGAGTGAAACAGGTTACTATTTCTCGACGTGCGGACCGAAGCCATATATTTATAGCCGTGGATGTGCTCTCCTTTACCCCCACTTGAAATACTGCTGAGGTTAAAGCTCACGTCTTCGTGCAATTGCCAATAAAGCTGTCCAGGGTTGACTCATGGTCTGTTTTGTCGTCTATCCCAGTCCGCATCAGTGGCATCCAATCATCCCATATCTTCGCTTATCTAGTGGACTCGGGGTGGGACATGTCTCAGATATGTTACTTTCACCATGCCACTCGGCGTGGGCTAGGTATCTTACCTCGTAGGATTTTCATGCCGACGAGGAACTGGATGTAACTGCGGAGACTCGACGATATACTAAAAGCTGACATAGGATTGAATCCTGACTGCAGATACGAGAAACATTGATGCTTAAGGCAGTCAAAAGCTCTTTGGCTTTGGCCCCACATCCAAAACTAGACAAGTCACAGAAACAGTGGCGTCTTTCATGGATTTACTATCCCATGTTTGTTGGGCGCCCTGTTACGTGTACGAAGGCTGTATAACAGGTCACACTGCATAGAGCCATACCTCGGTTTCAACATACGTTACCAGACCACGACTTAAGATTTCAAAAGTCGTCATTCGAATTTCGAGCACTTTGTCTCTAACTTGGATGTACATACCATCTAATGTAGGCATCATGAAGGCACAAGTCAAAGGTTCTCAAATAGGACCGCACGGCTAGGTGCATGCTGCGTATACTACATGGAGCTCGAGGTGTCCGCCAATTGATTAATACTAGTGCACCGCTTGGAAATATAATTGATGCAAGTGGTAGAGTAGTAACCCACTAAATGACACACCCGAAGCAGATTTACTCTAGCCGTACACTATTGAATCGTATTAGAAAAATTGTATTAGATGATTATCCTCCACGTTAAATCTCTTATTAAACATAGATCTTCTCAAGATTCGATCGGGATCTGCGCTTAGCACGATTTTTACAAGCTACTGATACGGTTCATCTTTCTTACTTTTAATTCTAGCCGTAGCACAACGATTACATTAGTCGCAAGCTTGTACACCTTGATATCCTATCACTTTATACTTCGGCCTGGGTAGCATAGGTTACAGTGGGACGGTGGCATTACGGTGGCTTTCTCCTGCGTCATTGGTAGATCAGATTGACTTCTGAGTTTAGCACGTACAGGAGATCGACAGCAGTTAGTCGACCAAAATTTAGCTATATGCCTACAGCTCGTGTTTTTGGGGGGCCTGACATACGTGTCATTTCTAACCCCAGAGATCGGGGCAGTGATAGATGTATTGACCTGTATACCAATACCCCTATAGCAGTCTTGTGACTAGGACTAACATACTTCTCTAAGTAGTTTGTAGTAGTATTTGCTCAGTGGTCTGGCGTCATTGCAAACTGGCCCTTCCATGCCGGGATCTCCAGGTTATTAATAGAACAGTGTAGGACTATGCTCAGCGCTACGCAGCCTTGCAAGACACAGAGTAACCATGCTACCCTAGTCATTGATATACACCAGTTCAAGGTAATGAATAGTGTCCTTTTCCTGATCAGCCATGACTCTGAATGAGATTCCTTGGTTGACCTTGATGATGAGACACTACGCGGCTAGCGAGGACCAAGGAATCAAGGATTCAGCCGTCTCTCTGTCAATACCTACATTGGGGTGATTCTTTGAAGTTACCGATATTGATATTGATTAGCACTTACTGTAAAACTCTCAATGTGTTTTCGAGGGCTAAGTTAATGGAGGCCAATTCCACCTCCAGAATGTTTGCTTGGTTTGCAACCTGACATCACACGGCTGAGTCAGCCATAAACAAAAGCCGCTAAGCTTTGCGGAGAATTTCGGTTCCGCGACTCCCAGATCAGGATTATTATCGATTCCCACCAAACGTCCGTCGCGTCACACATACATACTTCCTATATCCTCGCTTACACAACATCTCTGTATTGGCTACTCTGACTCCGTGGTGTATGTCACCCTCCAAGAGTTAGGTTGTCTTTCACAGCTGTTTTGGCCACCGAGCGCCTGCCATTCCAGCGGGCGGGCCAAACGTAGTCGCGATCATGGCGCGAAGATATATGATTCCATGGCTCTATGACTTGGGCATCTGGATCTTCACTCTATGTCTAGACATTTTCTTCCGGGAGGTTTACTCCCGAGGAGCTTGGCGAATCCCCAGACGCGGCCCGGTGATCATCGTGGCTGCTCCACATGCCAATCAATTTGTCGACTCTATCCTGTTGATGCGCATCCTGAAGCACGCAGCCAATCGTCGGAGCTCTTTCCTCATTGCCGAGAAGTCCATGCGAGAGCCATATATCGGCACAATGGCCGGATGCATGGGAGCCCTTCCGGTTGTGAGAGCCCAGGATAATGTCAAACCGGCCGAGGGTAAGATCTATTTGCCGGATCCCGACAATGATCCGACCCTTGTTCGTGGTAAAGGAACCGATTTTACGAATAAGCTCTTCATGGAAGGCGGCACAATTATTCTCCCAAGGGTGGGAAAGACCAGTCCGGAACAGCAAGCCATTGCGCAGATTATCGGGCCGGAAGAATTGAGACTTCGAAAGCCATTCAAACAGTTCGACCAAGATCACCCTCTGTACGACGCGTTGCGCACGGGGACCACTTTCAAAGTCGCCCCGCATATTGACCAGCGTGAAATGTTCGATGCTGTTTATAGCGAACTCATTGCAGGCGGCTGTATCGGAATCTTTCCGGAAGGTGGCAGCCATGACCGACCCAGTTTGCTCCCCTTGAAGGCCGGCGTCGCCATCATCGCATTAGGCGCTCTGGCTCAGGACCCCAACTGCGGCCTGTCTATCATTCCCTGCGGCATGAATTACTTTCACCCGAACAAGTTCCGTTCTCGCGCTGTCGTGGAGTTCGGTAACCCCGTTCACGTGCATCCGGACCAAGTCGAAGCGTTCAGAGCCGGTGGGACCTCGAAGCGGAACGCTGTTGGATCATTGCTGGAAACCATTAATGAAGCATTGACTGCGGTTACTCAACAAGCGCCCGATCATGAGACACTCATGCTTGTCCAAGCCACAAGACGACTGTACCGACCTCTCCGGATGAAACTCCCCTTACCGATTGTTATTGAAGTCAACCGACGCCTGCTCAAAGGTTACACTCAGTTCAAGGACGATCCTAAAGTCATCCAGCTAAAGAAGGCTATATCGGACTACAACCGACGCCTTCGAGCCCTGGGCATTCGGGACCACCAGGTTGAATGGGGCGACGTCAAGCATCGACCGTGGTGGATAGTCTTTTGCACGCTGCTATATCGCGTCGGTGAGCTTCTCACCCTTGCTGTAGGAACACTGCCATCTGTCGCTCTCTTCTGGCCAGTCTTTGTTACCGCCAAGGTTATCTCGGTTAAGAAGCAGCGCGCAGCTCTTGCCGGTTCCGTGGTCAAGCTTGAAGGCCGTGACGTGGTGGGGACCTGGAAGATTCTTGTCGCTATGGGGCTGGCGCCTGCCTTATATACCTGGTACACCGTGGTTGTGACGACATGGCTACATTACTGTCGCCATGAGGGGCATTATTGTGCTGTGTCGCCTTGGTGGACGAACCCCAGAACCTACGTTCCCGATAGCATTCCCCTGTGGCTCTTTTCCATGTTTTTTTTCGGCCTTATGATATCCGTCTCCTTCGCTGGTTTGCGAATCGGTGAGATCGGCATGGACGTACTCAAGTCTCTCCCGCCCCTTCTCGTTGCCTTGAACCCCATCTCGGCAAACTCGTTGGCCAAGCTGCGGGAGGAGCGCCAAGCTTTGTCGACCAAGGTCGTCGACACGATAGATACCTTTGCCCCGGAGATCTTCCCAGATTTTGAACATGAGAAACTCGTTCCCCATGGCTATCCTCATGATGACACATATCAATCTCGGTTGAAGAGCATGCCACCCAGTGAGCCCGAAAGCCGAAACACCAGTAAAACCCGAGGCAGCCGCAGCCGATCCCGAAGTGCCGGCTTCCTTCAGGACACCCTGCTCAAACCACTGACGATCGGATCGAAGGATGACCTCGGCGAAGTCAATCGGAGAATTCGCGACTCGATGAAGGAGCGAGGCCGTGAGCGCGTTCGAGCACAGTACGACTCGGATGCAGACGCTGTGTTGGTTGACGGTTCTGGCGGCAGTGACAGCGGAGATGCAGTGGAAGAGAAGAAAACCAGATAAGTTTCTTTCGGTGAAACAAACCCCAGAGATTCTAGTGAAGACTGAAAAAAAGAACAGAGCATATCTGGAATTATGCATTTTGTACAAAAGCGCAATAATGGTCTATGAGAATTAAGTTAATGATTACATGAGTGAAGGTGAACCCTCGCAGACTTCCGTGTTTTTAGTTTATCACTGTACCTGACCTACGGCTACAAACTGGACCTTGTAAATAACTCCAACACGCCATTTCAGTCACTTAGTCGGTTGATATTGGCGTATACCACGTATTCGAGGGAGTATTCTCAAGACTCAGTATCGGTCCACATGACATCCTATTCACGCTCGAGTCTGCATCACACAGGCCCCTATAACTGCATCTCAAAAGATCTCTATTCCTGGCCGGGTCCCCTGTATGCCTGCGGTACCAAGTGGGTACCTCTTATCCTCCTCGCGCATACGGAAATCGTATTACTGCAGATAATCTACCGTGTGACGTGATGGTGCATATTACCCCTCCTGGAGCGCTGATCACTTCGGCGCCATCGTAAATTGAAGATCTGAAGAGAACCGATCGGCGAGGCCAATGTTGCGACCAAAATGAATCGCAAAACCAGGCCTCATCATATCGATCATTTTCATGCAACTAAAGTCACGCAAGAAATAACACTATGGCATCGGCTGCACCTGCCAACATCCAGAAGGGAGGACAATCCGATCCGCTCAATGGGGACGATCCGAATGGTGTAGGTGAGACGGAGGTGCTCTCAGGGTCTCAAAAGCTTCACAGGAAGCTCCGCGGGCGTGAGGTTCAGCTCTTTGCGGTAGGAGGAGCTATCGGTACATGTAGGTTGGTCCTAGACCTGTTAACGACGGCCGCGATTTAATCATTTGCATCAGCGCTCTTTGTACAAATGGGCGCGGCCTTACCCAAGGGTGGCCCGGCGGGCCTCTTTATCGGATTCATGGCGTACGGTACAATCGCTCTGGCCGTTAATGAATGTTTTGGTAGGCCCTGGCCTCAGGATTAATCTAACGGAGGCTTTATTGTATCCGTTTTGGTTAGATAGTGTGGCACCGAACTAATGCTAGGAGGCACATCCAGCGGAGATAGTTTGCTACATGCCCATTCCATCGCCCTTCGTGCGGTTGGCCGGACATTGGGTAGACGATGCGTTGAGCTTCGCAATGGGCTGGAATTACTTCTTGGCCATGGGTTAGTTCTTTTCGCGTCTGACATCCTGTCATGGAGTATACTCACACGGAATGTGTCCATCCAACATATACAGCGCTTAACATTCCTTATGAGATTGTTGCAATCAATGTTCTGCTTACCTACTGGACCGACAAGGTCCCTGCTGCTGCAGTTGTTGTGATAGTCATGGCCATCTTTGGGTAAGGACCTCACAAGTTGCTTAGACCTACGAAAATGCGTATGACACTGATTAGGATATTGAACGTCCTCACCGTTCGCTACTTCGGCGTTGCTGAGTTCTACTTATCGTTCTTCAAGATATTCTTGATGCTGGGCTTGTTTCTATACACGATCGTCACCATGGTGGGCGGCAATCCCCATCGTGATGCTATTGGATTCCGATACTGGAACGACCCAGTTCGTACTCACTTTCAATTTTGCTCGCTCACGTCAGGTAGTTAACTAATCACTGGGCTTTGATTGTGGACGTGTAGGGGGCATTTGTCTCACATCTGGTGCCCGGAGACACTGGCCGCTTTCTTGGGATCCTGAGCTGCATGATCCAAGGCGCATTCACGTAAGTGGATCAATTCATGAATGTATCTTTCTTCAGGAAAATCCACAGTATCACAATGGGAGTGCTAATGGTTATGCGGGCGGGTAGAATAGTAGGGCCAGAATTTATATCCATGGCGGCTGGTGAGTCTGAGCGACTTCGGAGAGTCATGCGGAAAGCATTCGCATCATTTGGTTGGCGCCTTATGTTTTTCTTCTGTATGGGAGCACTCTGTGTTGGGATTGTGATCCCGTCCAACGACCCTACGTTGGCGGCCATGCTGGACGGTACAAAGCAGGGCAGGGGGACCGGCGCCGCGTCAGTAGTATTCAAGACATTGAACACAGGAATACGAGTTCGCTGACCACGATTTAGGTCTCCCTATGTCATTTCCATGAACCACTTCGGCATCCAAGTCCTACCGGACATTGTCAATGTGCTAATCATGACCTCTGTCCTGTCCGCCGGAAACAACGTCGTATTTTCCGCCTCGCGGACGCTATACGGCATGTCTTTAGAGAACAAGGCGCCGAAATGGGTTTCCAAAACGAACCGAGCAGGATTGCCATACAACGCAGTGGTTATAGCCATGGCATTCTGCCTCCTCGGTTTCCTACAAGTCAGCAATAGCTCGGCCACTGTCCTGAATTGGCTGGTCAGTTGCATCGCAGGCTCCTACCTCCTCAACTATTTCGGAACATGCATCACCTACCTACATTTCTACGCCTCACTGCGTCGTCAGGGCATCTCACGCGATAATTTCCCCTATCGGGGTCGCTTCCAGCCCTACACGGCGTGGTACGCTCTTTGCGGAACGGGAGTGATGGTCCTGGTCTTGGGGTATAACGTCTTTCTCTCCGGTGGCTGGGATCTGAAGTCGTTCTTTCTTAACTATGTTATTATTGGGTTTTACGTGCTCACTTTCGTGTTCTGGAAGATATTCCGACGCACGCGATACGTGGGGATCGGCAAGGCGGATCTCCAGTTAGGGAGTATCAAACGAGAGATTGATGAGTATGAGGAGGTGGAGTATGCTCGTAGAAGAGGGAAACCGGTGGCCTTGCTGGATCGGTTGTTCGAGTAGAACATCCGTCCTCGTACATTGCGTATATAGATCCTTGACCATAGTTAAGATATTTGAATAGAACAAAGAACTAGTTTCAGCCCCCAAGGCCGATGTAACTGTAAGAGTGGAGCTAGTTAGTTAGCAAGGAGAAATACATCGCTATCTGATCCCTAAAACTGGCGATCACTGCACCATCCGGGATAATTCTGGATCCACGTCAGTCCTGCGGGGATAAGACAATCAAGATACGAAACAGGACCCACGCAAAGACTTAGCGCTTACGGTGAATTCTTCTATTTATTGTCCCAGTCCCGACATATCATCTTCGCTATCTTGACTCCAACAACTCACTGTTGCTGCAACATCCTACCGAAAATGACGACCTCCAACGAACAACCCTCCAGCCTCCCCTACCATGGCTCCTGCCACTGCGGTTTCATCAGGTACATCGCCATCATTCCAATGCCACCAGCCGTCGCCCTCGGAGCAGATGCGACCAAAGGCCCCCACCTCCGATTCTACAAGTGCAATTGCACAACCTGTCAAAAAATGGGCCTATTCCACATGCGACTTCCAGACGCGCCGAACCAATTCTTCCTACTCTGTCCGCAAGATCGCGATTCTCTGGCTAATTATAAATGCCAAAACGGTCATATCAACTGGTTCTTTTGTCCGACGTGCGGCGTGCGCTGTTTCGCGACCGTACCGCATTGGAAGCAGGACCAGATCGATATCGAGAAGATTTCGGCGGCGGTTCCCAAGCTCGATTTACCGGGTGTCGAGGAGTCGACTAAGACGGTTACCATTTGGCGAATGGATCCTGATACCTTTCAGGAGGATGTCACGGGGTATTTGACGATCAATGCGCTTACTATTGATCAGGATCAGGCTCATGGGAAGAACATTGATCTGCGCCAGCTTGTGGACAATAAATGGGTCCAGTATTCGGATTGGAATCTGAGAAAACATGAGAGTCGATATGACTATCCTCAAGAGAGAGGGACGTGGTAGAGATCGTGGTTGGCATGTCCTATTTATATTACATATCGGAGTCCGGGTCGAGTGGAACATATTCAGGATCAGACATTCCTGGATCTCCGATCTATCGGAACTTGCGAGGTTTGGAGTTGATGTACGGGGGCGGAGTACTGGCATGGAACAACTATTGGCTCAATTCGATATCGAGGTGTGATTAGTTGGGGGAATGGTGACTATGGAGTAACGAAGCTTGTCTAACTAGTATTTAGCCAAAAAAGCATAGAAAAACCTAAATCAATGAATCGTACGGTAGAATGATATACAGGAGAGGATAGAACTAAGATATATATTTCTCGGATGTAGACAGCAAGATACGGAATAAACGCCATAAATAGCGATCAAAACTCGCTAAATGCACCTTAGTTTAAACTTTATGTACTTAGAGCAAAGAGCAACTCCAACTCCCATTTGATGAGTTTTGAGAATTTGACATGAACGATATACAAAATGTCGGGCCAAATCTGAACCGTAGGCGAAAAGACAATGTATGCTTATTTTTTGCTTATTTTTGGTTTCTTTTGGCTTATATTATTAATTAGTCAAGCATTCCTTCAAGAACTGGCCGGCTGGCCCAATGGCAAGGCGCTTGACTACGAATCAAGAGATTGCAGGTTCGACCCCTGCGTCGGTCATTCTTTTTTGTTTTTTTTCCACCACCACCATTCAGTAGTCAGTCCTGCCTGAATCTACACTCTACTTTCTGCTCTCCATTGGAAAGAAGTACCTTTGTGTCTACCCCGAGGATGGTCCTTGTCCAGCTCTAGTGTCCCCAGCAAACGACGCTGATCGCTTTACAGTATCGATGAAAACGTGAAATGAAAAAAGATCAAAGGTCCGCGACAAGAAGGCCCTGCTAGATGTTTTGATTTTTCTATTTTCACAGCCAGTCTCAAAGTGAGTATGGACATAGATTTGTTGCATTTAATGGTGATTTCTTGTCTATCTGAGATTCAGCAGGCGTAGCTATGGTGTAATATCCATTCCCGTGATGAGTTTAACGCTAAATCCTCCGTTCTCCTAAGAGCTCGGCTCGCTGATTTCAACTGTCCACGCCAATGCTTCTCCAAGATCCGGGATGCCATTGCTGCCGGAGCTGATCTCCTGCACCATCGTGTAACGGCTGTCATCACATGCACCGCTTGCATTGGTAGTGGCATGATAGGCGATCCACGTCTGCGAAGCGTCTGGGCTTTGGAAGAACGAGTTATGACCCGTTCCATAGTTTCCATTAGCCGATGACAAAAGGCAGCCGTCGTGCTTGCTCCAGGCGTTCTTGTCGGTCGGGTTGGTGGAGCCGTCCCAGGTAAGGAGGCCCACGCAATAGTACGCCGTCCAGCAGTAGGAAGCCGAGTACCCGATATACGTCTTGCCATTGAGATAGAGGGCCGCGGGACCCTCATTGACCGGGGTACCGTGCGTTTCAAAGTCTTCGGTAGGCTCAGAGATAACGGAGATGTCGCCTGTCAACGAGGTGTAGTCCGATCCCAGCTGTTGGATACAGAGGGATTGATATGTGACACCGTCGAAGCATGACCACACCATAAAGTTGCCAAAGTCGTTGAACCGGACAATCGTCCCGTCAATTCCCCATGTCGTGGTCAGCTGGCCGGCGTAGGTATAATCATCCCAAGGAGTCGCTCCACCTAAAGACCGTTAGTTCTGTAAAAGCAATGTTCCGAGCTTAACAGGACACCAGCTTACCTTCCAATACATGCATGCGCTGGCCATCCAGATCCGCACTATTGCCAGCCGTGTAGTAGATGTACCACTTATCACCCAGGTAGTGAACTTCGGGTGCCCACACGTTGCAGCAGTGAGACTCCTCGGTGGTGGTGTACACCACCTTCTTCTCGGCCGTCTTGAGGCCGTCGACGGTAGTTGCCCGACTGACTTGCACGTCGTTCCAGGTCGTCGTGAGAAGGTAGTAGTAGCCTCCGGTATAGACCATGAAGGGGTCACTGCCCCCGGGATTGCGAATTGGGTTCGTGTAGGCGGAGGCTATGGGGAAAATCGCCCATAGCCCTAGAAAGGCCTGCAATAATCGGAGCAACATCGGGACTTGCAACGAAAGGAGTGTCAGTTTCAGACTATCTTGTTAGTCACAGTGATCGTCCTCCCCTACGGTATTTATGCACCGTTGAGCAGTCACCAGTCATGATCTATCGCAACCGACCGCTGGTTTCATCTCGCAAACCGAGGCACCCCCCCACCGGAAAGATCCCTGATTGATACCGACGGGGATATCGAATATTCCGGAGATGTGGAGCACCGCCATGAAGAAAATCATCGGCCAATGCGGGGGAACGTCCTGCCAAGACCTCGACAACCGATGCTATAAACGCCGGAGAAACTTGTCCTGTCAAATGGCGCTTATGAGTTGTGGAAGAATTTCTTCTCTGATTTCTGGACAAGAGGCCAAGTGCTAGGCATTCATCATCGAGTCCACGGTATATTAGAGGTTTTAATTCACCTCATGGTATATGTTGGACGCCAATTCAAAAGGTGATGCAAGTCGGATAAAACAATAACTTCCCCGTAGAATTAATATTTCAAAAGTCTACAAAATTAACCTAGCGTCAAAACCCGCCCTGAATCTGCACCAGGTTTGGGCTTAGGTTAAGTGCTCAAAACCTAGCCTAGTTTTAGATTCTAGATTAAAATCCAGTGGTATAAAGTTAGAAATCTAATACATTCTTAGCGGCGAGTCACAGACCTACTGTAGCGCCCCTGCAGTTGCTGCTGCTCACCTCACTACTAGTATTCAGATACCTTACAAACACTTGGACCAAACTTGATCCTAATATAGCACGCTTTTATCACGATATCTCTCCATGGCTAGAGGCATAAGATCTCACTATCCTACCTCGCGGGACTACAGGTTATCTTTCAGCTCTAGTAGTTACTACTGGAAGAACTCTAATCTCACTTCTGGAGAGAACATCCCAGAGATGTCTATTGCGGCGCTAACTTGACGGCGCATCCATAGATAAACTGGGAATTACATTAGCCTATAGTCATAGCATAGAATGGACAAAAAGAGAGGTTCTCCGGTATATGTAAGAGAAAGGACCGATCTACATACAAGACGACGGCTGGGCATGCAGGGCGCGTGCTAAGCTGACAGTTCACTTATCAAGTGACCGTGAAAATGGCAGTGGCTTCATCAGCCTGGTCGATCTGGCTAGTAAGCCGACCAATGTTATTAGCAATTGCCGATATAGCTTACTGTCCTTTTCTAAGTTCAGTTCTACGTGATCTACTCAAGAAGTCTTATATATTCCAAGAAAAGAAAGTAAGTTCAATGGAAGTTTGCGACTCCTATCGTTCTTAATAGTAAACCACCCAGACCTTTTTTCAGATAATATGATTGTCTGGTAGAAATACGAAGCGCATCATATTCCATCAATATTTTAATTCAGGTCTGTTTAGAATTAATAGTAGCTTGATCAGGTCTACCTTTCGTATTTAGACATGGTAGCAAGTCAAGGCGGGTCGAATTGATGTTGTTGAAGTTGTCTAGGTAGTCGCCTCTGGGCTTAAGCATTATGCTCACGTTCTAGGCCTTCCCACTGGGAACAGAGCTAAACCATGGCCGACTAATCTGAAGTTGTGTGATATCTTTGGGCATTCCTGTTGTATCAGGTGCCCTTTTTCAAGGACTACTTCATTCTGTATTTTCTGATGAAGGCGTCAGAATCGATGGATACAGGGATATTGTTTCCATTAAAAAGGTGGTGCTGAGGCCCCAATTATACTGCCTAGGAAACGAAGAAACCGAGAACAAAGATCGGCCTAGAAAGATTAGCCCTTATCTGGAGCGGCTCTTCTCGTAGGCAGCAACGCCACCCAGCTGACGAGAGGGACATGACGGTGGGTCCTTCTCATGGTGTCATGTTCATTCCGGATCAGATAATGCATTTTGAGTTCCGGAAACCAAGTATGTGTACGTGCTTGCTATTAGGCTAAGCATCCTATCTTCCTGGGCGTGCTAAAGATTAGGCTTTCCTACCAGGTGGCGGTATATGGTGTCGGGCAGACGACAACGGCCAGGATGATGATCCTGCATGGGCTAGGACACGGCTGATTGGCGTTCAACAGGATGTCAGCTTAAGTTAAGTGATATAAACCCACAACTATCGGGGTGTTCCTGAGGCATTGATTGGCCGACGATAAGGCATCCAACCAAGCCCTAATTTAGTGCAATTCGTTTCGATGTAACCTGGAGTTTACTCTCTCGCTCTCTGACACCATCACATGGCCTGTGTTTATTACTAAAAGGCTTATTGCCGCCCATGCTCGCCAATCCGTAGTCCTGCCTGTGGCGTCCATCCGTGATCATTTACCATGGAGGTCTGCGTGGACGACAATCAATTCGGCCCCCGCGTCAATCCGCGCTGCCGTTCATTCGATTTCACCCTCTTGTTCGAAGATGTTTTCTTCATCGCCCTGCCTGCCGCGGTGCTCCTCGTGCTCTTGCCATTGCGTCTCCGATGGCTGCACCGTACATCAGTGAAAGTCAAAACTTATCGGTTGGCGATTTGGAAGTTATCCCTTCTTGTAGTACTGTTTGTTCTTCAAATTCTCTTCGTTGCCCTTCGCCTGAGGACACCCGCAATCCGCACCAATGCATCCCTGGCAGCAGGAATTCTCAATATTGCCGCGACCTTCGCTGCGGCATGTGCTTCGTTTTTGGAGGACCAGCGGTCTATACGGCCGTCGGATCTCTTGGTGATTTACCTGACGATGGTAGCCATGTGTGCCATAGCCCCACTGCGCTCTCTGTGGTCTATTTCTCCAACTAACGCCTGCACGGGGCTGTGGACGGCACTGTTCGTTATCACCGTTGCATGCCTTTGTATGGAGTCGGTGCACAAAACGGGCCTCTTGCGTCTGCAATCTTATAACCCGACAAAGGAACAGATCTGTGGCTTCTGGAGCCGCAGCTTGTTCATCTGGATACTGTCGCTCTTCCGTGTAGGCTATTCACATATCCTTCGTATGGAAGATATCCCGGAAGTCGACCATGATCTCCGAGGAGAAGTAACTGGTGAAAAGCTCCAAAAGGCTTGGGAGAAATCAAGAGGCAAACATCGGTTAGTCAGGGCGACGTTTGCTGCCTATCAATTCAGCTGTCTGTCAGCAATCCTGCCACGATTGGCTTTGTCTGCCTTCACCTTCGCCCAGCCCTTCCTCATCACGGCAACAGTGAACTACATCAACATCCCCTCAAGCTCGGAGTCCCAGAAGTACGGACAAGCCATTGTAGGCGCGTATGTGCTGGTGTACGCAGGCTACGCGGTAAGTTGGGCCTGCTACTCTCGCGACAGCTTCATCAGCTTATTTACAAGTAGATATCAACGGCGGTGTACTGGCGACAAACCTATCGCTTTATCACTATGCTTCGATCAGGTCTTATATCAATCATATACGATCAAACCTTAGGTTTGAGGCCGGAAGATCTATCAGACACGGCTGCTATCACCATGATGGGGACTGATGTCGAAAGGATTGAGTCGAGTTTGAGAGCTCTCCATGAAGCGTGGGCTTCTATCCTGGAGGTTGCAATTGCAATTTGGCTATTATCACGCCAGATATGGATCGCCTGTTTAATCCCATTGATCATCGCGGTCGTATCGGTCATCGCCATGATACCAATCTCAACGAAAACTGGAGAGGCCCAAAAACAGTGGATTGATCGCGTACAAAAACGATTATCAGTCGTCTCTGGCACGCTGAATGATATTAAAGGCGTACATATGCTGGGGCTTACGGACCGTCTGTTCTTTCTCATATCGGAATTACGTAAATTGGAAGTTGAAACCTCGAAGCGATTTCGGAAGCTCTTGATCTGGCAGATTGCGATATGTAAGTTCGACTCCAGCGTGACAGATTAATGGTTATTTAGTAGCCAACCAAGCTTCTTTTAGCCAACGTGCCGATGGAATTCTCGCCATTCGCGACTTTCGCCATCTACGCTATAATATCCGTTGTGAAACAAGACACGACCCTGCTTTCTGCGCAGGCGTTTACCTCTCTAGCTTTAATCTCCCTTCTTACCGGCCCGCTCCTCAACTTCTGCCAAGCTATGCCTGCTCTTGCCCAAGCCGTTTCCTGCTTTGACCGTATTGATGAGTATCTTACAGTAGATCCCCAGTCACCAAACCGGTCTATGTCTACCAATTCAATTGCTCGACCTTCCGACGACGGGGTAGAACTGCAACAAAAGCCGAGTGGTGCATTACCAGAAGGCCTGTTGGCATCATTCCATGCGGCTACTATATCCAAGTCTCCCGATGCGGAAGCCGTCTTCGATCGTTTAACCCTCAATGTTCGACGGGGAGTGACGATGATTACCGGACCTGTTGGATGTGGCAAGACAACGCTTCTAGAAAGTATTCTGGGTGCAAGCTTTGTTAAGACAGGGTCGGTAGTGGCCTCCCTTTCGCGGGCTGCATACTGCTCGCAAGTTCCATGGATTCAGAACCAAACCATACGCCAGAATATAGTCGGACCTAACGGGTTTGACGAAAAGTGGTTTAAGTATACTTGTTGGGCGTGCGGTCTCGAAAACGATCTACAGACAATTTCTGATGGAGATTCGCACATGGCAGGAAGCAATGGTATTTCGCTTAGTGGAGGCCAAAAGCAAAGAATTGTATAGCTTTGCTGTTCCCAGAAAGATTCAAATATCGACGCTAACGTCGACATACCTCTAGGCACTAGCTCGGGTATTGTATTCACGGCCCAAGGTTATAATCTTGGATGATCCATTCAGTGGATTGGACCTGAAGACAATAGCCCTAATTTCAAAACGTCTATTTGGCATTGAGGGCTATTTTAGAGCTGAGGGGGTCTCAGTGGTCCTAAGCACTAACTCCTGTAAGTGGTTGAACCAGTACTATGATTGGAGAATGCTCCTGTAATTCCATTGTAGTCCATGCTGACGACGGCAATTGCAGACTATCTTCTTGCACATGCGGACGAGGTTATTCTTCTGGACAATGGGCAGGTTGTTGAACAGGGCACGTACCAGTATATCCTTGAGCGATCGCCGGAAATAACTGCCGAGCTACAGGAGCATGCTTCAGTATCAGACATTGCTGATAGTAAAGTCGACGATTTTGAGCATCGAAGCGAACTACCTTCTAGCTCGGGGCCCGATACGACGACCCACCAGGACGTCGACTGGTCCCGGCAGCGTGGAACTTGGTCTGTCTATCAATACTATTTCCATAGGGCGGGCTATGTATCCCTGTTTATTTTCTTGATTTTCGCCATTATCTACTCTTTCTCATCTGTTTTTAGCAGTATGTCAATTCCGAGAATACCTAACTTGAGTAATATGCTGATACTTTTATGTAGCACTATGGCTACAGTGGTGGGTGGAAGAGAATGAGCGAAAGCCCAATAGTCGACTAGGAATGTATGTTGGAGTCTATGGTTTAATATTCACCTTGTCTTTCGTTGGCATTATTGCAGCATGCTGGTGGGTACTCCTACTCCGGCGTTACTGTGCTTGCTGACTATATTTGAGGATGATTTTCGTTCGGATGATGACCGCTACCTCATTAAACTTGCATTCGGACTTGCTCAAGGCCGCACTCGGGTTCGTATATCCAATGTCGTTCTTGCATTGAAGCTGACGATGTCTATTACCGTTCTTTTTAGTGCACCTTTCGGGTTCTTCCAAACCACAGATACGGGCTCGACGACAAATAGGTACTTGTTCAATTTGCTAGAGCCTGTATTCACTATTAACATTCTTTGCTAATTTGAAAAGGTTCGGTCAGGACATGGAGCTGATCGACATGAACCTCCCTCTCTATGCTGTGAACTTCGTGGAAAGTATGTGCCTTTTCTCACAGTTACTTCGAGACTGTAGTGGCTAACATCAAACAAGGCGTGCTGGCTTGTTTCTTTAGGTTGATTGTACTCTGCATCATTGGACGATACCTGGCCAGCTCTATTCCAGTGCTTGGTCTAGTACTATTCTGTGTTCAGGTCTACTATTTACGGACCTCTCGTCAGATTCGTCTGCTGGATATCGAAGCGAAGGCACCACTATATTCGCATTTTCTGGAGACCATACAGGGAATAACGACAATTCGTGCGTTTGGCTGGGAGACTCACTTTCAAAAGGAAACCCAACTTCGAGTGAACAGTTCTCAGAAACCAGTGTATATGCTGTTCTGCGTACAGCAGTGGCTGACCCTTGTCCTTGACCTGGTAGTAGGGGGAATTGCGGTGCTGCTGGCTGCCGTCGTAACCTCGTTGAAGGGCAACTTCAGTGCTGCGTCGATTGGTGTTGCTTTGAACTTGCTCCTCACCTTCAATCAAACTATCACTCGCACCATCAAGATGTGGACTATGGTGGAAATATCAATTGGTGCTGTATCTCGTGTACGGAACTTTGTGCAAGATACGCCATCGAATAAACGTGACTTCAATCCTGAGAGCGGTAGGCTTCCGGACGTGGCATGTAATGGTGCAATTGACTTTGAGGATGTATCCGCTGGTCACAGGTCTGTCACTCGGATTCCAATTCTCTGGAATGACTCTAGCTAACGTGTTCAAAAGCTTCAACGAAGCGCCCATCCTGAAAGACATTACGTTATCCATAAAACCAGGGCAAAAGATCGCAGTCTGCGGGCCTTCCGGTAGTGGAAAGACCTCCTTAATTATGGCCCTTCTGGGTATGGTTGAAATCAAGCAAGGCCGGGTGCTTCTGGATGGCAACGACCTGTCAAGTGAGCGGCAAGCTCTTCGAGGAAACATTAATGTCATACCCCAGGATCCTCTATTCCTTCCTGGGACCGCGAGGTTCAACCTTGACCCACACCAGCGCGCTAGTGATGAGAAAATCGCAGACGCTGTGAAAGCAGTCGGGTTATGGAGTCGCTTTTGCGCGAAAGGAGGCTTGGATGCCGATTTCGTTCCCTCCGACTGGTCGGTTGGCCAGAAGCAGCTGTTTGCGCTTGCTCGGACCCTGGTGCATAAGGCTCCTATTTTGCTCTTGGATGAGGCGACTAGCAGGTAAGTAGATCCTTTCTTGAAAGCCATATTGATCTCTCTAACTTCTGACGGTAGCGTCGATTGGGAAACGGAGACGATCATGCAGGACATTATAGACAGAGAGTTTGCTTCCCAAACTGTTATTGCTGTCTGTCATCGCTTCCGGTTCATCGATCGGTTTGACCGTGTGGCGGTGATACAGCAGGGTGAACTTGTTGAATATGATGAGCCAACAGCTCTGCTGGAAAGGGATACGCAGTTTAGGAGGCTCTTTCGCGCTTTGCAGGAATCGTCGGCCATTGGAGCATAAGAGAATAGATTGTATGTTACGTTGCTCATATACACAAACCAGGAGTAAATTCATGATCAGATTATCTTACCTCCATCGAAGTATCGTGACTTGTCCTGATGGCTCAGTAACCCGGTGATGGAAGCCTTTGGCGTGTGCGTTCAAGATCTATACTCTGCATGCCTATTTACCCTCTATGTAGAGACAGAGTTAATGATACAACCTCCTAAAAGGCTGGAGTTATGAAATTTTTCATTTTCAATATGTCTAGTGTGCTCTGGGCTATTGAACCCACCCCTTCTAAACCCCTTGTATTTGATTGTTTCAAATCCGAAGTGGCCGGCTGTGTTTCTGAAACCATCCTCACTGAACAGACGAACTACTCAATCCTAATAGTCCCATTCAAGTGCAGGATCCTGCTGCTAGCGCCGACAGAGGCAGTGTAGGTCGCGGCCTGGAGCCTCCATTGCTGATCTACAACGTCCCAAATACTGAGATCCCTCCTGGTCAACGGGAAGGATATTTGTTTTGTCTCTCCCGGTGCTAGTGGCACTCTTTCAAAGCCGCGTAACTGTCGCACGGGAGCGTCTGGAATGCTAACGTAGAGCTGGGCGACCTCTGACGAGGATACGTCACCCGTGTTGGTGATGGAGCAGGTGACTTCAAACAATACATCCCACAGCTGTGGATGTCCACCCTGGACAATAGCAATGTTGGCGTCCACCAGAGGGGAAGTACTATTTCCTGTAGCCGTAATTGCAAGGTCAGAGTACTCGAAGGTGGTGTATGACAAGCCAAAGCCGAATTCGAACCGCGGTTCGATGTCGTCACGATCGAAAGCGCGGTAATCGATGTATAAGCCCTCAGTGAAGTTGACTTCGGGAAACGCGTCAAACGAGACAGTCGAGTTCAGCAAGTTTCCGTAGTCGGATTCATTCTTGGCGACGGTGAAGGGAAGTCTTCCGGATGGGCTGACATCGCCGTACAGGATATCAACGAGGGAGTGACCACTTTCTTGGCCGGGGAGGCCGGCAAAGAGTACGGCTGTCACATTTGGGTGATCGATCCATGCATCGACGGTACGGATACCTGGTTTATTCGATGTTTATTAGTGAATTGCCCTGCTCGGAATAAGGTTTGGATACTTACCGGTGGAATGAATGACAACGATGGTGTTGGTACAGTTGGCAGCAACGTTGCGTACGAGATTGTCGCTGAACTCGTCTGTAAGGCTGGTTCGGTCGAAGGCCTCAGATGCATATGCGTTGATGAACACGAGACAAGCATCGCTGTTCACGTATGCGGGGGTGGGATTCTCTGAGTAGAAATCCCAGCGAAGGATTCCTTTGTTCTTCGAGGCTCGCTCCTGCAGTGCCTGGAAGGGACTCACTACATATGGAGGAGTGCTTCCTCCGGAGCCTCCACCGGTGATGAGAGTGCCGTTGAAGGTGGTCCAACCGAAGTTCACCTCGTAACCACCGCCATAGCGAGAGGGATTGGCCCATGGGGCTGCACTAACGGTCGCGTCATAGCCGTAGACACTAAGGTATCTAGTGGCATTCGTGAATGGAAGTGCGTTGTTGACGTTCTTAACTAACACAGTACCAGCAGAGCCAATCTCTCTTATTAACGTCGCATGGTCCGCTTGAACGTCAATAGGATCGTGCTTCTCAGACTCCGAGTAAACTCCCGGGGCAGGATAACCATCATCCTGACCGGTGTAAAACCAGGTTGCCAGGACTCGCGTTGCCATGTCATCCAGTCTCTCGCTGCTGACACTGCCATTTGCGACAGCATCGGTCAGATTGCGGCCCCAGAAGCCACCGTCTGGCATGACAACATCCAAGCCAGCATTGGCCGAAGCAACACCCGAATGCTGTGCTGCCCAGTCACTCACCACGAACCCTTCAAATCCAAGCTCGGTTTTCAGGATACCGTTGAGCAGCTTTGAATTCTGGCACCCATAGCTGTGGTTTAGACGCTGATAAGAACACATCACACTCCCGACACCTTCTCTCAAAGCATCCATGAAAGGGAAAACATATAGTTCGTGAATGGTGCGGTCATCAGCATTTGAGCTCAGTGATTCGCCCATGTCCCCCGGATTTCTTCTCCATTCCTCTTCGTTCAACAGCCAATGCTTCGCTGAGGCAATCACTCCAGCGTCCTGGATACCTTTAGTGATAGCTCCCATCCCTCCGCCTGCAAGATAAGGATCCGCGCCTAGACCCTCCCAATTCCGCCCTCCTCGGGCAAGTCTTCCCAATGGTCCCGCGACGGGACCTAATGCCACATTGATACCCTTCCCCTGGTACTCTTGGCCCAGTGCATGACCATAACGATATATCAGCGAGCGATCCCATGTTGCCGCCACGTGAATGCCTGCCGGAAATGCTGAGACAAACTCTTGTCCTCTCACGCCGTCCGGTGCGTCTGAAAAGCAAAGCGAAGGAATGGATAGCCGGGGGATTGCACCTGTGTTTCCAACACACTGACCGTCGAACCCACGGGTGAGGTTAGATTTCTCTTCATCGGTTAATCGAGAGACAAGGGCCTTCGCGCGTTGATATGCGCTCTCCCAGATTGAACTTGTGGCCCCATCTCCGACAGCTGGTTGTCTTTGTCAGTTATACCAGTCCTGAATTATGGTGGAGTGGGCAATAGATCGATGGGTGTCTACTCAGACTTACGGGAGGGGTATACGGCAGGACTCCGGCCATAGTAAGGAACTTCCGACTCATTGGTATAGCCCTGAGCTGCGCAGAGTGTGCCCTGCGCCAGCGCTATCGAAGCCAAGGGTGATAGGACCTTCATGACGATGAACTACTTGCTTGCACTATTCCCCGTCTCCATCATCTCTAAGCTATGGGCTGGTGCGTCTATTTAAGTTCTTCCATCGTCAATTTTTGCAATTTTGAGTAACTGAAAGTTACTGAGGTCATATCGGAGGAGACCCGACACGGCACGGATATATATCCATCATGCTCAATTGAACGGGTATACTTCGGGTATTTACAAGACGTCCTTGCGCCAGAATGGAGACCAACACCGTCATCATGCCCTGTATGGGCGAAGAAACTGGAGACCCCGCAATTGAAGATGATGCTTGTCGCTTGGCGCCAAGCATATCGTCTATACTAAACATCCTTTGGTTACCGTCAAGTCGGGGAATATCCCGAGATCGGCATTGATCCTTGTACCTCGAGTCGAGGAGAAGGATCACCTTGGGAACAGTCCACAGTAGCGGTGAATCTAAGCAAAGGCATACCCCTGCCAGCCGACAATCGGACCATCGGCATTAACTCGATGTTGTTGCCGGATGCTATACCATGTACACCACGCAGACCCAGAATTAACTCAACTGCTAGCCGACTGTAGAGCCGAACTAGCCGGAGTAGCTCGAGCAAAGGCTTATGGGTGCGCTAATTGACCACTAGCATCGAATATAGGTGAACCAATGGAATCGTGATCGGATGTTGAAGATCGGATGAGAAAAGCCATATCCAGGTGTGAAGCATTGCCTTGTGGAAGCCAACTATTGAGGGCGTGAAGCTGAGCACACTGACAAGCAAGAAATGTTGCTTATCAGGTTAAGTCGTTGTGTTATAAAGAGCAACACCGAATGCTTTCAACGCATCCATCCACCCCATGCTAGCTTGAACTTGTAGCTGCATAAGCCCTTGCCGAAGAATATGTGTCCTGCTGAGAAGGCATAGCGTGCAATTGTCGGATCGCGTCTTAGTGCCGTCCCTTCCAGTTTTGATTCTGGAAAGCCTCTGGAAACTATACGTCCTCTGTAACGTATAGTTTCCAGTTTCCTAGTTCAAACCACCAGGCGTCTTTCAATCCGGATGCTGTGTCTGGCGATGAAGGTGATGCTTTCGCGCGGTAGATGTTCCCTCATGATGGAACCAGTTTAGGGTGAACAATTCTTTCCACCATTTGACAAATGTCTGTCGTGCTTCACGAATGTCGGCGTCCATCTCGGGTGGAGTTTGAGGTCTAGCCGGAACCATGTGCTCTATGATATAGGGCCTTCTCAAATGATAGAAAGTCCGGCGACAGAGAGGACAACTCGCATCATGTTCGCACAGCCATTCATCTATGCATGGCTGATGAAAGCTATGCTGACAAGGTAAATGTCGCAACATGGTCCCGGGTTCAAGCGTCGCAAAGCAAAGACTGCATGTTGATTCCTCTGATTCTGTGAAAATATAATTAGCCTATACACTATCATACATAATAGACGACTAATGATGCGTACCAGGGTCGAAACCGTCTTGTGGAATGGTAGTGCGAGGCAATCCAGCTAACCAAAGATCTGCACAACGCAAGGGCCCGCGGTCTGTTTTCGACGGGACACATAGGTAATACCCCGACATCCTATTATCTAAGATCTTCACAACCTAAGGTAAGGAGAAGTATCACCAGAGCAGAACTCGTGCTTTCTTGGCGAAGAAATTCGGGTGCATCTCATGAGAGTCTGTCCAGAGTATATATCTCAACCCCAATGGCACGATAATCTGTCTTGTTCACATGCTGGACTATATCATACGGGACAAGTAGGAATTCATCAGCGCATCATTGCAGAATTTTATTAATCATGAGGTTCTAGAGCTGTGAAAAATTAATAATGTTCAGAACATTTCGGTCTTCTTTCGGGATTCCTGTGCATGTCCTGAGGAATTGACGCTATTCCATTCTGGGTAGGACCACATAGCCAATCAACGTCCGCAAATCAACTGAAAAGGTTGAAACTCGGCGATTGGAGTAGCCCTACTGTGCCGTAGTATTACTACTTTATCATTACTTCATTTCAGTTCCCGTGGTGCTATTGTAGCTATATATTCCACCTGAGCCGTGTCTACCCCTGTGGATGTATCCATGGGCCGCAGCAATAGTTTACTTTGTGGACGATGTTCGTTGACACTACGACGCTAGCACCGGCAGAGCTGGGCATCCCCTCTCAACATAATGAATGTCTTTTAAACAAGAGGTGACTTGGTGTTGCAGGCGTTTTTCGTATATGAGTCCCAGTTGGCAATCGTTGGTATAAATAGCTCGTCGATTCAAATCCCACTTTACCGCAAGACCAGCAAAGTAAACTATGCGACTACTTGACAAAGCTTATCACAGGGTACAACAGAATATCTGCTCCTTACACCCGGGAAAGCTTCCCACAAGCTTGTCGAAGATCTACTCTTTTGGTGGTATTTTCCATATGTGTAATACGACTTGCCTCCTGGAAGTAGCATACCCCAACATCTTGTAACATACCCCACATCTCTCCGGATATAGCCTATGGTGGAGCGGTAGTGTGCAGAACGAGCTATAGGAACCTTACTAGAGTACTAATCTCTTCAACCTATCATTCTCTCTTGTGTTGTCCGTTCTAATAAACCTAAACTCATTTAGCGTGGCGATTTGTCTAGGCCGACTGGAATAAGCACCATCTTAAATCAGTATCAAGCCAATAGCGAAGTGGAGAACACCCTGGTGGCCAAGCTGCAGTTGGTGATCTCTAAATGAGGATTATAGCTCTGCCCCAATCGTTACTCTCCTTGGTAGAGTTTCGATATTGAGTTTAGCTCGGTGACGAGGAGGGTCTCTCGGTTGTAAGGAATGCTGCTGATCAGTATGGGGTTCAAGCCCTGGAGTTTGGGGTATAAAATGCCTCCCCAGAAACAAAGAGCTTCTCTTTCACAGATACGTGATTAATTCTGCAATTATCCTTCTCAGCTTTCTCTACCTACTGCAACTCAATCGCTGCTCATATTCTAATCAATATGTCGGACACACGAGAGGCGAACCCAACCGCAATGGATACCGCTGAATCTGGATCGTCTCAATTTCATCTCCAAAAAGAGAGACAGTCTACCTTTCACGCTGAAAATGGTGCTGTGGCTTCTCTCCCTCAACGGGAAGCCCACATCCATACTGTTTCCCAAGTGCCCCTACCTCCATACCAGAAGCTTGCAAACCCTGGACCCTTGGGACTTCTAGCGTTCGCATTGACAACATTCGTCCTTGGCCTCTATGAGTGCGGGGCAGGGTAAGTGTATATCTCTTTACCTGCATGCAACACTCAATACTAACGCTGTCGTTCAGACTACCTCATTCGAATCCTCAAGGCAAGGTTGGACCTAATCAAGCTGCATTCGGACTCGCAATCTTCTTCGGTGGTGGAGCCCAGTTTGTCGCCGGCATATTCGAATTCCGCGTGGGGAACACCTTTGGTTGCACGGTTCATTGCTCCTATTCCGCCTTTTGGCTCAGCTACGCAATGTTTCTCATCCCATCTCTGGATATCAAGGGGCAGTATAATGGAGACGAACGGGCATACACTTTTGCCATCGGTATCTACCTGATCGTGTGGTGCTTCCTGACCGTTCTGTTTCTTCTTGCTGCTCTGAGAACCAATTTGTCAATCATTCTTGTTTTCTTCTTCCTGATTATTGCATATCTGCTGCTAAGCATTGCAAACTTCATTGCAACTGAGCATCCTGCGCAAAGTGTGAAAGTGAACAAAGCCGGTGGTGCCTTTACTGTGATTTGCGCATTTGTGGCCTTTTATGCTGGTGCATCTGGCCTGATGGTGCCAGAGACGACATGGGTTCGGTTCCCTCTTGGAGAGATTCCTTAAGGTCCGTTTGTGAGTTTAAGTGACTTAACTCGAACTACGCACTGGTGTGTGTTGTTCATGTTGGGGAGATTTCCGCATATACAAAGGTCCAAGCACTATATCAAAAATTTGACATATAATGTTGTTCACTATTACAGTCTACGCTACTATTCATTCAATAAGGAAAACAGGAATACGATGCCTAAAGCTTTCAGGAATTATAAGTCGATGCTATGATTATATTATATTCTCTGATTGTTGTAAAGCTATCTGCGTCTTCCTAAACCTGTAGTCATTCACTATAATGATGAGGGAATATTAGACTATGTTATCGTTTACACAGTGATGATGGCTTCTCTTGAATAGTTAATGAGTGAATCTGAGCCGCCTTTCATCAGAATGGTAGAGTGAGGGAGGAGTGAGGGATGAATAAGGGAGGAACGATATAAATACCAACACCCAGCTCACACTACCCATCGTAGCTTGACAATGAACTTACCCAGCTAGCATAGGCCAATGAGGTCAATTTGTTTCTTTTCTGTTGCGTTTACAAGTCGACCACGGACCGACGTATCAAATGGAAGGTACCAGACGTGGCCGTCAGGAATACTACAGGGCCAGGCACCATTTAACGCGACCGTTGGGCCCGATCCGAGTTTATTGGAGAGCCTACTGTTAAAATCGGTCCTTAAGGGCCGCATTTATGAAACATTATACTACGAGTAAGACGGGACTCGGTATAATGAATACTGGAGCAGGAAAAAGAGACTCTCAAGTCAACATTTCAATATGAGCTGATAACCGTAGGAAATGCAAAGCACGAAACTAATAATTAATAATAGTGCCCAGTCTTTGGGAACTGGTGCCAATGATATCGACGTCGAGGCCGCTCATCTCTTTCCATATATACACGGTCAAGATGTTATGGATGCAATATTCGGAAAGAAGCGACCTCCACAGTTGTTCTCGGCCATGAAAGGCCTTCTACTACATCCATTGAAAGTGTTTTCGACTCGGGAAAGCTGGTCATTGTGCTAGACCTTGCTGATAGACCAGCTGTAGCAGAGATTCTTGCCTGGGTATAAGGAGAAATGAGAGAGTACAAAATGAAAGTGATTGATTTCTCCTTGGACCGGCTTAATCATCCACTTCACCGCTATTCTCCAAAGAGAAAAGTGGAAAGACCCGTATGGACAATGGCTTCATTCCCGACGATCTTCCGGCCAGCTTATCTATATTTCCACTACTGCATCCACATGTTACCCCAGGACATGAAACAGGGGTGCTCTACCAACATTGAAAGTCAAGATTAGCAAGCCCTTCCCGGGCCCTATGGATTTGAGATTACTGCAAGTAGTTTCCAAAGGATTTGGTACAGTGTTGCGCGGTTTTTTTTTTGGCACCTGCGTGATCAAATGACATATCAGAAAGAACCACAATTGTTTCTGCGAGCTAGGATATCTACATCCGGGTGGGACCAAGCCATATATGGCCAATAGATCAAGTCGTGAGATGCAAACGCAGCACAACCTATTAAGATGCACCACGTCTAGCAGTAGCATCACATAACGCCGGCTGTCATTGGGTTAGAATTACTTCTTTCTCCACCCTAGGTTTCTTTAGCGCAATGCTAGGTATATTTCATCGACCAGACCTTCTGCACGCTAAGCTGTTACTGAGGGATTTTCCGTAACTAGATCTGCAACAGCAACATTACTACGAAGCTGGATGATTTAACCATGAGACTTGAGGGCTGCCATTGAAAACGTACTTAGTGACAAATCATTGCCTGCAGCCTTCACCAATGCAACCAAGCGTCGATTTGGCTGCTCAATCTCATGTAACCCCCTTTTCCACCGGTAGCACCACATGCATGGGTAAAAAGCAATGACATGTCTCTATGCTCTCCGTCCTGAAGGCTGAGCTGAGCTGCATCCAGAATTGCCGATCATTTATTTACCCCTCAGCATATGCAGTGGGTGGTGCTGCATCTGTCTTCAGAGCTGAATCGCGTAGCATACAGAATACCCCACCATTTAACCCATCTTTAGGCAGCTGTACAGACATGTGTGTAGACTGGGCAAATGTACAGCTGCAGCACTTTCGTGTCGCTTGCCGACTGCTCTCAATCCGCCACAGTATGTCGGGTAGCACTGCTGAAAGCAGAGCTCTTTAGATGCATTTGACTCCCAGTGGGATCCGCACGACTCGGCTCTCGTGCTCGCGTTGGACTTGCTGTGAGACTGGAAGGTGACGCATGTCAGCCTGGCCCCTGAGATTAAAAGGGCATCACTCGCCCTGAGCTTTGTGTGGAATGGTCCAGGAGCTCATCGCGTCCTCTTCTCGATACCTCCTACACTTCCATTGCCACCTCACTTCTAGAATTTGAACCATTTGCCGTCTAGCTCCCAAGGGATCTCCCATCGCCATGGCCCCTCCATCAAGCCCAGAGGAACGCATCGCTGCGCTGCGCACATTGGTTAATGGCAAGCGACAGCCTGCTAGTGGAAGTAACTATCGCAATGAAAGTTACCTCTTGAGCGTCGGGCTTCATGCTATAGTCCGCAAAAATAAAGGCCAGTCCCTCACCAGCATAGAAAAGATCCTCTACGATGCCATCACTACCGGCTCTGGGATATCTGAAATCAACGAGTACGGGAACGTCTTCAAAGAGGCCAAAAATAATCACCGAACCGGGAGTGTGGCTTTCTTCCCTCGGTAAATCGTCGACGCCTCTGAAGACAAGGCATACACGATGGAGGCAATGGTCTCTGATATCGTTACTATGCTGCCAGACATACAGGACCAGCCAAACAACAAGGTGCAGGAGTTTAATAACTTTTTGGGGGGGCGTGTAGATAGTGATGACTACACGACTGCTCTTGGGATGGCTGGTGGAGGAACAGCGGTTCATTTTGATACTAGCAATCCCAGCAACATGACGCCCCCTCGCGCGGCTTTTGCTAGTGATGATACTGTCGACGGCCTAAATGAGACTCTCGCGCTGAGTGAGAATAGAGTCGAACCTGCGGCAAATGGCACGAAGCGCATCCGGCTCGTCATGACCAGATTCAAGTGCCATAAGAGGTCCTCCGAATGGGGCAAGGACGAGATATACTGGACGCGTTCGGCCGTGTCTGATACGGGAGACAAATTCTCGGGAGATCCAATCACCCGCGAGTACGGGTCGATTCGAAGCGGAGACATCAGGCAAATGGATGCAGGGACTGTTTTGTTCGATGGACAGGTAAAAGATGCCCTTGCAATCTTCATTCAATGCTGGGAAGCAGATAACAGCTCAACCAAGTGGTATGAGGATTTACGCAAGGCGATGGATGCAATTTCTAAAGGTTTCAAGGCGTGGCTGGAACAATATGGCCAAGTCATTGCCGAGTTCCAGAAGCAACTTCCCATTGTGGGTAATGCCTACAAGATCCTCGGATACATCTCGACTGCGACACAGATCTTCGCATGGTTACTGGACAAGTTCCGCAACCACGACGACCTCGTGGCGGAGCGTACGATTGCCTTTTCTCAGCAAGCTTTAACCTGGTTTCTGGAGTTCCCCAACTGTGAAGCATCATTCATGTTTGATGGAGGGAAAGGCGGAAAACACGAACTCTGGATCCGGCGAGAATACGGGTTTGATCCGAACGACACGTCCATCGGATCCTTGAAGACAATGACTGGACAACCCGGCAATTACAGTATGCAGTCGTCGGTCCCAGGCCCCGGTCGGAGCTTCTGGGGTATGAGCCTGGTAGACTATAAGGGTGAGCTCTGGAGCTTCTTCAGCCGCTCACACAACAGCCTACTGTGTTATAGCATCTGGAACAGTGAAACTGGATGGGGTCCCATCATTGAGATTACTGGCAATTACACCAACGCAAAGCCTGCAGTAGCAACATTGGACGACACCGTCCATGTATTGTACAAAGGAGGCGATGGGCGACTTCTCCATGTGGAGTACCTCCCACAGAACAGGACATGGACTGGTGCAGTACCAGTGGGCTCTGGAACTGCAACCGAATATAGCGGTGCCCTCGCCGGCTTTCACGATATGCTCGTTAGTGTTCATCGAGGCAATGATCAGCGCCTGTACTGCACTGTCAAATGGTCGGGACAGAACTGGCAAGATTGGACTAAGATGTACTCACCTGCTGGGGCGGACTACAAGTTGGCCCCCGCTCTATGTTCTTATGATGGCAGCTTATACGTTTGGGCCTGTATCAATAGAAACTACCAGCTGCACTGCTACCGGGTGAATATGGACACCAATCCTTGGACGCTGGTCGATGAGCGTCTTGAAGACACGGCAGCCCATAACGCCAAATCTGCTCCTGCAGTCATGGTATATCCCGAATATTCGTCTGGCGACGTGATGTGGGCTTTTTATCGTTATATAAGCGTCAATGCCACGATGTTTTATGATCCCGTGAGACGCAGGGAAGGCTTATTCACCCCTTCAAATCCGGAATCGGTGGGTGACCCGAGTGTTTGCAATTATGATGGTAAGGTGTGGTATGGCTACAGCGACCGGCTCTCGTAGTGTCTTAGTTTAGTGTCACAGGACTGGGAAGGATAGCAAATATAGAAGGAGAAAATGAAGCCAAAGACAGCACTCCTCGCACTACACCTTCTCAAATCTTAAGCGAACTAGTACTAAATGCCTGATAGAACACATGACTTCGAGATGATCGAATGGTCTCACTCATTGCGATTCTGTACCATTCGCTAGTGAGCTGTATGTCTCATGTTCTGGTGGTGAGTTGCCTTCTATCAGACTGTGACTGTTGTGCATGATTGGCTCCATCCTCGTATATCGAAATAGCCACGATGCATCCATTCGCCACTGCGCAGATGAGATCATATTTCCCTTCGTATTTGTCTCAAAATAGGCCAGGTGTCTGGAGATTGATGGGAGACATACGAAAGGTCGTTGCCACCAGGGAATACGGGACTGCATGGCGTGTATTCATCAAGCACCTCGTGGTCCGCAACCTAATGTCCATCTTCACACCGCATTTGAGAGGTTACACTGCTCCTGGAAATCATCCAACGCTCGCTGCTACATATATGTCTATATATGTACACTAACATTCCATAACAATTGCTTTGGTTTATTATTTTTTTGTATCTTCCTTCTAAATTGTTACCTCAATAAGGATATCTCGAAAGCGAAATGCATATTCTAACTCCGCCCCGACTCTGCACAGCTCTCACTGTGCTCACAAGTCTAATCATTTCCTCCTTTGCCATCGATACCCCCGCGACGAAAGATTCTACCATTTTCCGTTCTACCGTGAGCTGCCCTGCTTGTCCCGATCGAAACTGCTACAAATGCACGCTTGGCCACGAAACCACTCTGCAGGCCAACACCGGTGGACTGGCCTATATCCGCTCTCTGATCGCGTTTCAACTTCCAGTCCCGGCGGCCTCCATCACAGCATGCACAGTGCAGTTTCCCGCCTTCACAAAGCCACTCGAGGCACCTGTTAATGTCACGGCCGCCCAGGCGCTCTCTTCTGGCTGGGACGAGGGTACCGTTACCGGAGAGAACGCACCAGATTCGGGTGACGCCTTCACAGAAATTGAAGTACCTGCCTATGCGAATATGGGGCCTATCGATGTTACGCCTGCTTGTCAGGGTGCGGATGAGGATGGGAATTTTTCTATCTTCTTAGGAACAAGATTTGGCAGAATTGAGGTTTGGTCGAAGGACTCAGGAAATCCCGCGATTCTCCATATTACATCATCTGCTTGAATGTTTTTTTGTGATCTACTAGGGTAATGGCTCTGGCCTTTATAAATTTGCTTTGAAGGACTTTGGTAGCTAGTAATGGTCATGAGAGATGTGGCTCTGCGGGTGTTTTAAGCTTTGACAGAAAAGGCTTAATTATGACAGTGTTTGCCATTCGTGCTTCTTATACTTATAGTACAGAATAAGAATTTCCTTAGCTCACTCATTACGCTACGTGAACTGCAGTGTAAGACAGCCAACAGGATCAAGCAAGCTTCTCTACTCATGGTTGCTTATATAGTTACTATATCATATGCGACATAGGAAATTTATCGTTTTTATGAAAGAAAGAGCTCGGTAAGCGTGATACATTGCAGGTCATTGCAGAAAACCTTGGAATAATCAGGTGTCAGGACTTTTAGTTTGCCCTTTGACGGAGAATACATATTATACTTGTTAAGACTAAGAGGAAAAACACTTTGAAGCAAAGGAAACATTGAGCACGAACACAAACTTGCGGCACGATAGTAACAATGACATGGATCACAGCTGGGTACAAGCAAGATTCCCATTACTCTGTGTCAAGTCAGCAGCATACCTTTCCGTTAATGGTAAATAAACGACTTACCAGAGGAAGATTGCTGGTGCAACAGTACTCCTTCCTTGGAGCAACGCAGTTCCCGCTTTTGACTGCAGAGGTCAGACGCGCCCGTTGGATATGCACTTGATTGCAACGTACCTATGCAGTTGGACCCGACCGCACGAACGAAAAAGATATTGACAGGGAAAAAGGTCTCGCAGCAGAATCGGTTCTTACCGTCGCAAGGATCAGCTCTCTTCTCAAACTCTTCTGCTGGAGCTGCGGTGGCCATGCTGGCCATGGCGCACAGAGCTAGGATAGTCTTGATGTTCATGGCTGTTTTCTTCTTGCTTCGAAACTCGTTAATACGTGTGTACTTGGAAAAACTACAATGCAGAATAGAGGCGAAGGGTCAGGATCCTCGTGGTCTTTATAGACCGACAGACCAACAATAAGTCTTGGCTTCATCGTATGCCCAGCGTTATAGAGCGATCTGGGTGTGTGCAAAACATGGAAACAATAAGGCTTGTTGGTTTGCCATATCTAAACATCACCCGAACCTTGGAACTGACATCCAAAAGTAGAAAAAATGTCAGACGACCGTCCCTTCAGCCAACATCAATGGCCAAAAATAGGCTCGTCCGCATTTCAAGACTATATCTTAAATGTGGTGGAAAGGACAGCCGCCAGTAGTATGATCTGTGCTGTTCTTCATAAACTGTTGGGGATATGGTAGTCAAGGCGCGGCCTTGATGTCATTGGCATTTTGGTCGAATGGGAACGATAAACTACTACCGCAAAAACGGCGAACGCCATGTAGAATCTAGACCGCGATGGGAAAAAAGAAGCGTGTCATAGAATTAGTCTAGAGCTGCTACGACTGGGCCTCGAGAAGGTTGTCGTGTCGTCAAGAATTCACATTGCATATCGCTCCCTATCCTTGTTCCTAGTCTTTGTGCGAGAGACCAACTCGAATCCCACAAGTGAGTGTGAGTTCCTAAGATCTAGGATGATCTCCATAATTCTAGTATCCCTCTCGAAAGGAGAGAAGATAAAGGTCTTCACGGATCGTTGAACTTCCGGGACCCGAGCAACTGCCGAGATCCACTTGAATCGGGCTGACGGCATTTCATAGTTCATATACTGACGGGGCTTGTATAGCTTCGTTATTACCACGGCAGAGCCTGCCTGTCTTTTGGACTATATATAGAAGAAAATTACAATCCAGCTACAATCCAATCGTCCATTGCAATCATCAACTACATCATTAGCTTCGAGATATACTGGTAAGCCGTCCCTTTCCTTAGATCTCTCAGATCGATCAACCTGCACAATCTGTGACGTCAAATCAACCGCGGAGGGTCCACCCGGATTAATAATGTACCTCACTGACGAGTCATTAGCGACGATACTAGGTCAACTTCGGTAGTCATGCGAGCCCGATATCCGTGAAGATAAATACTTCTGGTGATCCGGCAGAACTCGTCCGGAGCGTGTAAAGTACCGAAGCTGGGCAATCAACCACCACCCGTCAAAATGAAAGAGATCATCAACCTTCACGACTGCAGGACCAAGCTGATTGAGTCCGCTATCCCGGAGATCAATGACGACCAGGTCTTGATCCGTGTCGTCGTCTCTGGATCGAACCCCAAGGATTGGAAGGTGCCGGATCTTGCGCACAGTGAGGAGAAACCGTACTTTGAGCGCTATGAGAAAGTCCGAGAGGGAGTCAATCAGGGTGATGATATCGCTGGTGTGGTTGAGAAGGTCGGGAAAAACGTAGTGGAATTCCAGGTGAGTCTGTCGCTTAAGTCCCAATGCTGATGATTGTCTGAAATTAATGATGTCTTGTTGCCTCCTCCAGCCGGGCGACCGAGTCGGAGCTTTCCACGAAATGCTTATGCCTGGAGGCAGTTATGCTGAGTATGCGGTTGCATGGAGCCATACCACGTTTCACTTGCCCGAGAAGATCTCATTCGAAGGTATATCCAACCTATTTGTACTCTCCTTCACTTTTTTTCATTGTTGAATCAGGCTAATACCCAGCAGAGGCAGCCACGATCCCTCTAGCGGGTCTCACGGCAGTGGTATCTCTGTACCATCATCTCGGGTTCCAATTTCCCTGGTCTCCAGCTGCCAAAGGCAAATCCCCCAACACAACGACACCATTCATCGTCTACGGCGGCAGCACGGCGGTCGGATCCTACGCGATCAAGTTTGCCAGACTAAGCAACATCCACCCGATTATTGCGATCGCCGGAAAGGGCGCCCATTACATCCGGAAGTTCCTGGATGAAAGCAAGGGCGACGTAGTCGTTGATTACCGAGAGGGTCCAGAGAAGACCATCGCTGGCATCCGCAATGCGCTGCGCTCATCTACTAGTGGCAATGATCTCCCAGCAAATCACGCCCTTGATACAATTGTCACTGAGGACAGTACGACTGTGCTGCGATCCGTTATGAACCCCGGTGGTAACATTAACTATGTGCTCATGAGTCCCCCCGATGTTTCTCCCGCGGTTGCATCGAACACTTGGGTCAGCTCGGCGCACCAGATCGGTGGTGTTGATGATTGTCGCGATTTGTGTTTCGTGTTCTGTCGGTGGTTCACCCGGGCACTGCAGTCTGGCGAGTTTGAGGGCCATCCGTTTGAAGTCAGAAAAGATGGCTTGCTGGGGGTTGAGGGGGCGATGAGAGACCTGAGGGATGGAAAGGCGAGTGCGGTTAAATATGTCTTTAGAATAAGCGAAACACCGGGACAATAGAGGGTATATAGAGACTAGAGCCTGTCCAAATGTTGATTGATTGAAGTTACAATACAAACAGGTAGTTGTGGTGCATATAATAGTGACATGGATATCTAGTCTTTATTTCTCTCTCTGGAACCAATATGTAGTAACAGGAGAGCAGGATTCAAGTACTTTCAAGTGTGCAGATTTGAGCTAGGAACTGAACTAATATAGGTATTACACGAATCCCGAGAGATGGAAGTAACAAAGACTAAGAGAAACGCCCACTCAGTATCCCAGTTTGTCTGTCTTAATCGTCCGATGGTAGAGTGTCCGTGTTAACTCGTTTACTCTCTTATAGACAGCTTAGAGGGTGGCATCAAATGGGAAGGTTCACCAGTGCAGACCCCATGCACTACAGTATCTTGGAAATATTACCAGGTTCAAGAGTTAGGAAATCATGATACTATCTTAAGTCCGGCTCTCTTGCGGCTATAATTCTGCATATGTAACCGATATTTACGGGAATCTACTTAACGATCCAGTCCTCTTTGCTACTATTAATACTTGATTGTCAAACTAACTTTTATACAGCCCAAAAGTCACAAACACCAATATCCGGGACGTAGAAAATCAACCATGATATGAAACAAGCACACTGATATATCATAGAGCTGTACGAGGCATCGTTTTAATAACCGCAAGATCTTTCCCTGAAGCTCAATAGGAGTAACTGTGTAGGACACATGCTCTATTAACAAAGCTACTCGTGGGAGGACATTCGAAGTCATCTGGGAAAGCCTCTTACCTAACACAATGTGTGCCGTCAAAGACCTCTCCGGGGGCACAAATAGGAGGTGTAGAGGCCTGGGTTCCCTCCCCATCGGACGGGATATTAGAGAGTTTCTGGGGTTCTGACTGGGACTATCCTTTCTTCACACCCCTCCATCAAAATACATGCCCCGAGGGCAGGCAGGAGCTGTCCTACATACCCTCACCCTTCCATCAAAATACACATCTGGAGAGCAGGCGGGCGATGTAGAGTCCGAACCCTCCTGGCCTTGAGTTTGAAACATATGTTCTTTCAGACTGTCAATGCCACTCTCTGCGTCATCGTCTTGTACCAGACTGTCCTCTACACAACACAACGGTTACCATGCAGGGTGTACCCAGAAGGGCACAATGGTTGTCTTGTTTGCGGCAGGACACATTCCACCCCATTGAACCTTAAACCAGGAGGACATTCAAGAGGGCCAGTTGCGATGCAGACTGCACCAAGCTGGCGAGTCCCAGGAGGACATTGAGGAGGAACGAACGAACGACACGCGTTACCGTCGAAGGCGTAACCAGGAGGACAGCTCACACCCAAAGTGAAGCTGATAGGGCCACCTAGGTTGTCAAAAAGAGAACCCACCCCTTCCCCATTGCCTCGATGGACAGTGTATTCGATAAGACGTTTCTGGAAACTGGAGCGGGAGGAATATTTTCTTGAATGGCATTCACGGAGATATGTGGAAGGGAAGGGAGCTTCCTGGAAATTTAAATAGACTCGCTCTATACGCTTACCGTATTTAAACCGAAGTACATATGGCCCGCCTGTGCTTTCAAGACGTTACAATGACATCCCTTGGTCGCAATAGGAAGTTGATGTAGAAGGCCTTATAAGTCATGAAGTCACGAGTCAAATGCTATGAGGCCAACGCCAAACAGACAGCTTCCTTTCGTGTTCATATCAACCTAATCGTATCATAGATAAGTAGAGTCTGCTTGGGAGCAGTGGCGGGTCGCCGAATGCAGAATACAACGGACCGACATACACTGATGAATGACCTCAGGACTATGTCCATACCTTGGAACGTCATCTACTTCACTCATAGACTCTGTAGTATAGCAATGAATGAAACACCTTACAAGCTTTGAGCTTCTCCGAGGTATGATAGAAAGATATCCATTACCCCCCACCCCAAATCCCCTTCCAAAACGAGTACTATGATCTAACCAGAGTCTCATTGAATAGACATAATCAACCTCCCAGCAATCTGAGCGGAAACAAACTGCCTGGATTATCCTGTGGGTGAAAGCTTCACATATCTTTCGTGGGTCCGGAATCTGACATACCAGGCAGTACATTTTCTATAGATGCTCCTAGAATGTCAGTCTCAACACCCTGCCTTCAAAGCGAAGAGGCCTATGTGAAGACACGACTTATAGATAATATTCATTACATTGTATCCTGTCTTCCGCTTGCATCCAATGTTCTCGGAGTAAATATTCTGGCTGACGTGGGATTCATCCAATGGATGGCTTGAAACGGACGAGGTGACATCAACGTTAAGATTAACTTTATGCAACTACCTCAAAATGTATGTTGGGTCAGTCTTGATTGCTACACACTCCTGTGTCAGGTCTACCAAAACCAGACGTTTGCGTCTCAGCCTTTCTCTCCCCATGTCGTTGTCAGGTTTCTTCGTTTCTGTGTATACGAAGGCAAGTTTGTCAACATGACTTCCTTTGGTTTCTAACAGGTCACCGCCAAGCGATTCATGTAGCAATTCAAGCAGTGATTCTTAAACAGCTTAAATCACCGTTTCCAGTACGAGCAGCCATCTTCAACAGTTTTCATGGAGAGCTCCCTTCCAAATCACATGACGTCTATCGGATCGTGTACAGACATTCTTGGCTAAGGAAGCATTCCGGACATCATCGCAAGTTGGGTTGCGGCGCGACCCTTGTTTCGGTGGGGCGGCCCGGGGCAGCATATTTGACATATTATACGAAGGATACTTCCTTTCTATGTGGGCTGTGACGGGTGATAGTCTGTCAAGAAGAAAAGGGAAATTAGGAACTCTTCCCAGGCCCGTAACTGAGCTCTGAACATTCAACTCGTCGGGTGTTCTCTCTATGCTAGCAGCATATTTTATACAATATCTTGTTGAATTCTTCACTTGGATTCCCCAATGCTATGTAGTTGCTCAATCCTTTATTATTATTTTTGTTATTAGAGTCTGGATTGCTTTTAGTCGAATTGCGGACCATGTAGACTAGTTAAGGCTAGAGGTCCAAGGAATGCAGATAAGCCATGAAGTATATCCAAATCAATCCTCCTACGCCGTTAAGGGGTCCTTAATAGTAGCTCTAATTAACGGGGTATAGAATTATGTATATATCTTTTATTTCTAAAACGAAGAGTGTAGAAATATAGCAAAACACGTATTCATCATATGGTCATAGGAAGATCTACGTTACTCCCTCTCCAGAAATTCGTGAAGAGAATTAGATATATTTATAGAGTTTCCCTTGATCAGGGGCTTGGGGAATTTTGGTATGGTATTCTAAATCGGACACCTAAATGCGTCTACCTATAACGCGTTCATTTCCTATAGGGGGTTCCTGATAAGTGGGTTTACTGTATTCGTTGCTCAACACATAACGTAGGCTTTCGAAGTCTGAAGAGGAAACGGGGACATGTTTGTTACATATCATAAAGCCAAAGAAGCACGGATGAGAGAGCTCAAACTGGCTCCAGGCACGACTTACACCTTCGTAGAACCCCATTGTCTCAGCACCACTCCAACAAAGGAATCAATATGGGAATGGTTCCTGGTACATAATGTAGACAGAAGAGGAGCGAAGATACTTTCTTTGATATCATAAACCAAATATTACTATACTGAACTGTTGGTGCGGGCATCAAAGTGGATCAGCCACATATAAGGCTGAGCGGCACATAAAGCCAAGTCCCTTTCTAAACTGCAGGCATATATTTCCACTGACAGAGAAACAACGATTATATACAGAACATATCCGACGCCTCTAGCTAAAGGCCGAGAAGCAGGAGCTCTTTGCATCCGATTCCTCCCATCCGATGCATTTCCAGCAGTTCAATAGCCGGTTCGGATCGTACTTGTTCTTGATATTCAACAGGGGCTCGTAGTTCTCGCCCCACCACGCTTCCCGCCAATCCTTGGTGAAGGGGTTAGCCTCGCAGCTGTAGGCACCGCTGCCTGGGGTGATCTCCTCGAGGGTAGCGGTCATGTTCTGCAGACCAGCAATTTTCTGCTCGCGCGTCTCCAGGGTGCTATTCCAGGCCCACGCAGTGCCGGAGCCCAGCTCCCAAATAGCAGAGCGCCAGGCGGGAGTCGCGGAGGTGGAGTTCGTCGTATAGTTGTACAGCACCGGTCCGACGATGGGGATGTAGGGACTTTGCCCCTGGGACTGGAGGAGAGAGAAGAAATCCATAAGGTTCTTGCGGCCCTCGGCAGTTTCGAAGACAGCCTTGGGCACCAAACGACTACCAGCAAAATGGGTCACACCGACGCTAACTGCGTTAGAGGTGACATACTTTTCGTAGAAGGCGTACCAGGAGGAGAACTGTTCAACGGTGGCAGAGCCACCCTGAGATTCCGCGTAGGCGATCACATCAGCGAGGGACTCCTCCGCCTGGGCGACAGATAGTAAGGGAGTCACATTGATCAGGCTGCTACCACTGATGTGACCTCCCCAGCCTTCCGAAGCCCACTTCAGGGTGTTGTTGACCACGATATCCATAAAGGGTAGGAGATTGGTAGAGTTCGAGGTGAATTTGATAATGGCAGCAACGAAGCTCAATTGAGGTTCAACTCGGTGGGTGCTCTCGATTACGACACCAAAGGTACCGCCGCCACCGCCACGAAGAGCCCAGAAAAGATCCTGGTTCTGGCATTCGTTGGCGATGCGGTACTGGCCATCCGGTGTCACAACCTTGAATTGGATTACTCGATCGATGGCCAACCCGTACACAGGAGACAGAATACTATGGCCAACGGTTTGCAGGAAACCACCGCTAGCGCCTACCGTTGGCGCATAACCACCCAAGAATGTGACATTGTGCGAATTAGCAAACGAATAGACCTCGTTAAAGTTGACACCGGCCCCGATAGTGATGGCTTGCACGGCGGTTCCTGGTGCGGAGCAAGCATCACATCCCTCAGGCTTGAAGTCGGCGTGGTAAACTTTTGACTGCAGATTGCGTGTCCAGAGTGCTAGAGTTCCCTTCCCACTGCTACGGCCCAGGTAATCATGACCACTGTTCTTGATCGATAGACGAGTTCCAGAGCAGCTAGCGAACTTGAAGGCCTCGACGGCATCGCTAGCCTGCTGCACCTCAAGATAATATGAGGGCACGTTGCCTTGCTGGCAAACCGTGTTGGTAAAGGCCAATGGGTCGGTCGGATCAGAGCTGTCGAGCAAGCATTGGTCACTAGGCTCCGAGGCACACATCTCCACTTGATTGTTCATGTACCCATTGGGGGAGTTGGCGCGCAGGTACGGATCGCCGTAGTTGCTTTGGATAGTCGAACAGGCCGCATCGTTAACTGCCACTTCGGTGCCATTGTAGTTCGAGAAACAGGGCAGGGAGAAGGGTTTCAGTGGCTGAACACGGCCGCCGACGGTCGCGTTGAAGCTGTCGAGATCACAGGTCCCGGCTGAAACGCCCAGCAGGTGGACAGCCAGTGACACGAGCGAGTTTTTGAATGTTGAAGGCGCCATCTTGCCGCGCGATGAGGAGATCATGCACGGTGGGAAAAGACCAGTGGATAAATGAAACAGCCGTGAAGATCGCACCCTTTCTAGGAAAGTAATCAACGAAATACGAACTGTGCTGGCCTTTTATTCAAAATCTGGTACTGCGGCAACCCCTTGCAGAAGTCCCGGGTTGTTAAGAAACTAGTTTCAGGAAAGCGATCGGAAATATATTGTTTCCGATCACAGTTTGCAACTTCGCCCACAAGTCTCTCTCCATTCCTTGTTGGGTGGTATAATCCGACACCCCTTCTCGTATGATGGTGGGTAGGGAGCGAATGGAGCACGGAGAACGTCCGTCCAGCCAAACATGGCGCATAAGCCGAGGGATACATACTAAGCTTTTAGTGGTAGAGGTCAAGCTTAAGGAGCATTGAATTCCCTAGGGTTTCGGTCTCTCTTCGGGAATATGAGGGAGAGAATCCAATCACAGCACAAAGTGCTGACCCACTCGGTGGAGCCTTCCCTTAGTCCAGGCTCCGTAATGAATCAGAGGCTGCAGGGTAGTCAAGCTTAATAGGAATAAGAACAGGCGAAAGGTGGTACAGGAAAAGAGGCCCACGAAAGGAAATTCGAAAAATGTGGATCCGCATTGCACATAGGAATTCCTTCGGGCCTTTCGCCGCGTGTCTCAATATAAAATATATTGCATCTTCCACTGGCAATGAGTTCTTCTGTCTCACCTGCATGAACTATTGAACTCTATCGGTAAATATCTGAAACAATTCAGAAATACTTATGCCGTCTGCCGTGCGGCGGTAGAATGCTCGTAGAACCTGCGATCGAATTAGGGCTCCCTTGCTGTGCGGTAACCAGATATCCCACGAGGAATGTGGATGGAAGAACGATCCCTGCCATTTCCAGTGTACATCGACGCTGTCCTTTCTTTAAAGTACTAGGGCTGAAAGATAAAAACAGCAAGTAAATTCCGCACCGATTGATTGAGGCCCGTCGAGGACCACACGGTTGCGGCAAGGCCGGAATTGCAGGCTGAGTACCATGGGAATGCGGCCAATTTACGCCATTGGTCTTAGGTGATGAGTTTGAAGGCCTTGGCACCCACCCGATAACTAGAGTTTGAGACAAACCTCTTAAACCGTTGATGAGGGGTGAAGAAATTAAAAGGGACAACACTATAGAACCAGCACCACACCCCGTGATCGGCGTCCCTCCTGGAAGTCGCTCGCTTGTCATAAGGATGTTGGCCTGGTATCGCTTTAAGTCAGAGATCTGATCGTTCTAACGTGTGACCGGCGGGTCCTCTGGTTGAGGGGATCACTCGTAGTAAACCGAAGATCGTCCATAGGATTGCCCTTCTCAGTTGCCCTCGCGGTTATTCCCCAGCCGTGCACAACGATGGCCATCGAAAACACATACTGGAAAAACGTCCTCACGGTTGTCCCCATCGTGGGTGCGGCCATCGCGACCCTGACCTATCTTCTCCGGCTGGTATCCTGTCGCATCTCCACAGTAGGGCTGAGGTTGGAAGATCTCTTGATGGGCATCGGCTTGATTCTCTCCTATTGCGCCACCGCTTTTGTTATATATAGTAGGTTCCTACCTCGAAGGACATACCGGAGGATATTGCTCACAATTTGTCAACAGCGGCATTCAATGGTGTGGGCGTCCGAACGACCCTTTTGCCCCCAGATGAGCGGCATCGCATCCAATTTGTGACCAACACCTACTCTCTTCCTGCGACATGGCTCACAGCGACTCCGCTAATGCACCACTAGGGCTCATGGATGATTCAGAAATTTTGGGCGCCATCTATGGCGTTCGTCAAGATCTCAATCATTGTTTTCCTCCAACGCATCCTCGGCACGGTTCCTGCTTTTCGGATAGTCTCGAATTGCCTCATCGTCTTCATCGCTCTGTGGGCCGTCGTGGCGTTGCTCGTCAATATCTTCCAGTGCCATCCTGTCCAATTCTACTACGATAAAACATTACAAGGAGGGCATTGTATGCACGGTCAGACCAAATTCTTTCAGGCTATGGGAAGCATCGCCTTGGTGGAGGACGTAATAATTTTACTTATGCCGGTGCCGATCGTCTGGCGACTGAAGATCACCCTGCGCCAAAAGATCGCAGTAACCATTGTCTTTTCGTTGGGAGGATTGTATGTTGTTCGATTACAACATCTATAACTCTTGAAACTGATTATCATAGGGTCTGTATCTTCAGCCTAATGCGTCTTATTGAATTCCGCAACTTTGTTGTCACAGACCTTGCTTGTAAGTTCCCCGCCACGCTCGAGAAATGGAAAGAAGAGGAAGGCGAAAGCATGGACTGAACAGTCAAATCCAAATGCAGCATCCAGCGCCAAAGAGTCCATTTGGACGGTGCTCGAACTCGATGTCGCCATCATCTGCGGTTGTCTCCCTCTCCTCAAACCCCTTCTGGCCGGATTTCTTGGCACCGTCAAGAGTATCTCGAAAGGCCAGTCTAATTCAGGCACGAAATTATATTTCCACACAAGTGGTACGCACAATCACGATGGATTCCACAAGATTAGCGACCCACACGGGGCGACGGCCAGTCAGAGTCGGGAAGTGACGACGCAGTCTACTCGGCGCGGAAGCTCGGAGATTGAACTGCAGGGAATCGAAGTACATACGGCGATTGAGAGTAGGTCAGAAGTTGCAGATAACCCTCATGCAGTGGAGGGAAGGCCATGGCCATTACCATGAATAATTACCTGAGTTATACCTAGCATATGAGGACCTGTAAAATTGACACCGAAAATGACCGCTACTGAGGCCACAAGCAGCCACTTTACCAACCGACACCGCCGTTTGACCTAGCAGAAGGGTGTTAGCTGCGAGTGAGTTAGAAATTAGTATACCTGGTTCAGGGCAGAGCGAAAAGTTGGAGGTACTAGATGACCAAGCCTCCCCCCAAACCGGAAATTGTTGAATATCTGAAGGCCGCTCTCGGTATAGCCGGTATTCTTTGATCTGTTGTCTACTTATTCCATCTGCTGGTGGTTGGACTAATTGACAGTCCATCCAGATCACGCATGCCGTATGCTCCACTAGGGGGCATATTCGCTTGTGGAGCCACGCGCAGCAGTCCCGTAGATTCTGCAATCTTTGCTGCTTTGGTGACTCAGTCAAATTGTTCCATTGTTCAATCTTCCAGATTCCTCGCCGAATGCACTTCAGATTATCTCCTCTGGATATACATAATCATCGTCCCTGGGCCAACCATTCTTGAGGTGGAACTTGCTTATCAGTTCTTTGGATGAGAATAAAGATTGCGGCCAGATGATGCCACTCTCACCGCCTCTGAACCGAGACAGCAGAATATCGGAAGGCGGTCAATCGTATTATTGTTTACTACATCTTTCCTGCCCTATGCTAAATCTTAGATGAGGGTCCGTATGCATTATGCAGGGACTTGAAATCAGAATACCAAAGTCCTCAGCATATCTGTCTACGAGGCTTGCTCATACAATGTGCCGGCCTACTGATGATGTTCATTTCAAAGACATGGTGGAGTTGCTGAGGAGGAACTATATATATTCTCGATGTTTTGGAGTCACTAGAAATATTTAAGAGAAAGCTTTACCACAAGTACTAAAGTACCTAGCCGGCTGATTAATGGGTTGGTTGATATTTGAGAGACAAACCTAATGTCCCACTAAGGGCTAAAACTGTCGAAGCTTCGAGCGAACGTTACTAACATTCACACAGCGAGGAAGGTGTGAATTAAGTAAGGAAAACAAGATAATACTAGAGGGCGAAGCAAAATTAAGCTAGAGTCATGAGTCAATAAATGCAATTTAGGTTCCAAGTGAATAAGAGAAGCGCGCGATGATTAGGAACGAATGTTCGTAACCACTGCTAAAAACAATTTGTTGTCTTTATCAACGTATTCTCAAGCTAGACCTAATATGAGTGGTGTTGGCTCTGTTTCCACCTCATTGATCAATACTGACGTTGGTGTGTAAACATCATTAGATCAGCTACAAAAGCATGAATATCTAGTCGTAAATATTACCACCACATATCTGAAGTCGGAGGCTGTAGTTGTCTGCCTGCCCAGGGTTGCTGTGTCAGGTGATCTATCATCGCTCTTCACTCTTGAATCCTTTCATCTTCCTTCTTCATTCTACTGTTTCTTCTTTCTTCGCCGCCTTAAGCCCCGAAACCCCGTCTAGCTTTATCCCGACGTTTCGTGTCCGTCTACATACTCAAACATTTATTTTCTTTCGATCAACCCTCGATTCTTTCTTTTACAGCTGCAATGCCTAAACGGCCGCGATCCAGAAAGTTCTCACAACGCCTAACCAGTGATGATGACGCTGTATCGAGCAGAGAAGGTTTGTAATTCTGATAATGGTCGGAGCCAAGGGAGCTAACACAATGTTAGAATCAGCCAATACTCGGTCATCACGCGTGTCTGCCAATCCGTCCCAGTCAAGTGGAATCGAGACAGCCCTGAAAGAATTGAAAAAGACTATCGCCGGACAGAGATCCGCGGCCACTTTTGCTTGCGGTGGTACGATCACCATCTCTAGGGCTGGCACCGGTGGCGGCTCAGGTGCAGTGTCAACCTCGCCGCCAGTGAAGGTCTACTGGTCTGTTCAGGAAGAGATGAACGCCAAAAAGATTGTCCTTCCCTTGAACCATGCGTCGGCAGATTCTAGCCCTGCTGCTCTGCAGCAGCTTGCATCGGACTGCTCCCCTGTAACCTTTAGAAGGGGTAGTCAGGATATTCTAGACCCCAGCTTTCGACAGGCAGGGAAGATGGAGCCAGCGAACTTCGCAACTACATTCCATCCGGCGGACCTCCGTATCATAACTCTAATCGAAAGAATTTTGCTACCCAGCGTCAGCAATGATAAGGTGAATTCCATGTGGGGTCGCACAATTCTGCTGAGTTCTACAAATTGAATGTACGTTTACTTGGAGTAGCACCTATTGTGTATAATATCACCGGCGAGCTAATGAGTTGAGATAGATCTACTCTGGCCCCTCAGGACTCTTCACGAGCCATGTGGACACACCACGATCGGTCAGACAGGTGGGATCCTTGGTTGTCTGCCTCCCAACCGCTTTCAGAGATGGCAACCTTCTCGTCCGTCACCGGGGCAAACAGGTGGATTTTGACTGGGCCCCCAAAAGTGCAACCGCCATTCAATGGGCCGCTTTCTACAGCGATTGCTCCCATGAATCAAGACGATCACGGAGGGGGACCGGCTGACGTTAACCTATAACCTTTACGTGACGAAGCCAGAACCTGCATCTAAAGTCATTCCGAGTTCCTTGGTAGAGCCGTGGACCCTTACAATCTATGGCCAGCTCGATGCACTCTTCCACAATCCTCAGTTTCTGCCTAACGGTACTTTTGGATCCCAAACTAATCCATTCATGGCTAACTTGCATAGGTGGAGTTCTTGGGATCTACTACGCTCGTGCATATGCCCATATATCAAAGGTCGCTAACACCAACCTCCCACTGACATTTAAAGGCTCTGACCTGGGTTTATACTCTGTTCTTCACGCGTTAGGTGAGACAGTAAGTATCCAGCCCGTGCTCGAAGTCGACAAAGGCGATTATAACTGGGGCCACGGTCTTGAAACTGAAGATGGCGAATTGGTTGGAGAGCAACTCCATCCTTACCACCAGTCATCCTCCAGCACGGAGTATGACCCTTTGGATCAGGTCAGTGTCCCATGTTACTATACTGCACATCCGTTATCATATACCCGGTCTCATATGGCTTTGAGATTATTCGCGACGAATGGCCTCACAGCAAAATGACGGGGATTACGTGGTTAACATCACAGAAGCACTGGGAGCAAGCTCTAAGATATGTTGCGTACGGGAATGAACCCTCGGTAGAAACCAGCTACTCTACGGCCGCTATCTTTGCTACGATTCCTAATTGGAATAAGCGATCCTCCAGCCAATAAGGAGCAGGTTAGATAAGGAAGGTGAACGAGGATCGATACGGTCCAGGTGGGAACACGAGCCAAGCCCGCCATTTCGGTGTGAGAATTGCGTGAGGGCACAGGTGAAGCGCATTAGTGGTCTACCTTCGCTAGTTAGGAATTTGGTGAACATCAGATAGGGTACTAGGAATGGATCTAGCTGCTAGTGACTTGCAAGAGCTTTTCCTTTATTTACTACCCCTTTATGATAGAAGCAGGCTCTATGGACTATCATAAGAAAGCAAAAAAAGACGAAAAGATATATCTGCACAGCAAAGAAAGAGGTAGATATTCTTTCGGGTCGTCATGCTACTAGGTACCGGAATTCATGGAGGCTTTCCTTTGAGGTATTTGGTGGAATTTGGCGTTTGTTCATCGCTCCCCGTCATTAATCTCGACTACTAGCCGTTTCATTCAAGATTATGTTAAATCTAGAGCGGGCTGGAATTCGGCTATTTGACATATGTCTCTTTAAGGAAAGTTTGTTCATCTTTCCTTGTCTCAGGCGCACTGTCTTTGCTAATATGTCTTCCCCAGACTCAGAGCCAATTTACTTTTTGTGGCGAAATAAGCAGTAGGATAGTCACAGGAGTCCATTACTTCTCTCCGCTGTCAGAATATCGGGGACTACGAAGGCCGAGTTCACCAGCCGTATTGCAACAGGTTTATGGTGTTCGAGGGTCTTGAAAGGTATAAAAGTGCAATGGTATCATAACAATTCATTTCCTGTATAGCAAAATTAGGTCGAATGCTATTCTATACTGTACCCCACTAGCCCTTGGTATCGCTACATGCTCCCTATTCTCCACCCTGACGACAGTTTTCGTTCCAAAAGCTCAGATTAGCTTGTTGTCGCAGAATACCATACATGGCACTGCTATCCAAGCATTCCCCACCATACTCTCGTGCTGCCTTCATGTGCTGATCGACTAACTCAAGTCCAGGTAGTTTGAAGTCGTGCTCTCCGGCCAGTGAAAGTGCATGTTTCGCGTCTTTGATAGCCAACGAGATGCCAAATCCTGGTCGTGTATCCAGTGGTGGTGCATATATTCCCGATGTCAATCTTATATGAAGTTAGCCAGGCTAGATATAACAGGGTCAAAGTGATAGTGCGCGACTCACCTTTTGGAGTAACCCCCTGCAATAGGGCCAAAAGACTCCGTGATCAACTGCTCCATTGCTTCGGTCCCAAGACCTGTTTTTTCTGCAAAGACCTGAGCTTCGCCAACCGCCTCCATCAATGAGAGAGTTATAATATTGCTATCCGGTTAGTTTTGGTTCAACAGGAGCCCGGGACTATTGGGTGAAGCGACCTACCCGCCAATCTTGAGCAACGATGCATTCGACGCATTCTCCCCACAGTTGATAAGCTTCCTTCCCATGACATCGGTAATATACTTCTCCACAGTAAGACAGGCGGACTCGGGGCCGCTGATTGCAAACACAAGACCTCCAGTCGCTGCGACAGACGGACCACCGAAAACGGGAGCGGAGAGAAGGACAGCCTCATGCTTCGCCAAGTCTGATGATAATTTCTTAATTGTGTCCGGATGGACCGTTGAGCAGTCCACGAAGATCTTGTTTGACAGGTCTGAGCCACCCGCAAAGGCAAGCTTCATGAGTCGTTGAAGAACGTCGTCATTTGGTATCTAGTACATGTCAGCTGCTGACAGACACCTTCTTGGGGAGGGGGTGGTAGCTTACCATTGTAAAAACGATGTCACATCGTCTTACAAGGTCAATAAACTCGGTGGTAGGTACAGCACCGAGAGATTTGAGTGTATCTCCGGCACTCAGTGTTCGATTGGAGTATATCAATGGGCGTTCGTGGTTATTCGCGAGATGTCGTTGTAGATTCTCGGCCATCGGACGGCCCATGGACCCGAGCCCGTACTTTGACAAATTAGCCACTAACCACCCTTAGATACGGTGTCATCAATCTCTTACCCATCCGATTTGCGGTTGATTTAATTCCATATTGCAGCTGTTGAGGAAAATTGTTTAAGTTGAAGTACGCGGAGGAGATGTAGACGAACATTAGGGCCTATTTTATAGCCCCATGGGATCACAACCCTTTCTCGGCCGGTTGACCAAAAACCGGACATTTAATTGAGTCATCTCAAGATACGAGCGCAATCTATGGACCTTTTCTCGGATCTCAGCCCCGAAGGCTACGGAAGACTCCCGAGCCCCACTACGCTGGTGGATATGATGAATGGATAACAGCCGATAACAATCAAATATTGAGTATGGTTTAAGATTAGATGCAGCATAAGCAAAACTAGCAACATAAAGCAGAAAAGCAAATTCTTCCGCAATTCACTCCAGGAGAAAACGCCTGATGTTTTCTAGTCCATGAAGATCTCCATCAATGGTATCGGCCAGCTCCTTCGGAACCCATCCTTTAGTATAACTTCCTCCAAAGTCAATCAGATATGCATCCCCATTGGGATCAATGAGCACATTGGCTGCTTTTGCATCCCCCCAGATAATATTATGCGTGTGAAGCTGTTTCACCGTGTGAGCAATCTGGTCGAACCATTTTTGCCGAGATCCATCATACTGGGGATGGAAACATTCAAGTGTAGACCCAAGACGATTGATGTATGATAAAAGGAGCCCCATAACTTGTCCATGGCCATCTTGGACCAAGCCATCAAGCCGACACGTGCGAACCGTGTTGTCGAGTTTAGCCATATGAATCTTAGAATATGCAATGAGCTCTTTTAGGACTGATCTTGTATGGCCTGTATAGACTAACTTGAGGAAGCTGGGGTTTGATCGCCCGGGAATGAACACCTTACGGGGGCTCCCTGACAATGCAGTCGAATCTGGATCGATCGGAACCTGGACTTCACTGGGACGGTAGACGGGGAACATTGAATAATCAAGATGTTGAACGGACGGCAAACACGCTCCAATATCCTGGAGCTTCAAGCCTTTGCCGAGGTAAACAGGCACTAAGGTTTCTTCCACCACTTGCACCGTGTAGCTGAACTCTTCTGCAAAGAAACAATCATCGAGAGTGTACTGCCGGCTCGTGTCTAGAGGAGCAACTTTGCGGAAAATGGGCAGAAATGGCTGCAGGATCCATTCAGACATTTCCTCGAGTGGGTCCCCCCATTCGTCGTCTACTGGGTCAGGAATAAATTCTGGATCTTGACGTTGGATTTGCCGAAGGTATTCTGCAAGTAGGGCAGGGGAGCTTTTGAAATTTGTAGCAAAGAGATCAATTTTGAAAAGTTTGTCAGACACGAACACATTCAACTGTGTGTCTGTGTTTTTGGTGCTTGATACAAATGTATCAACCGCGTAAAGAGGCCGTTGCGCCGCCATGGCTTGTCAACGAAGTAGAGGTAAGTTAAAACTTATGAGGGGATAGATGGACACAGTACAAGGAGAAGAATTAGAGATTAGTAAATCGAGTTTTCAAACAGGTAACTATAATCATGACGAATGAATGAGGGAGACGTGACATACGCAACCATGGACTTCTGCCTACAGCACAAACGCGAGTCTCCAAGTCCAGTCCAGCGGGACCGCGTTGGAATACCGAGTAATACTAAGGGATGTTCATCCATGAGGAGAAATGCTGTCGAAACATGATGGAATTACGGTATGCGTGATGATGATTATTCCATTCCTATATGGCAAGTACCTGCGCCCCCCTAGAAAGCGCAGTGCGGTTAAATACAAATTAACGCCCAGAAACAAATATCAGTGCTAGATACAAATAGCAGTAACGCCGGTTTAACCAAATAAGCAACAGGCAGTAAGGGCATAAATGATTGCGCGACGGTGGAAATAACGAACTCGCAGAAGGAGAATAACAACGGGGAAACAAACCGCTTAACGGACTCAATCTTAACGGATTCAAGAGGAGAATAACGATGGGGAAATAGACCGCTTCACGGATTCAATCCATGATTGCGTATATGGTGTCTATTTCTGCGGCCAGCAATGCGGGCAGTTTCCATTCTTCGAGCTTCGTACGCCGGCAATCTCCCCTTGTTGTCGGGTCCAGCTTCACGAACCACTCTTCCAACCTCATGAGAGCTCGCCGGGCATCGATTTCCATCATGGCCTCGAAGGCGTACGCCGGTCTGTTGTTGCACGCGTCATTTAGCGCTGCAAACGGGGTACCCCATGGCATTCCCGCTTTTATTTCCTCGGCTCCCAGCGTATTCGAAAGCTCGGGTCGTAGTGATGTTACAATGGTGTAGTCGAACTCTTTCGAACCTTCCTTGTATTGTGCAAATGTCCCGAGCCCCAGTGCATCTTGGACATTTATGCCCGGCAATCCCCAGATCGAGTATCGTTCCTTTAGGAATTGGAGTAAGATATGTGGGGGGACTGTTTTCCAGTCGTCAAGGTGTATGGCTGCGGTATTTTCGGGTGGTTGCGGGGCTTCCGCCTGCCTCTGCACAAGCAGTCCATCGTCGTCTAGACTTCTTTTCCGGGCAGCCCTGAGTCTCCTCCGATTCTCCCTTTCTTCCCTCTGCGCCTGGTCTACCGCCTCCTTCATGTTTCTCATTTGCTCTTGTATCTCATCACTGAGGGCGGCTTGCATGCTGCGGGCTACCGCGATGCGATCCTGGACTGCAATATGTACAGGGCCATTCCTCCACCTGTGTTGCGCCGGTATGTAGATGGTATTCCCCTTACTAAGAATTCCGCTGAACCACGGATCGGTGTATGTCTTGTCCGTGAGTCTTTGGACGTGCTTGTCGTCATCGTAACTCCTTTCTGCTACCGCGACACGTAGCTCCTCTACGTGATGCGGGGTCAGTGCTGACTGAAGACAATGTCTTCTATTCGTGTCCCAGAGTCTCAGTAGGAGATTCGCTTCCTCATAAAAGCGGATCTCCCGCCAGGCCTTTAGCTTGATTAGAATCTCCTCCCTGACCGCCTTAAACCGCTCTTCCATCTGTTTGGCTAACTCAAGGGCATGCTTAGATCTTGCGAGGTGCGTATTGAAGTCCGGTTGTAGGATGACATCTTTCAAGGCTATGGTCTTTCCATCGTGGTCCGTTATCTCATAATAGGGCTTCTTGTTCACTATCTTGAGGTAGGCATTGTTGGAACAGTTGGCTGAAAGCATCTTGCCAAACGGAGCCGCGGCCTTGTTCTGCAACGGTGTCCCTTCGATATCCAATAACATACCAGCCGTGATTCTGACCGGATCAGGCTCCGGGGCGTCTGGAGTACTAGTAAAGGCTGTCCACTGGACATCGTTTAGATCGTCTTTGTGAGATATAGTTATCCTGTACGGATCATCGTGCATGATTATCATACTAACCATCGGTGGACGATGGTAGTCCGCTCTTGCGACAGGGTTACGATTAGGTCGAGACATCTCGACCTCTGGCTCGGTTTCGCCGCGTATGATCCGTTCCAAGATGGCTATTTGAGCTGTAGTACGCAGGATTGATTTGTTGGCGAGAATGGAATCGTTCTTCTTGCGCACTTCCTTCTTCACTGACTGTAGCTCTTCGAGTTCCTTGCGTAGCGCCTGTAACCTTTTCTTCCAGCTTTCTGGGTCGTCCATTCGAAGAAAAACTGATAAACGGTGTAAATGAACAGAACGTTAACCTCGAGGATGCAAGGGTAGATAACGGTAACGCGGCATATTGAAAGGTAAGTAAGTGAGAGTTGATGATTTCCTGAGAACCAAAGATTCGGAGTGAAGTGAAGTGGTTACTAAAAATAGAAACAAGTAAAAGTCGAGTAAATAAACAAAATCTCACAATAGTAAAAAGCAGAAGTTAGACTACATATTCATTCTGTGTATAGCGATCTTCAAACTCTTCCACCAGCTCTTGAGCATCTCTCGTTGTTCCGCACGGTACCATCTATTATACCTGTCAGGCCATCCCAAATATTTCACCAGGTATTCCACTGCCGTATTTCCCTTATTCTTGCCTCGCTGTTTAACAGTTTTCTTTGCCACTAGAGCCTCCAGTTCATAGGATCGATATTTATTATTAGGCCCCTCGTCGTCTCGTTCTATCAGTCCTTAGAACGTATTCTTGCTATCTCAGTCAAGCGGATCGTCTTGAGGGTACTTTTCTAAGTGTGCGACCAAAATAACCGGGTAGATACGCCATTCTTTGGGTAAATCCAATTTATATATAAGTGGGCCTATCCATCAGAGTATCTTCTACGGACCATTGTACTGATCCAATATTTTACAAGACAGCGTATCCGTCGTCGTATAACCCTTATAAAGTCGAAGGACGGAACCACCGACAGCAAAGGATATAGGCTGGTATTTCCTGTTATATACCGACTTTAAACCCATCTGCGCTATCCTTAGTGCGTGAGCGGCTGTATCGCGAGCAGTAAATAATTGGATAGTATTTATTACTTGCAGATCTATTTGCAGCGGAGCTGCCAGCTTAGATCTATATATAAGACAGTGCGATGTCTCGGTGGTGACTGAGTATATTGAATGGTTATATACTGACTAGTTATTAAAGCGCTTTATAATTTCCGACGCACCGTCTGTCTACAAATAGTATACCGTAGAGTATATTATCTATATCTTTAGCGTTGAAAAGATATTCTTCTATAATTCTTCTAGAAACTTAGAATTGCGATTAAAATAAAATAATAAAAATCCTTAGTTCTCGATCTGGAGGCACTCAAGTAATGTATCTGCCTATTAAACCATGTTCTAGTTATAGTATCCGGTAATAGAATTTCATGCGCCTCCTAAATTTATCTATTATAAAATATTATCGTATTATAACGCCCATCATCCAATAATCTAAGGATCAGATCAATTGTTATTGTATAGAAAGAAAGGCCAATCGGGTGTGTCCCGTAGGGTCGGTGTAATCGGGGCAAGCCTGAACTATTCACATAACAAACACACACAACGCGATCGTAGACAACTACAACATGCAAACAAAGAAAATAGGGGCAACAGAAAAGGTCACTCAAGTGGATCAAGGAGCGCTCGATAATCCAGGAAATTTCTCCTGGAGTCTGCATCGTCACGAATCGTTTTATGCTAAAAACAAAGAAAACTCATAAACTATTCGGGAAGCTGGGATCGAAACATTACAATATGGCAGCAGCGCTGAACATACTGCGTGGAAAGAATACAATATTACACTGAGTCTTCCTTCCATTGTTGCATACACTTTATGGTCCCAGCGCACTGACTTCTAAACTGGCCACATTCGTACCAAACAATGCCCAGACACCCCACGATACCGGTCATCAGTGCTCTCTTGGAACTGGCTGACCGGTCGCATGGTCGGATATCAGTGACATGGTGGCCAAACCAAGGTCTTTCGCAATCGAGACCTTGTTGACGACACCTGCAATAAGTCCTTGCCTCTCTGCAAAAGTAACAGCGCCTGCGATGAGGATGTCTGAGAAGATGAGACGGCCTACAATAAGAGAAGTTTAACATACGCACTTAGTACCCTCTTACTCCACCAGACTCCAGGTCGCCTGTAACTGCGCGACTCTTGCCGTGTCGGCGTTGATCCCCTGCGCATATCCTTGAGCCCTCTGCCCCAGCTGTGCTCCCTCGACACCCCAAGGTGTTTCGAATCTGTGCGGGATTCCGGCCGCCCCATAGCTAATGTGGGGATTATACATGGAAGCTGTCATCCCATTCATATTGTAATAAAAGGACGAAGAAACGTTGTACATCTTTTGCATATCGAGGTTGAACCGCGCCATCGAGACAATATTCCGCATTTCTGGGACCGTTTGTTCATAGATGGTCCTGCGATATGCGGCAAACGCCATAAACGAGGCCAGATCGCGTTTGTCACACGCCTCAGCCCACTTGCGGCGCATTCGAGGCGAGTATAAGTCACAGTGACTCTCACCCGAGATGATTTGAGGCGAGAGGGGGAGCTGTTGAGCGAGCTCGCTGTCACGAACGACCTCCTCGTAGCACGCGAGACAGATGCGGCAGTCGTCCGTGCCATACCATTTCTGATTTGTCACCAATTCAATCCCCGGACACAGAGGAAGGTTACATAACCTGCTAGTAAAATCTACAAATCCGGAAAATGTGCAAGTGATCAATGCCTCATCTAGTCTCGGCGCGTAGCTCAAAAACCGGAGACTGCCAGGATTCAGATCACAGGAGGTTTCGACTGTCCTGGGATGCTGAACTCGCCTGAAGAATATGTCTATCCCGTGTGGCTTGAGGAAACCTACATAGCAGCTCTGGCAGACGTCGAAGTTGTCGATGCCTTGATTAAGTTGGTACATCTGCGCACCAGGCTTTGTCTGCGAGCTACAAGGAGGAGCTTGGACATATTCTATGATTGTGCGTCGCCATAGTGAAAAGTCTTTCCGCTCAAGCGCCTCATGCCAAATAACCCGTGCCTGCCAGAAGCCAAGAATGCATTGCTGTTGCCTTGGCGGCTGTCTCAGGGGTTGGAAGTGGGATTCAAAGTCGGTCTTACTCGCAAAGTCGCGGTAGCAGCGCTCGCAGACAGCAATTCCCAGGGCTCGATCGCGAAGCTCGTACCATTGCCGTGAGGAGCCGCTCATTACTCCCCCATTTTTCTCGCATTCCGGAAGCGCCAGATGACGTGCAGCTTCGGCAGAAAACTGCGGCCACGCTGGAGTATTCGTGAGGAATCTTCGAATGAAATCTATAGCAATGTCACACGCCCATATTTGTCCCTGCGGTTGCGTTTCTCGATGTTGTTCGAACTGACCCTGTAAAGCCGTACCCGTGACTACATCCTCATAGCAAGCCTCACATGCGATAAAAGAAGGAAGTCTGCTGTTGCCTTTGGGGCTATACCACTTCACGTTTTCCGATCTCCCGACGCCTTTTGTCCCATCACAGTTTCTTATGGCGGCGCGATGACGAAAGAACCACAACAGCTCCTGAACACTGCCTGATTGCAAGGCTCGGGGCCATAAATGGTTTTCAATACGAGGTGAGCTGAAGAGACAATGTATGCCAGCACCGGCGGGCGAGACCCAAGGGTGGAAGCTTGCTTGCAACGATGAGCCCCGAATATTCTTCTCGTAGCAGTACGTGCAAATGCGGAATTCTGGGGCTTCAGGTAAGATATACCATCTACCGGAGCACATCAAGTTATAATTCGTGGAGGGACACTTTCTCAAAGTAAACTTTGCGGGCGGGTTATACTGCATGCTTGGTCGCGATACAGGGACGTCAGAGCGTGTCTGGTCCCTGTGCTCGGGATCTGGGTAGGAGCTGCGCACAGTATTGCAGTCAATCGATGCTGATGCCGATGGCAAGTCCTCCTGGCGACACTGTGTCGTCGGCGAGCGTCGTTGTTTGGAAGGAGGGCGGTTCGAGAACAGTGGCGGTGGCACTGGTCCACTATACGATGCCTGCCGCTCATGTGGCTGGAAATCATAGGCAGGTGGTGGCGTGGGCATGTTGTTTCCAATGGACTCACGACTCTGTCGCCATACGTCAGGCTGCGATGGTACCGAAGCCTGGTTCTTGTTGGTTGTGCTCCGCGGGAGACGTATGGGATGGGTCACGGTACTTATTCTGGGAGGGAGACGCCTGCGACGGAGGTGGCGGAAACCAAGGACGAGAAATTGAAGGCGTGGAACTAGCCTGTGGGGTCCCCTGGAGGGATGTTGACTGCCTTCGAGGCCAAGGCTGCGGTCGCTGTTCTGCATGACATGGAGCGGGAAAATGGGTCACTTGTTGGGGGGTGGCCTCTCGTTGATATGGAGGCGGCGGAGGATACACTGCCCCCAGACGTGGAGCGGTGCTTTGCGAGTTATCTCGCGACATCCGAGGAGGCAATGGTGGAGGACGATTGTCTTCAGGAGGTGGCCGAGGCGGAATTGGCGGGGGTGCGTTTAGGGCGTATTTTTTGGGGCGATATGGGAACTCCATGCTAATTCTTCAAGTGAGCTCTTCTATGCGACGGACGAGTCGAAGGTGGAAGTCAGACAACTAGCGACGTGAGAGAAGCAGTAAGGCTGTATATATGAGTGGTCATGAAAGGAAGAGGACCGATGTCAACACAAATCTCACGATCAGCCTCACTACCGAAGCGGGTCTCATCGGGGAATGATGCTCGATCTGGGGATAGTCTATGCGGGAGGCTGCAGCAAAGCCTGGGTTAATACGAGAAAGCCATCCTCTTGATTGACCAGGTTTCTGCTTCGCCCCGTTCCGTCCCTTTCTCATCCGGGGTTCGCTTCTATCCATGACTCTATACGTCAACGAAGATCGGCACCGGCTGGACATTCTTTTCTTTTGGTGTTGCTGAAATGCCGGGTATAACGCCATTCTCCAGGAGAAGCTGTGTTCACCTCCCGACGATCTCACTTGGATCGAGGCTGCATGTGGTTGTAATTCGACGCTGATACCCTAGGAAACCCGTACTCGCATCCTCTCTGGTATAGTGGATGTTGCGTCCCATACCGGGTAAGCATGAGAAAGCCGGCTCCATCGCCATACCCACCCGCTGACCCTAAACTCACACTCGTCACCTAAAAACCATGAGCTCGCGTGAGCGCTGGACAGGGTATGTTAAACTGCAGGAGGAAGGATAGATTTCAACAGGCTTTGTGCGGGTTGCCCATCGGCGGGTTCCATCACGGCTCACGGTTCACGGTTCACTAGCCCTCGACGGCAAGAATGCCGTACATACAGCTTTTCCGCCGTGTATTAGTGATTGCGTTGCATAAGACGATTGAGAATTTCGTAGCGTACCTGCTTGTCAAGACTTTTCCCGTACATGGTAAGAGGCTTTCGTGATCAAAGTCTGCGGTACGGCCGCGTGAAACAACACGGACATCTCGTTCGGTAGTTGATGAGATACAAGTTGGAACCAGAAAAGAGGACAACTGTCGGATGATATTGATCAAAAGTCTCAGAGCCGTCGGTCGTTTTCGTGGTTTTGACCCGTGCTCTCGACCCACTGGGATCGGCCCCTTGATATTCGATGCGAGTGAGTTTTCATACGGCCGTTCCGGGGGAAAAGACCGAAATCAACACCATCAGGGCAAATAATCACAATGACCGCTTCATAGTCATGTTCCAGAAGAGGGATTCAAAGAAAGATTCGTTGTTCATCTCTAGGAAGCTTGTTCCTGTGCTCGATAGTCGAGCGAGAGTTCAGGGGAATGCCGGGAGACTTATTATTATAAAGCATAGGCTTCGTGGGATCGATAGAAGTGGACCCCAGGTCAAGTCAGATACTTAGCTTTGCTGCCATAATGCTAACGAATAAATGACGGATGAAAGGATTAAATGGCATGGAAACTTTTATGCAGGTGAGTATTCCTCTGCGTTGGTCGTTTGATCTCCACCCTGGCCGATGGAATGTAACGATAGGTTAACTAGTCCTTCTCAGGTCAGTTAGTACGATGTCAGGCTCATCAGAGAGCCACTGCGAGACCGCTGATTGGTCAGATACTATTTCCATTGCTGGATGGAATCGACCCTGGCGCGTCAGATAGGATCATGGGTACCATCGAGGGGACACGTAGCGCAGCGACTATGGTTTTCCCTGAGCCGTTTCAGATGAGCAAAGACATGCTTACGGAGTATCACGCATATACCGAGAAACATGTAGACCCCGATGACCGAGTCGACGGTCATGTTGGCCCTTGCATGGGCTCTTTCTACGTTATCGGTTAGATGTGATCCACACACTAAATGGGTCCCTCACAACCTTCTGCCACTTCTCAGCCGATATACGATGGATGGGCAACACGAGAAGTAGGGCACATATCCCAAGATGAAAAGTCTATTCCGTTGAACCCCGGTCTGAATCTATTCACCCGGGGGTTTCGAGCGAAGTTTATCTGCATCAGGGCCACGCATGAAGAACTCTTCTTTTACGACAATGAACCACCCAGAACGTCGAAGGAAAGACCCAGATCCAAGGGAACAAGGAAGAAACGATGCAGGAACCCAGTTCGAGTTTGTCTTGGAGAAGGACCAGCCTGGTATTCGCAGTCATGCAATGCGACAATTTTGGAGGCAGAAACAAGCTATCGCAAAGGAAGATCCAAGCGATGTAACTTCCGCCGGCCGCCGTCTTTATCCCCGCACATTAATGCCGAATGATGGCATCCAAACCTACAGTCAGTTTGAGGGGCTGAAGGAATTCCGGCAACAGATGTCAGCTCTCCAACCAAAGGACCACGGGGCAGGATCAGCAAATGCAGGCAAAGGGAATGCGGAGACTTTGGGTATCCCAGCCCAGATCTTGTCTGGAATCCGTCATGCTCTAGAATTTGTCAATTGCGACCCTTTTCATACCTTTCCAGTGACATTAACAGCGCAACATCGCAAGCTGCTATACCACTGTAAGTATATCAGATGGAGGAAGGAATTCAGCACGGTCGGCATCGAGGATTTATAGCTATGACTGACATTGATAGGGCTGAGTACGCACACCAGTGGGATGTCTGTCGCCCTTCCCCACGCGGCTTTCGATCCCATCAGAGAGGTTTGGCTACCACTGGATCTGTCAAACAGCGCCTCCTTCAACGCAACAATGGCGCACGCAGCAGCCCATTTGGCCTACCTTCACGGTGAGCTCGCCTCGCCTGAAGCTCTCCGATACAAAACCGAAGCCATCAGTATCATCACAAAATGGCTGGATGATCCTGAGCAAGCGCTGAGAAACGAAACCCTCGTTTCCGTAGTACGTCTATTGATGTTCGAGGTACGTGTCCGGGCCGAGTATGGCGGCGATTACATCTTATATGATTCAAGGCATAAGGAATCATTTGCTTTGTGATTCTGTTGACAGTTCCCGCCATGTGCAGAAATACTGGGGAATAGATGGCCAGTGGGAAGTCCATCGAGATGGACTGCAACGGCTCATCAATGCGAGAGGCGGTCTTTCTGCATTGCGAGGGGACTGGCGTGTGGAGCTCGTTGTGTTTTTGTGAGTCTTCCTGTCCGCCACCTAGAGTCATGGCCTTTGGAAAAAGGAAACCTTGGAGACTGACGCACGCCAAACGGAATCATCTACCAGTGCCTTCTTCATTGCAGGATCACCGCGATGTGAGCCAACCACGCATGTATGGGAGCTATCAGATCACTTCACACCGACTGCCCTTCACCCAACGCTACAATTAACGGTTGACCGGCATCGATCAAAGGTGGTAGAGAGCCTCCAGATATATCCAGCCGTATATGATGCGACCATCCTGTTATACAACTCTTTCCACCAGGCTCCCGAGCCTGAACTATTCGCAGAACCTTCGGAATTGTCGACTCGACGGTTAAAGTGCTTGGTGTTCCTCAGTGTCATTTTCCAGGAATCAGTGTACTCCTCAGTCTCAGCACTCGGCGGGGTTTTCAGCATAGACTGTTCTTTCACCAACCAGTTAGTCGCGTTAGATGAGCCTTTAGCAAAGTATCACCACCGGTGGCAAGGCGAGGTTGACATACTCCATACAATTCTCTTCGGTGACTTTTGCGACCTGAATCACCAGCGCGAAACCCCAGGGATTGACTTTGTTATACGGCTCTCAGACAGTCTGGATCAGCTCAGTCAGCACGCCCGCAAAGCTATTGGGCAATGTCTCCTGAACATGCTCTTGGAAGAGAAATGAGTGATGACACTACTAACACAACAGCGCCACTGGATCGAATCTTGCGTCAGCTACTTTTCTATCCAGTCGATGGCAAGTGTGTATAAGATTTTAGAGTTATTGCATATTACCCAGAGCGATCACCATTACCGCCACCTTGCTGTCTGTCATATAGGAAAGCCGTACGGAGTAGACGTGGAGAGGTCTTGGCAAACCCTTCTCCAATCCGGGAATAGTTGGTTTTAAGGGTTTTCCCGCCACGGGGTTCCCGTGGGTTCAACCCTCTTTCTGACCAAATCCGGTAGTACTAATCAACCACTCAGTATCAGTCTCTTGCAAAGGGGGATGAGATCCCCAAGACAAGAAAGGAATGATCCACAGCAACCTAAATGCTTCCTATCTCGTTCTGCTTTGGGACATACCTGCCTAGTCCTCTGCCTTGTTTTTCTTCGATTCCCTTGCCCTCGACGCTCTCTTTACGACGGGCAGTAATTGTCAACCTTTCGAATTCCCTGAGTTGCTCAAGGCCATAGGAGCCATGCCCCTTATCAACGGGGAAAGAACGGCAAGAAAGTAAAGGAAAGGATACGGGCTAGTCGAAGTGAGTCGGACGAGTATTCTGCATAATTCTCTTCTCACGTGTCCAAAATTCGAAGCTTTACTACACAGAACCTAGACCATTGCCTGGACGTCATGCATTTACAGAGAGATATAATTGAATGAAGACATCGATATATGACGGTCCTCTAGCATCATGAGGGGCAATACCCTCACGTACTGACTGATGCTGGGTGGTAGACACTAATATCCGACCCCAGAATGACCTGCCATTTCAGGCAACAGGGGACTGTACCTAGGCAGGGTTACGATTTACTGCCATTATGAAGAACAACATTGTAAAGCAAACTGGGAAGCGCAACCTTGGAATAACGGCCGGGTGAGGGCAGGACTTCCAATATAAGGATATACAAAAACCCGTTACTCTCTCTTTCACGATCTCGACACCTGCGACCGAACTAGAAGGACCGGATCTCGAAGGCATACTTGCTACGAAGCATCGCAACTGTCGCGCGCAAAGATACTCACCATACTTTCAAGTTTGCCTTTCTCGGTGGTGATAATGTTATTCATATTGGTAAGTTGCTCACCCCTCCATTGATTCCTTCTGTTGTCGCTGAGTGTCAATTACTAGTGCCTCCTTTCAACGTTTTAACGCCATTCTTGCTTTCCAAGACATGAATTGACAAGCCTTAGTCTGCGCCCCAATACAACGTCTCGGCCTCAATTAATTCAATCTGCCATATACGGGCTACCGAATCTATTCAAATGAGTCCCTAGCAATCCAATATATCTGATGGGCGGGTTCTTGGTGGCTGAATTGCCATCTTCCTCGCTTCCGCGTCAAGTCTTTGTGGCATGGCACTTGCTTTGATCGCTAAGAAGTGTGATTAAAACGGCTCCTGATGTTTGCATGTTGCTTATAAGTGTTTAGCACAGCAGAACGTGCAACTATCGAGCTTTTCTTGACCTATCCAGCCTCGCTACTAGTAGCTTAGTTATCATCCTAGTGTACCGCCTCTATCAACCGGTGTCTTCTACGAAATTCTACCTTTGGTGGGTCAATGGGGAGATAGAGTCTGATATTGAAGACATCATCAGCATGCATGGAATGTTACCTTGCATAGGGCGAATGTTGTATCTGGAGATAACTAACACAGTCTAGAGACAAATTTATAATCCAGCGTACCAAGAGCTATGGCCTAAAATACTATACACAGAAAACTGCTCAGTGGATTAGATAAGGCGTAAAAATATTTCGTGTCAACATTGGATTATATATTTCAAGTCTTCTGACCAGAACTCCACGCCGTCGTGTTCCCCATTGACTAGAAGGCCTCTGGTATCTCATTTTCCCATGCCACCGCTCTTCGACGCCGTCATCGGGACAACAGCCGCTGTCGGCAAGTCCACAGTCCAATCCCTCGCTTCCTGGATGATATAAGTCTCGCTGGATTGGCTTTGCGACTCCCACTCCCCGGACGCCCGGGATGTGGAGGCTTTTGTCTGTCCCATACGTGGAGGAAAGTACAATGTCACCTCCAGATTCAGAAAGTACGCCCTTTGTTGTATAAGAAACGTGCGATGGTTGTGGCCTGCCATTGTAGGCGGGATTTATCCATTCATTGTTTTGAAGACAGAATGCGTTAGAACGGAATCGAACCATAAAAGGCTTCAGCTAGCCCCAGGAAGCTGGAATGATGCTGAGAGACTTCGCGATCTCTATACAGACCGTGCCGAGGGATCCGTTGATAAATTGATCAGTGTAAGCGGCGTTTGCTTTGGTAAGCATTATTTCGGCGATACTTGATAGAACAACACTAAAGGTGTTAAAAGCTGAAGTACTATCCGGGGGACGGTAAACATACAGCAGGGGTAGAAGGAAGCTACTTGCAAATATGAGACTTTTCTTCCACGTCGTTTGGACACGGATCATTAAACCATGGCCTGAATAAAGGTCATGATATCCGTTATCCCATTTGCGATAGCAAGGAGCACGACCCAGTTAATCCCATAGCTGATTAATACAGTTCAGGCATCATGACGCCATTGTAGTCTGATGCGATTGATATATCACTTCTTGAGATAGTCCTAGACTCTTGGAAAATGACGCTGGAAGGTTTGTCCCAAACAGAGCAGTCACTGCAGTTACCAACACCAACCCCTCGGCAACACGGGTGTGGAGACGGTCTAGAAAAGCCGATGTAAGGTGATAGATAAAGACTGTCATGGCCAACCTAGAGCAAAGCAACCTCAGTGTAAGCAGCAGTGCCCCGGCGAGCTGCAAATGTTACGGTTAAGTAGACGATACACGAACTCAAGCCCGATGGATACCGCAGCTAACGAATAGATACTTGGTCACGAGCCAAGACCGCTAGGGTAGTAGTAAGAAGCCATGTTCTGACTGCAACAGCAGGTTTCCAGCTAGCTGGTTCGAATTTTGCCATGGGATGATCGCTCTGGGATGGTATCAGTTACTAGCAGTTCGGCATAGGAAGAATGGTAGCTCCGCACTTTGCTCACAAGGCACATGAGGCGGACATTCCATGGATTTTGGGGTTGACTGATAACAACGAAGTAAGTGGTATGCCGGCTATCTGTATAGGTAGAGTAACACCAGACGGTAATACGAACAAATACTTTCCGGACCTATTATAATCCGCTTGAGCCACCGTGATCCCGTCTCGATGTCAGTGTTTCCCTTCACTTTTCTTCTGACTCGCGTCCTTCCGTCTATAGCTGTGAGTACTCACAAGAGTACGTTCTTGAGCTGGCAGCATGTAAGACACAATGCCGCGGCGAAAACCTATCAGAATCCCAATCAATATCGCGATGAGCTGTAACGTGAATATCGATGATCCAAGTAAGTTTTGGAAGGAAGGAACTTACTATGAGCCGCCTGCTAAACCGAATAACCAATGATAGCACCTTCCTCTCAAGACAACGTACGGCGGGCGACTGCCAGAGTCACAGATACTTTAATGGTTTGACGGCCTTTTCTGAAGCTCAACGTTGTTTGTCTACCAACGTTCCCGTCAAGGAATTCATCCATACTTATATTAGCACCCATCATAGTGGATCTCCCGTGTTTTCGTTTATCACTAGTCTCAAGTCACCCATCACCCTCTCTCTACAGATATGTGTGGACGGCAGTTCACTGTCTATCGTTGCGGCCACAAGACTGCTAACCGGGCAATCGAGTATTGCATATTTTCTGGGATCAGCCTCGTCACTGGAAGACAAGTAATGTGTAAGAATTTGCGAACGAATACGGACTTGCCGTTCAATGGTCCTTGCAAAAGACCAGATTGCAGACTTCAAGACATGGTCAATGAAGGATGGTTGTGTTGCAGATGCCGATGTGCAAATTTCGGACAGATTGCCCTGTGTAGGGGGGGTATACCTCTGGGGTCGGATGTTCCAATCCGCTGTTCCCACTTCGTGTGTTTCTATTGTGTCCACGCACTACCTGGTAAGGATGCTGTTCTGTTTGCCCGCTTATCTTCCCCCTTTCTTTGAAATTCTGCTTTGTGAAGTGGCTGACGGGTAAGCGTAGTGTACCCCAGGCAGTGACTTCGACCCACTCTTCCCACCCTTCCTTATGGAAGGACGACTTCTCTTCTTCGTCACCGCTTTACCGATTGTGTCTTCATACCCTGATAATCGTTATCCTATCTTATGGTATCATGGTATTACGGATCCGGCGCCACGATTCCGTGGGTCACCTCTTATGGCGTCTTATATCGTCATTCATTTCATTTTATCACTCTGCCGAACAAAATCTCGGCCTGTTTTGCTGCCCTAGGTGGCTTCCTTTGTTATGCTGTCTGTAGTCCCATAGTTAGTTGATCATCAATCCTATTACAATTCACGTTCATGGTCCTGCCGTAACATCTGCCATTATTTAAGAAAAATATGCTTTATATAGATACTAATATTTGCCTATTTATATACTCTAATGTACTGCCAGCACCCTCTATAAAACCAGGCATACATTTCTGAACATAGAGATACACTACCATTTGATAGGGACTCTACGGCGATGCGGTGATGTCATGGATTTATGATTGCTTGACTACCAATGTGGACCAAGAACATGCGGAGGACACGGTGGAGGATGCCAATATGGAAATACCGTCTACTCAAACAGTAGTACTGTTTTGAAGATTTTGGATCTGCCAGATACCGTATCTCCGACCACGCACATTGTCTCCTACTTCCTTTGTGCCGCTAGTCTCTCGACTTCAGTTGTTGATCCCTCTACACGTCTGACAAGTCTGCTATACCGTGTTGACCTCTATTTCACGGAACCAACAAATATCTTCTACTTCCTTCATTATTGCATTTACTAATGGTAATGTGGTATAACGATTCAGTTTTACAGAGTTATCTCTGGTTTTATTAGCATTACTGCTATGCATTGTTTCTACTCAAGTATCTAGCGCGCTACACGTTCTCGTAGGGAGCAGCTGTTACCGGTATTCTACCGAATGTCTTGTTGTTCCGCCATCCAAGTAACAGGAACGCTCGTTGTGGAAAGACCTCTATGCCGGCTTCTAAACCGAATAATAGATGGCCAGAGAAGTTCAACACGCCTCGGTGGTCATACCTCGGGCTTTGATTATCACTGTCTTAATCAACGGTGTCCTTGGATTTGGCATGCTGATTGGGGTCTTATTTTGTATGGGCGATCTTGACGCAGCGACCAGCACTCCCACGGGGTATGCTTATATGGAAAGCTTTCTGCGGGCAACCAATTCATTGAGTAGTACTGTGAGCATGATATGCATCTCGCTTGTGATTGGTATTTGTTCTGCAATCGGCATGATCGCTGCGACCTCTCGCCAGTTCTGGTCATTTGCGCGTGATCGAGGAGTGCCTGGATGGAGGTTATGGAGCAAGGTATGTGTTCTGTTGGGCTTCTTTCACTTCTTCCCTCTCTCCCTTCCCTTCCTATCTTTAGAGTCTAATTTGTCAAGTGGCTGACGGGGTGGGCGCAGGTCTCTCCCACAACCAATATTCCAATCTACTCTGTGTGCTTCACCATGGTTGTCTCGTGTCTTCTTGGGCTGATTAATATCGGCTCCGATGTGGCGCTGAAAGATATCCTATCCATGGCTGTGTCTGGCCTCTACCTCTCATACCTAGCAGTTGGAAGCCTGCTTCTCTACCGGCGTGTATGTGGCCACATCCGCCCCAGTAGTGAGTGCGAGGATACGACTGTGAATGTCCCCAATGCTCCGTTAGTATGGGGGCCGTTCCGAGTTCCTGGTATTCTGGGGATGGTAAACAACGGATTTGCTGTTTGCTACATGATTATCGTGATTTTCTTTAGCTTTTGGCCCACGAAAGCCGCGGTGGATTATAAATCTATGAACTATAGTGTGGTTGGGACATTCGGGACGGTTCTGATTGCGGTTATATATTATGTTATTCGGGCCCGGCATGTCTACCACGGTCCGGTGGTAGAAGTATAGTATTCTAGCACTCCGAACCACGGCTTAGAGTGACCTTGACGTTTGGAATATAAGTACTACCGGTTGGGTGACTATGGTGTCTCTATTCATACAAGACCAAAATCAGGGTAATGTATTCCGTACGGAGAGGCAGTCGCCACCTGAGGCATCCTCCTGTCGGAAATCTAGGAAGCGCTCTTATTGGCCAATATCTTCACCGTTCTCGGTTCGAAACCAAGCCATACTGTTTTAGAAAGAATCGATCTTGTAGTCACGTGTTCTGGTCTCGATAAATTGGGATGGCAGCTGTCAGTATTGCGCTACTTGCAATTTTGTACAGGCCACTGAGCTCATTAATGCAAGGTTCAGGTTATTCGGGGTTTTGCGAATTTGTATGGAAAATCAAACTAGCCCGCGTGGCAGCTGTCAAAACCATCGGGGTTTTCACGTAAACTAAAAACCAATCCCGGCCGGGAGAAAACTCTGCAAAGGCCCCAAAGCCGAATACCGGAGCCGAGGCTTAGTCATAGATAAATCTAGTTAGGCTTGCATAAAATCGTTCGTTCGTCCGGCATCGCCTAAAGAATCCGATCTCCAGAGCCAATTACACACTCTCGACTACTCCACAAGTGGTGGAGCACAACTGATTGTGCAAGATGGAAGCGCGATGTTGCGATTGGCGCGATATCCTGGGAGGCGAAAAAAAGAAGCTTTGTTCTGCATGGGGGAATCTCTTTTTATCTCTGGGGTAACTCTGGGTAGGGAACGGATTCCCACAACTCTTCATCCATCCCACCCAATATTCCTACGCAGATCATGGAGAAGTCCACTTTGGCGGAGGACGCCATCCAGCCAACAGGCTACTACAACGAGTATGATGCGCCTCCCAAGGACGAACTCCAGCTCAACGTAGGTGGTCGTGGAGCGACGCAGCGACGCCTGCGGAACTACCATGTTACCATGATTGGTTTTTGCAGTGGGATTGGCACCGGTCTGTTTGTGGGAACAGGCGCCGCCTATGCCAAGGCCGGTCCGGCTGGCTTGCTGCTGGCATATATCGTCGTGGGCTTGGTGCTATGGTGCGTGATGCAGAGCATCGGCGAGCTGGCCACCCTGCTACCCACAGCCGGATCCTTCCCTCATTGGGCCACTCGCTTCATCGATCCGGCTGTCGGGTTCTCACTAGCCATCTCATATGGATACTGCTATACCATTGCCATCGCCTCGGAGGTCTCCGCTGCTGCTGTTATCGTCTCCTATTGGACCGACCTGACACCGGCCGTGGTCATCACCGTGGGTCTAGTACTGATCCTGGCCAGCAATCTGATGAGTGTGCGTTTCTATGGGGAAACAGAAGTCTTTGGGGGTGCGGTCAAGGTCCTTTGCTTCCTCGGCTTAGTGATTGTATCGATTGTGATCACGGCGGGTGGAGCGAATAACGATAGCATCGGTTTCCGCTATTGGAACGATCCTGGACCGTGGACGAACTATAACGGTATCACCGGTCCCACGGGACACTTCCTGGGCTTTCTGTCGTCCTTTGTCAACGCCTCATTTAGCTTCATTGGTGTCGAAACCGTTGTTATCACCGCCGCCGAGTCAGTCAACCCCCACCATGCCATCCCGAAGGCGGCTCGCCGTGTGACATACCGTATCGCCTTCTTCTATATCCTCGGTGCCCTCCTGATTGGAATCATTGTCGATCCACGTAACCCAGCTCTCGTCTCGGGCTCTGATAACGCGAACAGCTCACCATTCGTGATCGCCATCAAGGAGGCCGGCATCAATGCCTTGCCGTCGATTGTCAATGCATGCATTCTGGTTGCGGCATGGTCCGCCGGTAATTCGTACTGCTGGGTGGGCTCTCGCATGATTGTGGCCATGACAACAGACCACCAGTTACCGCAAGTCTTTGGCCGCGTCACCAAGAAAGGTGTGCCCTACGTTGCCGTCATTACGGCTTGGCTGTTTGGGCCATTGGCGTACCTGAGTAAGTCAAACTCCATCGCGTACAAGCATTTAACGACATAACTCATGTACTGTGTACTGATATACGATCTTTAGGTCTCGGCTCTGGCGGTGCGGCACAGGCATTTACCTGGCTTCTGAATCTCAGCACAGTCGCTGGTCTGATCGCATGGGCAACGCTCTCCTTCTGCTACATTCGTTTCCACTCTGCGATGAAAGCGCAGGGTGTCTCTCGTGATACCCTTCCGTGGAAGGCGCCGCTGCAACCCTATGCTGCCTGGGTCGGATTCATTGGCTCGACCATCATCGTTCTAGTCGCGGGATTTCCCGTCTTCTTAAAGGGTAATTGGTCGTCGTCGGACTTTGTGGCATCGTACATCGGCATTCCCATCTTCATTGTGCCGATCATTGGATGGAAGCTCTTCAAACGTACTAAGGTTAGTTGGACGAATCTTGGAGTCTCTTTGTTAAAGAACCTTGCTAACCACAGGGAATGTCTAGTTTGTCCGATCGGCTGAGATAGATTTGTGGTCGGGCCGTCTGCAAGAAGGGGAAATCCTGGTGCAACAACGGGTTCCTCGGAACCTTTGGGAGCGCTTTGTCGACTGGCTTGTTTGATTTCTTCAATCTGTATAATTATCTCCCTCGCGAGCGACGCTGTCGGTTCAACACCGACACTGTACGCGAGCGAGCACCTGACTGTCGAGTGCCCTGGAAGGTTCTCGGGAATTTTACCAGCGACTGCATTTATGTAAATAGAGTAGACTTAGCATGACTGGGGACTGGGTCCCGGTGTAGCGTTTTGTATTATATCAACTATATGAGCGAATGAAGCACAGTATTAATTCATTATACTTTCTCAAGCACTCACATGTTCAAGTATAATAATAGCAAAACGGCCCATCAAGCGTATCCATCAAATCCCGGAACTGGACTGGCTCAGACACGAATCCAAAATCAATCATATCATCTAACGTCATATTCGCCGTTGGGGGAGTGTCAACGATCGTATGCGTGCCCCAGATGGCATGTCTTCTCGTGTCTGGATCCAACCCCTGCCAGATGGTCCATACTCGATCAATCTGCGCATGATGCAGATAAAACATCGGATCACCTGGACTACCAGCTGCGTCGCCCATGACCATACCCACCCCGACGTGACCACCGCGATGAACGCCGTACGGCACAGATGGTACAGAGAATCGAGGGTCTTTCTGCATCACGCCCTGGAACCACTCAATGGTGTCGTATGAGAGGATCAGCTCCGTGATGTGACGAAAGGTCACGGACGCCCGTGTGACAGTTGGGTTGATGTCTCGTTTGAGACAGTGAGGATGATGCTCGAAGCGGTAATTCACTGCTTTCTGGCCCGCGCCATCAATGGGACCCATGTTGATGGTGTAGTTTGAAAAGGGACCCTCATAAACACATCCTCCGCCCGTGCCCACGGGGATGTACTCATGGATTGCGGGCCAGTAAGCCGGATCCCTGTTCGGGATGAATGCACCGTTCGATCCCATGCTGTACTCGTCTCCGTTGAACAGAACAGAGAGGTGAGGGTTCTCTGCGTCCAAACCCCAATCCCAGTAAGGGAGGGAGCCGGTGTATTGGCATTTTGATTTGAGATCTTGCTCGAACGTGTGGATAAAGTAGCGATGCCAGGCAAGGAAGTCCGCCTGCAGACTTTGTTAAACAACGAAGTATGTGAAATTTATATCCCCAAAATATCGATATCTTACAGTCTGATGGATAACACTGGTGAGATTAATGTGTGTAGCCAGAAATTCGTCATAACGGGTCTGCACTCCAGGATAAATCTGGCGTAGATCGTCTGCCAGGGTGGTTGGAATGCTCTGCAGGCACCGAACAGCGTCGGTAAACTGCTGTCGTTCCTCTTGGGTCAGCTCACGCCTACCGACTGGTTAAATCTCATATATTAACAGGGGAACACATCAACCACTGTTGGATATACCATTCTTTACGGATTTGGGCGTCCTCGGGCCGACAGCCTCCTGTCCTTTCTCTCTTGATATTTTCAGTGGCTTCACTGACAACTTGTCGGAGAGCGATGCCTTGGTCGACTTGCTCGGGTGAGAAATCATGGATGCTTATACATAAGATCGCTAGTGGTCCAAAGGCTAACCAAACCAGCACAGATATGTACCAATGCATTTTGGCCGTGACTTTCCTTCAAATTGAGAATGGGAAAGAATGCTGAAGTGGAGTGACAGAGGATCATCCCTTGATTTATGAGGTGGCAGCAGCCTTGCAGATGACAAATCAGCAGCGTGACATTGCAGAATTCCAGTCTATTTGCAACCTGCATATCCAAATCAGCGCTTTTGGCTCAATCAAACACGATTTGCCTGCAGCTATCCCCACCAGTCATACACTGATTGGTGTCCTTGAGGACTATCCCCGGTCCATATTAACCCAGGAGCTAAATGCGAATCCGCCAATGCCACTTGTAATCAAGACAGGCCCATCGTGCGGTCATGAACAGGAACATGGAAAACAGGAGGACACATCCCAGCCAAATAACTACAATACGCGAGCCGACTTTTTCCAACATTTCACCGCCGATCGGAATACAGATTAGTGTCCTAGCGCTGTTAGTATGGTCTCGACACAAACTTTCAGCTAACACGATACTTACGCGAAGCTCACCAGACAGTAACATGTTCCAAATCTCATCCCGATCTCTTTCGCATTGGACACCTGCCGAATGCAGACGGGGGCAAGGCTGATGAACGATCCTGAACAGAGACCATAGAGGGCGCTAAAGACATACAGTGCTGACAAATGACCGCTGAACGGGTACAGGATGGCAAACATCGTCAGAACAGCAGAGAAGATTAAGATAATGAGTACGTTCAAGCGACCGTATCGATCGGCGATCCGACCAGCGATAAGTCGTCCGATGCAGGAGCATCTACAGTTGTCAGAAGGGGACCAGACGAATATGCATCAAGTCGGCAGGAAAACATACACGTTTAGCACCACCAATGTATATACACTCGCGCTGGTATTGAAGCCCTGCTTCGTCACGTACGTGGGAAATAGTCCGATGAGGGCAAACACCTCCAATTCGAGCGCTACTTCTATTAAGTATGCGATGACAACCACGGGGAGCGAGAAACCTACTGAAAATGCCAAAGCTCAACAATGTGAAGCGAGAGTCCTTGAACGACCGGATATCGATGGCCGCCTTCAGCTGTCCTTTGGGGAGGCGAGACTTGACGAGGAATGAGGCGAGTCCGCACAGCACGAGGATCACCAATGCCAGGATGCGCATTCCCCACTGGAAGCCCAGATTGGCAAACGCACCCTTCAGGATAAAAGGAAAGACCACACCACCCAGACCTGCGCCCGCCATGGCCGTTCCGATCGCCATGCCGGCGCGCGCCTGGAACCAGTGTGGCACACAGGACATCCCTATGGTGCTCGTGAATGCACCTCCGATGCCAGCCATAATGCCGAAGCAGACGATAAAATGCCAATACTGGGTGCACTCCGCCGTCAAGAACAGACTCAGCACATAGAAGGCCGACCCGGCGGAGACCAGCTCTCTCGGTCCGTAGGTATCGAACAAGGGGCCCACGAAGACACCAAGGCCCAGCGAAACGAAGACAAACAGCCCAGAGATCCAACCCACATTCTGGCTTGAGTAGTTCGCCAGCTGATGGGATTCCAGGTAAGATTGCAACACCCCGACCGAGTTCATCAGGCCGTACGACGACATCAGTAGCAAGAAAGAACCCAGGACCACGAGCCAGGAGCGATAGCCCCCATCTGGAAAGCTATCGGCATCGGCGGTTGGTCCCTCCTGGACCACACGATTGTCTTCTACTTCGAAGTCATCCACCGGCCGGCGAGGCTCACTGACACCGACCGCTGGATGGTTGATTTCCACTCCGGAGGACACAAAAAGCTTTCCGCGCTCCGATGTAGCCATGGTTGCAAGACGAAGGGCCAAGGGATGAGAGGAAGTCTGAAGTGCGCGAGGTCATCCTAAAGCAATATAAGAATTTATGAAAATATCAGACGGTGTGGGGCTTGAAAACAAGTCATCAAGACGAGTGGGACAGGGAAATTCCTTCCAGATCTGTCGAGTCGGCATGAAATTCCGTGGCTCATCGACTTATCGGGCCGATCGTCCGCATGTCCTTTAAACGAAGGATGAGTCAAAGCACATTCTAGACCTCTAGAGATCTTCTCCGTCCAGGTCCAACTGGAAATCCAGCTGGCGTACAGCTCTCGTCCACCCGTCCTCCTCTTGGCACTGTGCCCTCGGTCCCAACTCATGATAACCATTCCATACATGCGAGCTCATACATGCGAGCCCAATCATGCGTCCAAAGTCTGATCCTCCTTCCGGACTGCGGGGACCTCACAGCAACCCTGACTGCTGGAGGAGGAGATCAGGATATCGGCATCAACTACAAAATTCTCCAAGCTCTCGAGATGGTTCACTATCGACCGGTCAGACGCATCGCGACCCCACCAGGTAATAAATCTTTGGCACTTCAAATAAGCCAAAACCGAGTTGTGGGGCCAAAAAGATAGGCTCAAACAGTGGGGAGACCGTCTCGCGTTTTGCGAGAATCTCCCTACAAAATGCCGGCATTAGCCTCGTGACAGATGTCAGAAAGTCCCTCGCGCACCGGAACCTCATAGTACACATAGACGCGAAATGCGCCATAGAAAGAATGACACCGCGCGAGCTTAAAGACCGGAGGCTGTTGCACCAGCATCCGAGGCCAACTTGCCTCTCATCGAAGAAAAGCCGTTTGCGTTTCTGGATATTTGGCCATGCGGAAGGTTGATAGGCACTCGCCATTTCGATATTCAGGGACTCTCCCGTCCGTGGCCGTGTCAAAAGCGAATGGGAATGCTTCGACCAATAGTGGATTCTGAACCTTGCGACCGTAAGAATCGTCGCTGCCAGGCATAAAAAAGAGAGCTCTCTGCAATTCCGGTGAATTCAATATGAGTTTGCACCATGCGCGACAGGTCCTTTGGGCCGATATCAGAAGCGTACGAAGACCCAGTTGCACACTTTGAGTTTCCTGGGGAGGATGTTTCGGAACGTTGTAATCATGCTTCTGAGGTTTTAGCCCAATTCGGACAGGCAGAAGGCCTGGACGATGCTGGGATGCAGGATGAACTGGCGTCTCGGCTATACATGCACTTTCAGACCTCTGCCCATTCTGTGGGTCATGAGATGGTCATACTACGGGCGATTCCTCAGCGAATAGCTCCTGATTAAGAGGCAAACCGAGTATGTCGCATGGCAAACTATGGGAGAGGGCACGCAATTATAACCATGCATTGCGATTTGATCATACGTCCCCAGTTGTAGGCAGTCTTTAATGATAGTATTTACTTATTATCATGAGATGTATCATGAACTCTTCAGTCTTTTCAGATGACTTACATGCAGCTTGGGCTGAACCATCAGAGGACAGGTATTGACTTTGGAAGCACTCATGTCCGTCATGAATGGAGGTTTAGATCGATTCTACGGGTGACATTGTAAGATAGTAGACATTTGTAAGCTGCATGTTTCCGTTGCCCAGCCTGCATGCTTACATGCTTACATGCTGACATCGCCTGCAGACCTCTAGGTGCACTGATAAAACCCACTTCATGGAATCAGCATATCCCTTAAGGCTCAGCCGGTCAAGGATCCAAGCTTCGCGACTTGAAAAGCCGTAGTTCGTAGAATAGGCATATAGATCTTCACGATAAACAACTCTAATCCTAGTTATCCATAAACCCCTGCAGCCCTAGCCACTCCGCCGCGAAAGCTGTTATCAGGAGGCTCCAGTCTCGGATAGTGTCAAAATCCAAATGGTTTTCATCATCGTCTGGTGTGTGCCAAACACTAGGAAACTCCCCCGTAGTAGGGTCAGCGTCAATGACATGCAATACCTTGACCCCTAGGCCAGAGAATGGAACCTGGTCATCCTCGACAGGTTGGCGCTTAAGACTTCGAACATCGGTCGTGCGATCAACAAACCAAGACTTGCCGTGTATCCCGGATGACTTTAATTGTCCCAACTCTCTCAGACGGCTTTCCAATGCCGCTAGTCGCTGATAGTCAAAGTGAGTGACGGGGTAGTAGGACGCGATCTGCGGATTCTTGGCTCCCAGAAGGTCCAATAGCACAAGTAGAGAGATCGAGGAAAGTCGAGTCTCATACTTCGCAGTGGAGGGATACTTATCCACCGCCCAATGCGCAGCTAAGGACCGAGATCCGTAGAGCCCGTCGTTTGCGGTCAACGTATTGCCGAAGCTCTCCTCACCGTCCGTGAAAATGACTTGTATGCCATATTGTTCGTGGGTACCACCTGGAATGGAGGACATATTATCCCATTTGCGAGTCAAGGCTGCGTCAATGCTGCGCACTGCGCTCATGATGATACTGCACGGAGCTGCGCTATCGATTGCGCCGATGAATCCTTCCGGGTCTTTCAAGCTGTCGTAGTGTGCGACTAGTGTGAGCCAACCAACGTCGGTTTCATTTAATCCTGGAGGACTACGATAGGCAATGATATTCACGAATGGGATCCTTTGGCTTCCGGAGACGGGGGTCTTGGATGACGATACCTGCAGCTCTGTCGTCCACAGTGGAAGAGCTGAGTTGAAAAATTGGATGATATAGTTTCGTACTAACTCTGAGCCGGGTGTTCCTGGAACTCGAGGCCGGAGGAGAGGCGCAAGGATCGTTTGAATGTTGGTATCACCGTCGGGGTGAAGAAGCGCCTCTAGGTCGGCGTTGGATAAGTTTCCATGAGCGTCGACGAAGCATAAGATTGACATGGCAAGAATGCCCACTTCCAATATCCGCATGATGAGGGGTGTATGACAATGTGTGGCTAGTATGATATTCCAGTAGATCCCCGGAAACGGGTATCCTACAACTATAAAGGAATCAAAACAACAGAAGGGCGATGCTTATATAAAGTAATCATGCATATCTCGGCAATATGAGGTACTAGGGTGTTTACAAACACACACATGTCAGCAGGTCAGCACCTAAACATTCTAACGGGCTCTGAACTGCTGTTCAGCGTCAGTCTGAAACCCTAAATATAGGCCCCTGACACAAAGGCCACCAAATATAGTTTTACTTAACTACGACTGCTCGGGCGAGAATAGCATTTCAAATCCAAAAAGGACATCTCAATCACATTCTGATAACTGCAAGAACATTAATGGCAAATCATGGCTTCAGTGGGTTGCATCACAGTTATAGCGCTCCAGACGCCGTCAGGATGAGAGCTGTGAACCCAAAGTTACTGAGCAGTAATTAGATCGCACCCCATGCACCGTAGAGCTGTTCCGAGATGTCATCCACTGTAGTACCCTGCGTGGCATCGTCATCTCGCTTCGAGATGCCTCCCCATGCACCGTACAGTGCCTCAGAGATATCATCGACAGTAGTACCCTGCGTGGCCTCCTCATCTCGCTTCGAGATGCCTCCCCATGCACCGTACAGTGCCTCAGAGATATCATCGACAGTAGTACCCTGCGTGGCCTCCTCATCTCGCTTCGAGATGCCTCCCCATGCACCGTACAGTGCCTCGGAGATATCATCGACAGTGGTACCTCCCTGATCACGTTTGATACCTCCCCATGCACCGTACAGTTGCTCGGAGATGTCATCAACCGTAGTGCCCTTCTGGTCACGTTTGATGCCTCCCCATGCACCGTACAGTGCCTCGGAGATATCATCGACAGTAGTGCCTTCCTGATCACGTTTGATGCCTCCCCATGCACCGTAAAGCTGTTCCGAAATATCGTCCACAGTCGTGCCGGCGTCATTGCGCTTCGGGTGTCCGCCGTGAGCTGTTAAGGCTGTCCTTAGCTTTAGTGCGTGTTTATGAAGCAAACATGAACTTACGGGTGGGTGCTGCGGCCACAGCGGTGGCAAGAACAGAGATTACAATGCTGAGCTTCATGGTGAGCTTTCAAGGACCGGGGAGTGTGTTGAGTATTCGGAATTAGAGTTGAGTTGCTTGGGTCTAGCGGATGCCAAGATAAATGCTTGAGCAATGAGATATTTGAACAACTACCGCACAATTTACTTGCGCTTATATACAATACATTTCACCGTGCTGACATTGATTACGATGAGAGATAACCTTTGCAAGAACACAAAAGTAAAGATATACTGCTTACTTCGACCATAAGCAGATGCACGTCGTCATGTCAGCCATGCCTAGTAAAGTAAGGCATCGTTGCATCAGTCCATCTTCACTAACTCGTCCTGAAGTATGGTCGGAGCGAATACCTTCGCTTCGTTCCACCAAGACGACTTTCTCTCTTTCGAAATTCCTTTCATGGTTAGAGATACCTTCCAGTGTCATAATGCCTCCCTCTACCGAATCCGATTTCGAATCTTCTCCACGGCCCTCAATCGAGATAGAAAAGCAAAACCTACTTGAACAAGGCCTTCTCAAACGAGAATCAAAGCGACGGCCCGTGTTCTCGCATATTGGTACTCTCTATATTGTCAATGGCTTCTTGATCTTCATGGTGATTGTGCTCGCACGAGAGTTATGGAAGAAGCCTGTGGATCCGTCACTTCAGGTATACTGTATGGTTCAATCCTTCCAGCATTATTATAGAGGTTGAAACGAACGCACTATGATTGCTAACTGGCTTTCTAGCTCCCGCCAACGACGTCGTCGAGTATATTCCACAGCAGCATTTCCGGGCTGCGTTATTTAATCAAACGGAATACATGGGGTTCCCGACAGACGAGACTGACAAGCTATGGTCCGATCTATATAACTGTATAGTTTCTTATTTCAATATGGTTTCTACCTTGCCAATAATAATGCTAATGTTTTCCTAGTTGGAATCTCGACCATTACCGAAGATGAGGCCAAGAAGCTACACAGCCCAACTATTCCAATCTTCGGCACGAAGAAATACCTCATCCAGCTCGATGTCTGGCACGAGCTTCACTGTCTCAATGACCTGCGAAAAACACTCTATCCCGAGCGCTATACAATGGACTCGCTGGACAGCCTAAAGTTCCCGAATGGAACAATCAACCGTGATACGGACATGTTCCGCCACTGGGGTATGTACATCCATCACTGGGCTTTCTATCCTAATTCCAACTCACCATTGCTGTCAGATCACTGCATTGACTCGATCCGTCAAGCTCTAATGTGCCATGCTGACGTATCTCCCATTCCCTTCCACATCAACGTCCCTGCTAGAAAGGGTATATTCCCTCGTCTCGCGACCACACATACTTGTCGGAACTTCACCAAAATCCAGGAGTGGGCTCGGGAAAGATTTGCGGGCGAATGGAGGGTGGAACTTGAGCCCGAGGAGGCTCAATATGTCATTGATACGGCTGGGTTCTCGCAGGATCCAGAGGAGGATATCCAGTTCCTGTATGAGCTCTTTCCCGGAGATAAGTTCTTTAAGTATTGGAGGGAGCACCCTTACAATGGAGGTGATGGAGTATAAACTTTTGTGTATTACGGCATGAATATCAGCTATGGCGAAGCTATTGACAAGACAATGTGAAACATATCAATGGCGTTGGATAGGAGATCTACAGCACGTAACATAGTAAATTAAGAGAAACAAATCCCAAGAATCAAATTGTATCTATCTTTACTCTTCTTCATTGAGAGGTGGTGAAGTCAGCCAGAAAGTAAACTGCCCAGAGTCTCCCCCACTCTGAGCTCCCTATCTACCAACACACTGTTCTGATTTGATCTCTCAACAGTTTCAAGCACAAACGCTGAGTTCCTACATTGATGTACGACATTCATCCCATTAACAACAGCGACCTTTTTCTCCCAATCAATGATCCGTGGCTCAATCGTATCGTCCGCCGCACATAGGATCCCCTAGTAAGTCAGCGAGAACCATCAACAAACCTCCCCGACATAAGACTCTCTTACCTGCGCAATATAATCCAAACAATGCTCCAAATGCTCATCATCCAACGAATCCACCTTCCTCAGCCCATCCCGTTTGAAATTCAAACTATGATCATGCATCCCTCCCAACAGCGCAGCACGCAGCATATCGATACAGTGCGCTTGGTGTAACATCGAGATTCCGTAGCCGACTGGTTTATCAGATATGCCCCTTCGGACCATGAAGAAGCCCCCGTTTGTCGTGAGGTGGGCTTCGTCAAGGAGGGTTTGGCCCGGTGCTGGTTCGGTTGGAAAGAATGTTCTGGGGATCCCCCGGTTGGTTTCGCTGCTTAGTGATTCATATTTCTCACTTGTCTGCTGGGGGCATATTGGTCGTTCAATGGTTGGGAGGTATGATACTAGCATTCCGAGACATAGGAGGAATACCAGGAGGATTATGGGATAGTAGATACGGGGGGATTGCATCGTCGAAGTGGCGATCTGGAGCGTACAAGGTTACGCGGAATACGACACTCTGGACAGATACTCAATTAAATCTCAAATTGCAGAAACAGATAATAGAATGGCGAAATCGAACTGGTGATAGGCGGAAACTCGACAGGCGAAGCTTCAACGTAGATCAATGCTGACAGTCAGCATGCAGATGCATACTTTACTACCATCTACGACTGTCACATACTAGAAAGATATTTCAGAACAAAATCTTATACATTGTATCCTGTTACAATTATTAGTTTTCGGTCATGGATTAGTTGAACTTCCAGTGTTTGTGTCAAATTCTTCCAATATATATACAGACATCGTATTGCTTTACATTGATGTACACATCCTTATAGGTCTAATATGAACGTTTGCTAGCGTTATAACTTATCCAACATTTATGTAGTCGGCAACATGACACACTGTTTTCCAGCAATTTCTTAGTGGTTTTTGATACAATGGTGTAAGTTAGAAGAGAGTCAGAAAAGGATGTGATCCATATCCAATCAAGGGTTAAACCCCAGCAAACCCTCCCCACCACGCGTTATTCATCTCAACCTCCTTAACCCCGTTTCGCAACGTCCAGTCTCGAATTCCAGCAAAGTTACGGCAATTGTGCTTCGTCGCAAAGTCATACTTAACAACGTGCGTGTGCAGGTCATCGTCCGCATACTCTTGGAGTACGGGAACAATATCGGACCAGCAGAGAACCGATGTCCTTAGTCGATCGAAACATTGCTCTACCCTGTGGTAGACTTTGTCTTCAGATCCCCGGAACGAGGGTAGATGGCGATTGTCTGTTTCATCTTTTTGGGCGTGCAATCGAAGGAGGTTGAGACATTCTAATTGAACAAAGACTTCAGGGAGAGCGAGGATGTTGTCTGCATTTAATGGGGAACGGATCCAGTCTGTATCGGGCAGAAGATTCAGTCGGTCTATATGAGAATTGGGGACCGAAATTGGACTTCCTTGGTCTGCTCAGCCTCGAGTACATTTGAAACAAGGCGATCAACATACTAGGTAGAAACTCTTCCCAGGCTGCCTCGCGCTCTGGCAGGGCAGCGTCAAACCACTTGGAATGGACCAAGAAGCCAAATTCAGGGAACATCGTCCACTCGTACTCTATTATATCCTTCACAGGGGACCAGGTGAACATCCTTTGGACACATTGTGCATTTGTAGGGTGGAATCGGACGGCGTCCAGAAGTATCAAGGTGGACGCGACTAGGAAAACAGATGTTAACGTGAAGTATATGGGGTTTCGCTTGCGATCGCTATTCATTGTGGGTGACCTAAACAATACGCGAGTGGGACATATGACACGAGAGATGAATTGGAAATCAATACTCTCCTTCCATAGAGAGTAGTCTTGCAACGTTCGGAGAGGAAAGGGTTGTGCATAAGATGCTTACCCGGATTACACCGTGCCCATGCAAGCTGACAGCCTCTCCCTAATCTACAAACTAGAGCTCATCTTATTGTCGCTGCGACGACTCCTAGGTAGCCTATCATTATTTGCTACCTTGATTCTGACCTTTGCGCCAAAAAGAACTATGGCTATCTGGACTACAATCCGCAGTCGGTGCAAATCCTTCACAGACCGCGCGGTCGCATACCACAAGCTAGATGATGGAGAGACCAAAGAGGTCGATAGGCAAAAGTGGGAATCAGTGTCTTTATCTGAAAGTATAGCCATCAGTCAACATCAGGTGCAATCGGCAAAGAGCTTGCCAGTAGTACTCCTTTTTACCAGCACCGTATTCTTCGCCATGTGTCTGATCTTCCGCGCATTGATGAGAGGCTATGCGTCAATCGACATGGCTTGTACAAAGAAACTGTCTGCCTGGGGTATGTTAATATACTTGGCTATGATACTGATGGATTCGTCATGCTAATCGAGTGTTTCAAACAGCCCCTATGATGGCAGCAGTAGACTACCAATGGACCCAGTATAATTCCGACCAACTTCCTGCGGACTATGCTGGTCCTCCAACCGTGACAAGAGAAACAAACTGGTTGAATCAATACGACCGTTAGTGGATATGTTTATGTTGACAAGATTGCGTACACTTCTCACTCTATACAGACGGATTTATCCCATACCCATACGATCAGATCGAGAAGCTCAACAAGTCAACCGACAGAGACTGGTGGGTTCAAGACGGTAACCTTGTCACCCTTACAGAGTGTAAGTAGCCCATCTATCTGTGGTCTTGAACTACTTTTGACTAATATCAGGCAGGGGCCCATCAAGTGCACTGTCTTGGTCTTATTAGGCAGTGGATCTATCGTGAGCAGTTCGACTATTCCATGTTCACAAATACTAGTTCCACACGTTTCCACATACACAAAGACCACTGTTTCATGATCCTTAAAACCATGATCGAGTGTCAAGCGGATGTCACACCTGTTCTATTCGCAAGAGATACATCGGGTATAGGTGCGTGGAAGACTCGCGATGCACCTCGCAAATGTCGGCGAAACGATGCCCTGGTTAGATTTATCGAGGAGAACAAACTATGTGGTCTAGAGTGCAGTCCGGAAGATATTGTACAGACGGTATAATGTATCTAAACCTAGGTTTTGCTATCACTGTGAAAGGCGCTAGTATACACTGTCAGTTGGCATCTACTGCATACGCTCCGAGTAGTGGGACCAAAGTTTGTGAAAATGGGTACTTTGTCGAAAGACTCCCAAATAAGCGTTCCCTCTAAATTTGTCTTTGCTTTTTCGGTTGTGTGTGCTGCTTACTACTGGACTAGTAAGATGCTTACGCTCGTAAGCATCGTGCATATGCACGATGACAGTGTCACCACAAACGATCGATCGACTTTCCCGCACAATAATGGACGTGAAAAGGGCTTGTCGGTATCACGGAAGCCCAAAAGTGCATCTTTCGTATATTCAGTTTAGAAATTGAAAAATGCAGTGAACAGAAATGGCATACTTCGGTAAAATCAAGGCAATTTTCGCAAGGAGAACTGATATCAAGTATGCCGAGGTCGACATCGACGATGATGAGGACAAGATCACTCTGAAAGAGGCCACACGGGGATTAAGGCGTCCTGATGGGCGCTTGAAATCCATCACAACATCATATCGAAGATTGAGTCAACATCTAGGAGATCGATCAACACTTCTACTATGGTTGAATATCATTCTCTTTACAGTTTCAAGCTTTCTGTTTTGGAGTTCTATACAGGACAATAGGGATTCCCTGAGAGAGCAGACCGCTATGCCTTGTAAGTCATGTCATATAACTGCACATGGAAGTATACGGCTAACATAGCATAGCGCCGGTATTGAAAGGAGAGGATTTGTCGTTCTCTATCAGAAACATGGACGCCACGCTTTTCCCCGACGACAATCCCAGCATCTTCCGCCAAGGGCCGAGTCCAGAGGTGGACAGAGCATGGACCGTTATTTCTGATACCAGACCGATTGCCCTCTCCCGAGAAGACGTTCTATCTATCGGTAAAGACCCTGCCATGGCCGTCAAGCTTTCAGCGGAATTTGGACTAGGAGACGACATGTATGCCGGTCGGATTGATGTGCTGCACCAGCTGCATTGCCTGAATGCTCTGCGCATGGAGATATACTTTGACTACTACTATGGGAAGAAGTATCCAGGTGGCTTTAATCAAACGGACGAAAAGCATCGACACCATGTCTCTCACTGCATATACATGCTACTACAGAATGTACTCTGCCATGCAAACACGGACGTTTATACACATTTCTGGACGGATGCAGTCGATCACCCTTGGCCGGATTTCAATATTCCGCATAAATGTACGAATTTCAGAGCTATTCTGGAGTGGCAGAGGGAACATGCAGTCAACGAGCATATGTTTGTGGATATGAGGAGGCCAGCTGACCAGGAGGCTCATGTCATGAGTAGCAAGTTTAAGAAGATTTACAACCCCGAACGGTTTGGACATCTGGGGGACAACCGGTATGATGGGGAAAACGCCTAGGGGAAGTCGAGTAGCAAAGAGAATGATTGGAAATTATCCGCTGTGCCCAAACGTAGATCCTAGTATAGGCCCGGCAAGCCTGTTTCTTTTTCTTCATTTCTTCGTTAGCCATCTTGCATGCGAGGTAGGACTTGTTCTATGAAGCCACACATTCATCATGCAAGATGCCTTATGCTTACATTGCTGACATTCCCCCCTTGTCAGCAATTGTCTATGTAGTCACGGCAAGGCAGGGTCTTGGAATGAGCAATCAATTTCTCAATCCGAAGGCCAGATTCTCCTCAATGGGTGCGGTGATGTCTCCGGTCGCTCAAAGGAAATACTTACCTATGTACCCGGAGCATGCCCATGACATGCCAGACAAGAAATCCGTGTCGCTATCTGAAGTCAAAGCCAGGCTTTGGCTTCCCATAGTAGTCATTGTTCTCCTTGTTGTATTCATGATTGCTTCGCTGACGGCCGTCACCTCTGACGCTGTCAACCTTCCAACAACAAGACATAAGGCCAAATCGCCTACTCCAGAATGTGGATTACCTTCCCGCAGAAGATGCTCATGAGGCACTAACACTTTATAGTTCAAATCGTGAATACACCTTTCCTTGAAAGCCCCCGGTTCGAGAATCTAAGGACAAAGAGACAGATAACAGAAGCCTGGGGTAGATACGGACTGCGTATGCTCACCTCCCGTCTAATGCTATCGACATAGCTAATGGCTTCACTAGCAAGTTATGGCTTCGTTACTGTCCCAGACCCAGAGGCCTACGATCTGAAGCCGAACAAAGATGTTGTTCCCGGCACGAACAATACCTACATGGTTTCAGTCTACCACCAGCTTCACTGCCTCAAGATTATGCACCTGGCCCTTCTTCCTATCATCTCGCGCCAGGAGGGACGTGGACCTGGGACTCGGGATGATCATGATTTCGAGCATAACCATCTTGAGCATTGTTTGGATTACCTCAGACAGTCAGTGATGTGCTCGGGAGACGTGACTCTAGAACCGCCGGATGAGATGCCACAGAAGAACCGGAGCCCGTTGCAAGGGTGGGGGGTGACACATGCTTGTCGTAGTTGGGAGCAGATTGAAGGCTGGAGGGGAGACTGGGGGGTTATTTAGACCGGGCTCTTGCTTTCATGATCTACAGGATAATGGCGGTACAGAAGATGTTCACTCGTGCCTAGGGCATCTTTTCCTTTCATATCACACTACCACCATCACGAACTTTGTAAAATTAATCGGACCTAAATTGACCAGAGTAATGTCTTACTTCTTCAAGTCTGCAACAACCGTTTCCAGCGCTTCCTTCTCTTCTTGCTGGACGTCTGAAAACTTTCCTCCCGCCAATCTATCAATACTAGCGCTGGCCTCTTGTATCACCTGTTCCGCCTCCTTCTCCTTGCCCTGTTTCCAAAGAGCCTTGATCAGGATACGCAGCGACCCCAGAGACTGGGGACTATCCTGTCCCAGGGCTGGATGTTGCCGAAGCAATGGCAAGGTCTCCTTAGCGAGCTTCTCTGCCTGTGCATGCTCGCCTGTTTCCTCGTATAATGTAGCCAAGTTCTGCAACGCTGCTACATCCTGTCCGCTTGGGCCAGGGTTGTTGACTAGCTTGAGGAGGGTTTCTTTCTGCCTTGCAGCATCGCCGGCGCCGCGGAGGACGTGGAAAAGGGCGAAGTTGAGGCGTTGCCAAGTGGGATAGTCCGTGTCATGGAGAGAGGATGGGTTCGCGCTCTCTTCAAGAGATAGAAGCTTTCTCGTCAAGGCCTGCTCGAGGAGCTCGAACTTGGCCGGGTTGGAAAGGGTGGAATGGTTATTTATGTCATCGAGCACGGCGGGGGAGAGGCACTCGGCCACAGTGCTGCTGATGACAGGGTCAAGAGATTCCCAGAACGCTCCATCAGGTCTGACTGGTTTCCAGGATTGCGAGGACATGGTGAGTGGGAGGTGACAGGTTGCGAATGCGTGGTCAGATAAATATTGAGATAAATCAGGCAATGTGAGTTGCTCTGTTGTTCGAAACAGACTTGAGATGAGGTAGGGAGAGGTGTATATAAAACGGTGATAAACAGTCCTTCGACTAGGCAGCCATCGGGACGTCTGAAGAGATGAGCTTCAGCTGAATGTTACCTTGCCATCTGCGTTTGCCACTTCATCTGCAGATGATCCAGTTAGAATACCATCGGAGCACGAATCCGGCTCCACAACAGTTAAGGCCGACCAAGTCCAGAGTCAAGGCACACGCACCAGCTGTGAGGGACTGTAGGACTGGTGACCTTGTGCGGGTGTTACTGCACTGCGAAGGAGGGGCGAAAAAAGCAACGGTTATCAATTGTGTAATCCAGACCAGCGACTTCAAGCCGTCCTTGCGTATGTGGCGTGAAGGGCCAGGATGTATGGATGTGAATGTGTATACTTGACAGGTGCCTGCACGTGTCCTAGAACAGCAAATAAGTAATATATCTGTAAAGTACAGTACAGTACACTGTATGTTAATTTCCAATAGTCTAAAGTCTGGGGTCAACATTGCATAAAGTCCGCATAATCCGGTCGATCCTCCGCCACTTTAGGGTTGACCCAAGGTAGCCCTTCATGCGGAGTCTCATGCGGGTGACCTAACGTATGAACAGCCTTAACTTGAAGGGGTTACGCTTGCAGATCTCCAAATCCCGGCCTTGTTTTAATTCGCTTAATCTTGCCCTGGAATCCTAATCCAGATAAGCCGCAGCTATCACACTGTGATCTCAAGCAGTAAGCCACCACTTGGTCACATCGCGAACCCTGCGATTGAGAAAGCAGTCAGCCGCAGGGATTCATAGCAAATACGGGCAGTGGTGCGCGGGGTCGCACGAAATCATATGTATAAACAAACCGCATCTCCTGGAATATGCTTTGGAAATGTGTAGCTACAGACAGAGGGGTACAGGAAGATCAAAAGACATTTCATGATACGTATGGATGCCCAGGAGGCAAATATAGTAGCGTCCACCATGGATGCCCGGGAACGACGCAAGTTACAGAATCGGGTGGCACAGAGAAACTTCCGTGAGTAGACTATACGACAGTGCAATGGGAAATAGAACTAAGAGTGCTATGCGCCTAGGACGGAGACAGGCTTTGAAGGAGAAGCAGCAGCGTAACCAGCAGCAGGGATCGGAAAATCCATTTCCACCAGAGACGAGTGGAATAAATGTAGAACAACAGCCTAATGACAGCCGCAAGGTTGCGGCACCACCACATGAGGTTCAATCCTCGTCTCAGGCGAGTAATAAGCAGGATGAGATCTGGGTGGCAGTGGACTATCCTGCTGTCTCCACATTGACCAGCCATGAACTTAATAGCCACAGCCCCAGTCATATGCCGGCTGGGCCTATATCGCCTGTTTCATTTCCTCTCTTTTGTTCGCCACAAGAGTTGATTTCGGACAATCAGAAAGAGCATACTCGAGACGACGGCCCAGATGCATGCCATTCCAGATTTCCGGGCGACTTGCCACCGATTTCGTTACGGATAACTCCGCAGCCCACTGACCCCTTAGCACAGCATTGTCCACTTGAGCCTGTAAAGCACCTTGCAGTTCCTAATGCCCGCCGAGCCTCGGTGAGCAGTAACCCGCCTGTATGAATATTCCTACCACTTCGACTTTGTCATTGTCTCTGTCTTACATATCACAGGCACGGAAACAACCTCTCTCGTCCGCACATAGAGCTCAGATGACGAGTAATGCCACACGTCGGCACTCCAGTGCTATACCTTCCCACCATTCAGGCAGCTTCCTGGATCAGTCAATATCGTTCTATGGCGATGCAAAGTACTCGGAGGGCAAAACGACACTCCACATCTGCGCCGAGAAAGGCCACACTAATGTGCTGCGGTTTCTGTTGGATCATGGCGCGGAGCTCGATGCAACTGATTTCGCAGGCCGCACTGCCCTCCACTACGCGACAACGAGAGGGCATACGGACTCTGTGTCTGTGCTCCTTGAGCAAGGTGCCGACACGGAATTGGCCGACGAGTTTGGGCGGACTCCATTACACGTAGCCGTGGAGTTGGGATATGAGGCGGTAGTGAGACTGTTGGTTCGCGAAGGTGCTGATCCCAATGCTCGTATCGCTGGTAGCACACAGCCGCAATCATAATCGTAATATTCAATGTACTTAATATCGTTCTGTAGCAAGTATCTTTAACACTGCTAACCAAGTGCAATTTCTCCGGCAAGCCGGCATGGGTGACAACACATTTGCCACGAGGAGAAAAATTTTTTGCAAGACTGTAATGTAATTCTACATCACCTACGCCGAATTTGATCTTTTGGAGTCTTTCAGTTTCATTACTGCTTTGGGAAGTTGATGGGAGTGGGTCCCGAAGAAGCCAGACCCACCACTTTTCAAGCCCTATATAAAGAGTACCGTCTCGAGCAAATGACGAGCACATCTTTCTTGACTTGACCAGACTTATCTTTCACAAACTCTGCCTTTCATCTCCCTTGTGTCTGAGGCCAACAGCTCAATAATCTTCACTTCAAGACTTTAACCCCAATATAGCCATGGGCAGCACACAACTCGCACAGACCTTGCTGCAGTCGGCGCGCGTCGCCCCGGAAATCTTCCAGCTACGTCCGGATTACCGCGCACTCTTGATGGTGGTCGAGGGAATTCCTCCAGGTCCTAGTGATGAGGCCAGTGAGGCTTTCCTCCAGGAGGCAGAAGCTACCGTGAAAGAATTGCTCTCAAAGTCCGCCGTGACGGAACTCCCACATATCGCCGCGTGGCGGGAGGCGTATAAGGCTTTCGGAGCCAAGCCCCAGAAAACACGCAACAGCCTTGAGGCGTTGACACGGCGTGCAGCAACTGGCCTACCCCGGGTCAATCGGTTAACCGATATATACAATGCGATTTCCGTCAAGCATCAGATCCCCTTCGGTGGCGAAGACCTTGACAAGTACGACGGCGCGCCGTTTCTAGTACGCGCCACTGGTGAGGAGCCCTTCCAGACTTTCTCTGGAGGAGAGCCTCAGACAGAACTGGCTGCACATGGGGAGCCGATTTGGTGTGATAATACTGGCATTACGTGCCGCCGCTGGAACTGGCGACAGGGCCCACGCACAGCGCTGACGGATGACACCACGCGAGTACTGTTCATTCTGGATGCATTGGAACCGCTTTCCGACGATACTCTTCAGCAAGCTGCGGACGAACTGGCTTCGGCACTGAAAGGTCTGTCTCCAGAAGTACAGACATCACAACGAATTATAGACGCTTCTTCAGTTTGAACTCGTCTGAGCACCTCCAGCATGGCCTATTGAAATTTATGCCGCGAATACTTGTTCACATTGGCCTTGGAGTACGATGCCTAGTATCTGTCATCTACACCACCATCAGTTTCTCGGGGGAGCGCTAGTTGCAGACTCGCAAAGAAGGAATCCAGCCCGTCGGCTATCATCCTGGCTTGCTACTTTATATGGGTTCGATGGGACATGCGCTGGAGGAATAGTATATATGGGCAGGTTATACGGACGTCTGGCCCTATACGGCTCACTCGTTTTGCTAGCACAGCTTTTTGCCTCGAGGTGTTTTATTATATAGGTTCTGCACTCAACAAATATTTCACATTTGTGATAGATTACTGCTGGCAAGATTTAAATATAGATTCACGTTTCGGTACATGAGATATGCGTTGCAAACTCTTTCACCCGGAGTAGGAAGTGCACTATAGGGCTTAATCACCTACATTTTCTTTCCCTTATATCGATTAATAATAGGGGTAAAAGCTCTCTCTATCTAGCATAGCAGAAGCAATTTCTCCCTCCTTTTTGAGGAATTTCGAGGGTAGCCTTTATTCACCAACGTTCTTTGACAACGTTGTGTGGTCTGCTAAGATAAAGATGTGACTGATATTTTATCCCTGTAGGAAGAGTAAATTTATAAATGCTATGTACATGCTTCAATGAAACAATGGTTGATATTTCTCCACAACTGTACCACTGCGGTTTAGTTGTTCTAGTGGTTACCAGTAGCATTCGATTCTACGATCGCCATAAAATCCTGATAGCTTCTGTAGTCATCTCCTTGCACGAAGGCTGCTCGGTTGGCATCCCAGTCGTGGGTTGCATTTCCGTATTTCTCAAATACGTCGCAGTAGCCGAAGGGAAATGCCATGGCGTCGGATTCAATCTCGAGCTTTCTTCGGACCTGTGCGACAAGCATTGGATCCCCCATGTCGTCATCTAGGTCGGGTAGATCCTCTTGATCATCGTCCCAATGCAACGAGAAGCAGGTGAGACGAGTTGGTGACTTGTCTGCCAGAGCACAAAACAGTTCGCTCCAAGACATACCTTCAACACCATCCAAGTCTTTGCAGCTGTAGCACTCGTGTAACGATATCGATTCTAACATGTCAAGATGCCGGAGAAGGAAGTCTTTCAACTCTAGGCACAGGTAGATGTTGCCGAGACTGAGCTTTCGCAGCCGTGGCATGTTAGCCTTCCGCAGCGATATATTAAAAACATGGCGCTGGCCTGCATCGCCTAGCGGTGCAGACTCTTGAGGGTCGAAACTAAACTCCTCGGCAGAGGTTAGGTGGTTGAAGAACCACGGGCCCAGACAGTCTGGGAATCCATAGAATACCTTGAAGGTATTTAACATCCAGCCGGCACCGTGCATCAGAGACATGTTGAAACTCGTTAAATGCGAAAGAAAATCATGGAATTCCCTAGTGGAAAATACCGATATTGGAACAATATTGAGTTCATGGATGGTGAGCGAGAGAGGAATCTGAGCACCTGGGTAGCGTGGAGCACTGTAGCTAGACAAGATGGCGCGGAAACTTGCCGCCATCAGTCCCCGCCAGGCATTCTTTCTCTCCTCGACCTCAGCTGCGTGGGGGTCGTCATTGAAGTTGGAGTTCTGAATGTAATCTGCTAGCTCGTCATCGTCGAGGGAAACTCGACGCTAATAGTTCGAAGGTTCTTGAAAGAGGCGAGACTGGAAAGAACCGTGTCGACCTCTGGCGGATAGACATCTTCAAGCGGTGATTTCTGAGGATCTGCGCCAGGGCTCATGAGCTTTAATCGCCGTTTTACACGTTATCAGGCTATTAGCAATTGCTTTTCAACACACCTGACTCACAGCTGGCGACGTATTGCACCTCTTTGACGAACCCCGAGAAGTTGCTATCGGCGATAGCCTTTATTGACAGGGCGCTCTTGGTCGTGTTTCTTAGATATATAACCGCAAATATACGCGGAACCAGTATAGTGCGAAGCCATGTACATGTGCTACTTAGGCTGATTAGATCGCGGAGCGGCGAGGAACACTTGGCCCTCGTCCTGCCCTCATCCTGCTCTTCGTTCTCGGCGTCACAAAGGATATCAGTGATCATGTACCATACCTCCACCACCAGAAACGGTGAGCGAGTTGGCTGCAGGTCCTCTGCTTTTGGTGAAAGTGCCATCGTGCGCTGTTATGGGAAAGCCGAAGCGTTTGCGACCAGCAGGTCGAAATTATATTGACTCCTCACGGCGAGTTGGAAAGCCGGGGTCAAGGCTTCAAGGCTTCAAGGCAGCAACGCGGGTGGAGCCTAGGGCCAAAACTTCATTCGTCAGCTACTAGCAGTCGAACATCGCATTTACAGCGTAAGCAAGAGACAGTTCCGATTTCACTTTTATTGCGAACTACTTTATTCTATTACTACTGCAACTAAAACGCTACCTCACACGACCTGGCCCGAACGGAGAGTCACAGGCCACACAGCGAAGGAAACACCACACAGTGTACATTTGAATATACAGTGGAAGCAAAGCAAGTATGGGTATCATGATGGCGGGCTCAAGACTTTTTCAGGCTGATCTTCCGTACCCTAAATAGATAGTAGAGGGTGATCGCCCCAACGATGTTGAACACAAAATACGCCCAGAAAATGCCGTAGTTTCTCCAGCGATCCTCCCAGTAGATCCACCGCTGGGCAAGGTATTGATCCGCAGAGTCCATGGCGCAGTACTCACAACCGAATGTCGCGTTCATGTTATACAACTGGCCACCGGCGGAATTGAGATATTTGGCCATATACTCACCGCAGGTTTGGCCGTCGGGTGGGTCGAACACACTGAGTTCCGTCGAGCTACATTGCACAGGACGGCCGTGTAGGGCTGTGCTTCCAATACCGCCGATGTAATATGTGAACGGGGATACACGATACATGAAGATCCAGAATCCGGGGAGGGCTGGGGGCGGCTGCATCACACCGCTGAAGACGAACGAGAGACCAAACATGAGGGTGGCAATCATGGAGGCCAGTGCGGGCTCCCCGACCGCGCATACAACGAATTGGGCCATGCTCGCGCTATAGATGAAGAACTGGACGATAAAGAGCATGATCAGAGCACGGCGCTCGGAATCTTGATTGGCGCCAAAGACAGACCAGTAGAATGAGGCCCAGGAGCAAACGCCAAGTCCAAATTGGAAGGGGATTTCGACGATCATCTGAGAAAGGATGAAGACCTTCCAGGAGTAGACTCGGGACGGCCGCTCACGGACTTCATAGAGGGCACGCTGGGCAACAAACTTAGGCATGATCTGGTTCACCAACGTGTTGAAGATCGTACACAACAAGAAGATACTGAAAAGAGAATTCTGGAAACCTTGCTGCGTGTTGTCAGTCTTCCAGAAGGAGAACCCGATAAAAAGACCGGAAACAATGCCCAAAATAAATTTCGAGAAAATATACTCCGGTTGTCTCAAGTATTGCTGAAACACACGGCGTAGAACATGATAGAGCTGACTGTGTAATGGCATTGCGAATTCATCTTTGCTCTCTGCGTTCTCATTAGAAGAGGCGGAATCATTTTCTCGGCTGGAATGCAACCGATCGAGCTCCGCAAGTACGTCTTTATGCTCGGGGCTCTCGTCCCATACTTTCACCCAATCCGGTGTATTATTATCCACATCACCGGAAACTGTTTCGAGGATATACTCGGCCGGGTTCTCATGTTCTTTGCAGATTCGGCCGCCGTTTCGCTCGAAATAGTCCAACAAAGTGCGGGAGTCCTTGCCAATATCACCAAAATAGACTGTCTTACCCCCTTTCGCTAAGAACAATAAGCGGTCAAAGGTTTGGAACAACATTGCGCTAGGTTGGTGGATCGTTGCCAACACCGCCTGGCCTTGGTTGGTAAGTTTCTTGAGAAACGCGCAGATAGTCCATGAGCTCTGAGAGTCTAAACCACTAGTAGGCTCATCGAGGAAGACGAGAAGAGTCGGCTTAGCAGCGAGCTCGACTCCAATGCTCAATAGCTTCCGCTGCTCCACATTCAACCCTTCACCTAGTCTACCGACGACTGCCTCGGCATAGTCCTCCATTCCTAAGACCTGAATTACTTGCTCGACATAGTCATACTTCTCCTGTTGGGAGACCGATCGGGGTTGGCGAAGCATGGCACTAAAGCGGAGGGCCTCCCGCACCGTAGTGGTTTCAAGATGGAGATCCTGCTGCTGGACATAACCAGTTCGACGGGGGAAATTCGCGGCCAACCCCTTTCCGTTCACAAAGATATCTCCTGTCACAACACCAATCGACACTCGCTGGGCAAGAACATCGAGCAGAGTAGTCTTTCCAGCACCAGAAACGCCCATCAAAGCTGTCAACGTCCCCGGTTTGACCCATCCATTCACGTTATCTAGCAGCCGCCGGGTTCCGTCCTTAACGGGAATGTCATAGCAAACGGATTTCCAGGACAGGATATCCTTCTGCTCGGGAAGGCGGATAGAATCTGCATCAGCCCGGACCTCCGTTGTAGGATTTGTCTTCTCCGCCTCAATTCCGTCGCCGTCTTGCAGGTGGCTGGGAGCATGGCCAGGCCGAAATACCAATGCTTCAGCTGTGGACTTATCGGCTGAGATAAATTCCGTTGCCGTGAGGTAAAGGACATGAAAGAAGATCAGGAACGCGATCAGGATGCCGAAGTTGCGCCACAGATGCGAATAGGAATATTGGTAATTCTGCTGAATGAAAGCGTCCCCGGAGACAAACCGTTCGCCGGCAACTGCGCCCACGACCGAGCAAATAAAGGATGTCTCTGTGCCATAAGACGGAATGTAAGAAGTGCATTCAAAATTCCGGCCATGGAATTCATTGGAAACGAGAGCCTCAAAGGCATAGTAAACAGGGTTGATCCAGCGGATCCAAGAGAGCCAGGGATGCATGTAGGGCTGTGGTAACGTGAATCCCGTGTATACTACGATACATAGAACCAGGATACCAGCAAGGGCCATGGCCTGGCCCACGGTCTGGGTTAAAGAGGCCAAGCTGCGAAACATTCCTGACATGGTAAGAATGGTACATATCAGAAGGAGATAGAAGATGAAGAACTGAGACGGTTCCCGGCGAAGGTTGGCTAAGAAGTAGAGGATAATACTGAACACAGAGCAGCGAAGAATTTTGATCGGCAGATCAACCAGGGCACTCGCTAAGGCTTCAGTGAACGGATGCACAAAAGCATAGGCCGCTTGCTTTTCCACGATGGGCCGCTGAGCGTATAGTTGCATGATTTCTCCGATAGTGATCAAAGCATTCATAAGCACTGAGAAATATAGGACGGCGCCTTTCTGAAAGAATGCGTTGCTGGAATTTGGGGAGTTGTAGAAGACGGAACCAATGATCAGGGATAGGATGGTCTGAACAACAACAGTCGACATCGCCGTAGGCAAATCGTTCCGCAGACGCTGATTGGCCCGCCGGACACAGAGGCGGATTTGCATCGGAATCGACAGGAGATATGGACTGTTCGTTCGCGTATGGCGGGCTTGCTTTTCTTCGTGGACCTGCCGCAGGATTTGAGCGGCTTCACTATTTGGAGCGTGCTCCTGTACATATCTGCCAATTTCCGTGCGAAGATTTTGATATTCCACGCTGCGCTTCCAGTACTCCGAGAATTCCTTCGCACTTCGGGGCACCTTGTCCTCCATGCCCGGCCGGGCCCTTCGTTCCAAGGGGTTGGTGATGGCGGTTAAAAAGTCCGGGCTCACCTGCTTCTCCGGTCGTTCCCAGCCCATGCGCTGGAAATATTCCACCGCCGCGTCGCACCGCCCAAAGTAGATCTCATACCCCTCGTAGAGGACCACGACCTTTTCAAAGAGGTCGTACATTGACTGGGAAGCCTGATAGGCAGCCACGGCATGGCAGGAATTACTCATATCGGCGGATAGACGTAGCGCTCTCACAAACTTCAGGGCTGATGCAGCATCCAGACCTCTGGTGCTGTTGTCCCACGCACCAATCCGACAGTTCGACAAGAACATCTCGGCGATACTGACCCGTTTGCGTTCACCTCCACTGACTCCCCGGATGAAGTTATCTCCAACCTTGGTGTTGACCGTGTGTGAGAGGCCGTACACCGACATCACCACCTTGGTCATTGTGTCCGCGAACTCCGTGCGAGTCACACCCTCGATCCGTCGTCGAGGCGCACGGGCGTGAGCCGCGAACGAAAGGGTCTGGCCCACGGTGAGGTGTGGGAAATGCTCATCAACCTCCTTATTGTAGGCAATTTCTCCCCGGTGGTGTTTAATCATATCCTCATAACCCACACCGTTGTAGTGAATTGTGCTTTCCGGTTCCAGGGTCAGTCCGCCCATGCGACCACAGATCGTCTTCAGCAGAGTCGAACATCCGCTCCCTGGGCGACCCAGGACAAGTAAAAGCTCTCCACCCTCGAGCAGACCATCGAAGCCACGCAAGATCTGACGGCGAGGCATACGCTTTTGTCCTGCGATCGCTCTGGCGGCCGTGCGGAAGGGGATGGCGAATGTGGAGAGCACCGTCTCCTGATACTGGAGCGCCGATCCTGACCCCGAGACTTGAAGGTCCTTAAAGACGACGCCTTGCTGTGGTGGCTCAATGCCACACTCGTGCATCCGTCTCAGAACGAACTGGGCCCAGCGACGATGATCGAATTCGGGACTGTTGGGGTCGAGCTGGGGTTCATTTTTCGCATGCGTGGCCGAGAGCACTTGGCCTAGTCGGCTGGAAGCGATGCGAGACAGTGACTGACGCTCCTGTTTCTCATCTGATGACACCGATGAGGATGTGTCGGATAAGGTATCATCCTCGTGGTCGGGATATGTGTCGATCTGCGTCCCCGGGTCGACATCCGGAGCCACCTCGAACTTGGACGACATCCTATAAAACCGGTCAGTGAGGCAACTTGATATAGGAGGTGGTAATGATAGAGCCGTGTACCCACCTCAGACACAGGGCACGGGATGACGCCTCTAACAGACTTTCTCGATGCCTATGCTACGAATACACAACGTAGTATGTACCCAGCAAAAGGTGATGGGCGTACTTAAGGAGGGCGCCTGTCGTCGTAGGCCATCCAGAGTGAAGGAGTCAACATGATCAATGGGATGCCGTGGGTGGCTCATTATGAGTCCCAGATGCTATCTTTGTTTTCGGTAATTGAAAACCTGAAACCGCATACTGTGCGGATTTAACGTTATGCTTGATTGCCGGGCTGAGGCGTTCCGGCCCACACGTGGATCGCAATCAAAGAAAATGTCGGCGAGTCGGCGGTTCGTAGGGACCGACCTCACGTCTCATTGGTGGACTTCATCGGAATCCGGCCGGTCTCAGGCCGCGATGGTCAGTGCCTGAGGTTCATGAGGCGGAGGTGACGACCTTAAATCCGATTGTCACGGAACGGGCCTCGTCCGTTGAGGCTTATGCAGAGGTATATTAGGCATACCACAGTGTATCCAGAGGATGTCATTAGTCAAGAAGAACAATGGACGACTTGGTAGGAGTTTCCAGATCATCAATTCGGTGCTCTTGACACTCAGAACTCATCCCAGATCTTCAAGGTCAGCAAGAAGAAGCGGAAATTTAGCCGTCCTGCAGCTGCTGCGGCTCCTCTGTCCTCTGAACAAAAGCAGTACCTGCTGGAGCTAAGGGATCAAGGCCATACATGAAATGACATCGTCGCTAAATTTCCCGGAAAAAAGAAGGGAACGCTGCAGGCCATTTATTATGCAAATATGAAGAACCTCCGCAATCCTACTTCACGATGCCAGCGCTATACCGGGCGGCCAAAAACAGCCACTCGAAGCTCCCAAGGCCTCTCTCGCACACGCGGGAACACTATTGGCACTGGTGTCAGTACAGTGTGTCAAACAGAGAATGAAGTAGGATATTCGCGATACAGTCTGCGGTCAAGGGGAGTGCGATAGACAAATGCAAGTCTATATACTTTGCTAGAGAGAGAGTGTGTGTGTGAGTGATTCATTTAGTCGCAGCAAAACTGGCGCCCCGGGTTCTGATACTTCAACTGGTTTCTGTACCCCGTGTAAGCTCCATTTAGTAAGGCACGGGTAATAATATTCCAGAAACATTCTAATATCTGTATTGAAGTATAAAATACATGGAGCTGTATAGAGCCTGTGTATAATATTATATAATGCTTACACTGACAATTACAGGTGACTCGAAGCTTCTATGTAACCGAGTCAAACTGACACTGAGCTACAGGAGAAGATAAATATCATTAAGGCCGTTAACTTCGTGTGGGGCTTTCTGGCTCGCAGGAATTTCCGTCCCCCTTCTTTTCTACAAGGCTGCAAGGCCAAGGAGAAGTGATCATCAGGCTTTACTTGATGAGACAGTAGACTGGCGATATTTTATTCAGTGTGTCTTGGAATCTTTACAACCGTCTCATATCCTTGCGCTTTTATTTCTCTCGGCCTGGTCATTGGAACATACATGGAAGGTCGGCCGGCCTGCGTACCTACTTCGACTGTTGCTTTTTGACACCCGAGATGGGATCCACGGTGACGAAAAGCCACTGTCAGTGGCCAGATCTTTTTACCAAACGCCTCGATCTCCTAAGCCCAGCACGGACTTCTTTTACGCTCGAGAATTTGTGTTCCGTTCGTCGCGCTTCGGAGGAGCCAAACTACCTACAGACATGCTTTCAGTACTATGGAGTCACTGGGTTCGCAACTCTCACTCAATACACCTCGCCCTCCTGAGATGACACTTTGTTATCTCCTGAGTCCTCCCTATTTGCTGAAATCTTCTCATCCATCTCGCTCAGTCAAGTCTCCTTACTGTCTCTACCGGATATCATGCTCTGGTCATCGTCTGTGGGCTCTTGGTGAGCACGCCCAACCGGGAAGCCTAATTCAACGAAGAAGATGCAGGTGACTTGGCGCATGAATTGCGGGAAGGAGAGGCGGTGGTCACCATGAAGCAGCGAGAACAGCGGCTGCCGGCACTGCGTTACTGGATGGCATAGAAGTGCCCTGTCCTCACACTTGGCGCGAGAGCCTTCCGCTGGCACCGCATCGGGGCAGAGGATGTGCCCAAACGCCATCATGTCTGTTTGATGTGCATCATATGCGTAGTCACTGGGGCTGCCCGAATCCGGTGTAGGAACTTCAGAGGCAAGAACGATAACAGGGAGCTTATTCTCTCCGGGTAGATATAGGCATAGCACTGTCTGCCTCGCGGGGCAGCGAATGCAATGCTATATCCTTGTCTCACACTATCACGGCTTGACATCCAATCATGCAATGCGGCTTGGAATTATTGCTATCGCACCAGTGTCCAATTACCTGGAGGGGCTGACTCCGTCCCTGTTGGTCTCGGGTATGTAAAGGGCCTCCCTCGCCCGGCTGGTCGCATGATCTGATATTCTCTTTTCTTCTCACAAGGCTGGCTTGTATCGACTTTCTTCCCCTGAGCCTGGCGACCAAAATAACGATGTCAAGCCCTTCCGACACGATTATAATAACCGATGACGAGGAATTGCCAAGCCTCGAGGAAGTCAGCTCACGACTTAGGAGGGCCTCTCGCCGTGATTACAGTTACCGGGCTTTTCAAGCAGTCAACAATGAGGCGGATACGACACCATCACGCAAACGCAAAAGCACCGAAACAGAGCCGTCAACTTTGGTACTGGTTCCTCACAAGACCTTATTCCTCCTTAACTAACGATGGACTAGAATAATGCTTTTGAGGAGCTCCGTAAGGAAGTTAGCCGCATTAGCAATAAACTGCAATGCCTACAAGACGAATAGCTCAGGATTGGAGAGGAATGGCTCAGGGTTAGAGATGAACCTCGCCAGGAGAGGGAGAGGCACAAAAAGACGCAAGAGGAACTTTCCCAACAAAGAGAAAGGCATGTTTTACAATGCAGGATCTGTTACATGCAGCCAGACTGCTGGGTGACGGGTCTTTGTGGGCACATGGTCTGTTATTTGTGGGCAGGAAACCTTGAATCACCGAAGAGGTGTCCTTTCTGTCGAGCAAGCTTCACGGTAACTCTCAAATGCCACCCTTTTGCAGGATAAAGCACGTGTATTGTGTTGCTGATACGGAATTCCCAACGCACTGGGTGCACAACATGTTATCTACGTTAACAAGAGCCGAACCATACTCATACTGCACTGTTTAGTTATACAATAATATAAGGTAAAGGAGAATAAAAAAGAGTCTGACCCAAGAATTATTTAGTCAGGAGATGCTTCCTATTTCTCCATCGCATAGCAGAGGCCCCCAGCCACAGAAAGCTATCTTTGTCGCTACATGTACCGGGCCTTTCCGGTGGATCATCGGGTGAGAATGGGAGGACTGAGGCAGAGGAGAGGGGCAGCTGTATACCTGATACAAGCAGTTGTAAAACATATTAGTTATAGATACAACCATGAATACCATACAAAGGCGCGGAACATGGGTCTCCAAAGAACTACAAAAGTAGTTTAGCAGGCCTTGGGTTCGGAAAACTGTTAAAGAATATATGACCCGGGCGCCATTAATGCAAACAACTATACCCTGAACCCTCCGAAAGGATATGCAGGCTAATACAACTAGAACTATTCTTTTAAATACCATTACAGAGTAACATTACATCCTGACGAATTTGAAGCCTCGCTGAGGCTTGTGCTGGCCTAATTCCCAGTATTTGTGTTCTGCGGTCCTTGGGGCGCGCGGCTCCGAAGTGTTTTCAGGTGCCTCCGCAATGTCCAGGACTGCAGCGATAGTGCCTTCTTGCACGTGGCTGGTGAGCTTACCTTTGCCTCCTCCCTGTCCTTCTAGCATAAGCATCAGGTTGTTTCGTAATTTTCGCCGCAGCGCAATTAGACTTGGACAGGCCAGTCTAGCGTTTATCTTCCTCCTTCTACCAATGGAGCTTAGCATATATACAAGTATTTTCATTATAAATATCAAACTTGACCTATAGTTAGTTAAACACATAATTTATTGGTCAAACCCAAACTGTCAAGAACTTTAATGCGGACCAGCCACATTCGAATAAATGTGGCCTTTCCTAATTCCACTCGTCACTCATATTAATGGCCAGCTATATTTCAATTACTTACAGCTCACAGCTTTAGGCTGAAAAGGTGATGCACCGCTGCATTTTTACCGCTCCCCCCCCCCCCCGATGTTAGCCTGTACAGCATCATTTATTACATTCCTTTCACTATCGGTATATTTTGGAAGGAGAAAAAAGCACGATTTCTGGGATTCAAGCAAGCAGTCCTCAGGTAGTTCCCTGTGTCATGTTTGGTTTTGCTTCTATTTGAAGACCGGACTGACGTTCTCGGGCATTCAGGCCCCTAACTACATTTTGACCAGATACTGTCCCGTTAAAAACCATCTTTCCATTTTGCCTTGATCGAAGAGGCCGCTGAGCATCGTCCAGATGTACTATTCGCAGCAGATTGTGTTTGAATCCTCATTTGCACTGTCAAAAGGATGAACGAACCATATATTCTCACAGGTCATTTGTTCCTATGCTATGCTAGAGAGGTATACCGGAGCGAGGGCGCCAGACTGTGATTTTCATCATAAACCCTAAACCCTAAGCGTAAAAAGATACAGAACTAGATAGTCAACAAGAATGGACAACCAGAGTAGTACAGCTAGTACGGATTTAATATAACCGAAGCTAGACGATAATGCTTCCTACCAGGACTGAGAGAGGTTCACCATATTAATTGGATAGTGTGCACCTCCTATAGAGCACGCTACACTTGGTCCCGGTCAAGCTAGAGAGTGTCGAATGGCCAAAGATATGTAGCACAGCTTTCTGTAGCGTCTTGAGTCACACATTTTGGAACACAGAATGAGACACCTGTCATTTGGCGAACATTGAAACTGTTGCCAGCCATTTAATTGCGAAGAAATACGATAGTAATCAGAAAGTCCTTAGTAACCGACGCGACATGTAATGCGGCGCTCACAGCTCCTCAGTTATGTCTTCATTTCCAAGAGGAGCAAACCCAAGTTCATATGCGAATCCAATCACCAATGTAACATGCTGAAGTACGTGGTTAATGTTAATTGTATCTGCACGATCCAGCGACGTGTGAATGAATCTACTGTGATCCCCAAACTTAGACTCGAAAGTCATTGCTGCTGGATACCCATGTAACTGAGCTGACGCATGATCTGAACAGGCATATCCACACGCGGTATCCACATAAGGAAGTGTGCAGTATTGTCATTTTATTAATGCATGACTATACTAGTTACGAGAGTAGGGTCACTTACTGTTGTAATTATCATTCTGACAAACTCTGTCAGGCCAAGATCAACATAATCTGTAAGCACACCAATACGCTCTAGCCTATTAGTTCCCACCTAACCCATATATCCAGTCATGTCCTAATTTAACATAGCTTTGACTTCCCTTCCCTGACTAGAGTACGAATCAAAAATCTGTTTGCTTCCTTGCAGCCCGACCTCTTCAGCCGCGTAGAAGTGGAACTCAAGTGTGTTTGGTACATGCCCTTGAGCAAAATCAGGGTCCCGCAAAATGGCTCGCAACGCTTCAATTAGCGTTGCAACCCCAGAGGCATTATCATCTGCCAAGAGTGATTAACGAGGATTATATGAATCAATGCATTACATTCAAGGCCGCAGATGTGTGATACATACCAGCGCCTGGGGCATAATCTCGCGGGACTTGGTAGCACGGTCTTATAATGGAGTCCTGGTGGGCTCCCACCACGATTGTTTTGGCACTCATCCCAGGAATTGACACGATGATACTTGGCTGGTCCCAACCAGCACGGTCAAAAACCTCCACCGCAACGCCTGTTGCATTGCTGGCGGTAACTGTTTGGTTGATTTTCGTATAAAGCCATCTTGATGCCTTCATACTGTACTCACTTCCGTTGAAGAAGCGATTTTGAAAGTCCGAAAAGTCTTCGATCATAGTGTGCAAACTCAAAAGATCCAACTGAGTAATAAGTTTCTTTACACTTTGTGAATGGCGAGTAGCTGCAGGATACCTTACTGCCACTCGCTCTTTTCAGTACGTCTTTGAACAATACTCTCGTCTTCTGCAATTTGAAAGAATTCTTGGCTGGCACCTAGCGCGGGCATTAAGGCACGCCCCTTGTTCAAGAGCGACTGTGGTGGTGGTGGTAAACGTGCTGATACAGCTGCGGCAATAACGACAACATACTTTATAGCTTGCACTTTGTAAATTAAATTTCTTAAAGTGTAAGAGCGCACAATTAAGGATGAAAATGATTGAATTGGGTTCGAGTTAGCTTGACAGTCGAAGACCGTTATATGGATTCTCCAAAGCTTTATTCAGTGGATATGATTAAATCGTCATACGATATATTAGTAATGATATCAGAGACTGGTTGGAAGATAGCTCGTGGATGCCACTCATCAAACCAGTGCGACAGAGGTCGAAACTACTAAGTAAAATGCTGAAAGGCAAGGAAAGGAAATTCAGTAGGTCACTTCAATGATAAAGAGCAGATAGGCAGATGGCCCCACTTCCCGTAAGTGGACAAAGCTAAGATATGGGTTTAGGACCTTAAAGGGGCGCCTGATAAAATTCGTTGTAAAACGCACATAGGATTTGCTGGCAGACACTGAAGCAGTCTAGTTCGCATACAAGACTCGATTTCAGAGTGGTCCAGACTATTCCGTTGAAGTCGAGTCAACCAGACCCTCAGTAACTACCGTGTAGTTCCAATGCCAATTATACGAAAAGCCATCCTGTCAGGTCGTGTGACTGCATAATGACACTTATATTCATCATGGGGGCTTTTAACTCTGGCGTGGAATCATGGCGTTGCAACGGTCTAGGCACCCAGATGAACAAGCATAGTCGCCGTTCGCGGATAATATTCTAAGTTACCAGAAGTTGTCCCGTTCACCTAGAAAATAAAGTTAATCAGTATTCCTTGGCATATACTAACACGAGAGGAAAGTCATGCTCGACGACGTCAGTGATACTTTCATATCATGGCTTTACCTTGTAAAATCGATGTGCTCACTGACACTGACGTGTCTTACCAGCCCACGATCCATGGAAGCAGTAATTCTTTTTCTGATAAGGTCCAAGGGCTAGTTAAACATTTGATCTAGAAGGCCCATTCAATAGGAATCCAGCCATGGTTTCCACTTTCTACTCCCAGGCTGAGTTTCTGCACCAGCACTGCGAAATATCCACAAAAAATATTTAAAGGACCGTGAAGCACAAAGACCCTATATCACGCTTATATTCCATTGGCAGTCGTACACATCTATGTTACGAGCTAGTGAATCTTCTATAACTTATGCCGAGAATGCAAGGCCGTATTCACCTAGTGCGCCATGCGGAAGGTCTTCACAATTTGCGCAACGATCCCAAAATTCCGAACGCTCCTTTGAGTGAACGAGGTTTTGATTTCGCGGAAGAACTAGGACATCGCTTTATCGGCGAGTACTCCAACTGTGTCGGCGCAATCATATCCAGCCCGCTCCGCCGAACTATCCAAACATCCTTGACAGCATTCCGCCGGATCTTGGACTCCACCCAGTATGCTAAAAATTCCGGTTCTGGTGTTAATAACGGAGTGACTTTAGCCCTGGATGCCAATTTGCAGGAAATTACCGACCTGCCATGTAATACTGGCTCCACAGTGGACGATCTAACAATCGAATTCCCCGGACTCAAGTCAGAAATACAAAAATTGCACAAGGACTGGCATATCAAGGCAGGGCCTCGTTCACCCCTACCACAGCCTCTGACTCAGAGAAGAGATGAGATTCTCGACCGGCTACAAAAGATCCAGGCTGATTTGCAAAATAAAAAAATGAGCGACGACATTATCGTTGTAACTCATCAAGGTGTAATTGCTCTGCTAGCACCCACTGCAAATATTCCTGTAGGGCAGTGGCAGACCTTCCACTTGGTCAGGAAAAATGGGCTGCTCTTTTTGGAATGAGGGGCGATGAGTAGTTGTGGTGGGAAAACGTCATATTAAGAATGGCACCATCAGAATGGATGGAGCATATGGACAAGGCCATGCTAGGCAAGAACGTTCCAGTGAATTGGCATACTTGGCCCTATTTATCGAAATCGAATACAACCAGGTCTGGGTTTTGTGTTTTGCAATATCATACCTCTATTCCAGGTCACTCGAATGTGGCCACATATGCACGAGAGCAGAGGGACAAAACTACTTCCTCCTAAAGCTGCAAAATGGGGTCTCGGAGGGGCTGGGGATACTCCAATCCCCTAAAAAGGAAAATCGCTTAAGTGTCAATAAGCAATCTTGCGTATGACAGTTCATGGCGTTGACTTCACTTTTTGTCTCGTGCTATAAAGACCAGACTTTTGCCACTAGTTGCTTGAGTATAGAGCACAGCTTCTCCTCGCCACTACCGCTGCTCATCCTGCCAATAGGTGATCTAGAAAGAAGGATTACAATTTACAGAGTCATCTCCGTCCGCAGGGAGCTTTGTCGATGAGGGACCGCGAATCAGTTGTGATTCTGGGAAGCCTTCTGTTTGCAGCCCAACCTCTCATCTGTAATGACACTAGGAACAAATGGCAGGAGCTTATTGTCAGTTGCGCGAGTAGGTCCATGTATTAGACCCCATAGCGAGTCTCCTGACATTGGGCTTAGACTTTTACAGCATATATTGCTGATGTACAGATAGTGTCTTCTGATCGGACCTGACAATCCCTGGTTAGTCGTGAGAGAGTCGGTCACCTGGGGACATCTAAGCGCCGTTTTCGTACAGTCCAACATTAGTATTTTGCCATTATCCCCCCTCGACGCTCGCTTAATTACGATCAATCAATCAGCGGGCCGCTCAGGTGATTATGGTCAAAGGATTGAATAGAACAGTCTGGACCATATCAGAGATCATGATCATGGGTCAGTGGAATCGCTATTAATTACTCTCGCAGTTTTTGCCACCATCTACTTCCATGTATAAAGTAGAAATGATCGCTTTAACTCACCGTCTGCGAGCATTTTGAAGCCTCTCATTCTAATAAGCTAAAGTCATTTCAATTCAAGACTCAGTTTATCATCATGTCCTTTGACAGAGACCCAAACGTTGAAGTTGTGCGTAAATACGATGGTGCAGTCCAAAGTCTAGACCATGCGCAACAGCCATGGTCCCCTGAGGCCGGCCTACAGGGACCATCCGACCCCATAAGCGCTGCCCATCAATATCTTCTTAAGGTCGCCGATGACTACGAAATCCCTCAGGGCGTCCTTGGTGAAACTCCCACCAGGTTATCTGAGCCAGCCAGTCCAACGGGCGCTCCGTTTGGCCTCATATTGGCACAAGAAAGGCCTCGCTTTAGGAGCACAGCAGTGGTCTACCAGCAAACATTGGGCGGGCTGCCTGTGTGGGACGCCAAGCTTAGCGTGACTGTGAACGAGGAAAATCAGATAGTCAACTCGTCCAGCAGCATCGACACAGAAGCCTCCAAACCAGAAACCCCCCCGGATGATGCTAAATACATGCAAAATGATGTTACGGCAGAGGATCTTGGCCAGTTATTAAGGCTTCCAGTAAGCAGAGGCGGAATCTACTTCAAACAAGAGCAAGAGCAGAAGCAACAACGCCTTCTTGTCTATCGCTACCGCAAAGATGATAGACAGGAGATAGCTGGGGATTCTGCGCCTACCCTAGTTTTACCTGAAGTCCCTGAGACCATCAGAGAAGGACATTACTATGTGGTGAGAGAGGTTCTTTTCTCTCTCCCAATCTCAGGGTACGGTGACCTCAACTGGAGAGCATTGGTCGAAGTCAAGACGGGCTCTATTGTCTACTTGCAGGCGCTCACGGCTGGTGTAACTGGCTGGGTGTTTGCCCGAGACCCCGCTACGAAGCTCGGCCACAAAGCTCCCACAACAAGTGGCAGCATTGCTGACCTGAACCTGCTACGTGACAAAGTTTTCCTTCCTGAAACTGTTGTGACCACCCCTCAAGCTCTCACGGGCAGATACGCTGAAATCAAAGATACTGAGTTGCCTACGAGTCTGCCGCCAACGACATCCACTGGAGAATTCAACGACAGCGTTGAAACAGACAATTTTGCAGCTGCCAATGCATACTATCATATTACAAAGCTGTTCAGACTTCTGGCTGAGCTGGGTTTCCCCACTAAAACCTTCTTCGATAACACCAAGTTTCCCGTTTCTGTTGATCACCGTGGCTTCAACAATGAGGTAAATGCTCAAGCCCCGGGAAATGCAACTGGTACCGGCTCCGGAGGCTTTATTTTTGGCCGGGCTGATCCGAATCCGAATTCGCACATTGGTATTGCTGCAGATTTCCGCGTCGCTGCACACGAGTTTGGCCATGCACTTCTGTGGGATGCTATTCACTGGCCAGGATTTGGTTTCGCTCACAGCCCTGGCGACTCACTGGCTGCCATATACTGTGATCCTGGAAGTGATGCACAAGATCGATTTGATACATTTCCTTGGAATGTTCTTGTTCGTCGCCGCCATGACCGCGAAGTCAAAGATGGCTGGGCATGGGACGGACCCCAATACAGAGGAGATGGGTGGGGCCCGATGTACCTTCGCGAGCAGATTCTATCAACCACGCTTTTCCGTCTCTATCGGGCCATTGGTGGCGATGCGATCGGTGATTTCCACAAGCAGAACTGGGCGTCCAGGTACACGCTGTATCTGATCATCGGAGGCATCGCTACCATCGCAACAACTGCCAGCATGCCCTACCAATATGTCTCTGCAATGATATCTGCGGACAGGGATACAGTGCTTGGCTATCCCGGTGGTGCTGTCAGGAAGATTATCCGCTGGTCATTCGAGAAACAGGGCCTTTACCATCCTCTAAACACTCCGAGCCCCGGGGTCATGACAAGAGGGCCACCTCCAGCCGTGGACGCATACATCGATGACGGTAGAGACGGTGAGTACGACTATGCTCCTATGTCTGGCTACCCTCCTGGTATCTGGAATCGACAAGCTCCAGATGGTGGTCTGGTCAACCAGGCTCCCGTTGTCGGAGTTACGAATTACTGTTACGTCGCGGTGAAGAACCGGGGAACAGAAAATGCGCAGAACGTGCAGGTCACCGTATATGAGTCTCCTATCCCAGAGCCAACGGTGTGGCCAGCCCACTTCCAAACACCGGGCACTGTTGTGCCAATTAGCGGGCCGATCAGTGGAAACCGACAACAAACTGCTATTGCTGGGCCATTCCCATGGACGCCCAGGGCAGACGCCTCGTTTGATAGGTATAGCTTGCTGGCTGCCGTCCGTGCTGACGGTGACCTCTCAAACATTGACGCCAGCAGTGGCCTGGCATGTGCAAGTGGACCCACAGATATTGACAATCTCATTCCATTTGATAATAATCTGGCAATGCGGCACTTTGACCGGTAAGGATTCTAACTATGTCCGAACGACGGTGCAGCACTAAACACAGTTTAAATCACAAATACTAAAAACAGTGATCTTTTGATTTAACTCTTCCCTTATTTAGTTCCTTCGCATTATGCCTGTTGTGCTGAGTTTCAATGTTGGCTAAAAATGTCCGGTACGCGGAAGCTGCGTGCTCGCGTGAGAATTGCCCAATCTTGCACGATTTGAGAAGTTGCTGCTCTTTCACAAATCCTTTGGCTATTTCTGGCATGATATGGTGACTTTCTTGGTCTGTTAAGTCGTCCCGGCCGCGGAAGGATATCGGAGAGAAAAGGAGGGGAAAATTTGCGGAAGGGATTTTGTATTTGCATTTAGGATGTCTCTTTCATGGAATATTGCTTTTTGTATGGCTGGTCTATTGCTTGTAGCCTAAAAAGAAACGGGATTACGCGAATCCGCGTCTTCTCACACGAATTTTCTAATAGAAATTATAATAATAGTAAAAATAATTTTTTAAAAATTAGAAAAAGATTTTTTTAAAAACTAAAAATAAAAGATCTTTAAAATCTTTATAAAAAAGCTAGAATAATATATTTTAAATTATTAAAATTAATTAAAATATATCTTCATTATAGTGGTACGGGTAACCAGAGAAACCCGACCCGAACCGGGAGCCGGGTTGGGGCGGGTTCGGGTCGGGTTCTAGAGCCAAAACCCGACCCTAAATCTAGAAAACCCGCCCCGACCCGAAAAGGGTCATGTGATCTAAAAATCTAGATTTTCTAGATTTTTTTTATATTTCTATATAGATCTATTTTATATATATATAAAATATCAATTCAATATATATAGAAATGATAGAGATATAGAGCTTTTAAAATCACTATACTAGGCCTAATTAGGTAAGGCGTCTGATTAAGAAGCGACGCCTTACCTAACTAGGTTTAGTCTGTGGCTTGGCGGGGCCCAACGAGTCGGGTTGATCTAGATTGGCCCGGGTTCGGGGTCGGGGCGGGTCCTAGATCTCGAACCCGGAACCGGAGCCGGGTCGGGGGCGGTTTCTAGATCTAGGACCCGAACCCGGCCCGAATACCACTCTATCCGGGCCATTTAAAGCTACCAGACAGAATCCCCTACCAACAAGAAATATATATATCTTTAATATTAAGATGTTGTACGAGTAGGATTAACAACTGACAGATGGTAAACCACATAATGATGTATATAAGAACAAAGTATATCTTTGGTTAAAAGGTCCCGGTCTACTCTTTTAACGGATCTTGTATAGAGAATTAGAGTCTGACATTTACCTGTGTCGGGGTTTTAGGGAATCTAATCTTAGGCTGCAGAAAGATCGTGTTGATCCCTGTGGAGCAGTTCGCTGAAAGATCGCGCATAGAACTATTAGAACCACTGATAGTTTGCATCCAGCTGATAAATCTCGAAATAGGGAATGATATACAGTATTCCCCACAGAGACCAGCAGGATCTTGCGCACCCGACTATTTTCAGGCTTTGTCGATACAATCTTGCAATGTAATGACTATCCGAGTGTGATCTGGGCGAAAGAAGAACGGGAAAAAAAAGGGGGAGCTATGGCCGAGACGCACAGATTTGATCAGGAGGCTGTGCTCGGTCACAAGAGGAAAGAAAAGAAAAGAAAAGTATGGTTACGTTGCAGCATGCCAGCAGTTTCGGTCCTCAGCCGACTAGCAATTACCTGGGTTGAATAGGATCGAGAAGGGCCGCTCCCTTGTATAGAGTAGCCAGTAGAAACCCCAGCATATTCGACCTAACGCAGCGTCTCAGCCGCAGCTGAACATCACACCTATCACACCTATCACATCGATCACATCGATCGAGATCGTAGTGACAAATCATGAAGCCCAGTATTTACATGCCCCCACTTGAGTTGCAGGAGATAGCTTAACCCTATAGTAGGGCTTTAATTCAGTGTTACTTTCCTTCGGCGCTCTCCCTGCGTGGTTGCATCACGTTTAGTTAGGGCCAACATGGTCCCCGTTGATAAACACATCAAGTCTCCCAGTAACAACTCACGCATGTGCGCAGTTGGAGAAGTCACATTTGTTTCAAACCCGATGCACGGTGGAGATCGCGACAGCTCGAGTCTTACCGTTTCATTCCTGTGCCACCGAAGAGGTTCTCCCCTTGCATGGTGCTAACACTTAACAGGCTAGACCAGATACTAACGTTGCTAAACGTGCAAGTGGATTAGGTTACAGATTGAGTTGTGCTAGGAAGCTGTAGCTTCTTAGATGTGACTTAAATGCGCTCAAGATGTGATGTGACAAACACGCTTTTCCATTAGAAGTGATTTTGGAGTGCTTTATGGTCGCCGTGCAGAAAGTTAGCGTATATCTAACCTAGTAGCTCTGACGGTCTCTACACCGTGTGATAGCTGCATCAGCTGAAGCATAGACCCACCCAGCTAGCGAAGGTCGGATAACTCCTCATGTGGAGATTCCTCAACAGCACTATGACCAGCCTAGGCCATTTCTGGGAACACTATGCAGCCTAAGAGAGCTAGGGCATGTACTGCCTAACCGCAATCCTTAACCAGTCCACCCAGCAGGTCTCACGTTGAGGTGATCATATATAAGCGTGTTGAGACCATTTGCTACCGTACTGTTTACTCATGATCTCTCTCTTCTAATCGAAATAACTTAGCACCCTACAGGGCTCCCCCGACCTTTCTAGAATTCTAGGTCTACTACCCCAAAGGCTCGATACTATGGCAAGTCAAGTCCATCAGTCAGGGTCTCTACCCTCTTTCAAGCCCTATGTTCTCTCACCCTTGGATCATGCTATGGCTTGCTTCTATCTGACATCGACCATTACGTTCTCGTTGCAAGATCCGACACGAGGCATACCAGTTCTCGAAGCAGGTGTATCGCAATTAGTATCCAAGCTACCCTTTCTAGGTGGCAATCTGATCTGGACCACCCACCCCGACAGCACAAAGGTGACGGGAGAGATTCACCCACCAACTGCAGCCACATGGGACACATATCCCATGCTGAAGGTCAAGTATCATGCCGGTAAATATACCTCCATGTCATACGGAAGGATCAATGGCCCATGCCACTGCGGTGTGATCTCATATGATCACATCCTCCGTGAAGAGTTTGTGCCGTTGCCATTCGACATTGTCCTTGCTGAAACATGCCCTGTGTTACGATTTCAGGCGAACGTTTTCGAAGATGGTATCATCCTATGCGCAAGCTTTCATCATAACGTCATAGACGGGAAGGGAATGAATACAGTCATGGAAGCATTAGCTACATGTTGTCGAAACCCAACAAACGTGCAGCAGGATGAGCTTCCCACTGACCCGATCAGTGAAGCCATATGCCGCACGCGTCTCGCTGCTCTAGCCTCACCGACCCCTGATGCATTTGTGGTACGGAGAGGAACGAATTGCCCTATCCCAGCTGCACCTGAACAGGGCCTTCAGGCGCCCATCACTCGGTTACTCGTCTTGAGCGGGGAGAAAGTCATCCAGCTGAAGAGAATGTGCAAGGCATTCGTACGAAACGAGGCTCGCGGAGAGCTTCCATCCTCCGAACTTGGAAGACCGACCCCTGCATTATCAAGCAATGACATTATCTCAGCCTTGCTGTGGCTCTGTGTCCTTCGATCGCGAGTCCGATCAGACCCTCGGTTTCCGCAGCGAGCAAAATCGTACTTTTCATTTCCGACCGATGCTCGCATGATCATCCCTCAAGATCTCCGGTCCACGTACATTGGGAACTCTGTCGTTTCTGCCACTGTAGAGTCGCCGTTCTCGATTGAGGATGCAATCCAGTCTTCCTCTGCCACCATCTCCGCTCCTGATGAATTCAATCTATCTTTGATGGTTCGCCTAGCCCTAGCGGTCCGGTCCAAGTTCATGTCCATCGGTAGAAAGCATGTTCAAGATATGATTTCTTCTCTTGGGACAGGAGATCATGCCGTGTTAACCGCAGGCAACGCCGATTTCGCCCTGAGTAGCTTGCGGCATATGAATTTCTATGAGTTGAAATTTGGACCGGTCCTTGGTAGGGCTGCACATATGGATCTGGCGGATCCTCGAATGAAGAATCAGGCTTGGATTCTGTCAGATAGGCATCCTGGCCATAGCGGAATGTCATCCTGGGAAATTCGCATTACACTGGACCCGATGGTGATGGAGTATTTGCTTGAAGATACGTTGTTCCAGTGGATGAAAGTCACAGACTTATGCAAGTTATGATAGTGTCTTCAGTACGTATTGCCTCCACAATATTAGTCTCAGCACAAGTATATCATCGAATATAATCCCGACTGGTACCCCAATACATGCATAATCTTAAAAACAAAAAACAGAACAGTATTGGCATGGCTGTGCTTGCCCTAGGCTCAGTTTTGGGCGTCTCGCTGCTTTAGCAATAATATGTCGCCATTTATACTTCTCTCAAAAGATCTGGATATTCTTTATCTAAAAGACTAGAGCGTGTATTTTTTTACTTCTATAGTAGAAAAGACTAGTAAGTAGTTATAAAACGTACAAAGTCTATTGTATAATATATTCTCTATTCTAAATTTATGCTATTCTGCCACTTGTCCTGGAACGGAAAACCCTAGATCTCCGAGGCACCCAAGCAATTAAATAGCGGAGGGAATGCAGGCTGATGAACCAGTTCTCTTGATTTTGCGAAAGTTACAATCTACGGAGTACCTCTTCTTCCTTCATCAAGCTCGTTTCCCATAGCGCCCGGCTATCGAAGGCGTGGAAGGGCACTTGGAGGGCACAATTGGTTACATGGCCATGGCTGCTCATCAGCAAGGTAGCCGCCCCGTCCTTAGCCGCGAACCTCACAATGCCTGTAGCTCCAATGCATGAAGGTCAGTTTGATAGCTATGCGGTGGGCACTCGCGCTGTCGCCTGCTTCTTCCTGTTCAATACCTGCTACGCCCAGTGATTCTTGTCTATCCCATTCTTCTATCCGGCAGAAATCACCAGCTTGCGTACTCGCAGCCGTGGAGTATCGCTATCGGTCATGAACAATTGGCTGTTCACATTTTTGGTAGTTATGATCACCCCGATCTGCACTACTAATATTCGTTGGAAGTAAGCTCATCTTCTCTCGACCAGCTCTATTCGCTGCGCTAACTCTCAACCTGAAAGACTTAAATTATTTTCTCCGTTCTGAACGCTCCTTTTATTCCAGCCATTCATTTCTTTCCCCCAGAGACTTCACATCTATATCTAGAAGTGGTAGACTGCATTTGCGATTATCCTGGAGTGACTCGAGGAGTGTTCAGCAAAGGACACCGCCGAATTATGCTGCAGTTGTCTCAAACGCAGCAGCCCATTGCTCAGCGTACAGAGAGCTCCACGGTTGTTCTCCAAACTGAAAAGGCTACGGTCGAAGAGTTGAAGATGCTGAGTCGAAGGTCTCGACTTAACAGCGACCGAGGAGTTCTAAATACACTGGAGTCCTAGCCTTCAAAACGACAAGCTGAAAGATGAGAAGACAGCCAAAAGTATTGCCATTAGTAACGAAGAATTCTGGCAAATCCTTTTCGTATGTGGAACTTAGAAAGAATCAGATCTAAATATCCGTCAATTGAGCCCTTAAGTTTTAGGCCTAGATTACTAGATGATACCGAGTATCGCAGATTTGATAATACCTACTCACCTGGGAAGATTACTGAAAATCTCAAATTAATGGATTCCAGGCCCTGCAAGACGTCCGCTTTCATATCGTCGTCAACATCTTCTACTCCACAGCTTACCAGCAGAACTTTGGGATCCCGTCCTTCGTTAGTCATAGCATGCCATTTCATCAAGCTCTCTACGTTGCCAAGGCTCGTCGCGTGCTGGAAAATGTATAGTCTGCTTGAAAGTCTCTGAGCAACGTCGGTCTTCCTTGCCCACATTGAGAAGACGGGTCCATCGCCGCCAGGCATCTGTTTCTGGAGCCAACTATCCTCAAGAGCGTCACGCTGGATCGACGCAAGCTCCACCTTATCGGTTGCTCTCCAATGATCGAGTCAGGCTTTTGCACAAGAGCAGCGACGCATCTTCTAGCTGAGTTCCCTATACGTGCGTAGGATTTGAATATTTCAATTGCACGGCTCCACGACACAGCGTTGGAGTGATGTTTTATACTTGTTCCTATTTCGGGACGGATGCGCTTCGCAAGGAGGATGGTGACAGCCGTATAAACATTTGGGTAGAGTAAGTGTTTGTGCCAGAGGGTCAACAGTGGATAGGTTGAGGATTTCATACACAGCACGGAATACCACCAAGCTGGCACGGGCCCGAAAATACCACTCCGGTCGAATGGGTGTAGAATACATCCTTTAACCGATGATCCGTTTCGAGACAAGGGCTGGAGCATTGTACGCTCTCTGCTGGGTAGGCTTTTCGACTGGCTGTGCCGTGTGATATGACAAGCAGAATTGAGCCAGGATAGGCCCTAGCAGCAACATTCTGGCGTGAAAGAAACTAAGACTGGTTAGTCGCTTACAGTCTGTTCTGCGGTCATCTAGTCAGAATTTACGTACCGAACTCTGCTTACAATAGCTAAACGCCGGCGTACAGAGAACTGACGGTTCAACGGCGCGTCCAATTGAAGTTCATCCGAAAGATCACGAGTCCCGTTGATGAGGCCTTCATCCAGCTTGAACACCGTGATCGTGTCGGCAGGATTTTGCCGTCCGTCGTGAATTGTGTACAGCTCAAGAAGGAGGCTGTTCATCATGTCGTGTAATCTTAATTGGGGACACGTCAAACTCCATTATACATGGCCTTTTATCCGGTCGAACAAGGGAACCCTCGGCTTCAACATCAAGGAATCATCATCTATCATGTTAGGCAACGGGACTACTGCAGACAGCCAATTTGGTAACATAACGGGACGACCCAATGTCAGCAAAGATGGATTCATCTCGGAGGTCTGCTCTCTTCATACCGGTCCATCAGGATACATTCGTGCCAGATTCGGCGTACAACTTCCCTTGCAGGTTTCGAGCAGGCGCGTTGTAATCGGGAAGGTGAAGACCCAAGCTTTGTGCTATTCGGATTGCATGTCCACTACCATCCAACATTTCAAAGGAGGGTCCTAGTGGGGGCATGTAAACTCACTATGGAGCTAGGGTTACCGGGGCCATCTGCCAATCTATTCCCGTTAGGGAAAAGCTACTTTCCTACTTGGGCCAGATTGCGAACCCTGGCACTCATTGATATCCTTAAGAGCCAAAGTACCCTCCGAATGGCTAGGCAACCTCTCTGTTGCCTTCCAACAGGCCAGCATTATAAATCCTGGCTCTGTTGCGATGTCGATGGCTTTGATGCAATTATAAACGATACTCTGCCAGGCGGGACCCGAAATATCGTCAGACTGAATTTGGGATCAACTTTGTCGGCGTCGACGTCCATCTGCCAGGATGGCTAACTTTGAAGAGAGAGTGAATCTTCTTCGCCTGTCATTTGAGAATGGCAAGAAGCCCTTACCACGGGTTACACTCGGAGCTGTCAATAAAGATGGTATTGAACGACACCCCACACTGTTTTCCGACAGTAAGTACTGTTTGCTAACACTCATCAATCCAGGTTCTTTGCATTACGCTAAGGCCTTTGGGGAGGCATCGGTCGAGTCTACTGATACCGATGCCGTGCATTGGGTGGCCTCTTCGACTAAGTTAGTGACTACTGTTGCGGTAATGCAATGTGTCGAGCGCGGTCTGCTCGATCTGGATGCAGACATCGCCAATGTGTTACCGGAGTGGAAAAACCCGCGGATTTTGACTGGCTTCGATGAGAACGATAATCCTACCTTTCGGCCAGCCACCAAACCGATTACCCTACGGTAAATATGTCGCATACTCGCCCCGAAACTATCGTGATGTACGGTTCAGATGTACTAACGGCTACAAGGCGCATGTTGACTCACTCCAGCGGCATGGCATACTTCTTCATGGATCCTCTTATGGCACGTTATCATGAGTTGCAAGGAAAACCGCCGGTACTCCAAACGCTTTTCCAGTTCCAGTTCCTGCTTTTCGAACCCGGCGAACGATGGATGTACTCTCCCGGTATTGATTGGGCAGGAAAAGCAGTAAGTTCTGGAATGTTTGGTCGTCCGCAGGCACGATGAACTAACAATGTCCAATGTGAAAAGGTTGAACGAGTCACTTCTATGAAGCTCGGCGAATACCTGCAGCGTCACGTTTTCGATGTTGTCTCCGTGAAGGATGCCACATTCCACCTCGACCAGAGAGAAGACCTACGGGCCCGAAAGGTTAAAGCCTGGGTGCGAACAGATCAGGGTCTGCAGGAAGAGAAGAATCCTCTCTGTCAAGACCCAATCGCGGAAGACTTTGGAGGAGGCGGTCTATACACAACCGTGAACGAAATGCTCAAAATCTGTCATGGCATACTGACGGAAAAGTTACTCCGTCCGGAGACTGTTAAGGAAATGTTCCAACCTCAGCTTGAAAATGTTCTGGGTCTGGACAAACCGCATGATTATGCGTTAGCGTCCCGCAATGCTATCTGGAATACAGTCCCGGATGATATGTTCGTGGATTTTGGGATCGGTGGTCTGGTGAATACATCTAGAGTCCCGGGACGACGAGAGGCATATTCTCTCACCTGGTCCGGAAAGCCAAATTGTTACTGGGTTGGTCATCCGATACATATGGGAAACTCGTTCTAGCTGACTAACTGATTCTAGTGGATCGACATCAAAAAAGGAGTCGCTGGCGTATACCTCTCGCAGCTGCTACCGACCGGAGACCAGTCTGCTATTGAGCTGCTCAATGAGTTCGAGAGATGGGTGTACTCGCAGTTGGATGATTTGGAGGGCCTGGCAAAGCAGAGCGTGGACACTTCCAGCCGATAACAGGACCGATACGTACCTAGGCTTCTTTTTCGAATGTACCGCGTATTTGGAGGGCAGTCCTACTTAGGCTGTCTCTTTCAGCTGTACGTTCCTATTTAACTGCATAATCCTGAGCAAACAAGTCCTCTCGAGCAGTCTCTGGCGTAGAATTGCCGCGATAATTCAAACCATCACTGCCTTGTAAATAATTTATTAGGTCCTGCCCTAACAACGCAGTGACTGCCGCGGTCCAATCCCAGGCAAATGGCTAATTGAATAGTAAGAGAGCTTGTCTGATACTATCCTTCTCCAATGTGTCGGTTCAAGCTCGCAATTCTCGACAGAAGAGGAAAGTCAAGTGGGGTCCAAAGGACAGTTCTATGGTTCAGCCATTCTAGCTGCAAAGGATCGAACCAAAGTGAAAGCATGCACCCGTCAAACCAGATGGTAGTTATTAGGGTTTGACTAGTCATGGTGGCTGGGAGGGCCCACCGAAAAACCCACTTCCGGCCCCGAATGTAAGGTTGATCGAAGTTTACTGGGAGGCAGGTGTACAGTATAGAAGACTTCACTATGGTCATTACCCTGCTTAAGTGGTATGCGCGTATCCCTCATCAACTCGACCATCAAATGACAAGATGCTGGCACTCGACCCATAACTCTTGAGCACGAATATAGGACTTCTTCTCATATGACTGCGTAGGGTCCGCCAGGCTACCATTGCAGGCCTATTACAGCCTCAGGAAGCGCACCATAATAATAGAGAAAAGATTACGATCCCTAGCCAATTATCAAATGAATCAAGAGTCTCCCTTGTCTCATGATCATGGATCATGGTACATTAGCACCTGCCACTTTGGCAAACGATCGGCGACATATCTTCATACACGCTATCAAGTAAAGGATGGGGCAAAATGAACATTAGCTTTCATTTGCAATAGAATGAATGTTACTAGACAGTCCGCCTGCTGCTTCAACCCGCACAAAATAGTTAACAATCCTTCGTTAAGACTTAGACTCCACTAGATTCAGCAACGAAACCCCGCCCATTGGGCACCGACTGTCCAGGTCTATGCCTCCAAGTCATATGGTGGAGAGGGGGCGGCACAACCAAAGGTTGGCCGTTGAGCTCCCTGGCATCAACCCAGTTCCCGTGAATCTGAGCCCGCATGCGCAGCGGCAACTCGATGACTGCCACGGGATGTTCGAAGTCCTTCGTGTCAAGGATCACAAGATTGGTGAGATTGATATCAAGGCGATCAACCGCGAATATAACGTGCCCATCTCCCTCCGGGGCACTGTCGGACCGAGGGATAAACACTGGTTCTTGACACCGACAGTTAGGGCCCGGATAATAGACCTTGAGCTCTCCGGTGCTCTTGGTCAGCATGGCGGTGGCGTTGAGTCCTTCGAAAACATGCTTGTTCACAAGAAACTTCTCCGTTTCGGAATAGTAGATGTTCATGAAGATGTGGTCGTACTTTCGACAGTAGAAACGTTCGTCGATCCTCGGAAACTCGTTGGGAATGTCCACCAGGGTAACGGGATCTGGGATCCTCGTATTGCTTGGCTGACTGACATCAATCTCCAGCCGGACTAGGTCCACAACAGTCTTTTCAGATGGTTTCTTGCCGTCGGTCTTCGGCCAGAATGGGAAGAGGCTCTCATGAGGCCATGTGCCTTCGAAAAAGATCTTGCCGCCCTCCTCCCACGCGCCAGCCGTATGTACAATTTCCGAGTTGAAATCGTGCGTATATATCCGGTGCTCATAGGGCTCCCAGCCTGAGCCTTCCAAGGGGTGCTTGGGATGTCTTGGGGCTACCACAAAGATGGCGGGCCGGCTAGTGTCCCAAACAGTGGTCCCGTCGACAAAAGAGGTAGGCCACTGGCAGAAGACGATCCAGTTCTCTGTCATGGCAATATCATGGATGAGCCCCCCTATGGCGCGTTTAATCTGGTGCTCATTTTTGACAATCCCATGACGGTCAATCGAATAAGATATAATCTCGTTTGCGCCGTGATCGATACCCCAGGTGACCAGCTCATTGACGTTGGAATCAATCTTTGGGTGCGCCGTGAAGGTCGGGCTAAGGATTTGATTGCCAAACGGATCCACGCCAGTGGTCTCCAGAGTGTCGGGGTCCATGGCGTAGGGAGGATCCATCTCCTGCAGGGCAAGAAGCCTTCCGGCCCAGTAGATGACGTTGGTGTTGCTGGTCGAGGTCAAGACAGCCTTGACGCATGGATGCTGGCTGAGCGGATGATCACGCATGTCGCCCCAGACGCTCTCTTTCAGGTTCCTCTCCAGTTTGTATCGGTCATTCTGGACATATCGAATCTTGAAATCCACCTGGCCCTTGTGGATGCGAGATGCGCTGACAACCCCGTGGCCTAGGAGCGGACTGTGCCCTGGAAGAGTCGGGGTGAAGTGGTCCGAGCCAACGCGGTAGAAGGTTCCATCGATAGAGTCCGGAATGGTGCCTCGCACCATGACATCGCCGATTTCGCCTTCGAGGCGGATTGGCATGTCATAACCGCCGAGGTCTTCGGTCAGGGACCATCTGGATGGAAGACTTTCGGCACCTTTGATGGGAGGAAGGGTCGTCATTTTCAGGAAACTGTGATGTGAAAGTAAAGTCAGATGTTGTGATAGAGTAATATCGGCGGGGATACACAGGTCATAAGCCATGCGCAGATGGTATTCCCTTTATATATGTTGCACTGGGAGTAACCACAGGTTCAAAAAACCGGTGATTCCAAGAATTGTTTCATCCCCAACATAGAGAAGGCAACAAAGGCCGTCCTCGGGCGTTGCGGAACCTAAAGACGCTGCAGTGCATGAGACAAAAGTCGAGCTCTGTGTTAGGATACCAATCATAGCAGAGGAATGACGACGATGAACTACTTGCTCTCAGTATTCGCATGGGGACAAAGCGTACCCAATAATTTGGATGCTATTTGGAAACATTATCCACGCCTGCACCCGCCTCCTCTCTTCAGTTCCCCCAATGACCATCCGACGGGATATTTGATGTCTCCAAGTTCTGCCATTGACCGCTGAAGCAGCGCAGCTCGGGTCTCTGTCGAGCTTAGTTCCTAGTACCAATCAATGGCGGGTGACTCTTCCCTATGTTCACCTGTGGTGGGTCAAATCCTCCCGGTAACGACAATCCTGCGACATCTTTTGCGTTCACTAGCCATTCCCTGGTAATACCAAACCATCTATCCAACTGAGCTAATATGTCTATGGATACCGAATGCTTCCTAGAAGTTAAATAGTACAAATGGAGTTTCTAGTCAGTTATTTGGAGTCATCATGTAAGCGGGGTGTCCTTGCACCAAAGATTTGATATCGTTTGTCTCATTGTCTGGAACCCTCCGGCAGAGATGCAGATCATGCGATTAGTCCTTGTCCGCAACTTCTCCCTCCCATTCCAGTTACTGTGTGAGAGTACCTGGAGACTACTGTGGTGGGAATTCGTGATTGCATAGTCTTGGCTTGGTCCGTTGGGCGGACACTGTGGCGGTGGAATACGCAAAGCAAAACCATAATGCGCTTTAGTGGACTGCTCGTCAACGACAATAACCACCAGTGGCTCGGCGCCGACCCTCGATCCTACAGAGAGCGAGGTTCGCCTGAGATCTGCTGGTGGACTCAGCCGGCGGGTTTGGCGGCAGTTGGTACTAGAATCGGTATCCAGGGCTTATGTGTGATGTGGAGGGATATGTCTATATGCCTTTGCTATGTGCCAAAGCACAATGACTCCTACGAAGCTGAATCCGTGGCCAATGCGAAAGGGTTGCCGCTCAGTACAAACTTCAGGGTCAATTTTGTACTCAGGTCATGCATGCATCAGGAGTGGGACGATGGGAAGCGCCGTTGGATCATCCAGATGCACCGAGACCGCGGATGGCTGGGATGGTTCCTCGCGATCTGTTCAGAAACGGGAAGCGTATAGTGGGGAAGTTCCAACGTTCCCACAAACAAAGCCGCTAGTTAACCATACATGCGTTCGTATCACTTAATGCTATGCTATGGTCGTCATTGCCGAGCCTAGGTTGCCAATGCTGAAATCATACCTTGATACAACATATTAACCCTTCATCTACCTCCCAAACAGATTGCACACCCAGTCTTTCGCTCCTGACCGTTGGCAAAAAAAAAAAAAAAAAAAAAAAAAAAAAAAAAAAAAAAAAACCAAAAAATGTGCCTTTCTCTCTTGCCGAGACTACAACTGTGACGGACAGGATTGAGAGGCTCTTAGATGGTGACTTTTCCCATGAGTTCAGCGGAGATGCCGTCGCCGTGAATCCTGAAATGGCTCCGACGCCGGTAACCGAGCCCTCTCTGGTTCTGTTTTGGTGTTGGATTTTGCCCAGCGGAGACCTCACGCCTGCGAAAAGCTTCCTTGAACAGACGGCGCAGGCCGGCAGGTTTTTGGGGAACACTGTCACAGAGCGTAAGTTCTTAGGCTTCCATCCTGACATGAACTCCAGTTCCCCCCTGACCTGTATCCAGCTATACCAGCCGCCTACGGCTTGGGTGATTCATCTTCGGGAACCTTCTTCTGCAGTCCAAACGTTGATCGGATATATCAGAATGTTGGCACCATCTTAGCACGACCCCCTCCACCACACCCACTGCCCGCTATTATCTTTCATAATAACCACGATAAGGGTATTCGGCACCGAGTTGCCGATACTGTCGGGAAGGGGGCTCTCCGAATCGATACCAACATGTCATTCTCGGCCTCCATGGGTGCACTTGGCTAGGCTGTGCTGGTGAACAGGAGCTTGCACATGCAGCCAATATGGGTCATAGAATTAGAGGAAGCGCTGGATCAGAATGGTCTTTCCTTACCGGGCGGGTTCCCTGCATTTTGGCGCCCTGACCAAGTGGACATAGAACGATTCTCTGGTGAGGAGAAGGCTTTAAGACTGCAGCAGTTGAAGGCGCGACTAGATCCGAACAATCTATTCACCATGCCCTGCCCGGTCTGAGTGGATACTGAATGGAACCGGATACTGTACTCTCCTGTAAAAGTTCCGCCATGATGCGGCTTTGGGCTTCCTAGTTATTTTGCGGATCATTAGTAATCCATTTGCGATGTGGCAATTCCTGGTGAGCCGTCTCAGAATCTACCAGATTCCTCATATCCCAGGTCACTGTTCAATGCAAAGAACAACACACAAAGCCAACAGTCTATCAGACCAGACATGTTCTTTCCCCGTGTACTCTTCAAAGAAGTGCTAGTCGGCTCTTCTCTGGGCCCGAGCACGCAGCAGGAGCACAAGTCTCTACGAGGTCGACGGCGAAACAAGAGCAAATTAGGCTGTCGAGAATGCAAGGCAAAACGGGTCAAATGCGACGAGGCCTATCCGACGTGCAAGCGGTGCCAGCGTCACGGTCTTGTCTGTTCGTCAGCCCCGCGGCCAACACAGTGGCAAGTTGAGACACCGTGGCTCTCACTGCAGCCTAAAACGCATGTCAATCCAAGGCTCCTACAGTATTGGCTGGAGAAAGTCAGCCAAGCGTCCGTTATAGATCCTGAAAACAATCCGTTCTCTTTCCCTCTTTTGGAACACATTGCCCAATCGCCCGCCCTGCTCCATGCTATCCAGTCAGTCAGTGCCAGCCATGAGCAGTACTTTCCGGCCAACACTCCCATTCTAGCCCTTGAGGAACGTGGCAAAGCCATAGCTTGCCTTCGGAAAGAGATAAATCAGATCCAACGCGCTTCTTACACACATCTTTTGACCATTATGCTGCTGGCTCTGACGCAAATTGCCGATTCTGACCCGAAAGATTACGGAAAACAGCATTTATTTGGTGCCCGCGCTGTGATCAACAGTATGCTCCGAGACACATCTACGTCAACGACTAATGACCCTGTGGTTCGACTCTGTCTGGGAATCTATCTTTACTGGGACATGTGCAGTTCATTCTTGGTAGATACATGTGAGCCACAGGATCTCAACTTATTGAACATATCCGTCGCGGTACACAGGATGGGAGACTGGCACCATCCAATGTACGGAACATGTAGCCGATTACTCCTTATCATAGCGAATGTCGGACGATATTGCCGACAGATACATGATATGCCACAGAGCCGCAGCCAGGTGCAAGAAGCCATACTGGAGGCTCAACTTAGGACCTGGGCGACGAGTCCCCCAAATCCGGACCTGGGCCACTTATATGAAGCATTCCGCAACCACGGGCTCGTTTTCCTTTATCGATCTCGTGCACATGCACAGAGAGGTTATGCCACGGATCCAGATGTGACTGAAGCACAAGAGTCTTTGATCCAACAGTACGCCGAAGAGACAGTCCGCCATCTGCTAATAATTCCTGACTCCTCGTGCTCCCTTAATTTTCAATCTCTCCCTCTTTTCGCAGCCGGATCCGAATTGACTGAGTCGAATCACTTCCTGCGCGATGAAGTGCGTGGCAGACTGCGAGCCATCTATTCTTTGAATCGCCTTCCCGCCAATTTAATGGCCCTTCAACTCGTCGAAGAACTCTGGGATGCCCGAGACAGTGGTACCCCCTCCTTCTGGCTATCACACACGTTGCAGAAGGATTGGCGATTGCTTCTAACGTGAGGCTACTTTCTCAAATCTATGCTATCAGTCCTTTGGCTGTACGCCCTCCATTCTCCCAGGGCTCATTAATACCCTTTCCACCCAAAGCGCAGAGTACCAATCCCTCATATTTTCTTCGATTTTCACGAATGCTCTCTGCGCGAACGAAATAAATATGGGCCTTCTCCCGCCGGCGCTCTGGCTCGATTATATCTGAAAGTTGAGCGCAGAGAGCAAAGATTACATTCATTGAACAAAGAAGGGCAATATCATCGGCGGTCGTACCGGAACCCGTCCACACGGATTCGTAACAGTTCCCAAGGGCGTATCGATCAAGGAAAGGATGAGGCGGGTACACAAGCTTCCAGTACGCATCAACAAGCTCATCCGTGGTTTTACGTGGCAGGAGAACGTATTGAATCGCCCGCTTGGTGAAGAAAGAACTCTGCGTCTCGCCGGGGTTGGAGAGCCCTACTTCGGTGATTCCAAAATCTGCACTGTTCATCTAAGTTTGGAGTCAATAGCGTGCTGCATCTGACGCCTGAATGAGTCGGCACTGTTGCTGCCAGAATTCATGGCTTCCTGACGCCTCACCAACCATGCCAGTCATGAAGCCCGTCACTCCTTGATGATTGGGCCCTGGAGAGTTCCAGGGAGATGTTTGAGATTCATCCTTTCGCCAAGCCAACTTTTCGCCATGGAAGGACACCGGTGTACCACACCGCTCAATGTTGCGCGCAGGATGAAGCAGATTTAGGTAGTAGTCTGCAAATTGATCTCGATCCGGGTTCTGTGTATTTGTCTCCGGCGGAGTAGGCTCTAAGGTTGTTATAAGCCAGAAGATTGAGCGAGAGCGAGCGGCCCCCGAAGGGAAATATTGACCCAATATTCCATTACCTAATTCCACGGCAAGATATCAGCCCTATGGTTCACTCTGGCGATATCTAGTGGCCACCATTCTCTTCTGTGCCCGTTGTTTGGATGCGCAGTGACTTCACTGGATACTATCGACAGACCCTTAGGGACTCGAGCCTATGATTCCATGAATCACTTTCTCTCAACATCTACCATTGCCAGGAGAGCTATAGGTTGTCGGATTTCTTTCTCCACAACTGCCTAGACCCACTGCTATCTGTTGAAGCTTCGTATTCTCCACCTTCGCAGCGAACATGATTGGCACGTTGAGTAATCGAACGCTTACATTAGCTCACCAAAAAGGAGATGGTCGCCGGTTTGCGAATCTCTAATTCAAAGAACGAGAAGGTAGATTTGATGAATCACGATCTGGCCCGATTCGAATTGCTGTAGTGATTTTCTTCTCACTGGTCAGGCATATCTTGTCCGTTTCAGGAACTTGATGGTTGTTGCACCGCCTTCTTGACCGCCTGCGTTGACCTCGGGCAAAAAACAAAATGCCTACAATGGAGGGAGTGGCTTGGTGGGGAATCAAAACAAAACAACACGCGACCCGACGTGTAAATACACTGGACAGAGAAGTCTTTCTTAGAATAGTTTTCTCTCTTGCAGCATATAGTAGAATACAAGGTTGTGCAGCATGATGTCGCTATATATAGTGGTATGGTAGTGATCTGAGATATATATCTGCGAGCTGCACCGTGCATCGAAGTAGAGTCAGACTTACATTGATGGAACTATGGTTAGAGAAAATCGAATTCTATGTCAATATCGGTACGACTAGTAGAGAATCTATACATGTCAAGACCTACACATCTATAACCAAGATTATACTTAGGGAGAAAACCAGACGTAGAAAAAGAAAAAAGAAAAAGGGCATCGATTGTCACGGAGAATCTGCTACCGCCTTGACACTCCGCCTTCCCAGACTGGTACTTTAATGGCAGTATTCAACTTTGCCCAGCATAAAACAATTTCCGATTTACGAGACTACAATGCACTCCAAGACAAAATACTCGTGTATCTGGCGGTAGGCTTCCCACTCAGCCGAGTGGGATAAAAAGAAATGCAAAAACATACAACAGGAGGGATTCGCTGGTGGTCACCCACCCAACTACTAACCTCCCGGCGTGTGGCTTAAGTACGGCTGAGCGGACGGGAAGCCCTGTTCTCCACACCCTATGGTCGTATGTACTGGATGTTTAGTTGCAAAGAATTATATAGACTATTGATATGTCAGTCAAATGCATTGGGAGTGGAGTTCAAACCTTCTGGTTGTTACCAAGGGCTTGGCCCGCTTGGTCAGCGGCAGAATGCCCTAAGTCACGTCTTCGGCAATGAAGGACAATCTCCATTGCCGAATATACTTCGCACGTCGATCAACAACACTCCCACCGCGATCTTGCTTCTTAGGGTACGGACTGTCCCATACAACTTTAAAAATAGCCGGTTCATTTTCCTCGTTACTTAAGTGTCATTTGGATAAACAATTTAGCCTCAAATGCCACCCCGCATGGTTGATGATCGCCGGAGTATGGCTCTTGGCACTTTGCGAATTGATTGTCGAAGTATACCAATTGTACATCATTAGTCTGAGCCCTGGATAATGGTGGTACTGTATATGGAGTAGGAAATAGGCAACATAAGAAGAAGCCGAAAACCTGCCTGCCTCATCACTTCTTCACTGAAAGTCCACTTCATCATTCACAATTCCACATATTATCACCCGCGTAAAAAAAAGCTCCTCATTTATCCCCCTTTATTGCAAGAGCGCGTTTCTACTCCCTCAAAATGCGTCCTACTTTGGCCTCATTCTGTGTCGCAGCTGCAGAATTAGCCATCAATGCCGCTGCAGCTAGCTCCTCTGGATGCGGCACAAATCCAAGCCTCAGCAACGGTCTCAACTACATGGACGTCAACGGGCAGTCTCGGGAGTACATCATTCAAGCCCCCGACAACTATGATGCCAGCACTCCTCACAAACTTGTGATAGGGTACCACTGGCGGGACGGCACCATGAACAATGTCGTTGAAAACGGATTCTACGGGCTGAGCTCCCTGGCCGGGGATGTACCCACCGTCTTCATTGCTCCCCAAGGGCTGAGCAACGGCTGGGCCAACGCCAACGGTGACGATATCACATTCACCGACCAACTCCTCGAAGCGATCGAATCTTCCTTCTGCATTGATCAGGACCGCCGTTTCGCCACCGGCTGGAGCTGGGGGGGAGGCATGAGCTACTCGGTGGCCTGTTCGCGCGCCGACGTCTTCCGCGCGGTTGCGGTTCTTTCCGGTGCTGAAATAAGTGGCTGTGATGGCGGATCTGTTCCCATTGCCTATTTCGGTCAGCATGGAATTAGCGATAGCGTGCTAAACGTCGAGCTTGGCCGGACATTGCGAGACCACTATGCTCAGGTGAATGGCTGTGATGCTGCGACTCCCCCTGAACCCGGGGTTGGAAGCGGAACCCATGTGGTAACGGATTATACGGGTTGTGCTGAGGGCTATCCTGTCCAGTGGGTTGCTTTTGATGGCGACCACGAACCACTTCCTTCGGACGGAGGTTCCTCGGATTCTTTTACCCCCGGTCTCATTTGGGATTTTTTCTCTCAGTTCTAACGCAAATGAAGGGAGCCTGCTTTGGAATAGTGTTATGGAGCAGAGGAAGGTGGAGGGAAACTATTTAGTGCCATCTATTTTTGAGCTATATTGTCTCTTGATGCATGTAGTAAGGCCGTCATGTTTGAGTTTTCATCATAATTGATTTATTTGTTTTGTATTCTGGCAACGAAAAGGTTAATGGGCAATGATTGTGAACCCTATGAGCTGACCATATCTGTACTCTATCATAGTATAGACGATTCATTATCCTTAGGATCGGCCGAAGTCACAATCCTGAAACATGGACAGCCCCACGCGAGGCCTTCGGACTAAATACTTTAATATTTTTATTTCTTTATTTTATTTTAATGGTCAATGCGTACAACGACTGCTAAAGAAGCATGGAATCAATTTTGGGATTACAAAAAGTTCGGAATATCTGCAAAAATAATCATTGTAATTGGCTGTTACTAGTGCTTCCATCCAGACCATTCTACTTCATGCCTGCCATGACCGACTCATCCAACCTTCAAAATTTACTAGGTGATAGTAACACGCTCCAGGCCTTAGTAAAGCAGCTAGCGACAGCGAAAAAGTAACAATCACTCTACACCTGCAGGGTTAGGACACCTGGCTTCCATGGCAGCAGATTGTAATCGCCACTGGCATTAGGGTCCCGTCCCTGGTAGAGCAACTGCAAATTGCAAGGATCGACTGTCATCGTTTGATCGGGGTTGTTGCGAACCAGATCACCGTGACTGATATCGTTCGTCCAGGTGGCGCCACTGTTGGCCTTTCCAGCGAAGGGCTGGCTCTCGGTGCCCGCCTGGACCGTCCACTCCCCATCCAGACTATCAGCCGTGAAGGAGCGGAAATAGCGTCCATTGGCGCCCATGGCCTCGACAATCATCAAGTACTTGTTTTGGCCGTCGACGGTGTATACCTGCACCGCTTCGAATAGGTTCTCCTTCGTGTCACTTAGGATGATCTCGGATTGGGTACCGAAATCGCCCGGGAAGTTATCGATGGGCATGCTGGCGCGGTAGATCTTGCCATTATCACCCGCAAAGAAGAGATACATATTCGTATCATCGCCAATGACAGTTTGGTCGATGACTCCCGTATCGGAGTCGGAAATCGTTCCCGAGAAGAGAGGCTGGGCCGCTGACCAACCATTCGCGTCGGTGGGATCACTGGAGGTCTTGTAGGAGAATGAGGTCGGACCCCATTGATAGGCGAGGATCCAGACATCCTTGGGCGCAAAGTAGAAGAGTGTGGGTGCAACAGTGCCCTGGTTCATGGCGTTCTGGCTGGCCGAGGCCATCTCGGACCAGTCGCTAAAAGGACCGAAGTTCATCGAGCCATAGTTTCCGGAGGTATCGGCAACTGATCCATAGACGATATGCTGGCCGTTGAACACAACATTGGTGAAGTCCTTGAGCGCAGCCCATCCTGCCTTAGGCTCCGCGAGCGCGCCGGTTGATGTCCAGCTGTAGCTCGATGGTAGGGCGCATTGCGCTGCGGCACCTCCCACTAAGGCAAGCAATGCTGTGCAACATAGGGATTGATCAAGAACTTTCTTTGTAACTTTCATTGTGGACTCTGTATTCAATGACAAGCAATTGGAACAAAAGTGGAGCAGAATGTTGTAGTAGCAACTTAACACGACGACACTGGGCCAGATTTATAGCCCCAATACAGGCTTGATTTAATTATTGCTTCTGCAACGCACCGGCTAAAACCCGAAACCATTCAGCCGCGAGTGTGTCTCATGTGTTTAATTCTACCCATAGGAGTTGCATGGACACCTGAACTCTTTGCCGACCGAACTGCAGGGTGCATCGAACACATATCGGACTTTTGCCTTTTTCGTTCATAGTGTATGTTTCATTTGGCCTAAAACAAACCTTCAGCCGACAGATCTGCAAGAGCTTCTGCACCCCGCCTTGTTGTTGTACCTCCTGTGTCTGGGCCTCAAGTTAGGTGAAAGACCCACCCAGGCCAAGGCCCTAGTGGATTACATGACCCCCGATAGGTCGCGGTTTGCTGAATACCGTTAACTGTGTCATATCGAGTAAATAAGTTAGTAGAGTTAGGAAGGTGAAAGAATCATTCAAAATATAACCTGTTAGCATCGAAAATTTTCAAACTGTATATCCATCTCTATGGACCGGATTTCGTGGTGTTTTTATAGGGTTGGGTTTGGGTCCAGCATCGGGAACGTGACTCAACCCGCGGGTTCAAAGCCCAAAACCTGTACGGTACTGTACATACCGGTGGGTAAGAAACAGGTCGTCCTGGAACCCGCGGGAGCTACCCGCGGGTTTTGGCGAGCCCTGGTTACAACTATAACAAAATAGATTGATCGTCAATCTTAGTCCTGCCTTCTCGTATTTCTTTTATTACAAACATACCCACAGACATACCCCCTCTGAACGCCTACTAAGTTGTCTTGACCCTACGCGCATCTTGTTTTGACCTTGAAGGAGCGCTCTACTATTCAGCTACTATATTGTATAGGTCTGGAGCCTAGGTCTGAACCATATAATGACTTGTATCTATTTTCATAGTCACATATACCAAATTGCTTCATCAGCGATAGTAGTTTAGCGCTGCGCCATGGGAGGGGTTTGCAGGGGTTATGAAACGTTGTCACGTCCATTCATCCAAGGGACCAATTACGGACATTGCATGTTCATCCCTCTGTGTGCTTTGCCGATTTCTTCCACTGGTGATACCATCCGGCTATTTTGATTCTCGAGAGTCAAGAGTAGGTAGATTTCACATCTCCGGTGGGGGTAGTCTCACCAAGTCAACCTACTAGTAGCTACAGAGTACTGATATTGTTCTTGACTAAAGTTTAATTGGCCACGGACATTTCCTTCATGTGGCATTGCTGCCCATTCGCTTTATGCCTCAAACTGCGTGACGATAGAATATACTCCAAAAGGCGGCTGTATATTGACAAGGCCCCAAGCTTTCGTTGGTACTATAGATCAAAGAGTCGGTTTTTCCTTCCTTTTTCCTTTTGAATTCTATCTTTACAAAACTAGACAATCTTCAAGAGCCATCATGAAAGTCAACCCTTTCCTCCTGGGGCCATTGATGAGCATGGCAACTAGAACAGTATCCCAGATCACCAATCCAACCTTTTGGGAGGATTTTGCGGACCTCGATATTATTCGCGTCGATGATACATTCTACTATTCTGCCTCCAATATGCATTACTCCCCCGGTGCTCCACTGCTGAAATCATACGATCTTTTGAATTGGGAGTTTGCGGGCCACTCCATTCCAGAGCTTACATTCGGCTCAGAGTACTACCTCGAAGGTGGCAACCACGCATACATTCGCGGTACATGGGCTTCGACATTGAACTATCGACCAAGTACGTCGACCTTCTACTGGATGGGCTGCATTGATGGTACCACATACATTTACACGGCCCCCAATGCCGATGGCCCATGGACCCAAGCCTCCACGATCAATAAATGCTACTATGATTGTGGTCTGCTCATTACAGACGATGACAACATGTATGTTGCCTACGGGAACAGTGGGATCTCCGTCGCCGAGCTTTCCGACGATGGGCTGAGCGAAGTGAGCTCCCAGATGGTTTTTCCTACGGACGATGCTGGATATCTGGAGGGATCTCGGTTTTATCAGCACAATGGGAACTTCTACATCTTTGTGGTTCACCCCGCTAATGAGGAACATGTTCTTATGTCAACCTCTGGTGTATTCGGTCCTTATGAGCGTCGCCTACTGATTTCCGATGCTGGCAATCCTGTCTCAGGGGCCGGATACCCACACCAGGGAGGTATTGTTGACACCCCGAATGGGGATTGGTATTATATGGCCTTTGTTGATGCCTATCCTGGAGGACGAATTCCAGTTCTCGCTCCTTTGGTCTGGGGAAGCGATGGCTGGCCTTCGGTGGAGTTGGTGGACGGTGGATGGAGCACAACTTATGACGCGGTGAATATCACTCCTCCGTCCACTCCCATCTCATCCTTTGAACCATACACCGACCAATTCACGGGAGATACCCTCTCGCCACAATGGGAATGGAATCACAACCCTGACAATGACAAGTGGTCGATCGACCATGGGGTCACACTTACCACTGCCTCAGTGACCGATGACCTATACGCAGCGAAGAATACCTTAACCCATCGTATTCTAGGCCCTATCTCAACTGCCACCATCCACCTTAATACTAGTTCCATGTTCAGCGGTGACCGTGCGGGCCTTTCACTGCTCCGTCATTACTCCGCCTGGATTGGCGTCGTCAATGACGGAGGCACCTCTCACATCGGCGTTACCACGGGCCTGGAGATGGACTCGGATTGGAACACCGTATCTACAGGGACGGAGAGTGCGAGGGCCGAGTTCTCTGGTAGTGAGATATGGCTTCGTGTAGAAGCAGACATCACCCCTTACGCGGGAAGTGGCCAGTTCTCGTACAGTTTAGATGGCGTGACGTTCACGAACTTGGGAGATACCTATGAATTGAACAATAACTGGGAGTTCTTCATGGGGTACCGCTTTGGTATCTTCAACTTTGCGACTACTGGGACTGGAGGTAGTGTAGTGCTGAACTCGTTTGTCTTGTCGTGATTTACCACCTTTTTCTACGCCGCACGCCAATTCCTTAGCATTTGGCAGGTTGTACCGGTGGAGTCCGTTTGTGTTCGTATAGTGTTATTATGTATTGTCTATAGTGTGTCTAGGTATCCGAGTAATGAACGTCAATCCATTTCTATCTACTGCTACATCCATACTCCCTACGCGCTGAAAATACGGTTATGAAGACGGGACAAGGACTCCACTTCCAGATTGCAGTCAATGTGGGGATTTACGGAGTATAACGCACTGGCTCCACCTCACAGCTGTTAGGTTGTTTCGGCACGCAGGGCGCAGGGTCCGCGCGCTGCAGAAAGATGGGTCCAAAACCCTGTTATCTACGTTACATCGGGTCTCGAGAACTAATATCCGGCAAAGGCGATCTCAAAATTGCCGTCTTCAGGTCAATGTGACCCGTCTAACCATATACTTCATCCAGAACGGTCACTATTCCGACCCATCGGAAGTATACCTTGGGGCAGGAAGAATGTAAAACCTGGTGCATATCTTCACGGATATATGTCGATCAATGCTGAAATCGATGACTTCGGCTGCGGCCCCCCACTCCCCTGGATTTAGGCTATATGAATATCTTCACGAAAGCTGACAGGGTTCCTGCATGCGATGTCTCGAATGAGAACGAGGCTGACCCTCTTAGGACCAGCCTTATGATTCAGTGGCTTTTTGCGCCCCACTTGGAAGTTGATCTGTACGCGAAATCCGGAATAGATTTGACTTCTAAATGCCGATGGTGCAGGCTGGCAGTTGGTTGGCTCGTATGGTTCCTACCTACCCCTTTTCTCCATAGTGAAGTATTGCTAACTTCTGCTACGTGTCGTGCACCGCTGTCCATGCTATCGACCGTTATGTGCGGGGCGAGATGCTCTCTAGGCCTCGCTACTGGTCGGGTTTGGGTCCAATATCAGGAAATATGCCCGACGCGCGGGTTCAGATCCTAAATCCGTACCTAAACCTATCCACCCACGGGTTAGATGTATCAATCCATAGTTTACCTATAAACCTCACGAAAATTGTATTGAGAACATACTAAATAAGAGTTATGGGAAACGTGTTATTCGAGCCTGTATATCCCTGATGTTTGCTCTTCTTATCAATTTACAGGTTCTTACGAAGAGCCTATGCGTGTAAGATCTAAGCCTCTTCTTGACCCGCGGGTTTTGTCGAGCCCTAAGGATGTGCTGTCTTGCCAAGAGTCTCCCTAGCTCGCACTCGAGAAGAGGTTTCATAGTAGGACACACTAGACCTTGGTGAAACCTCGGGTGTGCCTCATATCTCAGGGTCCTTTAGCTGCCAAGGAAGCCCCACAGAGTGATCCTGCATATCAAACAAAAGCATCCATAGAAGCTGTCCTAATGCACCAACTGCGTAGTACGTACTCTGCAATATTCAAGCCCTCTTCTAGAGTTTCAACACTTTTGCCTAAATAGCTCTCTCCATAGAGGAAATATCAAGTCGGCCGCAAATGCCTATATATATCCCTCCAAGTCAATGATCATGACTTTTCTACAACACATCCGGTCGCTATCGATTTCGATCCCAATCCAAAATGGTCCAATTTTCATCCATCGTTCAGTGTACCCTCCTTGCAACTGCTGCTTCGGCATACGTGACGAGCCGACAGGCAGCGGAGAGCCTTCACGACGCCTTCACCGCAGCTGGGAAGAAGTATTTCGGGAATATCGCGGAGCAGGCTCTGCTGGAGAATCCTCAGAATGAGCCCATCATTGCTGCGGACTTTGGCGCTTTAACTTGCGAAAACAGCATGAAGTGGGATGCCACTGAGCGTATGTTGTTTATCGCTACTACATGGTTACCACTGCTGACCCCAGATAGCTACCCAGGGGGGGTATAACTTTGATGGAGCTGACTATGTTGTATGTTCTCTTTCTTCCCTTCTCTTTGAATTTTAATAATAGGATATAGGTCAATTATGCCGTGGAAAAGGGGAAGTTGCTTCGCGGACACACTCTTCGTACGTTTGACCCGTCCTCCACCCATTCAAACAGGTGTACTAAGGAAGAAATCCCGCAGTCTGGCACTCCCAGCTCCCCTCATGGGTTTCCCAGATCAGTGACCCTGCCACTCTGACCGGTGTCATCCAAGACCACGTCACCACCCTGGTGTCCCGCTGGAAGGGACAGATCTACGCTTGGGTATGGCACGTAGCATTTATCAGGGGTCAACCCCACTGACAGTTATAGGATGTGGTGAACGAAATATTCGCTGAGGATGGGTCCCTTCGCGAGAGTGTGTTTTCAAACGTCCTTGGAGAGGACTTTGTCCGGATCGCGTTTGAAGCTGCCCGTGCCGCGGACCCCGACTGCAAGCTTTACATCAACGATTACAAGTAGGACCTTATGACCTCGGGATATGTGGCGGTATGCTGACTACACGGTCTAGCCTGGACGACGCCTCCTACTCCAAGACCCAAGGGTTCGTGAGCAAAGTTGGTGAATGGATCGCTGCAGGAGTTCCAATTGATGGGATTGGTATGTGGCTCGCATGTCTATTCCAGCACGCATAGTACAAACTAACCTCCTCTAGGCTCTCAGTCTCACTTTGGGTGAGAGCTTTCGGACTTAGAATAAAAAGAACTCATCATACTGACTCTAAGTTTTAGTGCTGGAGGCTTCCCTACGTCTGGCGCCCAGGCAGCGCTTGAGGCGCTTGCGTCGACCGGTGCCTCCGAAGTCGCTGTTACCGAGCTTGATATTGGAGGAGCCACTTCGGACGATTGGGTCAATGTAAGTAAACCTTTCCTTCTTGCTAGTTGAACAGTACTTACAGAATATTCTAGGTTGTCAACGCGTGTCTGAATGTTAAGAAATGCATCGGGATTACTGTCTGGGGTGTGTCTGACAAGGTAATCAGCATCTTTCTCTTTCCACTGGTGGCACAGCTGGAAGCTAACAACATCTAGGATTCCTGGCGCGCAGACGAATGTCCCTTGTTGTTCGATGTGAACTACCAGCCAAAGGATGCTTACGGCGCTATCATTGCCGCGCTCTAAGCTGAGCGTGATATCTATCTTGGTTCTGCGACGGACATAAAGTCAGATGGTGGTTGGACGTTATTCAGTTTCAAGTATCAGACTGTCATTCATCTTTAGCACTTAACCACCCTATGCTAGTACTCAATATCGCTATCAATAGATGGCAGTCTGCCTTTTCACCTACATTGGTCGCTATCCTACATGCATACAAACCAAGCCCAGAGCACCAGCGACTAGATAGATCACCAATATCTTGTCAATGCTCAAGGATGCTACACATTCTCCTCAGTAACCCACAAGAGAACACTCTCCTCCTCATCCTCCACCACATCCCTCTAAGCTGCCCAGGACAACGGATGTGGTATACAACTGATCATTAAATTGGTATTCTGTCGATATACCGTAAACCAAACCTCTATGACATTGACTACCTAGTGTATACCACAATACAGACCGAATATATATATGATTCCGTGTGTTTCCCTTTTTTATCAGCCTACGGGTGCCCAATAGAAAACTATGGATTCAAGATCTAAAGTTCTAAACCTGTGCGTAACGGCCCTAACCTATGGATGCAGACCGAGGTCTACAGACGACAGTGATGCAGCACTTCGATCATGCTAGCCGCTAGTCTGCGAGCATAACAACTGGGGTGGCGGCATGCTGTTACAGATTTCAGCACTTACTCAATCTCCAGCAGATGATCAAGCTCGAATTCCACTTCCCACCCTTGTTCTTCCAGCTCCAGATACCCAGGCACACTCTGCTCGATGATCCGGGCCCACACGTCCCAGTTACTGCGGGAACAGTAGGCGGGATGGAGAAACCGATTGCTCTGTCGAGTGGACTCCAAGAGGTCGAGGATCGGAAGGTCCATATCCAAGCTACCGTTCGTTATTGGACAACAATTGTGACCCCACACAGACCAAGAACGTTATGGGGAAAACAAACGGTTCATTATACTATGGCGGTCTCCCGATAGATAAGTCCACAATATCAGACACCAACCGACCCATCCACATGAAACCCATAACTTAGCCCATATTCCACGGCCGGCGGGAGACAGAAGCACAGACACTTCCACTGGAGCCAAAGTCTACAATAGTAATCCGCCCGGTGGCCAGTCCGGGTGAATCGACCACGAACCACGCGTGGCCTGGTAGGTCGAACACTACCGTGCCCTGCCGGGTCATGGCAAGTCGTTAAAGTCTGCGGCGGCGAGGTACAGCGCAGGAAGGATCTCGGGGAGCGTGATAGTCGTAGAAGAAGAAGAAGAAGAAGAAGAAGAAGAAGAAGAAGAAGAAGAAGAAGCTAGGAACTCCGGGATATGGCAGCGAGGGGCCGCGCCCGCCTCTAACCCTTCAAAGGGGTGCACTCCGAGCCATTCATCTTGGTAAATGTAGAGAAGGATCAAGAGTTTGACCAGGTGCACATAGTTGCGCGGATGGGTGTGCCTATCGACTGGTGATAGGCATAGGAAGCGTTTGTCTGGCCTGGGCGGGGAGGAAACTATAGCTGGGTAAGCGAGAGCTGATGCGCAGGCCGGGGCCCGACTATGATACGAGTCGCGAAATTCCTGGCTGGCAGTCGCCCATTTCCCGACTAGGGTTCCTGATTGGAGTGTCGCTGGCTCGAATTCTTGACGACTCAAGGACTTCAGGCAATATCGACCCCGATAAAAGATTATACAAGATCAAGGACGTGACCGTAAAGAATGCTTCAAAGATATACTACAGACCACCGCTAAGTTAATGTTACGATCAGCATGCACAGATGGTCCCACCGGTCCCAATTGTCTAACCGGCGACCATATCCAGGCCCACGGATACAAGAAAGAAGGATCAAGCCTGATGTATATCTGCCCCATTCTAACTGAACCGGAACGAGGTACAAGACAAACCCCAGAACTACAATTACTGTACTTGTCTGCTACTCATCTTTGTGGGCCGTGGAAGAACAACCTGAGGTACAAGGTGCGGGAATTCGATCCTGCAGCCTTTGACTGCCTTCCCGTAACGCGGAAGGTTTCTTCATTGACATCGAGAAGGAGAGTGTGTCTGGTGGAGCTCCCGAGAGAAGCTGGAAAAACCAGCTGCGATGCTGGAGGTGAACTTGCCTGTGGCTTCTGCCATTTTGACGCGCACCTATCGGCATTGTGAGACGGAGGACCCCATCAGTTCAACCCTGCGTCCCCTTTGCACGAATTCTTGTCTTCGACGCTTTGGTAGCTGGCTGCCTCGGTGTTCAATCCAAAGCACGGGTTCGATATGAGATCCAGAGCTGATGACGCCGATACTTAGATCATGCAAAATGAAGTTGGGAGCCTGTTCGCGTTTTGCGATTCGATGCCGGCCCACGTCACTAATCTTCTAGCGAACTTATAAAAAATCGAAGTGCACGACGACAATGCTGAGAATTATGAGGGCAGTACCAAATCTAAATGGAACTGCGTCGGACATCAGTGCCCAGCTCATGGCTACCTGACTTGCTATCGAGTAAGAACCGTGAAGAAGCATTGAACCAATACTTCAACTTGGCCGTGTTTTTCTCCGCAGACATCTCAACCTGGATTCCCTGATTCTGAATATCATTCATCCACTGTTGTGCTTGCTCTTCCATTTCATGAATGTGCTTTTGCGCTTCTTCTTGCATCTCCTTTATACATTCATTGGCCATCGTGCGTACCTCGGAAGTACCATCGTCGACCTGCTCGCGAAATTCGGCTTCGTTCGTTTTGCATTCGTCGAAGAACTGATCGCGAGACATGCTCACGGCACTATCGACAATCTCATCGACGATAGGGGATATGTGGCGCTTGATTATCGTCTCGATGTATTGTTCCAGACTGCGGCGTGTAATCGGCTCGTCCTTGGCAAAGCTGACTTTCTCCGACTCCGATGCCAGGCCATTGTCTACATCGTTTGGTATGGCTAGGAGATGATCGTGTCGTGATCCAATTAGTACTTTACGAACCTGGCCATCTGACAAACTACTGAACTCATGTACAAGATACGCAAGTCTGTTACGCTCTGTGCGGCCAGGAGAGGAAGCATGTGTGAAGCAAGTTGGACGGATTGAGGACGGGGACGGAGGGGATGGGGGGAGAGTACTCGGTGTATCGGGCTCGGTGGGAGAGCCCCTCGATTGAGGGGATGAAAGGAGCGTTGTTTTTCGTGTTTTATTGTCAAGTGGCATTGGATCTAAATATTATTAATGGACTATTGAATGACAATAGCACATAAGACGAAAATAAGAAGAGAAGATACCTCTGCGCCGTTTTCTCACCCCCTGCTCAGACACGGACTGCTCACAGTATGGGGGTGGGTCCACCTGCTTCACCTGCTCGGACACGGACTCCTGACAATAAGGTGGTGGATCGGGCGATAAACAAAAGACATGCCAATCTTTCTGGACCGTGCGGTGGCGAGCGTGGTCAAACGGCTCTGCCTCCAGACTCTTTCCTCGCAGGGCCTGCGAGAACCTTTCGAGCTTATGGAGTTCTTTATCCCCACATTGTCGTCTGGCAAAGTGTATACGGAGAAATTCAGATCGACAGATCTTTGCAAATGATTGGAAATTCAGGTCTCCTGGTGTGGCTGGGCTTAAAGACTCCGTCTCAGATGGACAAACAACAATCCCGATCGTACGGAGTGTCAAACTCAGTGTTGAGACTGCCGAAACATTGGTGACAAGCGCCGGGATCGTGGGAAGCAAACCAGGTGAACAGAGGCCGTCGTTGCTAGTCCTATGTAATACACATTTTTCGACTCTTTCTGGGGGGATATTCAACCTCACCTGTGATCTGACACAAGGGTTAGCGAGATCTGCCGTGATCGAAAGGGTGATGGATCCTCGGTTGGCAGTTTCATCATGGAAGATACGAAGGCTAGCACGACAAGAAACATCGAAATCGGGTGTATAAACAATCACTGCTTTGTTCAAGACCCAGGGCGAGTTTTGCGATGTGGTGGTCATTGTGTCCTTGCAACATTCGTTGGATTAAAATGGAGAACCCTCGATGCATCGAGTAGCCCTCCCACCCGGGCTTTGGAACAGCGTTGAGCAGCCCTGACTCAGGTAATATGTCGGATCAAGAATGATGATAACAAGATGGGAGTAAAGTGGTAAAAGCTCTTGCGGTCTGGTCACGAGTACGTGCCCAATCCGAAGTCAACCAGTGAAATCGGAGAGTCCTATGAGAACACAGGAATGGCAGGACTGGCGGCGAGAGCGGCAAAAAGCAAATACTTCCTTTACTGATGTCGCAAGGCGAAGGAGGATGAAGAAGAAGAAGAGGAGCAGGAAGAAGACATGGCCAGGGAGAATGGAAGGACGCGGCTGGGACTTGGCGAGTTGGGAAGGTGGGCCACGTGATGATCTACGATCTGGACTTTCCCCATCAAAACACCAGAATTCAGAGGGCAGATCTTTGCTACCGCTTTGACATTCCGCCTTCCTGAATCAATACTAGTGCGGTACGGATGGATCCAACTCTCCGATTTACGAATAATCCATTCCAATGATATCTACCTTGCGATAATTGTGATACTGTACGAACTTAACTGTCTCGGTATGGATATCAACTAGATGGAGTTGGTCCAGATCAACCTGATCATGAAGGACTGAACAGATCAGTGATTCAGCCTGCTAGCATAAATGAATAGAATCACCATGTCAGCTCCGGCCTGTTCAGGCAAGTGGTAGCCTCTAATTGTGAACAGAATCGTTCTTCGCCAGCCAGCTTCTCAGTCATGTGCTCAGATAGTTTAGGAATCGCAGGCCATATTTCTCGTCCGCCTTGTTGTTCTTCCTTCTTTCGGTGCTCCATGAGCATTTCCTTCACATTCTCCTGGAAATGAATCGGGCCCTGTCATCGCCAGTCAGAGAAATCTCCTCGTTCGAGACTATGCTGCATACCTTTTCCTTGTCTGGGTGAAGCTCGCCGTTGACGAAGACCCCGGTGCCCAGATTGCCCTGGGCGCCTACACACAACTCCTTATCCTCGTCAAGCACTTGCCGATAGAACGCGTTGATATCATCGAACTCTTTGTCCGTCGCATCTCGATGACGATATACCTCGTTCTCAATCTTGCTCTTGGTTGCGGACACCGGGATCATGCGTTGGATATAGAAGAATTTGTCACTTCTTGGTCAGCGACATACGTAAATGGCCGGATGCTTTACTTACGTGACGGTAACTGATGTGGTGGGGAAGAAATAGGTAATAGCCCGTTTAAACTGGGCATCGGTCTGTTCTTTGTTGAAGATGTGATGCTCCATGTATCCTGCCGTTGGCTCCACGCGATAGCGAGGAAGATCCGATACGCCACTGATGAGCGGATGTGAAGTCGCACAATGATAGCACTCATTATAGTTCTCAATCACCCCCTTCCAGTTTGCATCCAAGTCCATCTCCCAGTAGTGATCGAATGTGTATTCCCCAGCAAAGTCGAAGTCTTGCATCCGTGGCTGCTCATCAATTCTCTGGAAGTCGTCCTCCCATCTCACATCCGGCGAGCCCGCTTGCAGATTCACCCAAATGAAGCCGGCCTTGTCGATGTGAACATGTACGGGGAGTAGCCCATGCTGGCTTTTGTCGAATTCGGGAACAGTTTCGAAGCGCGGTGCCTTGGCAAGGTTTCCCTTGAGTCCGTAGGACCACCCATGATACTTGCAGCTGAGAATAGAGGTCGATCCTGAACGAGTTTGTACGACGGGGAATGCGCGGTGCCGGCAGACGTTGTGGAAACCATTGATATTGCTGTCACGGTCTCGGATCAAGAAGAATGAAAAGTTGGCAACGGTGAAGGAGAGGAAGTCGCCTTGTTCGGTGAATCGGCTCGAATGGGTGAGGAGCATCCAACGCTTCGAGAAGATAGCTCGGCGTTCCAGCTGGTACATCGCCTCAGAGCGATACCACGATGCAGGAAGCCCTCGCGGAGGCTCTTTCTCTGGTTGCTTGGAGGAGAAGCCGAGGAATTGCCACATCTTCGGGAGAGATTTGGGTATTATCGTGGTATACCAAAAAGTAATTCCAGATTGCCATCGTCGCGAAGACCTTTGGGACACCTATATACGAGATAGGCGGAGCGGGGAATCACTTGGATTACTTGGATGGAGAGGGTCTCAAGAATGGGGAGGCCGATAAACCATCCTATATCAAAGATGGGGGCAGTGGGTCCCCGTTCTACACAATCATAGACTCTTGACCAAGACTTTAATTTCAAAATTCGATTTACAGGTAGCTAAAGTCGGGATTCCACCAAATTACTTTCTTGCCGAATACTCCAATGGCGATCCACCTGATCATTGTTAATTGGGCTCGTCGACTATCACTTGGATAAACTCACATCGGCAATATGATCATAACCCAATAGCTTCGGAGCCAACCCTGGGTCTCTCCAAGCCAGCGCCTCGCCTTCAGGTGTGGGTGTCATCTGCATCTTGCGATCTCTTTCCTCTTGTTCGGGCCCGTCGTGTAGGTGATATAAATATTGTTGGATGTTTCCTCGGTCAACGACCATCTTTGTACGCTCCTTACGACACTGTTGGAACACAGACAGGGCGTGCCTTTTAGCCTGGAGGAAGTCTGGCGACGTCTTTGCGACATCATCACGGTCAGGGAGGCGAGATAGGCATTCGCCCTGAACGGCACCGTCTTCGAAAGCCATACCGGCCCTAGGAGATGATAGTTAGCTCTAGACTAGAGGGCTCAAAAGCCGGATCATACCCTGAAGCGAGATATGGCAGAGTCGCATGCACGGCATCGCCCAGCATTATCCATGAACCGGATGGATGAGACCAGTCGAACTCCCCGAAACGGATGCAAAGCCTCCATTTCTGCACCGACTGGCAGAGCTTGAGTAGCTTTTGAATACTACTGGTGTCAGTGACCGAAGTAGCCGTAGAAGGCCTGTAGTAGTTACCTACCGTGGATCCCAGCCTTCAAACAAGGCGCACATCTCCTGCACGTTTCCTTCGATCGTTGATGCTAGGGAATCCTCCGGGATATCGTCTGGCACAAGCAAGACCATGTTGAACAGATCTCCGCCTCGAAGTACGTAGTTCACTGCCAAAAGTTAGCTAAATCAAATAACATCATCGAATGCAACAAACCAGCATGAGCATCAGGACCCAGCCAGTAGTTGACCTGCGGATGGTTCACAAAGGGTGCCAACTCTGGGTCTTTTCGCATCTCTTCAGTTGACAACAATAGGCGATATGCGAGATCCCCCGTCTTGACCGGGGGATCGCTGCGCCCAAGCAACTCCTCTGTCAACTTTCCAAATACACCGTCGGCTCCGATCACCAGATCTCCTTCCCATTGCCTCCCGTCCGCTGCGACGACGGTTGCTGTGGCGCCATCATCGCTGACATGGACGGTTGCGATGCGTGCATTGCAGGTCATTCGTACCCCTAGCTCCAGAGCTCTGTCCACAAGACACCGCTGGAGATCCGCACGATGGAAATCCCGATACCATGTTCCAGGATAATTGCTCTCGGATTCATGAAAGTCCATGTGGGAGATTTTATTCCCCTTCCATCCGATAAAATTACAGACACTTGGAAACGTCATATACGGGGTCAACGCCTCCTCCAGGCCCCAATGCTGGAGAACGCGCGAACTGTTCGGAAGAACTTGAATACCAGCGCCGACTTCTTTGATCTCCTGGGCAGCTTCGAGAATGTGAACAGCGTGACCGACGAGAGCACAGCTAATGGCGGAGCCCAGTCCTGCCAGGCCAGCTCCGACAATCAGAATGTCAAGTCGGCATGATTGGGAGCGGGTTTGTTGTTGCTTAATGTGAATGCGAGGGGCCATGCTGAAGGAAAGTGGACTAGGTGATAGGAGTGTGGGGTGTGTCTTGAATCCTATTCAGAGATGCACTTCTGTATTTGAGGTATTTATGAGTAGCTCGTTTGTGGTTGAGATCCCACGGATCAAAGATGGGGGTTATCTGTGCTCACCCACCTGCCGATATCCGACACTGCAAGGGGTACTGCTATATCTGAGGGGGCAAAACCATGAACTCATGCGTTACAAGACACGGAAGAACATTGACGCTTCTATCTAGCTTCTAAAATTTGCATCATGTCAAAAGTAGGTGTTTCATTGCACTATCCATGTCCAGGCTAACCGATCAGTTTTCGCTCCAAGGTCGAACTGCGCTAGTAACAGGGGGAGCCCGAGGTTGCGGACTCGCCTTTGCGCGTGGACTGGCTGAGGCAGGGGCAAATGTAGCCGTCTTCGATGTCGTAGATCCAGACACTGCGTTCTATACCATTGAGAAGGAGTATAATGTTCGCACAGCGTATTACAGGTTGGTAATCCCCATATCATAAATGGTATATGGCTGACCCAGATAGAGTCGATGTTTCGTCGCAGGAATCGCTTGAGAGTGGCTTCTCGCAGTTTCAGAAGGACTTCAACAATGCTCTCGATATCTGTGTCCCATGCGCTGGAATCAACCGCCATCTACCCTTCCTGGAGTTTACCTACAAAGACCACCACGATCTGGTCTCGATTAATGTACTTGGTCTATATTTTACTGCCCAACTGGCGGCAAAACAGATGATTGCGAACGGGACAAAACATGGGAGCATCGTTCTTGTAGCTAGTATGGCTAGTCACATTGCAGTGCGAAGCCAATTGTGCAGCGCATACTGCGGAACCAAAGGAGCAGTTCGAGCGATGTGCCCAGCCATTGCAAAAGAGTTGGCCGAATACGTGAGTTTTGGACCGTGCTTTCCAAGCTTTGACTGACCATAATAGGATATCCGAGTAAACTCCATATCTCCTGGGTACGTGCGAACAGAGATGACTGCAGCTGTAGGTCGCCCAAGACCCAATTGCTCTGCTGTCCCACACTGACTTTTTGGACAGTTCCCCCATCTTGTTCAAGGTTGGGAGTCGGAAGCCATGAATGGGCGGATTGCCGAGCCTGAGGATATCATGGGGGCGTGTGTTTTCCTAGCGAGCGACGCCAGTGCGTACATGACGGGGCAGGATATCATTGTAGATGGGGGAGTGACCCGATGGTAGTGAAGATGGAGATGGAGATAGGGCAAGAGTGGGGGTTAGGCTTACTCCGCATTTCATCTCCAACATTCTATAATAATTCCAGGTCTTTGTCAATGTGGAGAGGTTGTATCGGCTCTATTTTTCTAAAACGAAACAATCACAAAAATGGCACCCAGCGTGGACAATGAAGGATATAGTTCGAGAGGGCCTCTGGATGCTTCAACCACTGTCGTGGTGGTTGGCGCTGGGCCGTCCGGGTTGATGCTTGCGTAGGTCCACTCCCAACCACCATGCTTGGTCAACTCACAGTTTTGCAGATGCAATTTGGTGCGATTCGGTATTGATGTTACAATCCTCGACGATCGTCCGGACAAGACCTCCACCGGCAAGGCGGATGGCATGCAACCCAAGACGATTGAGACATTCAAGCAGATGCGACTCGCCGATCCTTTATTGAGAAATGCCGCCCGTGTCTACGATATCTCTTTCTGGGTATGGCTTTACCACTTCAAGCCTCTTCGATTGTGGCTGACAGATCCCAGCAATCAACGGCAGATAAACCCCTCCACCGAGTCGGACGTCAAGAGCACTATCCTGAGCGCCTCGTCGGTGCCTCCGATCCTTATATCCTTCTTGCACACCAGGGGATGGTTGAAGAGGTCTTGATCGATGATATGGAGGCTCGAGGTGCCTTCGTCATGAGAAATAGTCGGTTTACGTCTTGCTCGCGCATGGCAGGCACAGGGCAATTGGATATCGTATATGAGGACCTAGCGAGCAAGACCATCAAGACTATCCGGGCCGGCTACCTGGTTGGATGTGACGGTGCTCGATCAAAGGTTAGAGAGTGTATCCCAGACGCACAGTTGGAGGGAGAGGTGACCAACGCATCATGGGGTGTGCTGGATGGTGAGCTCATCCGGTTCTTCACGTACAGTACGAAGCTAAGGAATAGGTGTCATCGATACCGACTTTCCCGACCTCTGGAGTAAAGTCGCCGTGCGTTCCGACCAGGCCGGTTCTATTCTTTGGATCCCTCGCGAACGCAACATGACTCGATTATACGTTCAGCTAAGCGAGACTGACGGCGAACGGGTTGATAGGTCCAAGGCTACACCGGAATATGTTATGCGACGAGCCAGAGATGCGATGCACCCGTTCCGCATTGAGTGGAAGACAATTGAATGGTTCGGAAATTATGTCGTGGGCCAACGAGTAGCGAAACGGTTCATGGACTCCGAGGCGCGGATATTCATTGCCGGTGATGTATGATATCTCACCCAGACTGCATTGCATCTGCTTCATGCTAATACTCAACAGGCTGGACACTGTCACTCTGCTCTGGCAGCCCAAGGAGCGAATACAAGCATGCATGACAGTTTTAATTTGGCATGGAAGCTTAACCTTGTCATTCGTGGTTTGGCCAAACCGTCCCTTCTAGCCACCTACGAACAGGAACGACGGAAGATTGCTTACGATCTTATAAACTTCGATGCCGAGCATTGCAAAGCTTTCTCGCAAGGTGAGGCTGCCCTTGCGAAGAACTTTGATGAAAATATTCGCTTCATCTCTGGCGTGGGTGCAGAATATTCGCATGGTCTGCTGAACCGAGGCAGGACTGCCATATCAACCCCCCTGCAGCCTGGCACCCTCCAGCTTCCAGCCAAGGTGACTCGATACATTGACGCCAACCCTGTCTCTATCCAGCTTGATATTCCGATGTTGAGCCAGTTCCGTATATACTTCTTTATTCCTGATGTTCCAAAGGCACTTGGGTTTCTCGGTACCATATGTAAGGGACTCGACAATGCGACTGGGATGGGAAAGGTACCCTCACGAGCAAGTCAGTCATATGCGACCCAACCCCAAGGAGCAGCCCCTTCAGACGCTTTCATACAGCCACAGAGATATACCTCCGTGTCCAGTGTCTTTACATATGCGATGGTGACTCAGTCTTCCAAGTCTGAGTTCGAAATTGCAGATCTACCCAAGGTACTGCAGGATAGCCGCTGGACCTTGTATCTTGATGATGTTGATTCACCACGTTGTACGGATAAATGGTTTGGGTCATTGCAGGGCGAGCAGGTTGGCATAGTGATTGTGCGACCCGATGGATACGTGGGGAGTATTGATACTTGGGAACTGACCGCGGGCACAGAGGCTGGGAAGTGGATAGACGACTATTTCGCTTTTATGATGTAAAGCAGACTTAGACTTTCGTGACAATGTATGATGTTATGGACAATAATGAAGTAGAAAAAGTTACTCAAGGAGTGTTGTCCTGACGGTGGCATGTATAGTCCCTGCGTAGAGGGATTTAGGGGGAGGAATCTTTTACTCGGAAATTGACAATTTTACCAGTTTATAACAAAATCCTGCTGAAACAGCTTTTGTAGATAATAATATGTTGTATGATTCTGTGAGCTTCTTCTTGTCCTGAATCCTTGGAGACATGTCTTAGTAATGGAGATTTAAGGTATAGAGGCTATGGATGGGAGATATATATCGCTCACAGTACGAAAGCCTACATGTCTATACAGGTTTTTTGATAGAAATATCCAAAGGCCAATAACTACACCAGCTCCGTGGTCATCAATATCTTACGAGAAATCCAATCGAATGGTACTATTTGAGACTCTAGTCAAAAACAGCGGGCCAAAGATATCGCGTGTTGTGTACTCGGATAAAGTGCCCTCGGGTCAATGCTTTTGGCATGAAGCTATACGTGCCAAGACTGGAGACTAGTACTTCACAGCTGCCTGAGCGAGAGTGGGGGGCAGGACTAGGCTTATGGTGGGGGTGGGACAACAATTAATGTACTCTCAATTGACAATTCAAACCGAGGATGGCCTATCCCACTGTTGTCCCACCCTTCGTACCTCGCAATCATGGGAGCGGGGGGTGTCGATAGGCTATATAGCCATGGTGCTTCTACCCAGTGGAAAGAAGCCAATCCTAACTGCAATCAATTACTTCACAATGGGCTCTATCGATACTGTTGGACCTCTGTTTCAGCCCCTACGCTTGGGCGCTGTGTCCCTCAGCCACCGGGTTATCCAAGCTCCATGCACTCGGATGCGATCGACGAAGGAGTCGGACGGCGTGTTTGTTCCCAATGAACTTAACGTTGAATACTATGCGCAGCGAGCGTCACCTGGAGGTCTTATGCTGACAGAGGCAACTCCGATTAGTCGACTTGTATGTACGAATGCTAGTCCAGTCACGGCGTTAATTAACAGCTCAGGCTGCTGGGTATCCAGGTGTCCCCGGTATCTTCACGCCCTCGCAAATCGCCGGCTGGAAGAAGGTCACCGATGCAGTGCACGCGAAAGGCGCCTACATATTTTGCCAGTTATGGCATGTTGGTCGGGCAACAGTGCCATCTTTCATTGAAGGAAAGCAAGCCCTTAGTGCCAGTGATATCCCCATTAGCGGAAAGGCATTGGATGGTAGCGAGTACAGTGCGACACCTCCGCGGCCCATGACGGTGGAGGAGATCCAGGAGACTGTGCAGGAATATGCCGCTGCCTCCAAAAGAGCCATGGAAGCAGGGTTTGACGGGGTTGAAATTCATGGTATGAACGGCGTGCCCCCCATACGAAGAATCAATTGACTCACAATGATATCCAAAGGCGCAAACGGATATCTCCTGGACCAGTTCCTGCACGACAATGTAAACAATCGTACAGACGACTATGGTGGTTCTATCGAGAAGCGGTCCCGGATTGTCCTCGAAGTACTGAAGGCAGCCTCCGAGGCCATCGGGGCAGACCGTGTAGGCATTCGTCTATCACCATACAATTACTTCCAGGATACTCGAGACTCGAACCCGAATGTTCACTGGCTCTCACTTTGCTCGCAAATCGCCAACCTCCCCGCCGAAGTGCGACCCGCATACGTACACATGATTGAACCTCGCTTTGACGAGGTGCTCGATGAAGATGCGAAAATCGATTCGCTTTCCTTGGAGAGACCATCTTTGGATGTGTTCCGACCCACGCTGAAGAAGGGCGGCATCGCTTTCCTAGCCGCGGGGAGCTTCAACCCTCAGAATGCTGGACCAAAGTTGATTGACGACGGAGCGGACGCGGTGGTATTTGGCCGGTGGTTCATCTCGAATCCCGATCTGCCTCGACGGTTGAAGGAGGGTCTGCCTTTGAACCCTTATGATCGGTCGACCTTCTATGGAGCTGACCCGGCGGAGAAAGGATACACGGACTACCCTTTTTACAGTAAATAATAGAAGGCCAGAGGAGAACACAGAATGGAATTATTACACTATTAAGATAAGCCTACAAGTACCTTCATTGCATCATGAACAACTGCCCATCGGACAGTCGCGAGTTGCTGTGCCATCGCTGCTACTAAAGGTTTGGGATCGTACTTTCCCGACAACGCTGCCAGCTCTGTAGTACTGGGACAGTTGGTCATCATGACAATCAGTGAAGACAGGTCTGTATTCATTCGGGGCTCGGACGACGCTGGATCCATGCCCCGATGAAAGACCCAGCAGGCCAACGTAGCCAAGTAGAGGCACCAAGGGAAATGAAAGGCGTCGGCCTGGTCCCAATCATGAAGACTCAACACCGCATCTTGCAAGAGATGTGATGCATGCCGTGCCACGGTGGTCGATGGTCCCGAATCCTCGTGCAGCCAACGACTAATATTCTGCTGGGATCTTGACTGGTCCGCTGGAGTGACAGTTCGTCCTAGAATTTGCATTGCTCCCGCGACAATCTGTAAGTCGAGGATTTCCACATTCAATGCCAGGCAAGATGCATGATAGAGGGCATGGGCTGCCATCTTCAACCCGGTGAAACGACGTGGATCGGCAGTTTGTCCCAGCTTCATAGCGAGGCAATCGGCATCAAAGTCCACTTTCCATAGAACATAAGACCGGCTCATTCGTGGAGTCCAGGCTCCCACCCGCTCTGGCGTTTCCGACCGCAGTGTGGTTTGATCTCGTCGTTTGAGATCGGCCGATACCGACATCAAGCCATGTAGAATTACAGTGCGGGCAAAGACATTCAGATCCCGGGGTCGAGACACAGATCCTGGGGTAATGTAGCCCTTGAGAACCGTAAGGAACGGTCTGTTTGTTTCACGGGCAGCAAAGTGCGCCCACTCTCGAGCTGACGATGCTTCCCAGGCGGCAGCGCTACATGGCAAACAAGACCGGATCTCAAATGCAGACATACAGAGGGACTGAGAGAAGAGAACCGCGTGCTGAGTATCCCACATGAAGCACAGCATCGCCAGCCGCTTACGCTGTTCAGCATCCATAGCCTGCCGCCATGCCTGATCCAGATCCTCAGACCGAGCTAGATGAGGCGTGTCTTGTATACTGCAACAGTTACTACGGCGAATGAGCTTGATCAGAACACAATGGAATAGCTGAGCGCGTTCGCGCTGCTTGGGACCCGCCCTCATCTTTCCAAAGCAGTCGATGAGGAGCATCGTTTGCAAGACCCAGAACTCCGGCTGGGGAGAAAACTCTTCATGGCACAAAAGTTGGCTGCGAAGTTTGTCATGGATTCCCACGGCCAGCTGATGCGCTTCGCGCGTGCTGTACGTCGCTCCCATGAAGAGAACAGCCGCCAGAAAAATCGGGTCAATGGTATCTGGGTTGAAGGTTGGCTGATGCACCAGAGGATATGTAACATTGAAGCGCGTAAAGAAGAGATCACAATAGCCCTGGAGAGCCCCCAGGGTAAGCAGAGGCGAGTCCAGCGTCCTTGGACGGCCGTCAATACCTATCGGGGACACCTGCATGACAAGAGATAGGATACCTCGCCGGCAATTCTCTGACAGTCGTGGCAAGTGTGGCGTCGGACCGGGCCCTAGAAAAGAGGCCCCGGACATCCAGTCCGTCTCCAGAATATCGGGCATAATAGAGGACAGTGTAGATTGTGACGTTTCTTCTTTGTTCATCATGGAAGCTACCTCCAACAAGGCCGATGGACCATCGTACTTGTCGACTGCCTGATTATATTCGGTGTTGAGTGTACCAGGGAAGGGTTCTGTATCGAAGCCGAGTGGAAAATCGAATTGATGAAAGGCATCATCCAGAGAGGCGACATCGAACAGCCAATTATAATTACAAGTTGCTGCAAAAGGAAGATTGAAATCGGTTGCTATGTTCAATTAGATTAGTGGAAGTCGTATTGGAACAAGGTGCGACGCATACCTGTGTCCATACTAAAGAAGTCCCCCATGCCGCCCAATCCGACATTAAATGATCCGTCCGCTGCATCAAACTGTCCTGGAATAGGCTCAACATATGGCTCAAAAGGCCCGCCTGGCATCATCGGCGCCAAGAATGGATCTGCCTCGACAATAGATAGAGAGCTTGGGTCTGTACCAGAAATCGGCGGAGATATAGGGGCTTCATCCATAGGGTCTTCCTCCTCTTCTACCACTAAATCCTGACCCGTGGATGAGGAGGTTGTCGAACGTGCTCCCGACCGCATCTCTCGCTGTGAGGGACGTACTATGATGGTGCCATCGCGCGCTCTGCGAGTCCGCTTGCGTGTGTTCAAGACGCCCAACCCTGGTCCACCCGCTTCTTCATCTCGTTTCTCATGTCGCAACATGTGCCGAGCTGGGTCAGTTAGCCCGGGAGACTCAGATCAAGGTTGGACGTGCCTCTAGCCTACCGAGTAGATCTGGACGCTGAAAGTGGACCGTGCAGCGTTTACACGTAAAGCCTTTGCGAGGCTGCTCATGATTGAGTGCATGCCGACGCAGATGCTCGGCGCGAGTGAAGCTTTTGTCGCAGCCGGGATATTCACAAGGGTGATTCTTCATTCTGCTGCCAAGGCTGTGAAGCATTTCTGTACTCAACTCAATGGCGGTTGAAGTCCGGGTGTATCTCCAGGATTAAGAGATGCAGGGGCCTTCGGACTGATGACCGATGTCGCTGATAAGAATGCGGGGAAGCTTGATTGATAGAGAAAAATTGAGCTTGATAGGGGGATTGATATGCTCCCTATCTCTACTAGTGGCCAATAGTGATCACGATGTCAAATGAGTGATGATTGGACATGCAAAGCGAGGATGCTACCATTCTCATGGTGATAGCGAACGTGGGTGTGGTCAACATAGCCCTAACATAAAATCCTCCCCACGGCCATAACCCTCAACCTATGCAAGATCTACAGGAAATACCGCCATTCCATGCTCCTACTACCATTCTTGACCTGACTAGTATCCACTCCATCTTCTCTCAGTCTTTGTCCTTGTTTCCGATCGCGACGACGATTCTCCAACCGCATCCATAACCCTAGTCCCGTCACAAAGATAATGCACACGGTATTGCAACAGCACGTCGCAATTAGCGTAGGAAGGTACCTGCGTTGGTTTAGTTAAAAATAGTCCTTCTACCTCCTCAGGATCAGGGTGCAACATACTTTGGCGCATATTCCGTTCGAAAAGTAGCAGCACTCACTACCCCCGCGAGATTCCCCAACCCTACAAAAAATCCCGTATTCGCCGCGCGAGAGTTTTCATGGACATTGTTGTTATTATGCCACGCATGAACCAGGCAGGATGGGATATATGCGCCCGATGCCATGAGAAAACAAGCAAAATAGGCTACTCCCTTATGTTGAAGAACGTCGATTGCAGCTAAAATCACCATCCCCACAAGGGACAGCGTCAGAGAGAATACAATGTGAAATGTTCGCTCGCGGAAATAGTCCGATGATTTGGCGACGCAGAGCAACACGACTGCACCGACGAGATTTGGAGCAACCGTCCACAAGTTGGTCTTGACGACGGAGTATCCAAGACGTTGCACGATCTGCCTTGGTCAGAGTTGAAACCTGGGAGACTATTGTGGACTCACTAGAGGGAAGAAGTTCATTGCCGTTGCGTAAGCAACTGGGTAGGTAAACGTTATTATGCACCAAATAGGGAACTGCCAGTCGCCCCAAGACTGAAAGCAGGCTTTAAGATTAAATTCGGTCTCAACCTCCGAGGAAGAGTCTCGAAGTAGTCGAGCTGTTGCTGCGCCTCTCTCCCTACTGTTCAGGAACCAGGCCGTCTGTGGATTATCCGGTAGGATCAAAAAGCCCAGGACTCCAATTAGCAGGGTCATTCCACCCTCGATGATGAATAAGTATTGCCACCCTTTCACCGAAGGGCTGTTGATTTGGAATACGCCGAAGGAGATCAGTCCACTAAATGCCGAGGCCAGAACAGCGAATGACTGGACAATAGCTAGTCGAAAACCCATTTCCCCACGGGTGTAGAAAAGTGTTAAGTAAAAGGTCGCTCCAGCAAAGAAACCTGCTTCAAAAATGCCGAGAATGATACGAATGGCAAGTAAGGAACCAAAGTTCTTAGCTGCACATTGGCAAAGTGCAAGAATACCCCAAACAACGGACACTTAGAGAATCATGGCGGACAAGTTAGCTACTTCCTCGGGGCTGTTGTCTAGGATGGACTTACTGGATGAAAGCATGATTCGACCAGAATAGCGCTTGATGAGCAAGTTCCATGGTAGGTCAAATAAACCAAAAGGAATATAGAAGACAAGAATCAATAGCGAATAATCATTGCCCTGAAAATGCAAGTCCTCGTCGAGACCGTCTGTTTTGGCATTTGCCAAGTTACTCTGGCCATGTCAGTACTGTGCCCGTAGCTAAACAAGGATAATTAAGACGAACACGATCCATGCAATCAAAGAAGTACATCTACAGGTGTCAGCTTAGGGCCATTTTGTTTCCTCTGACTGGTCTCGATGTTCTCTCACCAGGCACAACATTGGCAATACCCACAGGTCCACTTTTCTACGGTATGCCCGTTCGGCGTCTCGGTCTGCATAAGTGGAGCTTTGCCCCATATTCGCTTCGGCATTTGGGGATACTGTTCTAGATTGCTTCAACTCAGACATATTGGGATGTGGAAGAAATTTGCATGATCCTTTCTGACAGTTTATATTACAGACGGCCTACTTAAATGCTACCACACGGCTTACATGGCTCAAAAACATGCTCGTGGGCTAGGACCCTATCTGGTATCTACTATACAAGCTGTATGATATTTGGTACAAAAGTACTCATATTGCCAAGTCGAAGCTAAAGATGGACTACCGAGATAACAACCCCGCGTCGTGCGTAGCCTTGGCCGCAGATCGTCTTATCAATGTGACCGGACGCATCAGCTCTATCACCCCATCTTTGAGCAGCACCCCCACTCTCGCCTTGTCGCCCTCTTCGTCTTCTGATTGTGCATGAGGGGTTGGACATCGGCATTCTGTCCGAGTCATGGTGGGAGTGAGGAGATCTCGATAGTGTTTATGGGGGATATATTCGCGCGGGACATATCGTTGGCAAAGTCAGACACAGGTTATGACAAGAAACGCCTGCACGATACATACTAGTACCGATAACTAGAAACGATGGCTGCACCAACTGCTCCCCCAATCCTGGACTTCTCTCCCTTCTACGGTGGTGACAACGAAGCAAAGGCCAAATTGGTCGAGGAGGTGCGCAAGTGTTGCCATTATAATGGCTTCTTCCAGATTACAGGCCATCGTGTGCCGCTTGACCTGCAGCGCCGTGTCATGAATTGCTCCAAGCGCTTCTTTGACCTACCCTTAGAGGAGAAGATGCAAATTGACAAAAGTATCACCCTCAATCAGCGCTTGAGAACGGACCTTAGCTGACTTGGTAGATCTGAACACCTTCAACCGTGGTTATGAGTTGCTACGATCGCAAATGCTCGAAGCAGGCACGGGGCCTGAACTGAAAGAAGGGCTCTACATTGGCGAGGAAATCCCCGAGGATCACCCATACTATGTCCAGAAAAAGCTGAACAGTGGTCCCAATCAATGGCCACAGACTGTCCCCGACAAAGCGGAATTCCAAAAGACGACGATGGAATATTACCATGCGGTATTCGAGCTCGCGAAAGATGTGCTGAGTGTGGTTGCATTAACCCTGGGTGTTGACTCGACCTTCTTTGAGCCTCTCACAGATGGCGCTGTTGCCACCATGCGTTACCTCCACTATCCCGCGCAGCCGAAAGACCAAGACGAGAAGCTCAATCGTGGAATTGGAGCACATACCGACTTTGGGTGTGTCACTCTGCTCCTGCAGGATGACGTGGATGGCTTGCAGGTCTTGGACGTGCCCACTGGGCAGTGGCTCGATGTTGGTGCCTCCCCTGTCCATCTTTATACCATAGCTAACCCAAGTCTAAATTTACAGGTAAAACCTGTCGAGGGAGCCTACGTCGTGAATCTGGGCGACCTGTTTATGCGCATGGCCAACGATAAATACAAGTCCAACATTCACCGCGTGATTAACAAATCGGGCCGTGAGAGATATTCGATCCCTTTCTTCTTTAGTGGAAACCCGGACTACCTGTGTGAGTGCTTGCCCAATTGTCGCGAGCCGGGCGAATCAGCAAAATACCCCCCGATTACCGTCCAGGACAGGGTGACAGAAGCCTACAAGGAGAGCTATGGTCGGGCGGAGAAATACAAGAAGGAGCTGGAGATGCAGAGCCTGGCGTCTACTCCAGCCGTAGCTTCTGTCGGAGGGTAGCGAACCAAATTGGAACGTTGTTATGTTTTTCGTTCAATGCTTTCATGACTCAAACTAAATTGTTCTCAATATGAATGTACCCATATATCTGATGTTTGTCTTGGTAGACAAATGGATACCTGTAACATGATGCTCGTACGATATGCCGTCAAGCGGGATATGCTTCCAGCTAGTACAGGCTGAACAATGAACATCTTCCCTACGCCTCGCCTATAGACACGCAAAGGTGGGTGAAGGTGATACGAGGGCTAGACGTAACCATATCCCCCCACCTTTGTTATCGCCTCCTGGCGTTGTAAGTGCTCGAGCATGATTGGCTGCTACGCAACGTCAGCAGAATTCACAGCCCTAAAAGTGAGTATATGAATTGGCATAGTAGCATGGTCTGAATGTGAAGGGAGAATCACTAGGATCAAAAGCATCGAAAATGGATACAGCTCACTTGGAAAAGAAGCACAGTCAAGCCGGGCATGATGCCTCTCCGGATAAGGCTGCTGGTAATGTAATTGCCCTCGATGATAATGAAGCTGAGCAGTTCTACGGCTCATCTACTACCCACGCATACCGCCTCAAGTCAGAGTTAGTAGGAAGGTGCATGGAGGAGATTGGCATGGGAAAGTGAGTATCCCGAGCGCCTCAGTACGTGAGAATCAGGACTCATGAAATTAGGTTTCAGTGGAAGCTTTTTATAGTAACAGGCTTTGGATGGATCGTGGACAACGTAACTATGTACTTTTCATTCCTCAGTTATCCAATGCTAACGTTGCGCCTCGCTAGTTTGCCTCTCAAGGTATTGGAAGTGTCCAGCCTCCTATCGAACAAGAGCTTTCGGGGATTGTCCATGTCAGCTACAGTTCGATTGCCTACTACATCGGTCTCATCCTAGGAGCATCGTGCTGGGGGATCTCCAGTGACCTAATCGGTCGACGGCCCGCGTTCAACGGTACAGTGCTTATAGCAGGCATATTTCTCTGTGCCGCTGCAGGATCTATGAACTTCGTGGCTTTTAGTGCTCTCTGGGCGGTTATTGGTACCGCAGCAGGCGGGAATGTCCCCGTGGGCTCGATGATGTTCTTGGAGTTTATTCCTATGAGGTCTGTGTCGCTGCAGTCTAATGGTCATCGGATAACTAATGGCAACCAGCCATCAATATCTTCTCACGGCATTGACCGCATGGTGGAGCCTAGGTCAATTGATTGTCTCCTTGGTAGCATGGGTGTTCCTGGCCAATTTCAGCTGCCCAACGAACGCGACTCCGGCAACCTGTCCCCGTCGTGAGAACATGGGGTGGTATGTATTCCTATCTAAGGTACAATTCAAAGCTAACCCACTGATACTTAGGCGGTATACACTCGTTACACTTGGAGGCATGTCTCTCGTCTTCACATTAATACGCCTGCTTGCTTTCAAGCTCCCGGAGACTCCACGATACCTACTATCTCAGGGACGGGATCAAGATGCCGTGGAGGTAGTTAACTATGTTGCCAGACAGAATGGAAGACCAGAGCCCTTGACAATTGGCATGCTCCGCGAAATTGATACCCGCCTGGGCACGACGCCCAGTGAAGATGGGGCACACGCACGGATTTCAACCAAGGATACGATCGCTGAAAACATGCGAGCCTTCAAGGGTAAACATTACCGCGCTCTATTCGCGACATCAAAGCTTTCCAGACATACCATAATCATTTGGGTGATATGGCTCACTATTGGTAGGCCTGAGCACTAGAAAACACCAGCCGTGGGTTTCCTAATTGACATTCATGACAGGCATCGGATACCCCCTCTACTTTAACTTCCTTCCGTCGTATTTGGAAACGAAATTTACTGACGGCTCTTCCCTCTATCTAACATACCGCAACTACTGCATCACTTCGGCTGTTGGAATTGTGGGTCCGCTATCCGCTGCTGTGGGAGTCAATACCACGCTCGGCCGCCGGTATATGATGGGAATCTCGTCCATAGTGACGGCCGTGTTCCTTTTTGCCTATGTGGGGGTCAACAATTCCACTGCCAGTCTGGCCTTCTCCTGTGTCACCAGTATACTGGCTAACTTTGGTAAGCGAGCATAGAGTCGGGAATACCTATTGACCGCTGAAACTCACAACCTTCACAGAGTATGCTGTCATGTTCGCCTTCACCCCGGAATCTTTCCCAGCTCCCCATCGCGGCACAGGAACGGGCACGGCAGCAGCTCTCTTGCGGCTGGGGGGATTGGTGGCCGGTCTGGTTTCATCTCAAACCGGGTTCACCAGCGCGCCTATCTATGCCAGCGCTGCAATGTGGGTGGCTGTGGGGATTCTCTCTTTTGGGTTGCCGTTTGAGACGCACGGACATGACGCACTGTAAGATCTCCTGTGGGCAGTAGTTATCGAGCGAATTGCCCTTCTAGGCCACTACGAGAACCTAATGGTTGGGGTTTGGGTCGAAAGATGGGGTTAGTACTAGAAATCCTGAGGCCTCCAATGAATCGCGCAAAGCTTTCTAGTCTGCGTATCGACCGTTCAAGACTACCCAAGGGTGGGGGTTAACGTAATGTATATCTTTCCGATATGTCAGATGGGCACAACTGAAGTAGATGATAGCATTTGATCATAGCCTGGAAGGGAGGAATTAATCGACTATTAAGTGGGGATAAGGCGTGGTATTTGAGTCTTGCATGGTTCATTACCTAGCGGGTCTGGTTTAATACTCCTTTTCTTGGTGTGGAAGACTTAGTCATTTATCCCGTAGCCATTGATCCAATACTGAGTATGAACAAGATTTTCACAAGTGCTGAAGGTACATCAACAATTCCCCAAACTCAAGCCCTAACTAACTGCCAAAGTTGCCCACCACAACAAAGAGAACAGCTGCTGGGTTGTTCTTTATGGGAAGGTCTATGATGTGAGTTTTCCTGTGACCTCATTGTACTGCGATCATAAGTTTCTGATCGGGATAAGGTAACGCACTTTCTGTCCAGCCATCCTGGCGGTGCCCAGGCCATTCTGCGCGTCAGTGGCCGAGATGCCACAGACGACTTCGATCCCATTCATCCGCCGGAGACCATGGACAGTATCCAGTCGGCACGTATCGGGTCACTTTCGCTCGATGAGAAGTCACCTTGTGCAACTCAGACAAAGGATACTTCGGACGAAATTGATGTTAGCACACTGTTGAACCTGGACGAGATTGAAAAAGCAGCCACCAATGTGATTAGCAAAAGGGCATGGGCGTACTACTACTCCGCGGCAGACGACAAGATCACAAAGGACTTCAACACGCAAGTTTACCGATCACTTTTGCTACGTCCTCGAGTCTTTGTCGACTGCCGGAAATGCGATGTGGAGACAGAGCTCCTAGGGTGGAAGGTTGGTCTCCCAATATACGTATCTCCAACCGCCATGGCTCGCTTGGGACACCCCAGAGGGGAGGCCGGAATAGCAGAAGCATGCGGAGCCCTTGGAGCACTCCAGATCATCGCAAACAATTCTTCACTCTCACCCGAGCAGGTGGTTGCCAAGGCGTTACCGACTCAGGTATTTGGATGGCAGCTCTATGTTCAGCTAGATCGTCGCGCAAGCGAAGCGATGCTCGCACGTGTGAATCGGCTAGACGAGATCAAATTTGTTATACTAACGCTTGATGCTCCCGTATCTGGAAAGCGAGAAGATGACGAGCGTATCAATGTGAAGTCCCATCCAGCAGGCAGCGTAAGTGCCCAGCTTTTCGCTGGGACAGACCCGTCGCTCACCTGGAACGAGACTCTCGAGTGGCTATCCAGACACACGAAGAAGCCTATCATTTTCAAGGGCCTGCAGACTCACGAGGATGTTGCCATTGCCGCGCGGTATACACCTCTAGTGCAGGCTGTTATCTTATCAAATCATGGTGGGAGGTCTTTGGACACGGCACCGCCGGCGGTACACACCCTTCTTGAAGTACGGAAGTTCTGCCCCCATGTTTTCAAAAAGATGGAGGTATGGGTGGATGGTGGCATTCGACGAGGTACCGACGTAGTCAAAGCACTTTGTCTCGGTGCAAAAGCTGTTGGCATTGGACGACCGGCTCTTTGGGGCCTAGGGGCTGGTGGTGTCAAAGGAGTTGAACGAACACTACAAAGTCTGCCACCTATTCTCTCCGGTGATTGTCCTTGGTCATACGCTAATATTCCGTCTTCATCTTCTAGTTTTGCTGGACGAGACAAAGACCTGTATGCGACTCTTAGGAGCTACCACAGTCCACGACTTGGGTCCACACTATGTAACTGATGCCCTCTTTCCATTTCCCTATACCTACTAACGTGATTCTCCTTAGATTAACTCAAGCATTGTAGAACAGCAAATCTATCGGGCACCGACCGATATCGACAATGAGGGTACTTTGGTGTGTAGAGGCAAGCTTTAGTTATATGGGCATTCTCTGAACAGGGAACTGAGGACTACTACTTCCACGAAGAGAGTCAAATGGGGTTGACTATTGCTTACCTAAAATACATAGTAGCTATTAGTAGAGCAAATCACAAGAATCTAGCGTTTTCCCATGTCTGGAGTGCATTGGCTCCTATCAAAAACTTCCCCCATCTCAGGAAGGATAAACGATCTTCCTCGGCAACAAAAACCCCCACCTTTGGGGTAAAGACGATAAGCACCTCCACTTCAACCCCTCTTGAAGTCGCAGGAGATTAATTAGGCCAATAAATCTTCCCCTCAATGACTTATATATTACCATTCGCCACGCCTCTTTCATGACCCATTGACTGACTGCTATAGATAGCAGTGCCTGCCTGGACTCCTCCCAACCACATTTCGACCCAAACGAACAGAAAAAGTTCGCCAAACCCCGAATTGTCATCCCCCCACGTAAAATGGGTAAGAAGCGCATCTTGGTCGGTTACGGGGTCGACATCGACGCGGTCGCAGGTTGGCTAGGCTCATACGGTGGAGAGGACAGCGTGAGCGATATCAGTCGCGGGCTGTGGGCCGGCCACATCGGCACACCACGGCTGCTGAAGCTGTTCGAGAAATACAATATCAAGGCTTCCTGGTTCATCCCCGGGCACACATTGGAGACCTTCCCTGAGGAGTGCGCGCAGGTCCGGGATGCGGGCCATGAAATCGGATTGCATGGGTATTCGCACGAGAACCCAGCCAGCATGACGCTGGAGCAGCAGCGGGATATTCTCGATAAGACTTATAAGATGCTCCGTGATTTCTGCGGCAAGCCTCCGCGTGGAATTGTCGCGCCCTGGTGGGAGGCCAGTGCCGAGATGGTTGAGCTGCTGCTCGCCTACGGTATCGAATACGACCATTCCATGTCTCACGAGGACTGCCAGATGTACTGGCTGCGGACGGGGGACTCATGGACGAAGATCGACTACAGCCAAAAGGCGGAGACGTGGATGAAGCCTCTGGTCCGGGGCCAGACGACGGGTCTGGTGGAAATCCCAGGGAGTTGGTACATTGACGATCTGCCGCCGATGATGTTCATCAAGAATTCTGCAAATAGCCACGGTTGGGTGAATCCGCGGGACGTGGAGGCCATCTGGAAGGTTTGTTCTCCGTCTTGCTCTTTGCTTTTATTTGCGCGGCAGTGAAGGACTTGCATAGCTAATCCTGGTTTCTTTGTCGGTGTCTAGGATCATTTCGATTATTTCTATCGCGAGTACGACGAATTTGTTTTCCCCATGACGATTCACCCAGATGTTTCTGGCCGGCCGCATGTACTACTCATGCACGAAAGGATTATCGAGCATATCAATAAACACGAAGGGGTGGAGTGGGTAACGTTTGAGCAAATGTGCGATGAGTTCAAGAAGAAGAACCAGCCGCCACCTGGGGCGCCGATGCCGGTGGCGGCGGAAAGCGTGCTCTGATGGTGATACTAGCAAAAATGTTTGAAGGATCTGAAATATTTGGTTGAATCTGAAAGATGGCTCTGTAATCATTTATCCCATGATGTGAGCTCGAGCGAGTGCTCCAGTATTCGTCTGTGGACTTGGGAAATATATATGTACGTGAGAATAATTGCTCGGAAGGTACCACATCATCTTCCAAGTTGGCTTCCCTTAGCCTGACCATACAGTAGTGTATCCACGAGTTCAACTCTCACATATTGCTTCCATAAATAATGTTCTGGTAGAATACGGTGCTATCTTAATACTTCTCAGAGTCTGATAGGGCAAGGGGGAGTCGGAGGACCACGGAGTTAGTGGCCTGATAACGGACTTAAGGTCGGAGAAAGTCACACTGTTTGCATGGTTTGGAAAGACAGGAATCACATGATTTCCTACGGCTGTCATATATTTTGCATACACAATAAGGAAAAAAAAAAAATATAACAGCTACTGTGTCGCTACACATGGCTCATATGGAGTACACCATGAGGTGCATAGTCAACAGTCATCAATAGAATTAATTGAACGGGCCGAAGTGCTGAGTACCTGATTTCTGTGCAGCATCTGCTCCAGCGTCCAGCGTCACGCTCTCGCAAGATGTCTCGCAGAATTCATTACGAGAGACGCATGGAAGACTTGAGACTTGAGATAAACAGACATCTAGTCGATGATGGTTACGATGCAAGGAAGGAGAGATACGAGCTGGAGACACGCGGAAGAAATGGTCATTACCCTTTTGGAAGACGATGTCGAATTTGCAATAATCTGTCGCCTTACGGTCACCACCCTTTCCATTTTAAAAATGATGACCAGTGGTTAACCCTTCATGTGTACGACTGGGTCGTGGAGGATGATTGCCAGTTTTGTGTATTTCTGGACCGAGTTTTCCAACATTACTTTGGGAGCTCCGCGTCTCCCAGACGTTTCAACCTCAATATGAAGCCCGGGTACCCTTTATTTCTCACTGATATCCATGACAGTCATCATAATCGTTGGATAGATTGCATAGAAGTCTTTAAAGATATTGGTGTGTTTCTCTTCTCGGTACTCGATCACCAGGATTTGTGGCTCATAATCACAGACAATGATATCCCAGCCTGGTCCGAAACTCCCTTTATTGGTAGTGGTGCAATGATCTTTAACCACTCAAATGATCAGGGTGTTTATGACTTCATCTCTAACTGTATTTCTGAATGTGAGAAGGCTCACGCCAGCTGTCAAGCTGTTAGGCCGTTGCCGCTGCCAAAGCGACTTCTGTACGTCAATGAACCAAAACACAGTTGCAGGCTTGTTGAGGCACCACAGGACCAACCGGGAACCTATACAGCATTAAGCTACTGCTGGGGGAAAGGCAACCCTGATCCTTTACTACTTACACAAGATAATTATCATTCCTTTAAAGATAACATCTCGTGGGATAGGCTCCCGCGGCTTTTTCAAGATGCTATCAAGATCACTAGCCACCTAGGAGTTGATTATATTTGGATTGATTCTCTTTGTATTGTCCAGGATGATAAGCAGGACTGGGAGATTGAGTCTCAGAATATGGCTAGCATTTTCGAAAACGCGCATATCACTATTGTGGCGGCTTCTGCGCCCAACCCAGAAACACCTATTCTGAGGCGACGAGCGCAGTCCGAGGAGAAAGTCAAATTCCACTTCACAGAAAAGGATCACTCACAGTCTTACCTCTTTTCACGCCTGATAACGCCAGAAGATATGTTCAACTTATACCCCATCAAGGTAAAACAAGTGTCGAGCAGGGGATGGAGAGAGGTGTTATATCAAAGAGGATGGACTTTCCAAGAGGACCTCCTAGCACGGCGTACGATCCACTACCTTCCCCAGAGGGTGGTATGGGAGTGTCGGATGTTACATGATGACGAACGCCAGCTGCTTGGCAATCGTAGATTCCCTAAAAGCTTGGATCAGACCGTGTGGACATGGCGGGAATTTGTGAAAGCCTATACTTACCGAGATTTGACATATATTTCTGACAAGCTCCCAGCCATTTCGGGCATTGCAAATATGGTATCTCAACAGACGGGCGACGAATATCTCGCTGGTCTTTGGCGACGCTCCCTTGTTTCTGATTTAGGCTGGCAATTCGCTTACTCGTCGACAGCGGAACGTACCTGTCCGCCGAGGCAGTATATCGCCCCCTCGTGGTCGTGGGCTTCCGTTGCAACCAGGCAGGCCATTGGGTACTCAGGCGAAACTATTCTGAATACCCTCGCCACTGTGATCGATGCAGACGTGACATTGAAAGGACGAAATAGATTTGGCGAAGTGTCTGACGGCTTCGTGCAGCTCCGTGGCTTTATCCGTGAGATAAAGCTTTATCGTAAGGACATCAGTGAGCTCTTCGAAGCCGACTTTCCGGGGTGTCAGGTAACTGCGGGATCTCTACATTTTAGCGCAGACATGGGAATATGTTCTGGAGACGGACTCCTGGAATCAGGCGCTATAATACCCACGGTGTGTCGGAGGTATGCTGATGCAAAGTGTAAACCGATACCAGGAAAAAATGCATATCTGGGGGTATTTCTGGTTATATTGTATGAGACATCGGAATGCATTACGGGCCTTGTTCTTGGGCGATCTCCACGAGTACGAGGGGCTTATGAACGGCTGGGGTTGTTGGAGTTTGACCCGAGAGACTTCGAGACGGTTATGCAGCTGGCCATTGAATCAACAATTACAATCGTCTAGTAACTCATTTTGATAAAGAGCCTGCTGACGTTAGAAATTCTAGTATACGTGCAGTTAGACTTCATCGTTCAAGACTGTGGATTTATACCAACATCACTAATAACGCATGCTCACAGAAGGTCTACTATGGGTGCTCAATCTCGCAGCTGGAGACATACATAGCCACTATGGCTTGAGAGCATCAAGAAATCAACTCATCCGATCTGGCCATGTCAGAGATCAAATGAGTCGCAAGCATGATGTTCCCTACTTCGTGATGGAAGGCGCCGGTGTCATGAATACATTTCTGTATATATGTGTCGTTCTTCTCGAGGCATAGTGGAAAGGATGAAACGAGAACAAAGCACATATAGGGCATTGGGACCTTAGAAATCCTCTTCAATCAGGTATCGCATCTGCTTGAAGGTGCTGTTCATCAAACTTACTGTCTGTCTCCTTCCACACTAGATACCCCAAATTTGCCGAAGGATATCCAAGTCTCTCCCCATAACTCCAACCCACTCAAAGTGTTAAGATATATTGGCTTTCTCAAAAGCCATATCCAGCTAAAAGCTAGTATCTCGCACGTTAGTCAATGTGACCGATCGGGGCACTCCCAAGTGTTTCTGCGAGGTGCGTGACCCGACTAACCCTTCCCGATCTATGCAATCTGGTTCCATGAAGAGGTCTCTGAGCGTTTGCCTTTTAGTATGAGTAGCCCAAGTCAAAGGTTAAGCCCGTCGAATTGTCGAGCTATATTTTATCGTGTGAACACTGGTATCTCTGTCGGCTTAGTTTTGCCACTTCTACCAACATTATGGAACAGGACAAATGACTGATCCCGTCATAATGTTCGGTTATTTGAAATCTTCATGGTGGAAACAGAAACTTAGGGAACTAGGCTCTCTCGTACAAAAGGTTTCTTCCAAGGCCCCATTCAACTAAATGACTTGGCTGCAACCCTCATTTCAGGGCCCACAAATCACGGCACCATCAAGTGGAAGAGGGTCCGTTAGTTCGTTGGTTCTGACCCACACCATGTCTTGCAATCTTTGGGGGCGATTTTCTACATTTTCTCCTTCCGTCCACTTTAACGAATATGAACAATAGGCCAAGTCGACATATACGCGCTGTCCCCACCAAAACCCCTGACTAGTAGCGCACCATTGTGGCGGATCTTCAGTGTTCACAACCTTTGTTGCAACGAGGTGACATGGGCAGCAGACAACGTGGTTCAACCACTTTCGTTTGATCAGCATACAAGATGCGGTGAAAGGCGACAGCAGTGGGCTTTACTGTAGAACCTTTCAATTAGCACTACACCAAGCTTCTATGGGGCTTCTACGGTGTTTTTGCCGAGGTTGCATCCGGCAAATCATTGACCCCAAGGATGATGGCTACTTGATCATGAGGTCAGCCTCACCAGGCACCGCCAAGTCTTGATATTACCTTTCTCGATATAGTCCTGGATCCTGATTACCGACGGTCCCACGTTGCGGCAATACCCGCTAGGTACTAGCGGAATATGAAGGCCTGATGTGGCCAGTGTGGTGCTTCTACATCTGGTTTGATTAGATGGAATACGCCAGTGGCACTTGGCACTTGGCACTCCATCCTGATCCCCTAATCATGTGAACGCTGGATGTACTCCAGGGTTATAAAAGAAAGTGTCTTCGGAGCACAAGAAGTCTCCCTTGGCTTTCTACTTCCAATCGCTTCATGCCTCATTCATCATGAGGGTCGATCGCGGCATGCATCACATGGTGCATCTTTGCATCATCGGTCTCGCGTTGCTCGCTTGTACTCTAGCCCTACCTTCACCTACCGAGCAGCAACAAACATCGACATTGGTTGACGGTGTCCCCGGCTTGGAAGCTCGTGATGCCAAGCCCTTTGCGCTCCGTATTATGCCCCTTGGGGCTTCCATCACGACCGGGCTGAAGTCAAGTGATAAGAATGGATACCGTATATGGATACGTGAACAGCTTCGCCATGCTGGATGGGAGGTGAACATGGTGGGGTCTCTCAAAAGTGGAACAATGAGAGACAACGTAAGCATATCATAGAGATGGTTCTCTGGATGAAGTTGACAGCCCGAATCTCTAGGATAACGAGGGATGGAGTGGATGGATCATCGATGAGGTCGCCAAAGAAGCCGAGAAGACAATCCCAAAAGCCCCGAATCTGATTTTGATCAAGTAAGAATGCCTGATGATATCTCATTCTGTGCCTTGCGATTACTGATTGTCCCTTTGACAGTGCTGGCACCAACGATGCCGTGAGAGGCGTGGACGTCGATAGGGCGGGGGAGCGGATGAATGTGTTGCTCACTCGTCTGTATGAAGGTATTCCTGGAACGACCATCATTCTATCCACGTTGTTATCCAACGCAGACCCCAAGGCTCAGGCAAATGTCTTGAAGATCAATGAGCAATACCGCAATATCGCAGCTGCTCGCCGAAAGAATGGCGATAAGATCGTCCTAGCTGAGATGAGTGATTTTATCAAGGTCAGCGAGCTGGTCGATGGGACTCATCCAACTGATTTTGGATATAAGAAAATGGCCTCAGTTTGGTGGGCCGCGATTCAGGAAGCGGAATCAGCGAAATTTCTGTCGAAGCCCAAAGATATCGGTGAGAGCGATTGGGCTTATACCACCTGTGAGAAGAAGTTCGGTTCTGGTAATGACGGTGGCAAGATCCAGACGCAACGCGGCAGCGGCTGGGACGATGGCGACTACAAGCATAACTCCCAGAGTATGGGCCGTATTATGCAGATTGGGTCCAGCGACTCCAAGGATGACACCTATGGGGGCATCAATTACGCGCAGCTAGTCAATCTGGGAGGTGCCCACCGTGAAGGGGCCCTGGATGAGCTCGTTTGGACAGAGGATGGAGTGGGTACTTGGATGTACCTGAATAACAACAATGGCAACTTCGGTAAACGTGTGGCAATTGATGTCAAAGACAACTGTCTTGCGCGCGGTGAGTGCTAATTTCAAAACATCCTTTTCTTGGGTCGCGGTTTTAACAGAAGCAACAGGTGTACGTTGGGGCGATCTAAACAACGATGGACTCGACGACTTCATCTGCATTAGCAGGGAGGGTGCAATGTATGCATCAATCAATCAAGGCGGGAATCCTCCCCAATTCAAGTACATCGGCCTGGTCAGAGAAGCGCCTGGCGGGGGCTTAGCTCAAGCCAACGTCCGACTGGGTGACATTGACGGCGATGGCCGTATTGATTACTGTCTCGTGAAGGGGAATGGTGACATCCAGTGTTGGAGAAACGGGGGGCAGAAAGATGCCCCAACAAAAGAGTTTAATGGGTATTGGCAGGACCTTGGGACCGTGTTCACCGGTAAAGGCATGGGTGACATTGCCGGCGTTCGTCTGGTCGATATCAATGGTGATTTCCGTTCCGACTGGCTGTGGCTTGATGACGAGGGCAAGGTCACCACGTATATCAACCAGCGTGGTACAGGAAAGGGCAGTCTGGCCCCCGATTGGCGGCGGATTGGCGTTACTCATGCAGGAATGGGTGTCAAGGGTGCTAGGGATAGGATCAAATTCGGTCAAGTCTATCCACACGGCGGTGCTGACTACGTATATGTTGAGTCTTTGGAGAATGGCAAAAGTTATAACCACCATACGGCCGTGTGGAAAAACATTGGAAAAGGAGGAACAACGCTCAAGGGTAAGGACTTCTATCCCAATTGTCCCTTTGATTGTGCAGCGGAACGAAGTGAAACAAACATTATATACGGTTGACGTGGCTGACATGATTAAACAGGAGATGGTGACTTCTACTGCGACTGGCGTGGCACCGGTGCCGATGACTATGTAAGTTTGGTTTTGCTTCTCTTGATAATATGACTATCAATACGCAAGTTTATTCATTGATGGCCTGTCCTCTTCAGATCTGGATCTCCCCAACCGGTCGGGCCTTGCTCTATGGCAACATCCATAAGCCTCCAACTTGGGTGCCCGAGGGACCACAGATATTCGACCTGGGTAGGGAGCGCAAAGGCATTCACCTAGCAGACTTCAATGGTGACGGCAAGGTGCGTACCGATAAACATCACCTCCATTTCTCCTAAACATAGCCTCTGATTGATGATCTACAGTGCGATGTTTGGGCCGTGAATCGTGAGACGGGTGCCGCTGAAGTTTGGATCAACCACTGGAACGAGGACACCAGCAGTGGCTTTTTGGATTACAGGGGAGTCGTCACTGGGGATGTCAAATGTACCGAAGGATGGGGGGTTGGGTATCGCGACATTGGTGTGCGGATGGCTGATCTTGAGTTGGTGCTTCCCACGCTACTTTGGATAATATGAGGCTGACCAAGTTAGTGGCGACGGACGCGCAGATTACCTCTGCATGGAGTGAGTAATCCACGACAGTTACTATAAGAATTACCATACTAACTCTGGCTGGCCAGACCTAACGGACGAACAGTTGGATGGTTGAACAAAGGCGAGAACAAGTTTGAGTACAAGAGCCAAGTCAAACGCACCCACGGATACGATCGTGCCAACCATGTTTGGGCCGATGTGGATGGTATGCCTCTTGATGGATTCTCACTCTGGTCATAAAGTCTCCCAACTTACTCAGCTCCAGGTGATGGCCTCGTCGACTTTCTCTGGGTTGATAAATTCAATGGTAACACCAAGGTCTGGATCAATAAAGGCGCAATCCCTACCGCAGGCTCCAGCTATAAGTGGGAACTACTTGATGGCCCTCGATATCAAGGGTCAGATCGCGGAGTAAGCACAACATTGACGAATTGTGGTAAAATCGGCTGATGATTGGTGCAGGCTAATTTATACTTCCCAAACCTCGGAGGACTGGGCCGTGCTGATATGCACAATGTTATCCCCAGAAACAACATCGTGAGTTCCCCTGCGCCCTGGTATTCGTTGCACACTGTGAATTTGGATATTAAAGGGTTCAGGCGTATACCTGGTTCAATACCTGTCCAGGAAGTGATAGCACTGCTGTAGATGACGTCGACCCATCAATAGACCCTGACCTCCCACCATACACCGCGCCTGGTCAACCCACGCCTACAGGCACACCTCCTGTCAGTCCGACTGCCACGGGAGTCCCCATTGGCGAAGCTCCTGATGGCTACTAGTATGTTATGGCTCGCACACCTCGCGAGTTGACCCCAGAGCTGATAAGACTTTCTAGTGAGCATTGGCCATTGAATGATAAAGATCGCATGGAATCCGTCTGCAATCACCTTGATGAACTCGATAAAGCCCTCTGGAACAAAAATGACATGGGTAACTGGGTAACTACTACGTATGTCTGGGGCCAGAACCTCGCTTTTTTTTAACCTTTGCCTTTCTCAATTTCTGGCAAGCTGACTCCAGGGGTTTAACTAGTGCTGGTTGGTACCAAAAGCTTTCCCTCAATCCGGACCTCAATCTGGATCCTGAAAATCCCTTTGAGTGGCCCGGTGGGCTCGCCAACGCTCTCGCGAAGTACAACGGAAGCAGAGAAGAGGTTCCTGCTCCTTACTCGTGGGAATGTGTAAAGTTGGTTGCTCCTTGGCCCCAGATCATTACTGTTGCTAATCTGCATACCCCAGTGTCCGTGCGGATTGTGAGGTGAAACATCTCGAAGATGTTGATCCTTGCAAGCAGGGTCGAATGTACCGGGTCCAGGCTCTGACTGCGGTACATAACCTGGCGCAATACCTGAAGGTTATGTATAGTATGATGGCCGAAATCTGGACGAATGCAGGTTTCGAAAACGCAGGCCTAGTTCTCCGGTACTCACACAAGGGGGATGACAACATCGAGTTTGGAGAAGACGCGGGAATGACTATTGGCGCAGGATTTGCCAGTATCATGGGTGCTTTCTTCTTGACACCCATGGCAGGTGTCGCCGCAGGCGCGATGACCATTGGAGCCGGCGCCGTGGCCGCACTGGGTGGACCAACTCCAGCCGACCTGAAGTTTAACACATATGCAGATCTTGGAAGGAAGTCAGCGGCGATGCACGATGCTATGACCAAGAGCTTGGACACCTTTTATAACAGTCTATTTTTCAAGAAGCCCCCCACAGATCCCAATTGGGTAACCAGCCCTAATGCCCTCCCGCGCATCCTCAACACGGGGAACTTTGCCTCCCATAAAAGTGTTGTCGCGCCGACGGATGAGGAGACGAGGAAGTATTCCATGGTTCCGGAGAAGGATGGGCTTGTTAAGTATGTTGTCGCCCCACTGATCAACATGCTGTGGGAAAAGGACCTGTACTTTATTGTCAAGATAGACAACAACTCAATCCGAAGCTCTGACGGGCGGAAGTACCACCCCTGCGACAAGAACGGAGACATGAGCGAGAACACAGACACCACCGATAGGAAATGGTGCAATCCAGATGGCACGGCGTTTTTCTTTGTAGGAGTTCCTCCATCAGGCGACACTGATACAAACGTATAAATGCTGACTCTAAACAGTATCGTCTAGGGTCCAATGACCATGTCCCCAAGGGTATGGACAAATTGCCAGATGACTACGGCTTCAACGGATACGATGTTGCACGCTCCTCCTACCTTGTTCAACGAACGACAAATGAGTGGCAGTCCAAGGTCAACACGGACTCATACTTCAGCTGGGTTCCCCAAACATCTGGTACTGACATCCCTGCATGGCAAATGATGCGGTGGAACCTGCCGGTGTGTGATCTTGCGGAGTATGGCGTTGAAGAAGACTGTGGCTCTGGGCTTTTGTGGGATGTGGTATGGCCTGATCTTTCTTCGCCCTTTTCCAACAACCAGATTACTAACGGACTTGTTTAGTGCATGTATGTGGCTGTCAAAGAGGTCTGCGGCAGGAGAGATGGGTGGCCAAAAGATTATGACTTCCCCAATGGCATCTCTGGTCGTCCATTACCTCACGAAGAGGAAGGAACTCCTTATTCCAAGGCTTCTTCAGCTGCGGAAGTAGTCCAATCGCTTATGGGCTGATTATGACGATGGCGAATGGTCGTTCAGACCACGGATTATACATGGCAGGCATCGCTTTCAATTTACAGGCTATGCTTTCACACATAACTCCCATCGGCCAAGGGTAATCTGCATCGAATATGTGTAGCGTTTCGCAGATCTCTCTGGGATACCACTGAGGCATTTTAACCCTTCCTACGCAGGATATCATGCTAGCCCATTGTTTACCTGTTTTGCATTTGTTCTGAAGAGCTACCATATTGTAATAATTACCGTGCAATTCTTTGATTATATTGTTTCTCGCAGAGCTTCTTGTCAAAAGTCCTGTTGTATTACCGACGTATCACAGCACCTTACAAAGTATCCCACTCACTCGTAGCCCCTCGCGCTTTTTTCCTTTTTGGATTTTGTAATAATTCAATGCGCGTTACCTCGTGCAATGTTGACTATAGAGTAGATTCTGCTGGCCTTCAACTTTGCTTTACTCACTTCACCGCAGCCTCGTGTGGCCATGTCGAGGTACTCTTGGGAGAGTGTACGAGATAAGTCAATTTCAAAAAGACTATTTATTGATTTGTATAACAGTATTGATACACTCTATTGAAACGCAACTAAGTTTAAATATATATCTCTATTAAGAATAACGATCGACCGTTTACGCACTGTTTTCTCTGCCTAAAATGCCTATATGGGTATTAAGTACTGCCTCAAATAGAAGGAGTCTCTCGGACAATATGTGTGAGGTAAACTCAGGGGCTCGGCCAACTTACGGACTGCCAGAAACGAGGCACTCTCTCTCATCGGCGAAGGCATTTGACTCATAGCCAAAGGGTCATTATGTACTCTAGTCACAAATAAATTATTTTTGAATTCTGGATAATGAAGATTCCGCTACGGATTGTAACGATCCAACAGCCAGAACCACAATCCGCTCCTTCGAGTATTGCACTTATGGGTCAATATATGATCGTCTTCGCCTGAACCGATATTGGAATTGGTATGAGGAACCTTTCAGTCTGTCTTCCACGCGATTCTGGGGCGGCAAACCCTGGACTTCCACTTTGACCATTCAACTCTCACCTTGAGCTCCTCTTGCTCACTACCCGATAAACAGACAACTAAAACAGGAAAGATCGCCTTATAGCCAATGAATTTGGTTAAATGATGAATGGACTTGTAAAGGAGATTATGATTCCATCATTTCGGAAGTGCAAACAGGCGACTTGCACTCATAGATCAGAGAATAGCTGCAAGAATTCATGAAGTCATGGGCAAACTCTGTTACGGTCAGGATCGAGGTCACAGTAGTCTGATATGGGCGGTAGATGCCTCCAGTCTGGAGACTCACCGAGAGGGCGAGAGGTTGCGGCGCCAAGTGTGCAAATGGCCCTGGTTATATTTTCTCTAGCTGCGCTGGGCTAGCTATTTTCACTAGGGGACTAACGCTTTACAAATTGGCCTGTCGAAGCTTCATCCATATAAGCACTACAATTAAGGAACTTGGCTCCCGCAAAACTCTATAAACAAGCCTCTAGGTGGGCTACAGTGTCTGTGGCACCATCTCCCGTCGACAGTATGTGATCCGTCAACGGATGTACGCCAGACTATTCTTGTTGCCCCAACCGTTGGTGCCCGAAAATGTCTGGAGGTACGGTAGGGAAAATTAAGCGGGGATCTGGAGTATGTAGTTATTCGTCACCCTCCATCCTTTGAGGCCATTAGATCCTTGCTCAGACCCCTTGCCATGTACTGAATTGCCATTGCTCCCTCTAATCAATTAGCGTTCCAGCTCGGCTAACCCTATCTAGTATAATACTGGCATCCACCTGGCACTCACTCTCTCCGAATCCCCCGAACTAATAAAATAGCGGAAGTCTTTTCACTAAACAGGCTGCAATTCGAGAGAAGGTTTAAATGGACCCCTTCTGTGCAGAAGAAATGCACAATTATTAAATACCATTGGTGCACCAATGGAGGCTGCATTCTCCACCTAGTCTACAAGTCCAGCGGCCCCAACTTGATTCCACAAATTCTATCACCATCTTAGACTCGCAACTAATATAGTTAGGCTCAGAAAGACGTGAGTGTTTCTCTTCATTCTTAACGAATTCAACGTGGGCGTTATTAGGCCAGATTGGGGCGCATTCTTCTGCAAACTTGCTCAGCCTCCTCCGCAGGCGTCTTTTGTAAGATACACTCGCTATTTCGGGAAGCAGTCTAGAATGGAGATGTCCTGATCTCGTGCAATCGGGATTCGCGTCTCTCGGATTTATTCTCCGGGAGAGAAGTCGCAAGACTGAAGAGATAAAAGTCCACACACTCTGCATTTCAATCCCCTCCTAGATCTAGTACACATTGGACGTTGCGAAATATAAGTTTTCACATTCTATGTTATATTCATTCCAGCTCCATTCCCAATCTTTAGCTATTTTACTCTATATTTTACTTTCATGCTAATCCAGAGGCTAAGTGCGGTGGGATCGGTGAGCATTTCTTGGTGGAACACTAGCGATGGACGGCCAAAAGATTATAAATTCGTCAATGGCATATGATATATTTGGTCCCATACCTCACAAAGAGGAAGGATTCCGTATTCCAGGGCTTCTTCGGCTGTGGAAGTAGTCTAATCGCTTATGGGCTGTCTCGCTCAAGGTGCGGGGTTTGGAGGTGTTCAGCCTTACGTTTCTCATTTCACCATAGCTACGATTCCTCTCTTCTGGTAGAATGTCTTTATATATAAACTTTGTGATCCGCGATGGTTTAAGCCGCACATGGGGTACTCTTGGGACATTGTGCGAAATACGGCAATTTAGGAATACAATCTATATATCTCCCTGTCGACATTGATGCTACTCCGCATGAACCCAACTAAGCTTGAAAATATATCTGCACCGGCAGTGATGATTGACTTTTTACGCACCATTGTCTCCGCCCAGAAAGCCGGTACGTGCATTGGATATCGGCTTAAATAGAAGGAATTCCTTTAGCAACACGCATATCAGCTAAACTCAAGAATGACTCCAACTTCCGGACTGCCAGAATGGATTCTCACTTCTAAGATTGCTATCGGGATTTGTCACCGTCAGGGCTGGGGTTGAAGGCCCACCGCCAAGAAGGCCGTTCCAGTGCTAATACACAATAAGGTAAGATTTTCCTCACTACGGCCCAACTCAGGGAATTTACTAGTCAGTTCTCAAGGCGGTGCAAGGCTCAGGGCTGGAAGGGTGAGATTTTGGTCGATTGCAATCTGTTCAGCCTCGAATCAGTAAAATGAGTAGAATGATCATTGGCGGAAGTCCAGGAGAAACCGACTCATGAGCCATGCCCAACCAGCAAATCAGACCAAAGATCCGTTTTGAACGCCCTCTTTGCAAGACACGAGCTCTTCCTCGTTTTGTTCCGCTTCAGGACCAGAACTGCCCAATGCGTATCCTGAAGGATTTAGTGCTGGTTAGCTGCATGCTGTAATGAGGCGTGAGATGAATTAGCGAGCTGTATGAAAATGAGAATAATCCCCTTGTCTTCCCCACCCCCATTCTTCTTCTTCTCTTACCCAATGTGACATCCGTGTAGTTTCCACCCGGTATGCACTGACTTGGGCTTCGTGCACGGCAAGAGGTTTTCTTGATGAAGAAACCCAGCCAAAAGGAAAACAAAACACAAATCATGACCACCATGTTCCGTTTTCTACCCTTCCTAGCGTTGGTCACAACATCGGTAGCGGTGAACTCCGATGCGACCTGCTACTTCGTCAACGGCAACATCGCGACGGCCGATGTTCCCTGCAATACGAGCGCCGAAATCACCACCTGCTGCAACAAGAACGACATATGTCTCTCGAACGGCCTCTGCTACCTCCAGAGCCAAGGGAATCATCCGGTCATGTCAAGAGGTAGCTGCACAGACCAAAATTGGGGTGGTGCGTGTAGTAGTGCGGAGCCATGTGGTACGTTCCAACTCGATAACCTCTATCGACAATCGTAATGCAATGGCTATGCTAAAACCACTTGAACCTGTAGCGCGCTGGAACCAGGGTACCGGCTACCGGGTGGTCAATGCGATCGATGACCAATATTGTTGTGGAAATGTTGTGAGCATCGACAACACCTCGATCGAATGTGCCGTCGACCGTGCCTTTACCGTCCCCATCGGAACAGTGATGCCTGGTGTTGCAGCGCTAGCCAACTACACTAAGAGCAGTACGAGCAGCAGTTCTTCACCAGGCTCATCGTCCTCGGGGAAGAGTAGCAGCGATGCTTCAGGAGATACCCCGGGCGATCATAACGATCAGTCGGCACGACTCGCCATCGGCTTAGGTCTGGGTATTCCTCTAGGTCTGATCGCCGGCTCGGCATTGATCTGGGGTGCATGGGAGCGGAAACAGAGGTCTGCTTCGATGCGAGAGCTGGAGGGGCTGAAGGCGAGTCTTGCTGCTGCCGGCCCACCAAACGTAATGGGGTACAATTACCAGCATGGTCATGGTTATGCTCCTGTCCCTGCGGCACCACCCACAGAGTTGGGCCAATACCCCGTCCCCGTATCGGAGCTGGACTCAGCCGGGGCTAAGGATTCGACAAGGAGATAGGATGTATAGGTATCGATTAATGATTAATCAAAGGAAGATTCTATAGAGCAGAGACTAAGCGTGGGATAATTACATTTCGGGCTGGTTCATAGCTAGTTTTTAACGGAGTATACCTTTCTAGTATCTCTGATCGATGATTAATGTAGAAGGCAATAGGTTGGACACGGATAACTGGAAGAGTTGAGCGGCATCTCCACAGGACCCGACCTGATGCCAATAGAATGGGCTATTTCCACTAGCTAATGCTTGCCATGTTATTCTGGGGTGGAGTGAGTATACAATACTGCGTCACCTTTCGATATTAGCTTGATGGCTCCGAGCCTTGTAACGATAAGTCAAGGGAAAAAAGGTTACAGCAACAATTTAGAAACAGAGACACTGACAGTCCCAATGTATCGGTCATAATAGTCATGAGGGATGATAGTGACGGCAAGGCCTGATTTTATCTCCCAAGATGTGAATTCCGATCGCTATAAAGTACACTCCTATACAGTCTGCCATTGTCGGCGTTCAAATGGGCAACGTGATGTCAAGGATATTGTACCGTTGAAGCGCAAAACAACGGGTCACTTGTGGACAAGTACTGCCTCACCAGCCCCAACTAGAACCTTGCCACCTGTCACCTTGTCGTATGTTTTTCGCCCTACAACTTGGGCCTGATCGTCAATATATTGCCCGGCAAAGGTAATATTATCGGCAATATCGACTCCAGGACTTGTCAGCCTGGAAACCTTGGCATCGTTCCAACCATCTGGAAGGGCTAGCGCTGTATAAGGTCGGGAAATTGGATCGAATGTTGAGTTCCACATGTTGAGATTGACCGCCACAATAGCATCAAGTTTTCCTGATGTGTAGACCGCATATGCACCAAAGTTTGTTTCATTGACGAGAACTTCCGTCTGCTTGTTTCCACCGGCAAACACTGCAGCATTGAACAGATTTCCGTAGTAAAGTGGTTTGACATGAGCAGCACTGTCGTTGTAGAAAATAGGCTGCCAGGGTGAGTAGCGATAGCGTGTTCCCATGTGGAAATGAACACGCGAGACCTTGAGTGAGGAAAGATACATGACATAGTCAACATCCCAGACAGCAGATGCCATCACATCTGAGATATTGAAAGCGCCCTGACAAGAAATGGAGTTGGTTTCACCAATAACATAGTCGATCCCCGAGCTAGCCGTCGCATTGCCCAAATAATCATGGTACCAAACACGGGAAAGCATATTAGTGCGATCGAACAGGGTGGTCTCAATCGTTGGCCCAGCACCCGTGTAGTGGCAGTTAGCACCCATATACTGTGAAATGCCTGTTAGCAGACCTCCAATGGCTATATTGATGTGATAATTACCTCGTGATCAGCAACAGCCTTTGTTTTGTCCGAACCCATACCATCTAGCTCGGCATTTTGAACATTCCAGTCGGTCCTGTCGTTGAGATGGCGAGGTGCCTGAAAGGCACATCCTTGAAACAATTTCGCTGCATCCTTGCCAGTCAGGTTCCGACTGATCGCCGTCGCATACTCGTTCCATTGGTCCACGTAGCTTTGGACTGTCCAATCACCTGGCCTGTGCGTGTCATTTCCCCAGCCTGATATCTCAAGTTAGCGCCAGATCCATAAAAAATGTTTTTTAAGAGTTAGGACTCTTACCATCCACCTCGTTCCCAATCTCAAATGCATATAACGAGTCGCCCATTGCCTTGTGGGCAGCATTTGCTTCCAGTACGCACTGATCAAGGCCATTGCCAACCTCTAGATATGTCTCATTTACCGGGTTAAAGAAATTGAGGCCTAAGTGGCAATGGTTAGCCTTTTGTAACTTACGTTATTCTGAGAGCTGTACCATAGATGTATTGGGTGCCGTTAGGGAATTGTCGAAATGATTCCAGCCATGAAGGGCCAAGAAATGAGTGGGATGGCTGGTCAGCAGCGACAGAGCTGAACGGGGCGATAATCGCCTCGGTTTGATTTGGGTAGTATACGGCAGCATTTTGAGTGCTGCCGCCCACCCGGATGATCGGATATGCCCCCGATATGTCATACAAATTCTGAAGCATTTGCCTCGAGAATAAATTGGGGTGTCTAGGAAAATTATCCATAAGCGGTCAATCGCAACGAGGGTGAACATACGAATCATTTCCCGCGTAGTCTGCCATAAACGAAAACTCAATGGAAAACGATTGATAGGTTGCATCCACAAATCGCTTCCCTGGTCTCGGAACATCGGCCGGCGAGATCCCTATCGTATGGGTGACATTCGGCTTGAAGGATATATCAGACACTGCAAATGGAAGAAAAGCCACAATAGTAATCAGACTTGTAAGAGAAGTCATTTTATCCACGGTTGCTGGAGGTTGCCGCCCTGCTATAAGCGTCTGTTGCAATAGTAAGCCTGCAGCGTTCTCCGGTATGTTGAAGGACAGGATAAGGATGGACCCCAGCACTTAAATAGGGCACCCGAGCAAGATGTCGAGTTGGAGACTGTTGGTTACCTTTGCTCCTATTTGAGGAACAATTCGTCCTGTAGCACCGAGCTACTACTTCTGACTAAACTTCACCAGCGATCTGTTCAACTGGTGTGGATGAGGACTCAGGATGCCCATGTACGGCATTATTGATGGACTGAGACTAGAGTGTCCCCAGCCAAATCAGAGAATTCCCGGGGTAGATGATAAAATTAAGCTTTACTCTACACCTAGAAAGGCTGAACTAGAATAGAGTAGATTAGATTTTAAATTAGATTTTATTAAAGAATATTAGTATACGTAGATTACTTTCGGCTTGATTCAGAGCGAATAGAGGGGGGTGGCCACCTGTTGATTGGCCGAGCCTGTCCCCGGATTTATGAGCGGGGTTTTGGGTTTCGGTTCTCGGGAGATCTCGCACGGGCTCCGGAGGAGTCACGACGGGAAAGAATAAAGGAGCTCCTCCGCACTGAATGTACCCTAGGTTTGATCCATCTTTACCCCAAACCTGACCAACAGGATGGCGAGATCTGACACCAATAATGTCCTCGATGCCCCAGGAAATAGAAAGCTCCCAGAGCTCTCGGTTGCCTGTAGTAACTGTCGCAACCGCAAACTGCGCTGTTCCAAGGAAACACCCGCATGTCAACACTGCCGCAAAACTGGTCAGCCATATTCATACTGCTTCTGTCTCGTAAGACAGAACCACTTCTTACAATGTCACTAATTCAGTCTCGACATAGGAAGCCACTGCGTGTATGATCCCAAACGGTCGAAGCCGGGGATTAAATCCGGGGCTATTGAAAATATACATCGACGGCTAGGTATGATAATAAAAACTGTCTGCTGGTGAACATAGAAAATACCACCACTGGGGTAGCTTTGTTACAACTTGTTAGAATTGCAGACGAGGCTCACGGATTCGCCACTAGATCGCCTAGAAGACTTTGTTCTCGACCGACTGGGAGACGATACGCCAGACGGGTACAATCAACGAACAAGGCGGAATGCAAACGAGTCCAAGGAATGTTCTGTTCTCTCTGCGCTGGCACGGGAACTTCAGATATTGAACGACAAGCCCTCACCCGGGGTCGCTGATCGCCCAGCTAAACGACAACGGGTGGACGACTACGCCGGCCCTTCTCGGTCTTCGCTGCCGGACGTCGATCGCCGTTTAGTACTTGATTTGCTCAACCCTGACACGATTGAAGATGTTTTGCAGACATACTTCAAGTGTATACACCCTTGGATCCCTCTCATCCACGAGAACAGCTTGCGCAGACGGCTCCCCGATCCAAAACACAGGTCAAAGCTTGACGTCTTGGTGCGAGCCATGATATTAGTATCTGCGAGATTCATCCAGCGGCACGAGGCCGTATCCGACCTCTCCCTGGCGGGTCTCACCACGGAGCAGGCCAGGAGTGTGGTTGTTTCGACTTCGATGGATTGCCTATGTGTGGAAAATCTCCAAGCCCTCGTAATTTGCGTCTTTGATGATGTGAGGCTTTCCTATTCCAATCATATACGTCTGACGAGATATTATGCATTCTGAATGGTGTCGACTAACTTAGCCTTCAGATTGGAAATGGGTGTGGTGAAAAGGCATGGTCCCTGGTCGGATCGCTGACTAGGACGGTTGAGTATTTGAAACTGACGGTCGAAGATGAGGACTGCCGAGGCCGTACATCAATTTCAAGGCCGTTTATCTCTCTGTCCCCTCCGGAGAGCTGGGTGGAGGCAGAAGAGCGACGTCGTGTGTTCTGGACCGTATTCAACCTGGACCGGTTCTGCTCGGTGGCAATGGGATGGAACACCAGTCTTACCTCGGACGATGTGCACCGCCGTCTTCCTTGCGATGGAGTCTATTGGAGAAGAGATAAACCTAATGTTACGGCCTTTTTTGGCATCTGGGACAAGTCAGCAGTGCGAATAGGGAATCCCATTGCCTTTCATCCGGCCCATTACGTGTCTCCACAAAGTACGATGCCTAATGAGACCCCAGACCAGAGTCCAGTCGACGCCGATGGTTCTGCTTCATCGCCGGAAGATCCCCTGATGGAGGCTGCTGGGGCTTTCGCCTACCGTATCGAGGCAACCGAGTCGCTGAGCCGTGTCACGACGTACTTCCTTCAGCAAAAGGTCGACACGCACCGTCCAGAGAACGTCACCAGCTGGCTCACACGGTTCAAAGAACTCGACCTGCGCCTTGTCCACTGGAAGATGCTCCTCCCGAAGAAGTGGAAAGCCGCGAACCCGACCAACACAACCGTCAGCGCCTACGACACGATCAATCAGGACGGCCCACCCAGCAGCAGTGGAGGAAGAACGGGGCTGGATGTCGATACGACACGGCAAACAGTAGTGATGGATCCAAATCTTACATTGGCACACATCACCCACAATGCCTCCATGATTCTCTTACATCAGCCTATCGCGTTTCCACCCCACGACTGGGCTTTCCGCAGCCGATTACCCAGCAGTTGCTCTGCAGAGACCTGTCAACAAGCGGCGTTTGAGATCGCCACCATTACCGAACAATATCTTAAAGTGTGCCCGGCAACCTTCCCCATCTATCCCCAGTTTTCATTTTGCGTATATGTGGCAGCCCGACTCCTGCTCGCCTACAGAATCCATTATAGCGGAGAAAGCACTGCTCTGTACTCCGGATCGGATGTCGATGACCGGTTCTGGACCTTAGTCCGAAGTCTAGATGAGATGTCGCGCCGATGGAACGGCAACGTTATAGTCATGCCAGAGACCACAACTTTAACCGAGGACCTGGCAGCAAAATATGCGTCAAAGCTGAGGGAGATGCAGGATATGTGCATGCAGGGCCTAGGCTACAAAATAAATGTCCTGGATTACACGCAAGATATTGACCACTGTAACAGGAAGATCGACCCTATTATAGAGGATCAAGCACCTGGGTCAACTCCAAATGACGCGACTCGACAGTCATATCTAAACCTGCAGACACAGTCAGAACACAACTCCCAGGGTGCCAGAAAGCCCGTGGAGAACCAGACGAATGGGAACCTCATCAACGCGGCACCGGCCATGGCACTATCCTGCCCTGTAACCTCGATACAGCTCCCCAAAAATCCTAACAACCAGCATCAGACGATGTACGGGCAAGAAATCTACTCCCCAGGGGGGGATCAAGCTCCCTGCGACCTGGGTGCTATTTCACAAGTATTGCTGGGCCATCAATTCATGGATATGGACCGGATCATCAGTTTCGATAACGGAATGTTCAGTGCCAATCTAGACCAATCTTGGTGAAGTCCCATGGAAGGGCCGATTATAGTACATATAAGCTGTTAGATGTATCGGTGTATCCTGGGCTGCTGCGATGGGCTATGTGGAAGTCTAATATCTAATTACTTCCTTGGTTCTTAGCAATACTGAACGGTTCTATACTAAGCCCATGCGCATCAGCTCGTTTCCAAACCTCACCAAGTAATAATCACCATATACCAGGCCGTGATTCGCATACCGCCTCCTCGCATTCTCGTTGTTGTTCGCCGTCCCATGCTTAAGGATCGCATCGAACCGCTTTCCTTGCACTAGGTCCTCCACGGCCAGGTCTTCTTTCAACTCCTCTCCGTCTCCATCAGGAACAAATCGAAACCGCGCAGTCTCCCTCGCCAGTGAATAGTCCAGCGTACCTCTCATCAACTGCACTGCCGCATCAAAAAATCTCGTTGCAAGCGATGTCTCTTCGCAATCAGCGCCTGTGTCAGCACGAGCAACCCATTCGCCGCGATCGCTGCCGCGCTGGAATCCCGCACAACTCCCTGGCCCTCATTCTCCTCCATCGGAGCATCAAAGTCCCATGGTGGGGAAGTGTAGTGCATCTTTCCACCTCCAAGTCCCCACACAACAGGGTGCGTCTCCAACCGATGCAGAAAATACTCTGCCGTGCCGCACGCCACGTCCAGGAACTCCTTGTCCCCAGTCCACATGTAGGTCTGTGCATACCCTAGTATTGCCCAGGCCTGACCACGAGCCCAGGTAGAACCGTCTCCGTACCCCTGCGCCGTCAGACGACGTTTGATGTCTCCCGTCTTCGGGTCGATACATGTGACGTGGTTGGTTGAGTATAGCTGGCCTTGATATCTTCCGAACGTGGATTGAGAGAGATGCGGCTCTGGACGCAGATGGGTGCGTATCATGGTCCGGGCATGGACGGTGGCGATCTCCGCGAGATGTCTGGAAGAGCTATGGGCGGCGGCGTAGAAGAGTAGGTCCAGGTTGCACAACATTAGGGTCAACATTAGGGTCA